>NW_023416471.2:626250-1252500 GCF_012460135.2 Molothrus ater | reverse complement strand
AGTATTTTAACAAATCATAATTTCTCAGAAAATGCCTTTTGTTTACATTAAGAACCCATTAAGGGTTCATGAGTTCAGTTCTACACCACATATTATCCTGGCAGATACATTCAGAAATCAAACTGGTCATGAAAAATAGGTCTCAAGTTATTAGTTTAAAATTTAACATAGACAAGGGTACAATACCTAAAAACAAACAAACAAACAAACAAAAACAATTAAAGAAAATGAAGAAGATCTGTGTATTCACTTGTCTATAAGGAAATATTCTGTGGTTTTTACTCTATGTATGAGTCACAAAAAGATAATTTTGTGGACCAATCATCCCTTAGCTGATCCTAACAGAGGTATTCTGTGCAGAGTATTCAAAAAAAATTACTTGTCTTCAATCTAGTTCTCTGTCTTTGCTTGAAAGACAGGGGTCTGCCAAGGAAGGTGAGAACCTCCTTTGGGATGGAGAATATGATGCCCTTTCCTCCAAATTATCATAACTTTGAAATTCAGGGACTGTCAGGCAAAGATATGGGAAAAGGAATAATTCTTTACTAGTATGTATGTATATAACAAGGCAATCAAACAACAGCAATGGCAGCAACAACAACAACAACAAAAAATAAAGAATAAACCAGAAAACCCAATAAAGTCTCTTCTTGCTGTTTAAGCACTTTCCCCTTGGTGCAGTTCCGGTCACCGCCGGCAGGGGCGCTGGTGGCTCCCGGTGGGCAGCGCAGGTGCGGTGATTCCCTCATGGCTGCAGGGGGCGCTGTGGTGCGAGCCCAGGGACCACCCTGTAATGGCGGCTTGACCCAGACGGGAAGGGACGGAAGAGAGGCTTTGCTTCACAAACCCCCTGGCCCGGTTGCTCTCCGTGCCCCTCTGGATAGCAAAAGGAGCTGTAACAAGAGCCTCAGAAGCAGCAAATTGGAATAGCAGGAACAAGCATAATCTCAAAGTACTACACACGAAACTCTTCAGCTGCCGCTGGAACCGTGGGATGTCTGGGCAGGCAGGGTGCGCAGGGGCTACAGTGTAGCAAAAAATCCCGGACCAGCGGCAGCCCTGTTCCCAATCAGGAAGAGGACAGGGAGAGGCTCCCTGTGAGGGGGAAAAGGGCTCCCAGGATTTTCCCCTGAGGCACTGGAGAATATGGTGAAAGGCTCTATTTAGTGAGGTAGGCTGTTAATAAGGTCCCAGTTCAGTGGCTGCTCTCACAAGCAGAGCAAAGCCCATCCACAGCAGAAGAAGCAGGACCAGGCCAGGCTTGGGCTTCAGCAGCAGCGAATTCCCCCTCCTCTAATCAGTAGGTCCATGGTCCTCTTCTGAAGCCAAGAGAGCAAGCAGCTACCCCAATTCTCATGGTATCTCTGCCCCTCAGCTGCTCCCTTCCTGGGGCAACTTCTTTTGTCTCTCTTAAGTACCCTGTCATTATTATCTTTTAGCAACAAAATGGGAGAATATTCCCTAAGGAAATGAAAAGGAAAAACCCTAACCTCCAACATTCTCCTTACTGCAGTCAAGCAGTTATTGAAATCAATTAGGAGATTGTTAGTGTATATCACAAACACAAAAGACTCACCATCATTTGCTTCCATTGTAAGCTTTCATCTTTAGCACTATAAAACTCCAAGACATTTTGACCAATTACTGAATAAATTAAGGGATTATGTCATGGATAGGACTCAATGGCCTCTCAATGCTTCCATTGTAAGCTTTCATCTTTAGCACTATAAAACTCCAAGACATTTTGACCAATTACTGAATAAATTAAGGGATTATGTCATGGATAGGACTCAATGGCCTCTCAAATATAACCCTATATTTCACTGATGATAGGGTATCTTAAATTCCAAGTGAGACTCCATAGGGCTGTATGCCTGTTAAAACATTTTTTTCTGGAAGGGAAGTTAATATCATCTCAAGATATTAGCCATATACATCATAAGAAAGCCAGATGTTAGTCAGGTAAGGTATTTCTGGAGAAGTAATTTAAGAGAGATGAAGGCAGCATTCAGTGTTTGGCAAGGAAGCAATAGTTACCTCAGCAAGTCTATCAGGCCTAGTACCTCAGTAGGTATAAGCCCTTTAAAGGTCCTGCTAATCTAAATTAGTGGAATTTCTTGCTCAAGCAGGGAATAAAGGTATGTTTGGCATGTACCTGTAGTTGGTAGAGTCTATCTGTCATCTCAGAGCACAGACATGGTCAGGGCTGATATGTGACTCAGAGGAAAGCAAGGAAAAAAATTCACTTGCAGAGATCAAACTGTCCATCAAAGACAATTCTTTCCTGATCCCTACAGATTATTAAAGGAAACTCTGCAGTATGAAATGCGATTACATTCGTTAGCTTAATATAAAACTGCAACAGTTAGAATGATGTCGCTTTTCATTATTTTTAGTAAAATACATGTAAGAAATTTTATCTTACTAGTTAGCACTATTTAATCCACTTGTGATTCCCAGTGTTAGTTCAGATGTAAATGGTGATATCAAAGTGAGTCCATCCGGAAGCTGGATCTGGACGTAGCTTCTGTTATAGATGGATAATGAGATGATTGGCTCTCGCAATTAAGGGATGACTATTGTGTGAATATTAAGAAAAGTTTTAGTGATGTATAGTTGTGTTATTATCATTTAGATGTCCTCTGTTCTCCCCATAGTTCCCTTTTACCCCTCTGTATTGTTGCCATCAGACAGCCAGGGTGGTCTAGGACAGGTAAAAAAGAAGGCATGCACATGTGTCCCTTACCCGGGGAAGTTGGGAATGGAAAAGCTCAGGGGGTTGCTTAGGGGGTGCAGCATGGCAACCTGATCTCCACTCAAGTTACAAGAAAGCAGTCTCCAGCGATAAATGGCAAAGAAGAGCTGACTGACAGACTCTGGGAGGAGCCAGGGCTGGCTGATGCAACCCCCAGGGGTATAAAAGACAGAACATCCATCTTGAAAATGAACCAGTCACATGGTATGCATGCAGGCCCTTCTCAACGCTGCAACTTTTTCCTTATGTAGTCCTTTTGTTGTGTTTTTGTCAAGGTTTAATAAGCCTTTTTAAATTTCCAAACTGAGCAGTTGTTTCTCACAGCTTCCATCACTTCATTTTTAGTAAAAGGGTCATTTGCTCTTGGTATGAAAAATGGATTAAAAATTTATTGCAGTGATTTTGGTCCTCTTCCCTACTCACATTTTAAGTAACTATTTATTTTGAGGATTTTAATTCTGCAAATTGCATTAATCCCAGTTTGTCAAAGCAATACAGAGTATTTTTAGCCGAAATAATACTTGCATAAATCAATCTGGTTCTAGGTCAGTGTGATTTTCTGAGTTTCTTTAGAAATCTGATTGCTGGTGGCAAGCATTAGAAAAATCTTCATTCTGCAATTATACAAAGTAGCAATAAGTGAAGGTACTGGGTGTTGTAAAAAAAAAAAAAAAAACAGTTCACTGTTGATTCACAAATTTGATTGCACAAATTCCCAATGTTGATTCCACAAATCTTTAGAAATCTATTAAATTTAAAGCAAGGTTTCTTTGAGATATCTCATGGCTTTTGAGCTCTAGTAGTCTTTTGAGTATCTGTCATGCATGGTTTTTATATCTGAGGAGTAGTATTCAAACATTCTAGAAGTTACTGAATTCTTGCAGATAAGAAGATCTCAGCATTTACTTTGTCTGCAGGGCCATTAGACTCCTTTGTAACCTGGCCTGAGGTCCCTTTAGTCACTCAGGAGATAAACTGCTGGATGAAAAGGAGAAGTACATCTATTAACAGGGTAAGTTTTAGCTCCATGTCCTCAATGTTTTTAAATACATTCAATCAGGCAGCTGCTCAGCATAACCTATTCAACCTGCTGGAAATATCTGCTCATTGCACATACCAAACGGTGCATGGTCCATTAATAATGGTCCATTATTAGCTCAGCCACATCTTCGCTTACCCTTACATCTCTCTGTAAGCATGGGTACATCTATACATGCTATTTATCCTTCTGGGGCCCTCCTCTTTTTTTAATGCTGAGTATATGGTTTGATACTAAGTAAAATGTAAGAATGATAATATCAGGTAAAATATTAATAAGCAACAATATACTGAAATAAATGGCATAGGCCTACATTATGATAACACAATGAAATAATGAAATTGATTTAGAATGGATTTTCTGGTTTTTATACTTAAGATCTTCAGAAAAACAAAGTGGGGACTTTTCTTCTCTTCATTAATGCCTCCTGCATTCCTCCAATGTTCAGGTGAATTGTTAAAGCCTTTAGCCTTTCTCTGCATATCAAGTACTGATGGCTTCCAGAAGCAGGAGACTGATGACTAAGAATCACATCTATTATATATATCTTAGCTCAAAAAGATTTGGAGTATTGGAATAAATCACACAAGACTCCATTTTCTTCATGGTGGAAAAAACTCCTTCTTTATTCACATAACTTGTTTTATACAGTTTTACAGACCTCGTGTGTGACTCCAATTGGTTAGTAGCTTTCTTGTCAATTACTTTATTGATTAGTAAAAGGTATTTTACTTGTCCATCAAATCTCTCTACTTAAGTTGTTTACACATTTTCTTCACTGGTTCTTATGGGATAGATTTAATGTTTATGCAGGTGCTAGTTCCTTTTGACCAGGAATAGATTGTTATGTTAACAAACTATTCACAGCAGGATTGCTTTCACGTGGGAATTTGCAAAGTGCTGGCCTGACAAGACTAGCCACTGACATAACAGAGCAGGCCTGATTTTATGAGGCCTTTCTTTTATAATTTTTCAACCTTACCAATAATGCAGTATATACAATCTGTATTGACATTTTTGGGAAAGGGAACAATATTTTAACAAAAATCTAGCCTGAGTTATGTCTTACAATCCCATTATTGTCATCCTGTCTTTACCAAGGACTGAATTTAGCCCACGTAGAGTTAAAATGCATGGAATGAAATTCTCACTCTTTATTTTACATGTAAGTATAAATTTGTCAATTATAAGTTAATGAAGATTTCTTTCTTGTTAATTTTTAATTGCTGTTAAGGATTTTGATTCAGAATATTTTAACACTGATCTTTAAAACATTTTCAAAGTAGTTTCCTGGTTGTGAATGAGATTTCTGTCTGATGAGTGGTCCTGTATGCCAGCTATCCACACAGATACTTAATAGATTTGCTCGCTTCCTCTTGGATAATTTCCCAGATTAGTAGATGGCACACTTCCATACCAAGTCTGTTGAGACCATCTTTGCAAAATTAGGGATTTTACTTTTATCATGTGTCATGTGTCTATGTGACTTGAAGTAGAGATGTTCAAACCACAGAATTATTTAATGTATTTTTACAAAACATTTTGTTTTGACTCTCTTCCACAAACCAGCCTCTGTATTTTTGCATTGATCTGCTCTTAGCACAAAAAGTCAAGGATGCAGAAGACACTGCTATACATGATTTTCTCTGCATTAAGATTACTGTGAGAAAATACAGTGATTGTATATATTAAAAACGGGAGCACGCTCCAGGTACTAAAGTGATTTCAGCCTTTAGTATAATAAAAAGAAAGGCCTAAAGCATGGGGGTCCATGGGCCAAGAAGGAGCGTTCCAGTTGAGGATGCTGCAGCGCTGGTGCTGGGTCTTCTTGGGCAGATATCTCCCCAGTGTTCCAGGTGGAGCAGCACAGATTCAGTGGGTCAGAAGCCCCTTTTTATCCTGTTTTTTTGTCCCTTTGGATTGGTTTCTTTTTGGATCCTTCATTTGCATGAAGGTTTAAGGCACTTGATTGGCCCATTACAGTTCTGTCCAGGCTGGCTCGTTTTGCCTGCAGGTGATGCACTTTACTTAGGAGTAACATGGTACATTGAGTACCATATGTCTTATAACTACCCTTTTAACCCCTTTTACAATATAATAACCAAACTAACAGTACATGCTTAATGACCTATCAACGATTTTACAACAGTTTCTAGCCTTTTAAAAGTATAGCTGTGAGGAGAAAAATCATAACAACAAAGTAGGAAAAAAAATATGTGGCCTTTGAATACCAGTCACTGAAATCCTTGTTTAGTAAACAGTGCTTGTAGGTCACACCAAAAACTGATCTCTCAATTCAGATGAACACTTGGGTTCCTCAGATATACTAGCAGTATTTTGTTTGGATATAAACATAATTCAACATTTATAGATCTTTATCTTGAATAATTTATTTCCATGCGAAGCAAGTTAAAACAACTTTTCACAAGATGCATGTATGCTATATAGATAGCAAAAAACTTTTATTGTGATGTTTGAGGGTTTGTTTCTGTCTGCTGTATTGGCAGATCCTGTAGCCACCTGCTGACTAGTGAAAAAGACATTCGGATGCATAAGAAATTGATTGAGCTGTTCATAGTAGTGCCCTTCATGAGAGGTCCTGTGGCTAATAATAGTCTGTTTCTTATTGCTACACAGCTGACATGAAAATGACCACAAGTTACCTTTGTTTTTTTCTCGTTTGTTTCTCGCAAGAACTTTTCTGATAACAGTCACAGTAACTCAGATTGCTTTTATATTCTAAAGAGGTTAAAAAAATTGTAGGATTGAAATTATCTTCCTAATAGTTTTACATGTTTTGCTTTTCCTTTAGGCACTGGTATGTGTCTCCTCCTCTCATTTTAAGAAATGGATAGCATTTTCATAGTATATTATGAATAAGGTCTGGAGAACTTCCCACTAACTCCACTCAGAAATATCTAAACCCCTGAGTTTATAATACTGCAATCTTAAGGTTCTTTATTCACTGTGGAAATTAATTTATGGCTTCACTGCTGTGGTCTCTTAGACCTTTCTGAAGGTTTCTGGGATAAGGAAGTAGCCCCTATGGGTTGACATTGGGTGCTATAGGCCAGACAGTTATTTTTGCTTGTTCCCTTCAACATGCTGAGTTCAAATCTTCCCAGTGCTCTATCTTCTCTATCCAAAGGGCAGAAGCATAATTTTGAACTGAGTGATTGCAGCACCAGCATTCATTCATCTTTAAAGATCAGGTCATTCATAATAGTTACAATATGCTATATATAAGCATTCTTCCTGAAATATTTAGAAGAGTGCCTTTTTGAAGACATAGTGATTTTTTAATTTTGGCTATGTAATGTTTGTTGTTTTGTTTGTTGGTTTTGTGTTTCTTTTTTTTCTTGTTGCTAGCCAAGCTCAGGAAGGAGTTCATTTGCAATGTTAAGCCCCTGGCCTGGCCCAAAGGCACAAGGGTTGGAGACTGTTAATGAAAACACCTTTCATTTATTGTAACCCATGATTTGGGTTCTACATTATAGGAATTCCTGTAAGAAGAACTACCTGGACCAGTGGTGAATGAGCCTCACTCGTGGTAGTGCAAGTGCAGCTACAACCCGATCTGAGCTGGCTTTGGTGCCTAGTAACTCCACAAACCACACACCTTTCTTGTCCTGAGTGGCTACTAAGACAGGTGGAGCCTGAAGTCATGGACTGAATTAACACAGTGGACAATTGTGGGCATTTTATAGGGATGGTCTGGGGAGTAGGGGAATCATATCAGCGTATCCATATTGTGGCAGGAAGGAGGAAGGGGAGTGACATTTGAAGTGATGTTTATATTCTCAGGTCACAGTTACACATGATGGAGCTCTGCTCTGCTGGAACACCTCTCTGTCCATAGCTAGCAATCAATGAATTCTTTGGTTTGGTTTGCTTGCCTGTGTGGCTTTTGCTTTATTTATTGAACTGTGTTTATTTGCTTTATTTATTGAACTATATTTATCTCAATCCATTTCTCAGGCACTGTTAAACAGAGAAAGAATTGTCTGGATGGCTGCATTCAGTTATGTCAATGGCTTAATGACCTAGTGGAAACTTGTATCTAATCATGTCCTTTAATGCACCAATACTATTTAATATGTTCCTTAATGACATAGTGAGAGTTAATTTACCCTCAGCATTTTTACAGATGATGCCAAGCTGACCAGTATGGTTTATTTGTAGAACGAAGGGATGCCATCCAGAGGGTCCTTGGCAGGCTTAAGGAGTGGCCCACAAAAACTTCATTAACTTTAACAAAACCAAGTCCTAGGACAAAGGTACTGCGTCTGAATTACTGGATTCCCAGTATCCATGCAGACTGGATGATTACTTGATTGAGAGTAGCTTTGAAGGGAAGAAATTGGGAAAAATGCTATAATAATGGATGTAAAATTGCACTCTATCTGGCAAAGTGTACTTGCAGGCCAGAAAGTCAATCACATACTGGTGCCTCCAATGCCGTGTTCATGGAGGTGACTGTTCCCCTCTACTCCACTCTCTTAGGACCTCACCTGAAGTACTGAGTCTAGCTCTGTGATCCCAGCACAAAGATTTGGATCTGTTCGAGCAATCCAGAGAAGGCCACAAAAATGATTACCTCTCCTATGAAGACAGGCTGAGAGACTTGGGGTTGCTCAGCCAGGAGAGGAGAAGGCTCTGAGGACAACTTTTTAGAGACAATATATGTAAAACAGGTTTATAAGAAAGGTGGACAAGACTTTCTACCAAAGCCTATAGTAAAAGGAAAAGGATTATTGATTTTAAACTAAACCCATATCAGTTTGTACTGTATGTCATGAAGAAATTTTTTTTTTACATTAAAGATGGCAAAACACTCAAAGAGATTGCCCAAAATAGTTGTCCAATTGCTAGCAGTGGTCAAAGTCAAATTAGACAGGACTTTGAGTGACCTGATCCAGTGAAATATGTCCTTGCCCAAGACAGGAGACTTGGACCAGATGATCTTTGAATGTCCCGCCCAAACCAAAATGTAAACATTCTCTAATTCCTTAGTTCTCTGATTTTCTGATAAGCATGAAGTAGTTTAGCTATTAAACACTACTTTTGTTAACCCAGATTTTCCATGCATCTCTATCTGTATCACTAAGGACCTATTCTACTTTTTAGTGAATATTTTTTGACCTTATTAACTTCTTTATCCTTGTCTTGTTGTTATGCAGTCTTTTTTAATTATTCCCTTATACCTGATGCAGAAATCATTAGAGTAAGTGTTCATTAGATTTAAGTACTCTTTAAGATACATAATGTAAACATTATTCAAAATTTCCTTGTGTATATCATATGTACATGTAAATGAAAATAATTTAGACATACCAGATACTCTGCTAGGCTTCTAAATCCAGGTAAGGAAGATATATCACAGCAAACTTAAACCGGTTTTAAAATGACTGGGAGAGTTTCCAACAGATCAGCCAAATATTTTGGATTACTTTTGCAGGTAGATGTTTAAGTGGAAAATTACTTGTTCCTGGTTTTGATGTAAAATTAGCCAAAATTTTTTATGGTACTGACATCTTGTCATAGGATGCATGCCTAAACCTTATTTTGTCTTTTATATGAAGTCACATAGAAACCAAAAGTAAACATCAAGGTATCAAAGATTGTTTATTCACATTATGCTTAAGGCTTTCAAAGATTCTTTTAAAATCTGTATATAAAGTTTCCAAATAAAATATTCTTCCTGACTGTTTTATTCTGAAGGTGGGCATAACATTTTCTATTCATACAAGTATATGAGATTTTACAGTTAACAGAATTTAAGGCTTTTTTTATGTAAATAAAATTTATTTTTGAGCTGAATAAAAAGCAAAAAACCACACCTCCAAAACCCCAAATAAAACAAAAAATAAAAATAGAAGAAATAATCAAGTAACCCTTGTGCTACTCAAGTATTAATAATATCTTTCTTGTTAAAAGAGAGATCATGTTCCATCCATGCTCACAGAATGAGAGCTGACAGTGACAGATTGCCATACCAGGAAACAACTTGCCCTTCTACTGAGTACCTCAGCTGCTGGAAAAAAAGGTTTGGAAAATTATTTATGCTGATGACACGTTTATACCAGATTTATTTTTATTTTGAGTAACTTTCTTCTGTCCATTTAACTTCAGAGAATTTCTCCACTTGCATGAAAGATGAATTTGGTATCATGGGCTGAAACTTTACAGTCAGCCAAAGTCAACACCATCAAAATGGGATGAAAAATAAGATCCTGCCCTTACTACATAATATACATTTACTGTATATTTACACACTGAAGAGAGTGAGACAATATCTTGCATCATTTTCTTGTTTTACTAAGCTCAAAATAAAAAGCTGGTTTTCCCTTCAGCAATTGTAATTCAAGAAAATGAAGACTAAACTGGATAATCTTCTTCCTCTGATGAAGAAATCCCAGACTCTGAAAGTACTCTTTATCTTATCCCTTCTACCATTAGATTCTCTCTCTCCCTGCTTAAGCCAACAACAGGTCCTTTTCACATTAGTATCATTCAGAAGTGGAAAAGAGAGAACAGCTTGAGGGCAAAATTGAATTACCAAACTGATTCTCCCCCTTGATTTAGTACTTCATGCAGGCTTTTTTCCCCCACAGCATATACGTGATAATTATCAGGATAAGTGCTAAGTAAACGTTGGACATGAAGAACTTGAAAGAATCAGGACATTATAATTTTTGACATTATCCTAACACGTGCTTTGTGGTCATTCTATGCTTCCAGATCTAATGTAGCACATTTCAAATGCAGACTTCTAGCTATCATTTTTCACCACTTACATATGTTAAACATTCTTTCTGAAGGCACTTTATTCTTCACTTTGTTCTCTTAAACTATCATTATTCTTATGGTGTTTAAGTACACATTTCTTTGTCCTCAGTTCAAATTCCTTTTAGGTTGGCAGTCTTCTTTTGGAGGATAATAGTAAAATGATATAGTGAACAATAGCAGCAGACAGTACTTCAGAAAGTCCTTGAAAGGCTCAGATTAGAGATGCTTTATATATCTTTTTAAATGTTCGATTTGCCATGCAGTTACAATCCCACTGAAACATTACTTCTTATTTCTCAACAGTCTGACAGTCTTTTTCCTATAATGTAGCTAAACAATTTTATGCCTCCCCTTCTATGTTGTCAACCTGTGCTAGTTGAAATGTTTATAAAATGCTGATACTGAAGTATTGAAGCATAACAGTTCAATAGTTCTTTTGTCCTCTGTTTTATTCATAAAATGATTTATAGAAATATTTAATCTCACTGATTTACCATTAGTATTAATGAGTCTAGCTATTAAGCACTTTATTTCAGAATGCCACATAGATACAAATCCTGTAAAACATGGCAGTATCTTGTACTAAGTTATTTTGTATTTAAGAGAATGAATGATTTTGAAATCTTACAGGTTTTCCTCAGTGAAACATAGTTATTCATTAGCATAAAACTAATTGACTCTTTTATATGCAGTATCTTTGTACTAAGTTATTTTATATTTAGAGAGAATCAGTGGTGTGAAATCTCACAGACTTTCCTCCATGAAACAGTTACATGGAACTAGAAGACTCTTTCATATAATCTCCCTGCCATTATTATCAGATTTTATGCAAATAATTTAGCACAGGGGCAATCACAAAAGTAATCCCAAAGACTGAAAATAGAAGCGCATAACAAGTCAGTAGAAATAAAAGTGATTCCATTGCCCTTGATTATTAAGCAAGGACTTCTTGATTATCAACTCTTAGCAAGAATCTGATTCTTTGTTATTCTTAATCTAATTTCTTCAAAGAAATAATTTTCTAACATGTTGTACACATGTTAACATGTAAAGTAAAGTTACTTTAAAATTATTCAACCATCAGTCATCTTTTTATGTTCCTTCCCATTGTTGTTCAAATGAAATGTTATTAGTTGGACAGGTTTCAACCAGCCTTATGTATTTGGAAGTTAATATTTTGGGAGAAACTTCCTACCATGATGAGTTCAATGAAGAAGCTGCAAAAGTGACATCCAGAGTCCTGAAAGGGGCTACAGACATTTTGGTTTTCTGATTGACCTCTCCTGGCTACAGCCTCAGACATCTAGGAAAGAGAATTGGGGGAGGGAGGGCAGAAATCAACTTCTTTGTTCCATTAGTGCATTTAACCTATTTTTTTATGTCCAGTAATAGTTTTAATGGGAAAGAAGGGAGACCTTTGTCTTGTTAGTCAAAGGACTATGACAACATTCCCTCTCAATGTATAGAGTCTGCTATGTAAAATTTGCACATACGCATTTAAATCTATATTTTCTTTATTTGTAAAATTTGTTTAGATTTTACAATTTAATTGGAATTAATTGAAAACTTGGAAAATTTTGGTATAATCAAGGCAATCAATTTTCAATGTAAACACTTATTTGCAATTTTTTCCTTTTAAATAAATTAATAAGATTTAACCTTTACACAAAACCAACTGAATTCTCCATAATTTGACTTTATGTGTATTTTCTGGAAAGTTAACCAAGAGTTGGAGATGGAGTTGGAGCTTTCAATAAAGATTATCAGAGAAGCCCTGCAATTGTGAGGTGCAGAAAAGACTCCCTTGTGTTCTAAACTCCTTAGAGAGGAATTGAGGCATGGTTAGATCCAGTCTTAGCCCCAGGCTTTGTTAAAGGTTGAATCCCTCAAGATTAAAGATTGCAAATCTGATCTATTTCTATAAAATGAGCTATTGACAAATGATTAGACAAAAGATCTTAATCAGAATTATTTACTACATAGTATAAAAGCCAAAATTACTAATAGAGTATAGTATAATATAGTGCACTATATTAAAGCAATTCTGTTAAAACCATTGCATTAAAGCTAGCTAAAAGAAACAATTATTAAGTAGAGATTGATATAAGTCACCATGCAAACATCCATGCAAATATGGGCAGGTCTTTTCACTGAGCCTTGCCTCAGGGAGCATCCTCAAATCCAAAGGAGGAATCTCTACACATGCCAAGGAGGAATTGTTAGAATGGTAGAACAACCTAACTGTATGAGACTGGACTGGGCTTTTGTAGTGATTGACTGCCAGTCATTGTCTCTGGTCTCTGGTTGCCTCACTATTAGGACGTTAATTTGAGGTTGGTGAGCATACTGGTTTTAACATAGTTTAACACCAAAACCAACATGACACCCCTCTCAGTCGTCCACTATGAAGAGACTTGCAAATGGCATTGTCTGAGTTGCTTCACTGCATACCAGGGCAGAACATCCTCCTACCCCAAGGCCTCCCTAAATGTTACTGTCATTAGACCTTCTGAGGGATGTCATAGACTGGGGGTGTATCTGACAAATCTTCAGTATGACATGTATAACCACACTACTCAGTGGTTTTGTGGGAAATGTCTGCAGTCCTAAACTCATTTTGCAGACTTTCAATTTTTCTGGTTTTAGAGGCTCACTTCTGGTAAGAGAGAAGTATTGCTGTCACAGTTGTGATTAGCAGAGGGCATTCATGTAGGAGCACACACAGGCAGGGACTCATATCTCCTAGAGAAAGATTTAATTACACAGAAAATGTCACGTTCTCTACTTTAAAAAATTGTGATTCTTAATGGGAGATTAGACCACCAATTTTATAGGAACATGGACTTATGATAGAGTCTTTCTTTTGCTGGAGCAGTTTTTCTCTGTCGAGACAGAGAAAACATCACACATGTGGTGATTTTGTCAGATTGTAAGCTGTGTTTTCTAGTGCCAAAGGCAGGAGACTGTAGGGGGGCATAAAAGCTCCCTTTTCTCAAGGGTAAATAATTGCATGCTCTGAACTGAGTCTTTGTATACAGAATTCACTTTTACATCCCTTGTCATGGTTTGACACTGGTGCAATGCCAGTGCCCCCATGAAAATACATTCTCCCTGGTGTCTGCTGTGAGATGTGACCAGGAGTAGAGCAAAGCAGGCTCCAGCTTCGGAAAAAAAGGAAAAAAAAAAACTTCATTAACTTAAAATATATAAAAGAAACACACAGAACTCGGGATGAAAACCTTCCAAACATTCCTCCTCCTCCCCCTACCAAATTCCCAATACATCACAGTAAGAAAAAACCTTGGATTCTCAATCCAGTTACCATCCCTCAGATCACCAACTCTCAGTCCATCACCACCCTTTAGATAATCAATTCTCAGTTCATCAAGGAGTCCCTCTTGTGCCATAGGCTTTTCCTGGAAACACAGTTGAAACCTCTTGTGTTTCCATGTCACATGTGGCACCGCCTGGAGATCATTTGCCATCCTGACATCTTCTATATCCAGTGCTCTCACCACTGCACATGGACCAGAGCTGCTTCTAGGGTTTTCCTTTTAAGGGTGCTTTGCCCAGTTCAAAAAAGAGCACAGTCTCTCACTTTCAGGACACCAGTCCCCCCCAGATTTCACCCCCTGGGGCCGAGGGGTCTCAAGAACAGAGATCTCCTTCACTGAAGATCAAGAGCACCACCACCACCCTCCTCACCCTGTTGTCTCTGTTCACTCCTTCACATAACACTGAACTCTCTTGTCTCCAAGCTATTGCCTCCCCCTAGTGCAGTTTCTGTGCCACAGGAAAAATGGTTCTGTCCACAGCTATACAAGACAAAGTCCAGGCAAAGGCCACTCCATCATCTCCTGCCACCTAGAATTCTTCTCAACTTCTCTCGGACATCTTTCACTTGCACAAACTTGCATCACACTTGCCCATTTCCTGCTATTCATCCCTATCTCTCTTCTCATTCAGCTCCAGGAGGATCAGCATTTGTAAGGTCTCCATCATCCAAGAAAAGGGTTAAAATATCAGGCTCTGCCTGTCCAGAACTCCCACGCTGCCCTGCCGGGCACCCTCTCTCTCTATCTCCCTCTCTGTCTCTCTCTGTCTCTCTCTCTGTCTCTCTCTGTCTCTCTCTCTGTCTCTCTCTCTCTCTCTCTCTCTCCTGGGGTGGGGGGCTGGCTGCCCGATGACTCTCCAATGTTCCTCCACCCTTCCATCCTGCAGGGGCCTTCACCTCCCCTCTCTGTCCAAGGCCCCGGCCTACCTCACCCGGCTGCATGGCTTCCCCTCCCCTGCCCAGCCCACAGCCAGGCAGGGGAGGTCTGAACCTTTCACTGACTGGAACCAAGAGAGCTTCCCCCTGGGAGTTCTCTGCTTTTAACCCCCTGTGTTCTCAGAGGCATATCCATGTCCTCAGTGGCTACACCAGGTGCCAATATTCAAATCTGAGCACCTATTGGTTTGACCACAGGATCCCAAAAAATTCACTTCCTCTCAAACCAGGACACCCTTCTGAGGTAAATCCAGGCATTCAGGCTGTATTCTGTATTTTTCTCTCTTGCTCTATTCTAAATTGCTGCATCTATTTTTCCTATACTTCAAGGCATTTACAACTAGCCTGAGGTTGACACAGGCTGCCTGCACTGCAATTATTATCATCATTATTTCTATTATTACTACTCTTTCCACTATTAGAATATTATAGTCTCCGAGCAAAAGAAATGTAATAACTCTACTTGTTTGGTTTGTTGTATTTAAATACAAAAAGAAAAAAAGATAAAAATATGTTGAAGCTTAGAAACATGCAAAGTGAACAAATCCCTCAGAAACAAATATTTTCCAGACAATATTAGCCATTAAATTAGGCCATAGCTTTGGTTTTTGCTGTAGCTTCTTCCTGCTCCTGTTTAATGTGAAGAGAAACAGCCATTATCCTTTTCAACAGAGACAGAACTGAAGGGAGTGCTGGCAAGTTCAATTCATTTTGATACATACTGTATGAGTTTGTGGCTGTGGATATGTGTGGCTGTTGATGATGAGGCACTTTCATTTTTAACAGTGTGCTGTGTACCATTCATCTGTGTATTTAAAAAAAGTTGTTGGGAATATATGGCACTTCAGCCTTAAGCTGTCAAAAATGAGATTCCAAAGTATTCAGCAGCACAAAATAGCATAAAAAGAGCTTTGCAACTATTTATCTCCACTTGCCAGCTTGTAATGTTGATTTATGATATGTCATAATGAAGCACTGAAATGAATACAGCTACATAGAAAAGTGAAGTTACATGGCCACAGACAGTGAAATATTTGATTCCTCCCTCCTCCATCCATATACACACACACACTTGAAGACAACACATTCTCACAGTGATCCTGTTGTAATTCTGTTATTTAACAGCATATGATATGATATGATATTTAACAGCAATATGATACACAGAGCCTTGCAAATAATTGCAAGTAAAGTAAAAGCTGTTTTATGTTTTCAAATTCATAGTTTCCACTGACCTCATAGTGACAACATAGTGACAACACTCAACACTTTGTGAAATCCAGGGCTGCATTTAATTTTACTCTTCCTTATAATTTCCATATCTTTTAAATTTCCTTTAAATTATTTAGTCTATGTTTATAGTCTCCATCTTGAATTTAAGCTCCAATTTTCATTGTGTCTCTCTACGGTGACCAGTCCATTTTCGATCTTGGGTGCTGATTATATTAGCTGTTTTATGCTGTTGCTATGGTCACATATAATCAGATTTTGCTTTTCCTTGCATTTTCTACATATTCTATACTTTGGTTTTAAAAGAAAAAAGAAACAAAACTATTAACTGATCACCCTTGAAAAAATTCCTTGAAAAAATTCAAGGAATAATTGCGGCTAAAAAGTGAGTTTTAAAAACTTCCCCTTAATATATATATAAACAGAATTGTGATATGTTAACACTATACTGGTCTTTTCCAAATTAGGACTTGAAGATGCCTTTAAAATGTCCTGAAAAGCATGATCAACAAAGCAAAATTCCTAGTTTAGGAGAGCAAGAGAGGTAAATGTCACAAGGAGATGAGACCTTAATGTTCAGTATGTTCAATTCCTTGCCATTAATCAAGGAAGTAGAAATACCTTTTACAGTCTTCTTAAGCTCCATCTTAAGATTAGCTGGATTTCTGTTAGATATTACCTCAATTACTTATGGAGGCACGTTTTTTTGAAATTTAAATCCTCTGGTAGTAAGATTTTTTTCTTAATACTCATTCCATGCATCCATTCTTACACTAGCTCACACATTCATTTTTCAGAATATTTATACAATTGAGATTAATTTTTAGGCAGTACCCAGATAATGCCTTTATATGGTTAGACTGCAAAAATCAATTTTTTCTTGTTACTTCTTATAAAAGGGATTTTTCTCTCTCAAAAATCCTAGTGGCCCTTCTCCACATCTGCTCTAAAACAAATTTAATTAATCCCTTTTCTTTCACACAGCAGAGATTAACAGTATACATCACAACATTTATTTTATAAGAAAGAGAATACTTTCCAAGTCTCTGAGAAACACCTAAATTCCTAAGGTAAAATGTTATTCCTTTTCATCCACATCTGGCTGAATGGGCCTGGGAGGTGTCTCATTCAACGAAAATTAAACCTATGATGATAGAAATTAAAAATTTATTTGGCATCATACAAGAAGAGCCTGGCAGTGTGTGACAGAAACCAGACTATAAGATGCGAATTTCTAAGACAACACAATTTAAATCATAATGAAGAGAGGTCATAATGAAACACTCAATGTGTCACAAATTTTATAGAAAACTTTTCCAGGGTTTACCACGTAGCCAATGACAATGTGCTGTGGAACTTAAAGAGAAGTAGAGTGGGAAGAAAACACCAATTCCCTCCCCCACCCATTCCCCAACAAACAAATTAAGCAAAGCAACCAACCAATGCAAAACCCCCCAAAACTTTAAGATATCTGAAATTAGAGTTTAATTGGGTGTATGAAATGTGGAAAAGGAAATCCATTTTAGATCAACTTTAAAAAATATTAATAAAAGCATATATTTCTTGTTATAGTAGCAACTGCCTTTTTCTCTGAAAAATCCACTCTTGGCCCTGTGGAATCTTCTTCGTCTCTATCTAGGACTTGATAATATCAATACAGAGTGGTGTAAAAGGGGTCCATTTTACAGCCAGTGATGGAGATGCATGAAAATTTTGAATCTCATCCATGAATGGAGACTTTGAAAATGCTTCTTGTGTATAACATGTTAAACCCTAATGCTTTCCGTTTTTAAAACCCTGTGTTAAAATGGTTACAGGTCTAAATTTAGATTAGAATTGAGAAAGCACCACCATAAAAAGGCTAATGGAATAGCAAAGAAATTTTTTCAGAAATTCCATCATAAAATTTGCTGACCTAGCAACAGCTAGAAAATACAGGTACTATATATTTTTAAATGAGCTAATAAGACTGTGTGGCTTCCATGTGCCTCTCCATTGCCATGGTAACACGAGCCACAAGAACTCCACCCCGTTTCCATGTCTGCATCATGACTTGGCATTTTATTCACTGCTTCATGCTTCCAACAATAGTTTCCTCAGTAAACAACATAGGGCTTATAATGAATTATATAATTGATTAGAAGGTTCTTTAGAATAGAACTCCTATTATAGTTATTAAATCTTTGTACCTTCCAAAGAATGTAAATCAGTAAATCAAGTTTCCAAAAATACAGACATCAAATTCACACTATGGGTGAAGGTATCTAGAAAGCTTGTCTTTGGAAAACAGGGTTATCTAAATAAAACATCACAAAATGAAAATACTTGAAAGGAAATATATCTCAGAGCTGAGAGAAAACAAGAGATATGACTGAAACTTTCTGCCATATATGTACAAAAAATCAATATAAAAAACCCCTATATATACATGAATATTTGTATTCAAGTTTTCTTCCTTTCCTGTGATGTAGAAGATCTGTGCAGGGGGTAGGGAGAGAGAGACAGAGAGATGGGGATACAGAAGCTTCATTCCGTCTTTGTAATCTAATCTGAAAATATTCAGACTAATTCTACCTAGGAAAATCTCATCTAGGGTTGTAAACAAACTTTTTCTCATATTTTTTTCCCTTCTACATATTGTTATTCTTTAACAAGCTTGATTTTTAAAAATGCATTGTTGAAGATTGAGCATATTCATCAGGTATTTTTCTTGAGGATCAGAGGTATATCCCCACCCAGACTTATCACAGTCTGGAGCTCTCTGTGACCCCTTTTTTTGGCTTAGCCAGTGGAAGCTGGCAAAATAAGGGACGGGAACAATGGTTTTGCCCCCAAAATAAAAACTTTAATAACAAAATAATAAACGTGGAAACCACAGAATATGGTGGGCAAGATCAAAACGCCTGGGGGCGTGGCAAATGCAGACAGGTGTAGGGGTCTTTTAGGGCAAGGTCCAATCATGAACATTAACTTGGAACGTGACCTTATATGTACCAAGGTGCTGAACCAAATGAGAACAAGAACCAGAAACTTGACGAAATACAGGATGGTTCTATTAGCCTACTGACTCCCATGACCCCATTCTTCCCACCAGGACCTGGCTATGTGCCTCCCCCTCAGTATCCTGTTTCCCATGGCCTGAGGTTGATGCCTTCTATAAATGCTACTGAGGCAAAAGTCCCAGCTGGACGCAATTCCATATGGACTAATGTGAAAAAAACCCATAACAATCACATGAACCAACCTGAAACTATCTCCTGGTAATCTAAATATCCTAAATAAACAGCAATATTCTGTTTTGTGTGGCAGTTCAGCTGTTGGCACAGTCTCAAAATTATCTGTGGAGATATGACTACTGGAGGTTGTAGTCAAAATTTTGTGGCAAATGAATGTGATTTCTACTAATTTTTTCACTTGTGCTCAGGAAGATAGTTTTTATGGCACACTGAAAACATGCAGCTGTGGAAGTGAGGTGTTCATAATGAGATCTGATTTTGCTTTGCATAACTGTAAAATGTAGGGCTGCTTTCAGAAGATGTCCTCTAACACTCTGTTCTGTGATTTCAACCTAGCTCTTCACTTATAAAGCCAGGCCAAAGAGCATCCAAAGATGGGAAAAAATGCATTAAAGATGCTTTAAATAGTTTAAATAATGTGGATTATGTGCCATGTTCTTGGACTGTTGTAATAGGCCAACTATGTGTAAGCATATATAAGTACTTTGTTGAGTTCTTGCCCACTCAGATGAATAATCCTTTTGCCTACAGTGAGTTTATTAGTAGAGGATATATAATTGAGACACAGATACTTTGCTTTCTTTGCATCTCAGATTTCTATGAATCATGTTCTTTGATCCAGAATTTCATCTGGATCCCGGATTTTGTTTTACTCCCTCTGACATTTTCATCAATATTGAATCAGGAAAGTAAAAGTGTGTATATTTCTCAAGACTTAAGACATATGTAGTCCTACTTATTCTGTTTTTCTTCTTCAATGCCAATTTTGTGGGCAAACCACTTTTTACTCCACATTGAAATAAATTTCTTCTTGCTTTTGTAGTCACACATAAGTATACACAGTCCTATTTTGGGTTAACTTTGTTTATTCATTTCTCAGTAAATAAAATCATATCATTACCCTTATTTTCACTACGCTTAATTAATTGTCTTGCTTCCTAATTTTTTTTTTTTTGTTTCTGTGAATTGAATATCCTGTTTCTTTTTCTTCTTTAAAGTGTATCAAAAAACACTATATGATCATGTAAAGATGACCTCCTAACCAACAAATGGAAGCAAAGCGCAAACAGGCTAAGAAATGAAAATTTCAATCCTGTTATTATTTTGAAGCCATATCTTTAAAAAAAAAGTTGTCAGATAAAAATGAAGTGCTATGTGCTATAAAATAGAACCATGAACCACATCTACATCACGCCTGCCCTTTCTGATATGAAGAGTACAAGACTGAATGCAGAATTTAATGTAACAATATGATAGTTTATCCAATAGCAGTCTCACATATTGTGATTTCTTAATAAGGCTGGCAGGGTCTAAATTCCTCTACTCAGGGAAATAACAACACATCTCCTGTGTGTTGTGGAATTAAAAGCTTGGAAATTCTTTTACAAGTGTATTTAGTTAAAAGGTTGGTATCTTTAAGCTTTCCAAACCAATCAGTTTCAATCAAGTTTTACAATTACTATTTTCATTCCTCAGATTTTCATTTACAGGTGACTCTGTGATAAACAACATCCTTCTGTCACCAGAGGCTTTATTTTACAACCTAAATGGCAAACTGTTTTCCTTGGAGAAATGCTTACGAGGAAGTGATTTTGCATATGACCACATGTTCTACAGTGCTTTTTATTATTATTTCCATTTCAATGGAATGTTGACTTCTGTAAATTCGCTTTTATTACCATCATCTAGTGTACTTCAGTGAGTAATATACAAATATAAGAAACAATGTAAAAAGGCAGATGAAACATTTATCTTTGTCTTTTTCCTTCCATTTCATTTTAACTTAAGCTTACATTTTCTCCAACTGACAAATATATTTTTGTCCCAGGCCTGTGAAAACTGAATAAAGAAGCTCATTTATCACATTCCTTCCATTACGGAACCCAGAAAAAGGAAGGAAAACATACTGGAAACTTCATTGCAATTTACTTTGTATTATGCATTCAGACTACTGTAACTAGCTCCTTGGATGTCCTGCTAGGTCTTTTCTTGACAAATGCCAGCTATATGCATCCAAAATAATTATTTGTCTAATTCTGCCTATGCTGTTAGAAAAGTTAGTAACTTTGAATTGGCAACAACAAGAACTGCACTGGATTTTTACTTGTCATTATTAAATACTGTAATATATACTAGATAAATATACTAAATAAATTAAATTAGTAAATACATATTGTAAAATCAGGTGACCCCTGAGGCAGGAAATTATCGACATCTGACTCCAAGGCTTTGAAATGCTGAATGCTCACTTTATTAAAACTATATTATATTACAGCATACTATACTGTATTAAAGCGATACATACTATATTATACTACATCTATCTTACATCATACTTACTTCTAACTTACTGCTGAAAACTCATGACTGTCTGCCGACAGTCTCAACACACATATGTGGACCCAGTTGGCCAAGGAATCAAAACACCATCCCCAGAATCCAGTCAAGCAATCCCTTCAGGTAAATAATCTTCCAACACATTCGATATGTTCACAAACACAGGAGCAGCAAATGAGATAATAATTGTTTTGGTCATTCTTTTCTCTACTTCTCTCCCAGCTTCTCTCTGTTCAGAGGGCATGTGAATACCACAAATATATGAAATAATTTAGTAAATACACTAAATAAATTAAAAAGTCACTGGGAGAATTGAAGGAATTATGTGTGAGCATGAGTGTTCAATGAGCTCTTCATCTCTGCTGACAGGTGATGAATAAAACCTCCTTAACATACCAATGTGTTAAGAGAGAGAGCAATGAAAATGAGGGCAAGAAAGCAAAGTAGGAGACAAGTAACAACCCTTTTCCTAAAGAAAAACAATGATGTTTTCAAGTACTCAGTTTTCATCTTTGAGAGACAACTGACACATCTGCCTTGTACCACTTGTAGATTTTCCTTTATGATAAAACCCTGTAAGTGTGTTGTCTACCCAGCAAGGCTTCACATATTACTAATTTCCTGTATCAACTCTTCTTTTCTACTGGGCTTGGTCTTTTTCAAGAGCTTTTACTCTTCAGAAAGAATGCCACAGCTTGTAGACGCATCTTCTGTTATGTGGAAATTTTTCCATTCTATAGCTTTAAGTGGTCACATTGGAAATTTACTCATCCCAGGTACATTTATAGCACCAGTAACTTCCCCAGAATTGCACATAGTGCAAACATGCCTATAAAATACAGAAAACCAGAAACTATTACTATAACTATAAATATTATTAAAACATGAAATGCAGAATTAACAAGTATTAGTGACTGGTTTCCTTTAGGTCCCCTTCTGTGCATCTGACACAGAACTTTCTCGTAACTGTGCCTTCCAATCCCATTAGTTTCTCTGTGAATCAATATAGCGTGTCTTAAACCTCATCCACCTTTTACCTTCAGTCTAAAACAGAGTAAAACAATAGATGCTCCTGAGCCTGGTATCTTAGGCGAAAACTCACTTTCTGGGAATTTTAGCAGACCACTTCACAAAAGTAGACCAAAACTAAATTAACATGACTTAGATAAATGAGACACATTGTTCAAGAACTGGAATATCTATGAAATGGGTTTTCAAATAATTTTGAGATTGAGGATGTGTTTTTAAAGTGTATTTTGACTGACACCTTTCTTTTAATCAGAAGCAGAAAAAAGGGAAGAGCAATTTAGCTAAGTTGTGTGAAAAGAGAGCCAAAAAATATTTTCTCTATTTTTAAGGCAAGACAACTACTAAAATTTGTAAACTTATTGTAATATATAATCTAACTCTCTAAATTCTCTTCAAAAAGAGATTATTCAGGGTAGTACTTAATACCTTGGAAATCACTTAGAACATTAGTTCATATCAGTATCTTAAAAATGTTTTCCATTGGATTTTTCAAAGAAATTGAGTATTTGAATTTAGTCACTATTTTTGTCCAGTTTGTACTGATTTTGCTTTTCAGAATAGGTCAAAACTAGAGAAAATATTTTAAACTCTTGCCTTTACTCTTCAGCTTTCATTGGTCATCCACATAAGCGGAGGCTTCTTAATTTCAAAATGTATTTCTGGGGCCAGTAACTCAAAGAAAGCTGGTATTCTACAGGGAGAAAGTCTCTTAGTTCTATCTAAAATGCACAATCCATAATTACTGGAAAAAAAGGGTTTTTTTCAAAGAAAAGAACCAGTAATTTTGATTAAGCCTCCCATGGGAAAGCCTAACATTCACGGTTACTATTTATTGGGATTTTCAAGCTCAATTTACATACCTATTCAGTAAGGTGAAGTAATTGTTGCCCCATTTTTTTCATTATATGATGCAAATGCTATCTCTACAGATGCATGGAACAGAAGCCTCTCTGAGTCCTTCAGAGAGAGAGAAAGAAATGCAGAGTTCCAATCAGAACCTCGAGAGAAGTTGAAATATATTAAGCCACACAGACATGAAATAGAAGTGTAAGTTCAGTTAAGTGCCTTAAGAAACTGCATAGCTAGTAAGAGGCCCTAAAGCCTAGTTTTAATTTGAGTTAACTGAGTTACATGTTATTAGCTATTGCTTATGTTCCTAGATAGAATAGCTAGAACTATTCTTGAAAATAGGTAACATTATGTGTGTAGGTTTTGTGTAAGAACTGACAGACTTTTGTACATTAGAAATTAAGCTTACATTGGTGTAGAAAGAATGTTTTAGAATTGTGTTTTTAGCTGATTGGATGATTTATGAATAAAATGCTCTGTAATGGAGTGTGGATGAGAAGAAGAAGGAGAAGGAGAAGAAGAAGAAGAAGAAGAAGAAGAAGAAGAAGAAGAAGAAGAAGAAGAAGAAGAAACAAAAGGGATAGTGGCTGCTGCTTCTGCTGTTTCTGCTTCTGTTCGTAATATCAGAACTCTTTGCCAGAAAGCTTTTAGCATGGACTTTAATACTTTGAACTCTCTGCCTTCAAGATTGATGTATTCCTGCAATAAACAACTTTTTAAACACCAACAACTACTCCTGTCTTTTTGAAGACCCACGATCCACTGAAAATCTTGACACAATAGGATAACAAAGTGGCAAAATTATTACCTATCACCGAGATAGTACTACCACTAAGAATGTTAATAGAGATTGGAAAGAAGTGAGCACATTGCTTTCTAACAGAGAGAAGTTTGATGTAATAGATGTTACAGATGGGTAATGGGTAATGGCTCTCGCAGTCAAGGGATGAATATTGTGTGCATGTTAAGACAAACTGTATTGATGTATAGTTATGTTATTGTGATCTGTTGTTTAGATGTCCTCTGCTTTCCATATATTCCCCTTCTTCCCTCCCCCCGTCCACCCCGTATTGTTGCCACCAAACAGCCTGGGTTGCCTGGGACATGTGGGGAGGCAGGGCATGTGCCTGTTTCCCTTGCACGGGACAGTTTGGAATGGAAAATTAATATTGTCACTACAGAGGCACGGCATGATAACAGCTGACACCACTCAAGTTGCAGGAAAGCAGTCTCCACCAATAGGCAGTGAAGAAGAGTTGACTGACAGACTTAGGGAGGGGCCAGGGTTGCCAAACACGAGCCTCCCCCCCCCCCCCCCCCCCCCCCCAGGATATAAAAGGCAGAGCAGCCATTTTGTAAACTAGTACATGGCTGATGGTCACAAATTCCCAGTACTGTAATTTTTTTTATTTGTTGAAGTTTTAATAAAGCTTTGAAAAATTTAAAGTGAGAGGTCATTTCTCACACAGAAATAATAGATATCCGTGCTTTGGAGATCCTGAAGAATGTCTTTGAGTTGAGCTCTGAGATCTAAAGGTCTTTTCTGTAAGTAAGTCTGCTTAATGTGATTGAACATGTGTGATTAGAAGAAAAGTTAAAGTATGTTCCAGTTTCTCTTTGTGAAGTGGTGTGTAAATAATAGTTCAGACTCCCCTTGCTTGTCACCTACACCTCTACACTGATTTGTCCCTATCTTTGGTTGTAGAAAAGACATATGATCTGTCCCAGGCAAAGTCAATTGACAAGGTATTTGTCAAGGTATTTGACAAGGTATTTTTGATACAGATATAGAAAATTACCACTGATATATTAAGAGGGTAAAAATTCCTGGGTTGGGTTGTAGTAAAATTAAGTGGATTGTGGATCACCGCCTACCCTGTCTAACTATTGACAAATAGGTTGGATTAGTTTAAATGACCACTGGCATCATCTCTGTCTGCTTACTGTTCTTCAAGAAAAATGTCCTGCTGATAAAAATGATTGCTATCCCCTTCAGAAAGACAGGGAAAATAAAAACAAGCAAATAAAAATCCAAGAAAAAACCCAAACCTCATGCTAAATCTTTTAAAATGCTATAGGCAGTAAGAATATCATATGGAAGTTTTCTTAATCTCCTTTAAAAGAAAGTAGTGGAAATACATGCATTTGAATATGTCTTCTGTAAGCAAGATAATAAACTATTTAAATTAAGGAACTTACTCTGAGACACGTAGTTCTAAGAATGCTGATTTTGAAACAAAGGATTTCTGCTCAGCATTGAGAAACATTCTTCTATGTACTAATGACAAGACTTGGTGGGAAAATTTAGATTTTATGGGGTTTTTGTTTGTTTGGGGGGTTGGGTATGTTTGTGGTTTGGTGGGGAGTTTTTTGTTTGTTTTGTTGGGATTTTTTTTGTTGTTTGGGGTTTTTTTTGTTTGTTTTGGTTTGTCTTGGTTGGGGTTTTTTTTGTCATTGTCTGTGGGGAATAGAATTGGAGAGTGATACTTTTTCTCATCACTTCCTACCCACTCAAGCCAGAATGTGTGTGTTTTGTTCCCCCAACAAACACACGGCAAATAAGCTTCACCCCCCCCCCCACCAAAACCAAAGCAACAAAAATAAAAAAGTCAAACCAAACCAAATCAAAACAAACAAGCAAAAAAAACCCACAAACCAACATCAATTCCTATAGTAAATGTGATCTTCGGAATTCTGCTCTGTAAAGGATGAACACTAATTTCTGTGGCTTGCCAGTGATCCAACAGTGTCACAGACTGTAAAGAGCCAGATAAATTGATAGATATTGTTCTTGGCTTCTCACCTATGTTAAACCTTTACACAACTGAGTTTTGTAGTCTCAAATCATTCCTTTCTGAAATGGAATTTTCACCTTTAAATCTGCTATATGTGATTTAATGTTCTCAGTTTTTTGACTTTGTCTTTTTAACTGAAGAAAAAGCTGGAATAAAATTTTATTAAAAATTATTGTAACTTAATTACAAGTAAATCCATATATTTATGTTTTTACCTTTTTAAAAGAATGTTTTCCCTTGTTTAGATAAACCCTTTTAGACAAGCAGCACTTTAAATTGCTGTAGACCTTTGAATAAACACATCAAAAAATAATGAAGGAATTTGGATTTATGGAAACTCTGCCTCCTTAACACAAATTACATCATTACTTTTGTGAAATATATTTTAGGTTGCATCATGTATTACTAAGTGTGAGGCTGAAAACTGAGCACACCAGTAAGAAAACTAAAGTAGTATTTTGAAAATGTAATAAAGGCTATGTAAATATGGGGGGCTTTTCCTTTGTTTTCTATTTTTTTTTTCTCTTTGTCTTTGCTTTTTCTGTAGTACTTCATAAAATGTGGGACATTTTTTGACATGGAGAAAAGTAGACACATAGTGTTCTGATTTTTTCACATACTGGAAAACCCAAGTATCTCACTGTAACTTTGACTTTGTACTGTCACTTCCATCATGAGTTAGCAGTTCAATTTTTTGCTGTGTGCCCTGGATCATATAGGAAACCTTGCTGGAGTAAAACATATTAGTGATTCCATATCACAAGTTCAGCTTGGCGTTGTAGATTCCAGCTACTTAATCAGGTTATTCTTGTACTATTCCTTAAAACAAGGTCAATTGCTTACTGCTGGCCTGGCCAGATAATACTTGTGCTCAGTAGGGCTCAAGGAAGACAGCCTTCCTCCTATTTCCCTGGTCAGCTCTGGGCTGGGAAATCCTGCTTGTAGAAGTATCTGATGTATAACCTTGGACAAGCCAGCAGGAAAAGTGTGAGATTGTATCTCAGCAGCTAGCTTGTTTTCACAGATCAGTAGTCTCTTCGTAGAGGAAGAGCTTATCTCTGAGTACACAATGAGGGACATAGGGAAAGTGATACATGCTTGTTTTAGGAAGGTTTGTTTTCTCCTCTGACAACCAGCTCTCTCACATGCAAGGAAACTGGAATGGAGACAGAGGAAGTGAAAGCTTTCATATTCTCACATGATGATCAGTGAAAGGCCTTTTAGGAGGCCTTATAAATAAGGTGGGCAATTAATATGACAACATAAACACAGCAAAATTTACAGGTATGTCTTGGCAGGGGAAGAAACATACGCATGCACTCTCCTCAAAATTCGTAGCCATCTATTTTACCAAATCAGCTGGATTCATGCTGTCAAGCATTAAACAGAAACATGTTGTCTAAGAAGAAATCTGTCAGCATGAAATTGCAACAGGACTTCAAGCCATTTAGGGAGATAAATCATATTTGAGACATGTAACAAGGTGCTAAGGATCAACAGAAGTCTGAAGCATATTTGTAAGCAGTTAAAGCATAGGGAGGCTCTAAAGGAAGTTGATCTGCAATTCTTCCAGGATGCTGAGAATGAAAATATTTCACTGAAAGAAAGGTTTCAGACAAAACTGCTCCCAGAGTACTGGGAAGAGTGACTACACTGGCTGAGACATTGTAGACTCAGAAACAGATAACTGAACATCTTAGCTCATACAAGCAGTAAGGAGGATTATGTTCTAAATGTAGTGTAGCAACACTGACACAAAACAGTTTTTCATATTCTTTGGGTGCCTGGGTCAACATTCAGACTTACATTTTTCCTAGGCAATTAATTTAAAAAATACCACTACTTGGTTAATTATAAGTTCCAAGTTAACTAGTTTTGCTTAAAAGAGATAACAAAAAAAGATGTAGGATTTTTACAAATATTTAGAGGAACTTCTGTCAAACACAAATGAGAAACCAGAAACTGACTGTAAAATAAATTTGAAATGAAAATTTGCTTTTCAGCTTGGTTTGAAAGAAAATTGATAGGTAGACTATGGATAAATAAGGTACAGCAGAAAATTACAAATTTCAAAAATGCACATATTTAAATGAAATTTATTTTCGGTGGTATTTTAATGGAATTCTTATTTTAAAAGTTCCCTTTATTTTTTTCATACTGGAAATAAAATTTCAGCCAAAGTTGTGTTACCAGGATGAAGTGTTTATAACAACCTTCCAAAACCCCCACATACATTCACCCTAAAGGACAACATAAGACTAACTCAATATTTATTCTTCTGTTCATAGTACAAGTATCAATAATAAAAATGTAAGCTCAACTAGTTTTATTAATTAGATTTTGCTATAGTAAAAGGGCATATAAAAATAGCAGGAATACTGTATTTTTTATATTTGTATATGGGATTGTGTAATTTAGAGATTAAGAAAACTCTTATGTGTCTGAGTTGAGTGTGGGATAGGCCTGATCAGACTTCTCTGGAGTACCAACCGGAGCAAAAGGTATTTGATGCTCTGAAAATAACCCATGTATTCCTCATTAAGTTTGTGCACTATTAATAGTGACCTTTTCCCAATATTGCACAGATATATACATATCCATGACTTATAAACTTTAAAGATCACAAATAACATGTGTATGTCTATGGCTACAAGTCCTGTGAAATTAGTTTCTACTTTTGTCTGCTCTACAGAAAAAAAGTTTGGGAGAGAAAAGGTTTGTTTCATTTAAAGTGGTGAACCACCTCACACAGGCCATCTAACAAGATCTAGAAAACATGCAGAAGCAATGCCAGCACAATTCTTAAAATCATACATGTGGCACATGTGGCTGCAAATATAAAGAGTGCTAGTTTGGCTTGTAAAGCACACATGCAGAAAACACACGGGCCCTCATACTGAAAGGAAGGGACAGCCACACCACTGGTTGGGACAGAAGAATGACTGCTGGCTGCCTGACTAGAGGGAAAGGATCCAGCAGCAGGGAGGGTTATTGGTTCTGTAGGAACAAAAGCCAGTAATCTCAATAATAAAAGGGGCCCTGTATTATTAACCCTAAAATAGCAGGAACTACCTGAAACAGGCTGTGACATTACAGAGAGTTTATAAAATTCCAATCAGCAGGAACTTACTGAACTGTCTTTTCTGCTTTGAGCACCTTCTGAACTGTAAGCTCTGGGAGCACTGTTCAGAGAATACCTTGGATGAAAGAATAGATTAATTAAAGCCCTCCAAAACTGAATAGCCCTAAAAATGGGGAAGACAAATAATAATCGTGAAAATGATACTTTATTCTGCTTCTGAAAAGAATGACAGGAATAAAAAAATCGTATCAGTAGACATGCATTACACTACTTGTGCCAAACCCACCAATGTTTTTAATAATTTAAAGTAAATTTGTGCAGAGGAAGATAACTGAATTCATGTAACATTTCTGTGAACAATACTATTTTACATCAAAGAAGAAACAATATGACAAAAATATATTTATGAGGAGGAGAAAGAGAGGAAAAGTACAAGTGGTTTTAATTATCTGAGCCCCCCCCAAAAAAATTACAATTTTTCAATCCTTGGTAAGAAATCTAGAGCAAAAGATTTAGAGTAAAGGAGATGTAGGAAAAAAAAAAGCCTTACCAACATAATAGCAATTTGCCAAGCAAAGAGATTCATACCCCTAGTGGAAGCTTATTGGATATCAATAAGCACCTGACATTAGAGAGAGGATAAAAACAGTGGAAAAGAGATTTGAGACAGAAAGATTGGCAAATCAAAACCAGCGTCAATGAAAAACAGTGCATCAAAATGCTGATGCCCTTGTAAACATTACAACATTTGATTTTTTTTTTTTTCTTGGAGGGTGGGTGGAAGTATCAGCAGTTGGTATCACTTTTCATGAGCTTCCATGTCACATTAAACTGACTTTCCACAGGGGTCAGATGTTGTGGAGGCCCTGGGGGGCATACCCTAAGTTACACCCCACTGGCTCCTTCCCCTATTCCTATGTATGTTCCTATGTTCCTGAGCTACTCCTTCCCTATTTGCGGGCGGTCTCTCTGGGCAGGTGCTGTTGGTGTGCCCACCTTCCCGAGAGCATCTCCACTATGGTCCAGACAAACAGTTCCCTCAGCCCACCGACACCCGAGCCTGGATGCTGTATTCAATGTCTCACCAGTGAACCAAGAGGACTCTTCATATGGAGACTCCAACAGGGTTTATTTAGGAACGAAATGAGGTTCCAGGGAAAGTCCAGGTGTGCAGGGTAAGGCAAGAAGACAAACACAATTGAAGGGATCCAGGGACAATGAGCCAAGAGCAAAGGAGGGTCTAGGGTATATAACTGGGGCAGGGTATGAGTGGTCAGGATACAAATACAGCAACGAGGATAGGGATGGAAGGAGGAGTCAAAGTGGGGCGATACAGCTTTTGCCAATGAGAGAGTAGGGAGGGTGTAGTGTTCAGGGGAAGGCCAATGGGGAATCCGGGAATACAGAACATTCTGGAATGGGGGAGTGAACTTTAAATGACAGACAGACCTTCATTTACATTGAGGAGCAGGGCATGCTGGGAGAATGCTTCAACTTCTCACTCTAACCTAAACTGGAGAGTTGTCTCAAGGCATCCCAGCCTGACTCTCCCAAAGCTGTTTCCTACATCTGTTCCCTGATTGGTGCTTATCTTTGTACTGCCTGAGGACCAAAGTCAGCCCTAGGCTCCTGCAGAGAATAAATTGCCCTGCCCACGTTGGAGCCTGAACATTTCACTGCCCAGCTGAATTAAACATCTGTGGGTATTATGCAAAGGCCCTTTTTGCTTCTTTACCTTGGACTTTACTTGCAGCAATTCAGGCTGATACAGGCAGAAGAAGAACCCATCTCAGAAATCGCAAGAAAGATGGAGAATTTTTAAAAACTAAATCTAATACTTATGCATGAAAAAATGTTATGTTAGAATAACTAATGTTGCAAATAGATGATTTCCCCTCTACTCAAATGAAGTAGAATGAAAACTAAGCAGTATTTAGTCTGACAGTGTTGAACTCATAGCATGTAAAGCACCATGAATACCAAAAGTGGAAAACTACATACTCAAATTATATTTTTATGGTCTTATAGAGAAAAAAATACTGTGTTGAATGCATCAAAACTTTGATTTGATATACTCATTGAAAAGATAGAGAAAAGCCTGAGAAAATTGAGGAAGCTTTAAGTTGAATAGAAATATATTTGCACAAACGTTTTTTGAGCATTCGTCTAGAATTCCAAGTCCTTCCAGAAGTTAGTTAATAAACATGTTGTCTGGATTCAAAAGACAAAACTTGCAAGTGTGAAAATGGTAAGGAAAAAAAGCAGATCTTTAATGAAAGCTTTTAGGTGCACAAATATGGCTAACTGCACACCTGATAAAGAATTTCTGCAATTTTTTGTATGTATATATATATGTATATCTATAAGATATGTACATGCATATGTATATTTAGAATAATTATTATTTATATAATTAATCATTATATCTAGCAGGCACATCCAATAGGAGATCAGTTGAGCCAGTAACCCACCCTAAGGTCAGCCCCTTGGAGTTGGTGCAGGGGTTTCTTTGTCCTATTTTGTTGTTATGTCTCTTAACTTCCAGTAGAAAACAAAAGGCCCTTAGCAGATGTTCTCTTCTAAAAAATAAGACTAAACAGAATTTCAAGAATATGTTAATAAGGTTTAGCTGAACTTTGAGGGAGGGCAGGAAAAGTACTAGAAGCTATACAACTATATATTAAAAATCACAAACATATGAAAAATAGATAAAAAGCTAAAAACTTCAAGAGAAGACAGCATGTTTTGTTGTTGAAGAAAATGTATGAAAAAATTATTTAACTGTAAACATCATGTATCTACATAAATGTATAAAGTTGAAACATTGACTACTGTAGCAGAGAAATTATTGGTGCAAAGGCAGTTGCCAGCTATTTCTCTTTGCTCCATTGTCTATCACTAGGGTCCTGGATAGTGTCATTACAAAACAGTGTATACATTCCTTATCTCATTGACAGGTTTAATTGATGTGTCCGTTTTGTTCTAAGCTATTGAGTTGTTTCATCAGAAGAAAACAAGAACGTATTTTTAATTGTCTACAAAATGAAGGATTTTGTGTGTAATATGAATTCAGGTGAAATTCAGAGAAGCTTGGAGATACCACTCCTGCACTAAAGCTACACAAGCGATTTTATTATGTATTCTACATAATAAAGAGAATATGTATCTCTAATATTAATAAGATAATTTATCCTTTAGGATTAAATACAGATGATCTCATCAAGTTTGTCTCATTGAACAAATGCAGACATGAAGGGTCCTTGTCAGAATAAAAGTTTAAAAAATTATGGTAATCTATCATAATATGCGACTATGACATACATGCACAGTACGTACTAAGGGTTAGTGATCATTGATACCAAGGTACAAGGTCTCTTCAAAGTTTTTTGGAAAAAAATTACTACTATGTAAGCTATGTAAGTAAGGCTGTCACTTCTCTCAAGTAACCTCACTGATAACAGCACAGTTCATGGCAAGGATTTACATAAAGAAAAAGAAGGACAGGAGAACACTGTGTGCCCAAAGATGTCTCACCAAGACAACTGAGATGGCACCTGTCTCTCAAAGCGATGATCATATGCTATGAAAATTGCAAGGTACAGAGTTTAACTTCTGGAAATCTTTTAGAATTCTGTACTTGGGTACCTTTAGTTAGAAATTAGTATTATTTCCTTTGAGGCAGAAAACTAAGACTACAAGAATATCTGTAAGTGGGTACTACAGTTCTTTTAATACTGAAGAAGTAGAATTCAGACTTTAAATGAGGCATAGCAAAGATACTGAAAGGTTCAAGCTGATCTCTAAATGCTGTGGTGAATTTATAACAAATCCTGTAAACTGGAGGTGAACAGCTTTCCAAAAATTGTGTAAAAATAATTAAATATTTTTAAATTGTAATGTTAAAGTAGTTTAAACTTTTACAAGTTTGCCACAAGCACGTGACCCTTCATTGCTATTTAGCTGAGGGAATGGTGGTTTTATCTGCGTGGGTTTTGCACTTGCAATATCTGTTTTTTAATAAGATAATTATTCTTCCTTACATAATTTCTTCCTCCTATTGATTTTTTCCTGTTTGTCTGCTGGTGTACTCAAAATCATTTTTATTGTAAGCTGATTTTCTTCTTTTTCTGTTGATGCTAGCTTTATTTGAGACAACTGTCTAGTGTGTTGGTCTTAAAATTTACACAGCCTGGCTGACAACTGTTCCAGTAGGTTTTCTTTTGCACAAGGTGGCTAATCTTTAACAGAAGATGTGGGGGATGCAGGAATGAAATTTCCACAGGACATTCCAGGAGAGAAGCTGTTATCAGATCTGAGATATAGATAAACATGTTGAATTAGATATAACATCACTGATTGTTTTTACAGATCCAAGAAAAATCCAAGCTGACAGTGATATTGCAGTGCTACTATAGGTATAATACATGCATTTTCCAATTAACCCTTCTTTTGTAGTCATGTCTGTGTTTGGGTGTAGTACCAACATTTTTAACTAAAATAGAGCAACCTTTTTGCTCTTTTTATTTTTGTTGCTCTTTCTCTTTTATCTGACTTCAAAACCCTCTACCTATTCTGAGTCTGACATCAGACAGCAACTTTTAGAAAACTGCCAAATTTCATATCCATTTCTTTCTTTCCATTTGTTACAAGCTATATAAACTGTCATTACAATATAAAATTTAGTTTTTCAATTCGCAAATCTCTAGTGATTTCAAATTTTCACCTTGATTTATGCAGCTTACCTCTTTCAGCTGTGCTAGTATGTCTATTCCAAAATAGAGAACATGATGGTATTATATAGTTTCAATTATCAGGATAAAAAGCCCCATCCAAATCTTGATGTAAAATTCTGTTTTCATTTCTGGGTAAGTACTTAAATACTTACATATAAATAAGTACTTAGATGTAAACAGGCCTAGTTTTGGATCTTGGAATGTTTTGGTTTTTTTAAACATGGATTTTTGAAATATTTATTTTAATATTTTAGATCCTGGGTAAAAAATGCTGCAATGCTCATACAAGAAAGTCTCTTATTTTCTGGATTGTTATGAAAAAAGGGATTTGGGATTAATTCCTAGTTGCATTGAAGTCTTTGGGAAGACTTCCACTGAAGCTCTCTGTGGATCCCGTTTTCCATTTATGATACCTGGATCATGTATTGTGCAAATCTGACTCAGAGTGCACTGACTATATTTACCCCAGCAAGACTGTATACTTGAAAGCTATATGTTCTGTGTAGGCCCTACTGTGACTTTTTCTATTAACTTACTATACTTTCTAAAAGCACATAATGAAGTTTGATTTAATGTCCAAATTGTGACAAAAATGGATTAATTTTTTTTCCATCTTTCACTTTCTCAACCGTCTTTATCTTATGAATGGATGAATACAATTTTACCTAGAGTTCTCTTTACAGTCTTAAGATTGTCACAAGAATTGATCGGGTGTCACTTTCTCTTCTTGTTACAGTCTTAGTCAGGAGTTCTCACAGACCTTTAATGCTTGAAGTGTTCTCATTCTCATTACATATTCTCATTCCCATAACAAAGATTATAATGAGAGAAGAAAATGTCATAAAATTAATCCATTCTCATAACTGTAAGTGTAACGAGGACAGAAAATTGAACAAAATGATTCCATTCTCATTACAATGTGAAGACTGTAATAAGAACAGAAATGACATAAAATTTATTCTCCTTGTGATAATCTTAAACTTGTACCAGGGCAGAAAAGCATACAAGATTAACAGGCCCTGAAGACAAAGGCTCTAACTAGAACTGAACCGTAGCTTACCAAAGTAAGCTACTGTTGCTATTAATAAATCACCCTAAAGTGTGATCCTATGTTTGTGTGTAGATACCGTATGTAAATCACCTATCATTTTAAGGCTCCCTAAAATACCTTGCGTTTTACATCTATGTCACCAGAGAACTGAAAAAGTACATACAGATTGTGACATTCAGAACTCAAAGTCAAAACTTCACCTCACGGTTGGAAACAAATCACAAAATCCCACAACTAATATTTAATTCTGAGTGCCTAACAGAAAACTTACTATTTGTATTGTGCAAATTTAATCAAATATTTAAGAAAGAACTTTTGGCTTTGTAACTTTTCCTTCAGATAATGTAAAAACCTTAACACGTCTCATTCCTCACTTGTCCTGGACTTCATTCACTAAAGGTTTCAGGTAGTAAACTCTTCCTTAACCCTCATGTGGTATCCATGGCTTTCAAAGTCCCGCCTGCGCCGCCGTCCCCGCCTGCCAGCAGAAGGAGCGGGAGAAATTCGCGGTTTCTCGGTTCGGCGCGCGGGAGCCGCTCCGTTGTCCGTGGCTTGCAGGATCAGCGTTCAGCTCTGCCAGAGGCGGACAAAACGGCACAGGACCACAGAACAGGAATGGGAGAGTGTCCCTCCGACCAGGGCCAGTCCAGGTTTTTTTTCCAGAACGTGGAATAACACCCAGGGGAAGCCGCCGTACCGAAGGCGGCGGGCGGAGGGAATACACGTGTTATATAGGAGAAACGGGAGGGGGAGAGCTCAGACAGGCAGCGAATGGGGGCCCACGGTGAGCGTGGGCTTTGTCAGAGTGACGGGACGGGTAGCCAACCGAGAGAGCTCAAAGGTGGGACCCCGGTCCCCAGCCCAATAATTCCATGTGTAGCACCGAAGATTCTGGATAAAAGGGGGGTATTTGGGGGTGACAGAAAGGGCGCGAGTTTCCAGAGTAACCGGTGATGGACAGATAACTGGGAAAGAGGGGGAATTCCAGACAGAACCATTATACAGAAAAAGGGGGTAACAGAACATTCCAGCTTAAACCGGGGGAGCATAATAACACAACACAACATCCTCATATTAATCTTGTCGGTCAAAATTTCTGACCCACAAACATCTTCTCAGCCATTCCTTGCCAAAACCTGGACCAGTGGGTAGAGTTTAGACAGTATCACTTTTCTAAGTTGTTTGGTAGTTTTATTGAATTATCTCAATGAATGACTGCCTTTCTTACTCTTTCTTGTCCACTTAGGTTAAAAGCCATTGTCCAACAACACCAGTGAAAATCCTTCATTTGTCTGGCCTTTCCTTATGTTAAGTGTAAGCTTAGAGAGTTGGACACTGCTTGCTTTGCCTCTTTCTTAAGTACCAGTTATATGTGTCAAGCCATGGGTTTATTTTTTCAGAAGCTCTTGATTTTTAGCCAGTCTCAAACAGTAATATTTGTTAGCCACTCTCTCACTTACAAGTTCTAAAACATGTAAGTCCCTCAAAACTTCCATTTTCTGATGGACCATCATTCTGCAATGATGCTGCATTCCTAACTTCTGATCAAGAAGGTGAACAAAAATAAAATGGCTGAAATTCAGCTCAGAAATATGTTGGTGTAAGAGTAAAAAATGTTGTTATCTAAAAGTGACCAGGGTTATTATATCTCAGATTCAGTTAGTGTTCTCCACTGTCAAAGCAAATTTCTGCTGTGGGTGTTTTTCTGCTGAAAAAAATCCTCTAAATCATCTGATGACAACTGTTAAATATTTTATTCACAAATAATTAATTAACAAGGTGTAATGGCCTAAATCTGACATGGATCTTAGCAATTCCTTCCTTTCCCTTGCTTATAAATACAGCATCAAAATAATTATGCATATGGAATTAGATGTTTCATCTAGTTATGAATTCAGTGTTCTGTTGCTAACCAAAGTACATTGAAATGTTATATGTAAATATGTATTTCTTAAACAATATTTTGGTATGTAGTTTGTAATTTTGCTTTACATGCTTACAAAACTTAGCACAGGAACTGATAATACAAAATACCACTCCTGGATTTATTCTCATGTTTTACAATAATTTCTTTATAAACAGTTGGCTTAAATGTATTCTTACAAGCAAGGAAAATGCCATTTTTGAATTTTGAAAAACTGTAGAACTTTCTGTCAGTAAAATAGCATTGACTCAGTTTCTTTCAAAGTTTTCAAAAAATACGCAATTTTTTTCCTAAAGAAGACAAACTCAGTGTTTTAGCACCAGCCAGCTAGCAAAGAAAATGAAGTCCTAGGAATTCAGATCAACTCTGAGTGCCCTAGATTTATATTGCAGTTCTGTATTATCCAAGAACATATGCACATAATGCAGCTTATTCAAAATGCATATCAATATATGGACATGGAGTAAATTTGTGGTAGGCAGAATTTACACACACAGATATTTAAACAGAAGTCCACTATTTTTTCTGGATTTGTGCTGCACTGACTCTCAGCCTTGAAGTTGGTATGTCCCCAGAATTTTTGATATTGGCTAAGATTTTTACAGTCAGTGGGCCCCACTGTCTTACTCAAGAACAGTCAGCAAGACCAGGTTGCCCAGGTTCAGTCGCATTTTGCATTTCTCTGTAGAAGGTCCACAGCATCTCTGAGCAATCCAGGCCTGTATTTGACCAATTTCATAGTGAAAAAAACAATTCCTGATGTTCAGAGGGAACTGTGTATCCCCTGCCTCTTGTACTGACACTTGGTGCGCTGAAAGTGTTCTGGCTTCATCTTCTTCCTTCTTGTTAGCCATTTACATGTGCCAGGAAGATGCCCATGAGCCTTTCCTGTCATCGGAGAAAATCAGCACTTTCTCAGCCTGTCTTCATGAAGAATGTCTAGAATGTCAGGACAATGTCTAGAAAGTCAGTGATCACTGAACACTTCAACTGACCTGCTTAAAAATGGCTTGAAATCTAAGAAACATTACTGCAAATTACTAAGTCCCTTAAAAGTGATAGTTTTCAGTCAAAGCTATATCTGCATTATAAAAAAAAGGCAGAGGACAGCACAAATTGTGAAAAGATTCAGAGGATAGTTCAGTTTGGCTGTTTTCATACACTGTTACATGCACTTCTGATTTGGGTGTTTGTAAATCTTTTCAAGGATATGAAAATTCTTGTCCAGTTCTATATATTTATTTAAATGGACTGATGATACAGGTTTTTTGTTCAGCTTTGCAATAGTATGAAGTCATGCTAGGCCTGAGGGAAGTACAGAACTCCTCCTTTGAAGATATAAGTTGTGTTGTCTTACTAAAAAGCTTCCTGGACTGTGGAATGAGTAACTTCTTGACCTGTTAACATCTGGTCTGTGAGGGGGAATAAAACAAGAAATAGGCTTCCAAACTTCTTTGTTTTACAAGGACCACCTTGCAGTATTTCACTGTCCAGTGCAAGTTAGCTTTCTCCATGTCATCTGTGGCAAGAAACTAGTCATGGTACAGTCTTATTCAACGTGTATATCAATGACCTGTACAAAGGGATATAAATGTTCCCTCGGCAAGATTTATGATGATACAAAACTGAGTGGACTGGCTGATACACCCAGATGTTGTGCTGCCATTGAGAGGGACCTTGACCAGCTGGAGAACTGCATAGAGAGAAATCTAATGAAGTTCAGCCTCTCACCCACCACCACCAGTCATTCTGGGCAGGGCTGCTGCTTAATCTGTTCTTTCCTAGCATGGGTTTACACTGGAGGTGGCCCCAACTCGGGTGCAGCACCAGCACTTGGCCTTGTTCAATCTCATGAGATTTCCATGGGCCACTTCTTGAGCTTGTCCAGGTTCCTCTGGATGGCATCGCGTCCCTCAGGAGTGTCAACTGCACCACTCAGCTTGGTGTGATCTGCAAGCTTGCTTGAGGGTGCACTCAATCCCTTCATCTGTGTTGTTGATGAAGATAATAAATAACACTGGGCCCAGTACAGACCCCTGAGGGCCACCACTCATCACTGACATTCATCAGGACTCTGAGCCTTTGACTACCCTCTGGATGTGACCATCCAGCCCCTTTCTAATCTGTCTAACAGTCTACTCTATCAAATCTGTATATCTCAAATTTAGGCTGTTTATCACAACCACAAAATATTAGCAAGCAGTGTACAGCAGATATGTTTCCATTAGTATGCCCTACCAACATAAAATTATATTAACAAATCTCATGTCCTGAAATGCAAATCCTAATCATCTCATATGGAAAGAGCGGTTGGTAGTTTTCCAGTAAATTGTTACAATTTATGATTGTATATTAATCCTCAAATTTATGAAACAAACCTCAATTTTATTTTTCCTGCACTTAATTATTTAATGTTGATGATTATCAAAATTGAGCATGAAGCAAGAGTTTTAAAATTTGGGTGGTGTATTTTTGACATGTTCAAACAGAATTAACTTTGCCTATAAGAACAGATGTGAGCAATATAATAATTGAACAAGTCCTTCAATTAGAGTACAGAAAATAAAAGTAAATGGCAACTGCACTAAGAAATTTTAGCACAGATAAGTCTGTAGTATTTTACTTTAAAAACAAAGTAAATTAAATGTAAATGTCCATAATCAGTAAGGACTGTTGATATCATCAAATACAAAACTTTGCCATTATACTGTACTGTTTTCATTAGAATACTCTTGAAACAGTTCTCAGGGTTAATTTCATTGTTACTCCCTCCAGCAGGGTAAGATACAATTCTTTCTCCATACTAATTTTTTCCCATCTTGCTTGAGATCAGCAAATTAATGCTAAATAATGCTAAACGTTTTCATCTTTCGTCATGGCCAGTGTTTGAGCTTGTCTGGTTTTTTTTAAGGAAATACTGGTATTTCAAAGAATGTAGGTAAAAACATAGTCTGCTTCTTGTTAGTAAGATTGCTGAGAATGTTGTATACGTTCAGTGACAACACTGTAGAACAAGGTGGTGTGTTTCTCCTCTTCTATTTCTGAGCAGTTAAAATGAAGAGGGTTTGCTTAAACTTGAGCAAAACTATTTGCCCCTTTGGCTGTGTAACAGACTAGGGAGAAAATTAAATCTGTTAGTCACATTGTCAAACTTTAGGATTCAAAATTAACTGTATAAACCTTAAAGTTTTACTTTTCAGATCATGCCCATAAAGAGTCTTTTATTCCTTGTCTTACATTAGTAATTCTATTGAAATAAGACTATTCTTCTAAGTAAAATCTAGGACTTGATGTAACAACAGTACTATATGTTCAGAAATATTTTTTATTAAAGCATATGTTTCAAGTTTAATCTGAACTTGTGTTCAATTAAGACCACAAAAAACTTTCGTTAGGGCCTGCTGCTGTGAATTGCAGCCCACAGATCTTTACCCATTCATATCAACTGAGCATCTTACCTGCAGGAAATTTGTGACTTTGCATCTGAAGCTACAGAATGTTTTGATGTGTTACCACCATTTACTGATTAGTCAGGAAAATATTTGAAGTAGTAGAAATCTTGTAAGCCAATCCATATATTTACAGTGAGAGGAATCCTCAAATTATGTTCACATTTAGGCAGTTTTCCACATGCATCTAGCATGCAATTTTTTTGAAGAAGTTTATCTAAGGACAATAACAATATGTAATTCTTATACAATTACTGCATTACCTGTTAAAAGGACTCAGGCAAAGATTATAGGGCTCATGAAGAATGAAGATAATCCACACTTGCTGATATTTTATAGTAGCAAAAGACCTTCATATAATAAACTGATGTAGAACTACAGCAGCAATAGAAAAATGAAATAAAAACAAAGGGTTTGATTTCACTAAGCCGTTTAGCAGAGACGTTACATTCTCCATTTCAAATCTCAATAGAAAGAAAAATAACTAGGCTGTGGGGTTTGGACACAGTTACCAATTACTATTCTGGGAAAAGACACAGAAAAATTGGTTATTCTGGCTATTTATACAATGATGATGTGGTTCTGCAGTCAAGCCTACTGATCTTGCTATTAAAATGAGGACTTGTTATTTTCCCTTTTTGTTTAATATACCTTGCTGATCTGGCTGAAAGATGCTTTTTTTTTTTTTAATTAATCAATCATTTATTGAAAAGTGATTTGATTTGAGTAGGTTTGAGTAGGTACACCAAAAAATCCAGAGCCAGCACAGAAGCAGCAGAGGCACGTGACTGCATTTCAAGAGAACAAGCCAAGTAGCAGTACTCTGTTAAGGTTGCTTTGGCTGATGAAAATAAACTGAGTCTTTAGAAAGATTCAGAATTGACACAATTAAGGATTTTCTTCCACCAATATCTTTCTCTAGACTTTGGCAACCATGAACAGTGAGGTTTAGCTTTGAACATTCTTGATTCCCCAGGATTATCTTGTTTAATTAGTGTACTAATGAAGCACAATGAATGAAGATAGCAAAGTCACCTACAAAGAGAGCTGAGAAGCATTTTAAACAGTGTTCGTCCATGTTCCCTTCTAATGAAACACAAGTGCCAATGGTTTAAATACTTCTTTTAATGATCAACTTAAAACATTACTTTTTTCTGCCTTGAAGACAGTCAGTCTGCAAGGACTTGAAGTAACAATTATGTAAGAGTATACCAAATTACTGAATTAACTGGTGTGGTATACTCAATGATCATACAGAAAGACAAAGTTCACATATGACAGTCAGGATCACCCTACAAACAATAGCTAAGCATGACTTAACACTTGGGGAAATAAAAAATATTTTAAAACCCCCAACAAATGAAAACAAAAACCAGCCAAACTTCAGGAAAGGAACAAACAAAAATCCCAGAATGCACCAAACCAAAAGCAAAAAAGCAAACAAACAATCTTCCCAAAACAAAAACAAACAAGCAAAATCAACACCCCACAAAATCATGTCCCTTCCCAAAAAAGAGCAAAAGGCACAATTGCAGGGGGAAAATATGATACTAAATAAAATATTTAAAAGAACTTTTCCACCTTAAAAAGAAATGAGCAGTATAAAACATTTTGAGGTAGTTTAAATATATATATATATTGGTTAATATGTATCACGTGGAACTTAGAAGTAATCAAGTAGTATAACTGAGTTTTAAAAAGCAAATAACTCAGTTAGTTGTCTGCATTTCTGAATTTGCATCTGTACAGTTAAGCTAGGTTTCAGCTTTGATTTGTAAAATACTGGCACTTCATAGATGATTCAGTTAAACTGGAGGAAAAAAAACCCTAAGATTTTAACACACTCTTGTATATATGGTTTCTTCTTCACAATTAAACATACACACACTCTTGTATGTATGATATATCACATATACAAGAGTGTGTGTATGTTTAATTGTGAAAGCCACCACTGTAGGCTGACAGATCCCTTTCCAGTTAACATTTATCTCCCATTTGTATTTAGAATATAGTTAGTAATTCACATAAAAACTGCATTGTCATTTCTGGTCTTTCTCCCTTCAGACCACACAGAAAGTGCCATTATGTTAAGTTTTAATTTGGATTTTAAGGTAGAAGGTCTAACAAATTTGATATCTAATGTGATACTTTATACATTTAGAATGTTTAAAGAATCCATCAGAAAACGCTTAGCCCCCTAATATCCAAAGTTTTCTGAGAAATACTATGCCAAAATTTGAGCTTAGTTTGATCACAAATATTACCTTGAGCTAACCATTCAAAGGGCTCCTACACTTTGAACTTCTAAAAACTATGCCTCCAACCTAATAATACCTTTCCAAGCTGCTAGATAGGTCCAGTGAATTGCATTCCAAACTGTTTTGTTTCAAAGCTGCAGTTCAGGCATTATACCTCATGAGGCTGATGGAAGATACATCTAGGGTTTTCCCTCACATCTGTATGGCAGAGCTCAGTTAGCTTTCCCTTCTGGCTGCATCTACTCTGTAACAATCATTCATGGAAGGACAGGTTACAAGTGGTTTAGATGAGCAACCTAGAAAAGTTTTTAATGTTAGAAAAGAGCTGTTCAAACAGAGCACTCAAAGATTGGCAGCTACATACAATTACGGATGTTCTTTATTTACGCCATTAGATTTTAAGTGTCATTTTAAAAATTCCTAACTCTCTTCCCATGGCAATGACCAGTAAATTAATAACACAAAGGGCATTGGGATGACTTTTGTTTTTTCTGATACATTAGCCTTGAAATATATATACATATATTCTATTAAGAACACAATGCATTCTTTTTAAAATATCACTTCCAGTGATTAATAGGAATTGTTAGCTCCACTTTGAAAATACCATTAGACACACTATATAGAATTGTTTGAATGGAAAAGGTGCATGGACTTATTTAGGTTATTGTTCAGTCACTGTAGGGGTTGGTTTGGACATGTTTACCCAATACTGAATCTAAGGGAAAGTTGATCACTGACTTTGACTGATCAATGACAGTACTCTCAATCCTACAATTGCTAGTCTTTACAGTTGCATGAAAATACAGAAACAAGTCTGCTAAACCTTTGAAATGGTCAGCATTGTCCCACATGTAATGCCATCCACATTTATTGCAAATACAGCGAAAGAAGCAAGGTTTGAACACTGACCAAGAGATCGCTGCTTTTCCATCTTGTAGCCATTTACAGCCTTAAACTATCCAAAACATGTTAACATTATCATGATCATGTCTGTCTGAGAACAGTTAGGTAGTGAATCATCTCTTAGTGATAGACAGCTATAGGGTTTGGGGTTTTTTTTGTGGGGTTGGAGAGGTAATTGAAAGGGAAAATGCAAAGATTGGGTGGGGAAGGCTACTAGGGGGTTTTGTGTTGCTCTTTCCTGGTCCTGGTTCAAATATCTGAGCTGTGTAGGGAAGCTAGATATTGACAGGACATAGTTCATTTACATAGAAGGCATGAATGAAATGTCCATAGTCCATTGTCCTAGAATACAGGACAGTTAATATTAATTCTTCAGTGTAAAAGTAAACCTTTGCAAGATGTCATCTTCCTGCTCCATGACATGCCTCCTACCACTTTACTTAAAAATCAACATGAAGGAAATTTTTATCAGCTACTGTATCCAAATCTCACATTTTCTACTGAGACAAATAGAAACTCACAACAGTCCTCAGCTTTAACAAGGCATTTTACTCCAAAAATTAATAACACAAGTAATGAATTGCTGCGGTGCTGGGGTGATGAGTTTGCCCGGCTCACGTTCAGCCCCGATCAGCGGCGAAGGGGCGCTTGAGGAGCCCGGAGCTCCTATCGCGCCTATGGGTCCCGAAGAGATCCACGATGCGAGAGCAAAGGAGGGCGGCAGACGCAGGGAGGCGCAGGCAAGGAAAGGAGGACTCAGCCTTCAGGAAGGGTTGGCAGGTTTATTGGAGGAAGGTCGAAGGGGGAGAAAAAGCAGGGTGGAGGGAGAAGGACTGAGCACCGAACTGAGGGCAAATGACAGCTTATAAGGGAAGGGGGAGGGCCAGGGAGGGGCAACACGACAGCAAATGAGGATATGAAAAAACTGATACATAGTTTGATGAACGTATGAGGCTAACAAATCAGCAAAAAACTGGGGAGGGGTCCCTGCCCTTGCCCAATCACTTGACACCCTGGGGAGAAGGTTCTAGAAGGAAAGGCAGGGCTGCCGAGTGATGGACAAAGGCCAGGGGTGGGGACAACAAGACACATCTGATGGATAGGGGAGGGGAAACATGATAGACAAATAACGATAAGAAATTGGGGATTTCCAGGGAAAAGAGGGGGAAACTATTCAGGATGAGCCAGACCAAATCAAACAACGTTACATCACACACCACCACAATGAATGGCTATAATATTACTTTATTTTAGGGGGTTATAAGCAGTAACTTAAAGCTGTCTTGAAGTATAAATAAAGGTAATTTTTTTAATTTAAAAAACCTAGATCCATCAATGTCCAATAAAATTTGTAACCAAAATCCCTCTCCCCAACTATGAACCTTTTTTATTCTTAGAAGAACTCATGTGGTGTTTTAAGTAGAGATTGATGTTACTCAGTCATACCAGTAACAATGGGCAAGTCTCATTCACTCATCCTTGAGTAACCCCATTTAAAGGAGGAATCTCTGTGCACAGTCCAAAAAAGGATGTGTTAGAATTCCTTATAGTTAAGAAGAGGGACTGAGCTTTAATTGGATACTATAACTGACTGTCAGTCATATGTCCCCAGGCCAGCTGTGTCAGTTCAACAGCTTTAGATAAGTTATCAGCACCATCATTTGTTGGTTCATTTATCAGGAAGTTTACTAGGTCTGGCACATCTTCACCTCACTATAAGCATGTTTAGCTCTGAGATAATAGAGTCTGGCTGGTTTCAACATAATTCAACACCACCTCCATTCCCCACTGGTAGCTTTGCAAATAGGTCATTGTTCATGTTGTTTTATGCCTGCTCCAGGCACAGCATCCAGCTAAAGTGCCTTCCCCTTGAAACAGTCTATTCTATTCTAAATTTCTTACAAAGCCAGATGTACAGAGAGATGAAAAATCCATATAAAGCTGTGTTACAATGATGGTGATGATAGAAATTTATTTGACTGTTTCTTTTTTTTTCCCAAAGAGCAGATAATGGCTATGAACCATAGGTCTACAAGTAAGAATGAAATGAAGTTTGCACAAACCTTCTAAGAGAAGAGGTTGTTAAATATTTATGATACCAACATACAGATACAACACAAAATATTGGTGATGTCAATTCCTGTATGCATTAAAATTTCAGGCCATTTATTTTACATTAGCTACCAGCTTTATGTGGCTTTCAGAGGAATGCCTGAATGAAGGACATTTCAGAAAAATTATTAGATCACCTCTTTGTATTCCACATCAAAGGCAAAAAATTGACTAGAGTGTTCATTTTTTTCTAACATTTCAAACTTGTCTGCTGATTTATTCTGAATTAAACATATAATTTAATAAAAATTTAATTCTGCAATCGAAATCAAAATGAGTTTTGATTGTATTCTTAAAATACACCAATAAATTACAAATCAGCTGTGCCAAATATTTTCCCAATTCATAAAGAAGCAATAATAGTTATAAACCTCAAAAGTCAAGAGATTGCTCCTTCACATATGAATAAGAAATCTTATAACTCTCAATGAGAACACTTATCTGAATAGTCACCCCCATTCATAAAGAAGGAATCCTCAGACCTCACCCCAGATTTCATTAAGGTCTTCTGTGAATATCACCCTTAACTGAATCTTCACGCACCATCTAATGTCAAAACACAACATTCCCAAGTTTGGTGACATGCTTTCACCTTGCATTAAATGACCTATCTTGGACTCAGGACTAAATCATTAACCGTTCCTGTCTTCCAGCTCTTAGTCCAGCAATTTAGTGTTCAATCCCTAGGACAAAAGAAACCAAATCAAACCACAACTTACTCTCCCCTCCCCCTCCGCTGCCTCTCTCTCTCTCCCTCTCCCTCTCTCTCTATCTTTCTCATTCCACACCCTTTATCAGAATGCTATGTAGCAAAACCAAACCTGACAATTTTTCTATTACAGCTCTTATATGGGAAACTGTTCAGCACTGCTCTGAACAATTTTTGGCTTTGTGCAGTAAAGGTCCTTCCTCTTTATATAACCTGACTTAAGGCAGAAAGCCCTGCAGAGTTGAAGTAAGCATTGCATATTATGAATCACAAAACATGAACTACTTGCTTCTGGTCACTAGGATGGCTTCAGACCAGAAGCACAGAACCTCTCTGAAGAATAACTGAAAGAATAAATTTTACTTTTTGTAAAAATCTAGGGAAAGATTCATTCTAAGCACAAACCATATTTTTTTCTGTTGCTCAAGACACAATCCACAAATCAGAATGCAATGTCTGTTTATTATAACTGAAAGTAAAAAGCTGAAACTGAGCTTACAAGGTGATGATTGTTAGGAAATTAACAATCCTAACACCTAGGACTACTTGTGACATTCTAGTTCCCTAAATTAATTAGAATAGTTTCCAGGAAATCTTAGCCAAGGATTTCAGACATCTAATATTTAAAATAGGTCTTTATATGGGAGGTGAAGTGTAATGAAAGTCCTGAAAGGAAGACTGCAACTTCAAACAAAATGATCAAAGACCTTATGAGCAAATAGGGCTATATATGGTGAAATATAGTTTCCCAGCCTTGGCATCCAGCAGAGAGCCTCACTGGTGTCTGGATAAGCAGAGGAAAACTTGTACACAGACCTTGCTATCTCCCCAGTAAATTCATATTTGTAAGGGGAGGACATTGATAGAGATTACCAAAAAAATTATGTGGGGGAAGATGGAGTGATTAGACTAAAAGCACAGCACAGGTTTTAAAAAGTCTGCTCCCATATTTACATTTTCCAAATAAAATTGATGTATGTGGAAGTAAACATAGACAATAAATTCTCATTCTCAGGACAATTTTAAGACATCACTTTAATTATTCCTATCAGTCCTCTTATCCATTGATCTCCCATTTCTGCTTCCCTCAACATGTGAATGATACTTTCCTTTTTTCCAGCAGTTTTACAAAGCAGGGCTTTTTGTGCACCCAATCTGCAGGTGCAGATTGGCTTCAGCAAGGGGAAAAACTATTATGACTTTCAAAAGCAGCTACACTCTATTGTTCATACTTATATATCAGCAAGTACTGTTAACAATGTGTTCAGAGAGTGGTAACATGCAGCCAATAACCATGTTTCTTTTGTTTGCTAAAATGAGAAAAAGTGTAAAGTTTTAAGAATCAGTGCACTAGCTTTGTAGATTTACCATATAAAACCCATCTTTGTACCAATATGAAATAAAAACCCCCCTCAGTTCTATGTGTAAGACTGATTGTCTCCACATCAGATGATGAATCCCACTTTTAGGGATTACAATACTTCAAGGTCTGGAGTAAATCATAAGTTTTCATGGAAATAAAGTTTACTGCAGTTCAAGCATCTGGTAACCAACCAGATAAGTCTTACTGTTGCTTGTAGAGATGATTTTACTATATTTATTGTAACTTATAAACTTTTTCTCTCTCACATGCATTTGTTTGGTAATTCAAGTAAGCCTTTTCACAGGTCTTAAATAAAAAAAGCCTCAAATAGTGCAATATTCTGAAACCAGAATATAGTTACTAACCTGTAGTTCATCTTCAGCTCACTTCTATGGAGTTGACTTCATAAAAAACTCTACATTTTCCTGTATTCATTTTTAGAAAATGCATAGAATAATTTTCAATACACTAAATACTATTAAGTCAGGGCTGAATCTTGGGCATTAGTGTTGTTTGTCTCATGCTTTCACTTCTGTTGTAGCCTACATTATTTTTGATGGACTAGTAGCTCAAATGAAAGGGCAATGAGTAAAGAAAATAATGTATTTTTATTTTCCTTAATCTTGACATTTCTTGCCTGTACTAGTTTGAAAGCAAGCTAGTGAGAGACTCCATGTCAGAACTACAATTTAATAGGAAAATTGAAATAAATGCAAAAACCACTGGCTTAACCTGTCGTTATAGAGCACAACACAGCACAAAGTACCATGACTCCATCAGAAGGGTGCAAGAGAGAGAGTTATTATAGCAACATGTTGCTTTTATACTTTTTCAAGATATTTACATTCACTCAACATACACATTCACTGCCCATAGGTTATAGGAAAGAAACAAAGTTCTCAGTGGGTGACCAGGGAGCTCATTCTGTGAGCCAGCTAGAGTCTGTATCTCTTAACTTTCTCTCCTTCATCACATCTCCATGGTGACTGTGGGAATCCATAAAAATCAGAGAGTTTTGGGAAGGTGGTAAAAAAGACAGGCCTCAGATGCAGCAGGAATTGTAAGTGCTAACACAGCAGAAAAAGATAATTAAGTGGTAGAGAAGACATGAGAAATAGAACAATAGAGCTGTGTAGTTTGGCTTTCTAAGTTGCAACAAGTTTATTTAGTATATATCTAGAAGGTTTTGCTTATGAATAGAGCTTTATTTGTTGTCTCTTATAAACGAGCCATTTTGCTTGAGAATAGGCCACTATTGTTTTAAACCAAAGCTCCGTGCACTTAAGGTGATTGGATAGAACTACTGTCAGTGTGCTTTTACTCTATGTAATTGGCTGAGACACATTTATGGTATGTTGTAACATTAAGTTTCTTTGGCTTCCTGCCAGACCAGCAAGCTGTTAGCATCTCTCCTCTCCATTGTCATAACCATGTAATGAGACTGATGCTGAAAATAAATAGCTCACGAAGCTGATCCCGGTGGCCCTGTCCCGTTTGTGTCTGTATATAAACTGTCAGCGTCAGTGACAACCTTGGTGTCTTCCTCAGGAGAGATATGGGGCTTTCCTTTATCTTCAGGAGGCCTTTGCTGGCTCACAAGAACAGCACAGAATGTCTTTCCTGTATTAACCTGACGGAATCAGGATACATGTTGACACCCTGTTGGTCAGGGTGGTATTAGCAGTCCAATTAAATGGTGGCTGCAGTCCTATTGGAGTGATAGATGTGGTTCTGTCAATATGGTGATCATGTAGAAGGGTCTGGTCTTTCCCTAAAGGTCCCATGGTGGTTATGTAGCTCTTGTCTTCTGGGAATCCAGTAGGTGAGGCTGCTCATGGTGTTCCAATCCTCAGATTATATCCAGGTAGGAATGACTGGTTGCTCCCTCTGGGTGGAGCAGTTCACAACAGGATGATGGAATTTTATGAGTCATGCAGTGAGGCATGATGGACCATTAACAGAAGATACTCCCTCAGAGGGAGGGAGTTATCAGGGATGTGTCGTGGGCAAGATAAAGAACATTGCCTCACCTGGTTTTAACACCTTATGGAGATGGTGATAGAATACACACTTTTGGTTACATCATACACAACCCAAAATATTGCCTTAAGTGGATTTGATCTTGATCTGGCTCATTGTTCCTTTTTCCTGTATATATCCCTATTTGAGAAATGGTTCTGAAGAGTAGGGGATATATGAAAATAGAGCAACTGGGGTACCTCACCATGCATTTCAAACAGCATTGTCTACATAACTACAAATGTATAGAGAAAAGAGAAATATAAAAAAAATGAAAGGCTAATTTATTGAACTCTCAGTTAACCAGCAAAACCTGCATAAAAAGATACTGGCATCATTTGCTCTAATAAAATGACTAAATATTGATTTAATCTTAAAACTTGATTTATTACAAGCATAATATTTTAAACATTTATGCAACTACAGTATTTAACACATCTCAGTTTAATGTTCGGTCTAAAACATAAATTCCGAAATTACTTCTCTAGTTCTTATTCCAATAAACCTCCAATTGAAAACAATGGAACTATAGTCACACAAACTGAAAATCTGCAACACTTCGGACTTATATCACAGTTGCTGGGAGTCCGTGTTCACTGAATTCAGTGAGCGCTAACTCAAGTGTGTAAAACCCAATTATGCAAATGCTACCTGAATGAGCTGTCTGCAACATACAATTTATTCTTTGGATTTGTTTCTTTAAGAACCCCTTTTACACAATGCCTTCATATGTGGAATTACAAATTCTTCTCTTGTAAAACTCAGTTAATCGTAAATCAAATAAGAAACATACAACATCTTTTTCTTCTTTTACTTTTATAGGTATTTTGAAAGAGAAAGTGTAGGTCTCTTCTCTTTTCTCCTTCCATAGAAAAAGAATCATTAAACATGTTCATAAACACATGTTTCTGTCCAGTGACTTTTGTTTATTCTAAATAGCAGTGTACTATACCAATCCTAGGGGAAAAATATTTCTATTATGAAATAATGTAACTGTACATACTGCATGTCAAACAAAAATCTAATGTTTCAGTCTCAGATCAAAATTTACCTTACTCTGAACCACAGTCTCTAACTAATCTTTTAAAGATATGTGCTTAGTGGTTATCATTACGCTACACTCTTCAAGCCTAACAGAATATTTCAGAAGTAATTTTTCATTTTTCTCCAACATAATAGTGTCAGAAGACTGTTCTATTTACGCCACTCTTCTTTTTATTAAACTAAAGGACAATAAAAAAATTACATCCCCAGCTATATCTTTATTCAGTGATTTCGTATCAATCTTTGTGGTAAAAGGGACGTTGTGAAAGAAGGAATTTTTTAATATAGAAAACATAAAATCTATTCAAAGTTGTTAAAATAAATAAAACCCTGTAGAATAAAGGAAAAAAGGCAGTAAACAAGAGACACCCCCCCATATAAATTAGAGTTTCTCAAGTTCTACAGATATTACATGTTAATATAAAATAACAAAAATTGATAAAATTTTTTAATGCAGTTGTATCAGAAAAGTATGTATTTTACCTTTGTTGTGATTTAAGGCCAGCTGGCAACTAAATCACTAGCTCATTTCTCTTCTCCTTTCCCAAGGAAATGGTGAGGAGAATAAAAGATGAAGTTTGTAAATTAAAATTGACATGAAGTGAAATTATTGTCGTTTATATAAACCAAACACAAAACAGAGATGTATAATACAATTGCTCACCATCTGCTGACCAAGGCCAATTCCCATCTTTGAACCCTGATCAACGCCCTCCCCATTCCGTGTATAAGTGAGGCTGCGTCCTGGTTGCGGAAGGAGCGGTGGTGCCGGTCGCCTGCGCGCTCCAATCCCGTTTCGCTTTTGGCACGCACGCCAGGAGGGACCGCGTCCCGACTTAGCCAGCAGGTAGCATCGCGGTTCAGCCACTGGCTGGGATCTGGATCGCCAGGAGCCACTGATAAATGTGGACCCCTATCTAAGGATCAAACCGAAGGAAGAAGGAAAGGCTCTTTGCTTGTTTCTCTGCGCTGCCTTTATTCTTTCCCATGACAGGAACAGAGCCGGGGCTACCGTGCTGCGCAGGAGCGATGCAGGTGATGAAGCGCCTTGCAGGAGTGGGCGAGATGCGGGAGTGGCACAGCTCAAAGGGGTACCGCGGGAAAAGAGCACCAAACAGAGAAAAACAGCAGCTTTTATTGGGGGGGATGCGGGGGGGGGGGGGGGGGGGGGGGGGGAGGGGGGCAGGGGGGCAGAATCCCATAAGGAGACCATCTGGCTAGCTGGGAGGGGTCTGGAGTAACAAATGTAAACATAACATGGAGCGGAAAGTCACAGACCAATGGCAGAAGGGAAAAATCATAACTGACAGTGAGCCCTCTGGACAAAGGGGTGTGACAACCCATGACAGACAATCTACCGGGGCAGGATCATTTCTGAGGATAGGGAAAAATCTGGAATTATCATAACTGCCATGGTGAGACAGGGAGCAAACAACTTTAGACAGAGACTAAACATATTCTCCAAACCCCCACTGCTATAGGCAGGGAGAGACCAAATATCTTCAAACCCCCACTGCCACAAGTAAGTATTATTATAAGCATTATTTAATAAATAAATAATAATCTGGTTAACAAGTCTAGGCATGAAATTCTCTAGTATGGAATATCAGGTCACATTTCCCAGCCTTGCCCCTTTTCAGCATTTTTTGTGTACCTTTTCACTGGCAAAGCAGGAGAGACTGAAAAAGTCCTTGACTTAGAATAAACACCACTTAGGAACAACTGAAACATCAGTGTGTTATCAACTCTATGCTCATACTGAATGAAAAACCAGCATTGGAGCAGGTACCAAGAAGAAATTATCTCTATCCCAGTTGAAACCAGGGCAACCGTTAATCCATTTCTTGTATAACTTAGACTACTACAAATCCCAGATGTTGTGCGTCAAAACTCTTTCTTTTTCCCACTTTTAATTATTTTTAATGAAACTGAATACACCATTTAAATTAAAAGCTAACAGGAATATCCGTTTATTCTTAGTGCGGTTTAACACTGTCATTCTGATAGCAAGATATCGGACAGTGACTTTGACCACCAGATTCTCAGCTCCCTGTAAATCTCCCAGTTTCCTATTATTTAAACAGGGTTAAGAGTTACCTCAAACAGAAAGGAAGAAAATGGTAATCTTTCTTTCACATTATTTCTCCTGGCTATAGGGTTTATACCATTGGTGGAAAGGTGTCCCATTAATCATGTGCTGCTAGCTTCTGAGACAAGCTGTTGGATGGTTTCAGGCAGTGTTTTCTTGTAGGCTACTGTTTTCTGGTGGTTTCAGGAGTGTGAAATCAGCCACTAAACAGGGTTACTCTTATGGAAAAGGCAAGGCAGAGTTATCTCTCAAAAGGTATGCAAACAGACAAGTTTCTAACTGACTGGTTAGAATGGGAGGGAAACACACATCCAGAAAGTACCTGTTTACACCCATAAGCACCAAAACATTGTTGTATCCTCTTTATGAAAAGCTGGAGAACTGTATTTTTCCTCTTTTCAAAGGATTTTAAAACACTGTTAAAAGGTTAAAATTCTTTAACCTTGTAGGTACATTTCTTCTCTTTTCCCAGAGTATTTAGGAAGTTGAAGAATCATTTGAAAAGGTAATGCATCTCCTTTCTAAAGATGCGTTATTTTAGGAAACATTTATGACACTTTCTCTTCCTTTGATCTGATGAGTTTAATTTGGATGTAGTTCAAGCATGTCTGAGCATCTGTCTGTCAATTCGTCTTGTTCTGGATGCAAACTGGACACTTAGGAATGTTTTGCCTTTGGCTCAGTTTATCTGAGAGCAAACTAAGTAAAAATTGAATCCTCAGATCTTTGTAAATGTATTTGCAGATTATAGTAATGTTTAATTAAATTTTTTTATTAGTATCTTTACCCTGATCTGAAAATTTACATTCTGTTTTACTTAAGCATTTTTAGCTGGACAAAGAGGAAATAAATTGTCAGTAAACTGAAAATCAGTAATTCCTAAACCACAGCAGGCTGTTGCAGAGAAGCCAGCACAATCATGATGTAAAGAGAAAACTGATAGGGTACACTTAAATGAAGATAAATGTTTATGCAGATATTAGCTCAAGAAGCACCTATCAGCCTTTCCCTGAATGAATTATTATATTCTCAAATATATAGATGGGACACTTTAAACCATTTCAGCTACCAGGATCTGGTGAATAAGGAAATTATTTTTCTGTCTAACGTACAAAAAACCCCATTTCCTTCAAATAATTTAAAGCTTTAAAAAAGAACCACCCAGTTCAACACAGGCCACCTGGCAAGTTATTTGGGCCTCACAGGGATGACTGATGCAGCAATTAATATGTAAACAATACAAAATCAACTATGGTTAAGTAAACATTAAATGGGAATTTGTACCTGCCTTGAATCAGCTTTGATTTTGTTATCCTGATTGATCGTTTGCTGAATCCCTTTAGGAGAGGCATATAAATAAGAAGTGAAGTTTGCCAGTTATTCAAAGTTAAGTCTGCTGGAAACTAAAGTGAATAATATACAAAATGGAACTCATTAATCACTTTAGCCTTCGCCAGATCCTGAAAAACAGGTCTAAGTTTGTCCCACCTTAAATTTTGCTGTAAAACACCAAAGTGCTTGCAGTTCCTAGAGTTGCATATTTTATTGTATTAAAACCATTTCTACTTTAATTCAAAGTATATTATGTGGTTTTCTTTCAAGTAATAAATGGACAAGACTGAAAGAAGCTGTTTCAGTGTTTCAAATGGAACTTATATCTCTATATACTTTTCACAGAATATAAGGTCCAAACTCTATACCTTCGTAAGGATCCTCTCCCAGTGCCACAACTCTTCAGTCAGCTGCACTTTGCTTTTTTACTTCCCACTTAGGCTGACTTTTCTGTAGCACACTGAGTGGGGGGCATAAGCATCTCAAAGGTATGTGAAGCCCCATTTCCTTCTGAAATAGTTTAAAAGGTGTAGCTGAGGTGTCAACATGACATTCAAGTCTTGAATGACAGTAGCAGTATGACATTATTGATGAGGCACCAGCAGGTCACTAAAAAGTGCGGTGTCCTAAAATGCTGACAGAGGCCTACACAGAACTTTACTCTCAGCAAAGCAGATTCACAACAATTAATGCAGTGAGAAGAATATACATCTCAGCCATTCTCATACTCAGAAAATTACTATTTTTTTCAGCCACTCCTTCTTTAAAACCCATCTCATAATATTTAGACCTTTGTTTTACTTCTACTGCAAACTGGATCATTCAAGCTGTTTTTATTTGCGCATCTACGTAAAGGACAGTAAAGTTTTTTTCAATCATCACATGTCAAATATGAGGGTAAACACTCACAATTGAACAAATTTGTAAAAATTACTTGACCAATATGTTCTGCAACGTGGAAGCTGCAAGTCAGCTGTGTGCCAGTGACAGGCTAAGGGACATAAACATAGCACACATAGAATAAACTAATCTGGTTGAAAGTTTTTAAACTTCTAGAGAAAAGCAAAAATTATAAATTGAAAAGCAGTTTTTTTATTATTTCAGATGCTTGTGCCTACTATAACTATTAGTGTGAATCCTCGTGTGTAGATGAATTGTGAGGAGAGAAATTAAGGTAAATTCATTTAATCCAAATAATGAAATATTATACTGTAGAACTCTGAAATGATTGTGGATGTGAAGAACAAAGACAATAACTTGGTTTTCAAATTATGGCCATCAGTGAAATTTATGTTACGTGGAATGAAAGAAATGCTGTATGAAGGAAATTATTAAGATTTAGAAACTCATATATTAAAGTCTCTCTGCTGCAACATAAAATATATGATATTAAGCAAGCTCCATACAGTGTAATTGAATGTGTTCAAAGGAAAGATAAAAATATTGATAAAAAGACTGCAGTGGGAATAAAGATAGAATGTAAAAATTTGATGTAAAATTGATTTGTATGAAAGAATTTTAAATTTAAAATAGAAGAAAAATGAGAAAAAATGAATTGCAAAATAGATTAAAAATTAAACTAAAGCACTCCTGGATACATGACAATCAATAATTACACATTTTATTCTCTCAACAATGGGAGAAATTCAATTAACATTTAGTCTTATTAAGAAGTTTTAAAACCAGTTTTTATTTCCTTTTGTATTAAAGAGTTTTCATGTAATTCTACAGGAGAAAATTTGATAAATACTCTCTGCATGGATATTAGAATATTTTACTCATTGCTAAGATACTGCAGAAACATTTTTTTAATCTATGACTAAGTTTTTGCTGGAATAATGTGCAGTGCGATATTATAGTTACTATGTATGCATAGACATGGAAAGTATTTATGAAATCTTTGCAAGACTGTCCAAATTTTTGAACCCAAGAACATTAATTTGTTCAGGCTACACATGGGGGAAGGGTTCCAGCAGATCATACTTCTCAAGAGTGAAGCAGATGCTGGCCTTAAGCAAATTAATGTAATAGATGAAACATTCAGATTTGATTTTCATCTCATAAGTCTGTTCTCAAGTCTTTTTTTTCAACCTGTGGCAAACAGGGTGGGAAAATGACTTAGTGGAACAGTGTACAACTGGTAGAAAAAGTGAGCTATCATCTTTTAATAAGCTCCCTTATATGTAACAACAGTTACATTAAGGCCTATTAATGTTAAAGTTAAATTGTGTAAAGTATCAAGTGCTTTAGACAAAAATATTAACAAAAAGAACCCTGGCATCCAACAAATCAAAACCCTCAGTTAGTGTTTCTGCTATATGATAGGCTTACAGTTTCTTCAAACAAATAAGCAAATGTACAAATATGTACATTTCTTATACCTGTGAAAACGATGAGATTCATTTTCAGCAAGTCCTTTTCTCATCAGAAGCCTGAATCTCATTATATTTTCTTAATTTTGATTCCTCATTATCCAAGTATCTGGGCACTTATTAAAATCCATACCTCTTCAGAATACTCATATAAGACAGGATTCTGTTGCCATCACTTATCAAGTCAGTTGGGACTAGGTTTGGATTCTTGATGTTGATTCATCTTTTTTATAACAATAGAAGTCAGGTATAAAAGGAAATATTTCCTCTTAAAGCTTTTTCTTTCCTTTTTTTTGCTTTTTTTCCCCCCTCCCTCCTTTCTCCCCTACCCCCATCTCACACCATCCAGTCCCTCGACAGTTTTCCATAGATAGCTTTAAAAACAGCTGTATGCATATAAATATATTGATGTATAATAAGGAACTGCACAGTCCTTGGCATTTTTCTGCTGCTGGACTAAGGGTTCCTGTGTTTCAGCAGATCAGATCATGCTGCAGGATGTGACCTGGTGGTGTCAGGACCACAGTACAGCATGTGGCTTTCTGCTGGAAGCATATCTGGAGAGAGGCTAGATGCCCAGTTTCTTGATCAGCCCTGCTTCAGTGTGACTGTAAGAAGGAGAGTAATGCCATCCAATTATCATCCTTGTTCACATGTACATATGCATGAGTGGGCAGCTCTCTGGTTTCCAACAAGGAATTAAACTTTAAGCTATCTTCTCCTAATCTCAGGGAAGTAAGAGTCACTTCTAAACCTTTTGAAACACCAGGATTTACCTCAAGTTATTCTACATTTTCATGGAAAAGAAGCAAGATATTCCTTTTGTTGTTGTTGTTCTGAATGTATATGATGCAATTTCCCATTTCGTGTTTTGCAGCACAAGTTCTGAAAACATTTTTTTCCTATGGAACACATATTTTATTGCCCTTCTAAGTTTATAGCTCCTCAGTGCAACATTTTACAAGAACAGAAAATGTCTGAGACCAAGAAAAACAAAAATGGAATTTCTGAAAGAAAAAATATATCCACAGCTTTTGCAAACTTTGAGACCCAAGTGTCTGCACCTTTCTAAACTTTCTGCAGGTTATTTGGTTCAGTTATACACATTTATTTGCTGTACTTTCCGAATCACTGCTGCTTTTGAATTTTATTTAGGTCTGTTCATGATAAGCTGAAGCATTCCTTTTCTGTGCGCAGCGAACAACATGTTTTACAGCATTAGTAAATCCAAGTTACCAACTCCTTCAAATCAAAGTTGCATACATGTCTGAATTCACAATTCCTTAATACATTATAAAGCTTTTAAAATTAGACCATAAATAGATGTAAAACTGTTCAAATCTGTTGGTACTGCATGATTACATTCAGACTTGTAGGTAATTGTGTGTGTGAGTCTGCTCTAATTTCTAGTAAATTTATACATAAGGACAAAGGCAACTTTTCCAGTCACACCAGGTGCAGTGGAATACATTAAAACTAACAAAGCAGAAAAGGAACTCAAATTGAAGCAATTTTTAAAATGACAGCTTAATGAAAGCAGTGTGAAAATACTGCAGTTGGATGGAAAACATCTGTCCTCAGCTATTCTTGAATGATGGAATGTTATGAGATACTAAAAGATTTTTTTGCTAGTCTATGTCTGTATCAACAGTAGTTCAGGCATGACCTGTTCCCTTTAATATCACAGCAGTGACAGTCTACAAACTGTCTACAGATGATCTGTAGATTCTGTAGTGGTCCTTGTGTATTAAAGGAATCCTTCAGAAGTGATGCATGCCTTGATGCATGGATGGATAATTAAAACTTGCATTTTTGTTTTAAATAAAAATCTGGGAGTGTAAAAATAACTATAGAGACGGTGCAGTAATGTTCTTCAGGAAAAATGAAAATGAGGACCTTAATAAATGGTATTAAATAAACCTAATACATTAACTATCATTGTATCTGAATTCATAAATGCTAACTATAAACTCTGATGAAAACATCCTTACATATTTCCTCAATTTGCTGATGTCTATGTAAGGGTTTCAAGCAAGTTTTTAATCAATCGTATTCCATTTCTGTCTAGTATTTTATAATCCACCTTGCATTTTCAGAGCAGTATTAAACATCCAAATTGTGCCCTCACTGAAAAACAAAACCATCCTTGATTGACAGCAGCAGCAAGTTTGTCACTACTTCATGTTCATTTTTTACAGTGTGATATAAATGGTCTTACTGGCAACATACATAAAATCATCTGCAATTCTAGCTGAGCCGTGCATGTTGCTGGGGCCAAGGATCTGCCATTACTTCAAGTTTAAAATCCTCTGATATAACTCAACAATGAAAATTTGCTTCAGGCAGGTGGCACAGAGGTTCTCAGGTTTTATTTTTTTCCTCTGGAATAGAAAATTAATTGGTCATTTCTTTTGTGTTCCAAAAGGGAAAGAAAATAAATTAGTGCAAAAGTTTGGAACAATTTGAAAGTGACTCCAACAAGTAGTCCTACAGAATGTCTGTGCAGGTGGTTAGCCCATGATTTGTAGACAAAACACTGGGTAGGGGATACCAATTAAATGAGAACAGATATTGGGGACATTTTTCTGCAAAACTGCTTGAATCTCAATACCTATTAGATAATGTAACTTCATTTATTATGTACCACATCTTATACATTTTCACATACATGTTTCTAAATTTACTTCCCTGGGAATCGTGTTAATCAGAGCTGTGCTTTGAGAAGAGCTGGCAAGTGAATTTTAGCCCTGACAATGCCATTGCTGGCAGGTTGCCCTCTGTTTCTATGGAGGTATTGGGGTTTTTTTCTGGGTTAGTTTTATTCTCTTGTTTTTGTTTAGGGTTTTGGGTTTTGTTTTTTTTTTTTTTGGGGGGGGGATAGTCCTGTCTAGGAGGAGTTTATTTGTTTTTTTTAATATGTTATATTTTATTTTGACCTGTTTGTCTTGTCTGTCTTATTCTCTGTATACTCTCTCCCCATCCCTGTCTTGCAAAGCAGCTGTAAGAAGGAGTTGTTTGGGTGCTTGGCCACCAGCTGAGGTCAGACCACCATGCCTACAGTCAGATAGGTATACAGGTTTTGCTTGACTAGAAAAAATACACATGTATACCTAAAAATCTGAATATTTCTGTAAAATCTTAGCAAGCAGTTTAAACCTCACTGTTAATGTCTGTTATGAGTCCTGGTGTGCATGTTATTTTTGTCAAAGGAAAGTTCTGGTCCAAAGAAGTTTAGGCTCCTCTTTTGAATTTGATGTAGTTTTTATATTTCCCCAGCCAAATGGCAAATTGTGAGATCCACTGAGAGCATTTCCGAAGCTATAAAATGTTGTTATATCAGCCCTTCATTTTCAACTCATTGAGGAAATATGAATGTTGACAACTGAGGTGTGATTTCAAGCCCTAGCATTAAAAATACTGTGTGAAATCTTGAGGTAACAGAAATCAGTGATCAGCTGCCTCCACAAAAGCAGATTTTTCATTTCTGAACCTTTACAGAGATTTGCTATCTACTTAATATAAAAGAATGACAAAAACATTGCAAAGTGTCCAAAGAAGATAAGTCACAGCTTCAGTTCAGTTACAGGTTAATTTAAGAACCTGTGCTAATACTGCTAATACCAGTGGGGAAAAGCTTTCACCATATACAAGTGAAAGCACTGAGAAATGCACAAAAACATTAAACAAACTAGAGCATCTCCTTACATAATTGATGCATAGGAAACATACACAGAAACTATCACATGGGGTTGGGACAATCAGTTGTTAAGACATAGTTCCAAAGAAATAAGTAAAAAAAATGTTTCTTCAAAATCATATATAAAGAAATGAAGGGACAAAAATACACAGGTGAATTTTATGCACATATACATGCACACAAGTGAAACATAAAAATGTAGTAAATACCTAATAAAAATTTCTTGGAAGGCCTAGTTATTGGCTTATATTTTAGAGAAATCTTTCTCTTTTATATTAGTAGTAAAAAAACCCAACCAAACAAAACAAAACAACAAAACAAAAAGCACAAACAAACAACAACAACAACAAAACAAAACAAATTAAAAAGAAAAAAGAGAGAAATTTTTGATTTGAAAAAAGCCCTGTAAATATATTATATATTGTGCATTGTTGCACCTGGGACACATAATGTATGGGTTAAACCAAAGTTCTTTTTCATTGGGTAGACACAAAGGAGAAACTGACCAGATTTTCTCAAGAAATAAACATCACACAAAGGTTTGCTGGCAAAAATACAGAGAATTAAGGAATCTTTGGCAAAGGAGTAAATACAATACCAAATGCAATATAAAACACTTATTATAACACTACTTAGCATTTATTCAGCATTTAGCACTCAGCCTATTCAACCTAGAAATTCTTAAACCTGTAAGATACTTAGTTACCAAAAAATGTTTATGAAAAAGAGAATTAGCAGAAGAGAGAGAAAGACAGAAAAGGTACAGAAAAAGACAGAAAGGGTAGAGAAAAACATACATACAGCTACCAGCTCCTAGAGTTACAGCATGAGTTAGAAACTCCAGGAGAAGCGAGGGTCTAGATGAATGGCCACTTCATAGTCAATCCCTTTTAAACCCTCGATCTTTCATGGGCCTTTCTCTAGGTGGGACTTCTGGTCACTCAGCCAGTCAGGAGCTGGGTCAGCACTGCCCCTGCTGTGTGGTTGGTTAATTGATTGATTGATTGATTGACTGATTGATTGATTGATAGGTCTACAAGTCTGGGGGCAGGGCTCTGTCTCACCCGAAGCAAGGTCTGACCAGCCCCCAGCCACACACACAGGCATTGGCTTGAGACACCAAACTTATCCTGTCTCTGACACACATTCAGCACTTTGGAACAGTCCTCTCCTGGTCCTCATCCAGATGAAAAGAAATGCACAGTAGCAGTGTCCTTTCTTATACCACAGACATTGTAATTATGCATCAATCAAATAACTTTTAACTTTATCGTGAAAATATAAGTGGTTTTTCTGATAGAGTGATGCTGGGGTAAGGTTATGCCTTTAAAGCTGAATTTTACCATGTCTTAGGAGACAGTTCTGGGCTGTATCCACTGTTCAGTGAAAAACTGAAATTATCTTTTACATGCACATCTTCCTGTATGCTCCCTGATTGATTGTAAGTGGATAGCATGGTTCTGCTAAAAGGTTATATGTAAAATCATGCCTGCAGGGATGTTCGGGTCCAATCTGGCTAGCTATAGACCTTAGCCCTAACAATCTTACATAGGACAAAGGCAAAAGACAGAGGCACTCTTTTCCTCTTGGCAACACAGTCCTATTTTATTTCCTAGATAGGAGACACCAGGTGGTCCCAGTGACTTCCCAGATGAAAAGAGTGGGGATCTCCTCCTGGGGGTGTTTTAAGCTGCGGGGAAGGGGGGCAGAGGAAGGAAGCCACAATCAATGGGATACAACTGAGGAAAGGGCAAGGGGAGGAGTAAACCTGGGACAAACCATTACCACCAGGGCTTTTGGGGGGAAAGGGGAAATGGGACAGACCATGTACCCAACACCCAGTGCAAAAAACAACTAAATAAACTATGTAGTCCAATACAACAGTTATATTTATTGTAATACCTTTCCTCACAAATGTACATTTATAAATTTAATACTTTAGGACACTATGCTGTATGTTTGGAGAAAGTGGTGCAGCATGTACCATGTTGGAGAGCTCTTGCACTATGAATGCTCATTTCTGCAAATTCCAGCTGATTAAAACAAGATTGGTGTACCTTGCAGGATTAGGGTAGGTGCTAGATCAGTCAATGACCTAATGCATAAATGGAAGGATCAGCATGGGTCTTTCATTAAGAAGCTGTCTGAGATGCTAGCTACTGCCTTAGGTACCCAGGAATGTGCTGACAGCTACAGCAATTGCCTAGGAACAGGAGGGGAAAAAACCCTGGCTTATGCAAAGTCACAGATCTGCAAGCAGATATCAGAATTTAAAGTTCCTAAAATGCAGGAGCAGAGCTTGTAAACAAAGGTCTCAGACTAAAAATAAGAAACTTGAGTTACTAAGAAAGTGGGCCTTTTAAGTCTTTATTGAAGATTGAAACTTAGCAGTTGAGTAAGTTTGCATACAGTGCATCCATACAAAGAAAATTATATTAAAATGAGTAAATAAAGGGAAATAATATTTAAGCTGATCAGAAAGATAGCAAAAAGCTCTTCTTGACAATGCCATTGCTGGCAGGTTGCAATGAACTTGAATAGAAGTCTAATCCCCAATGAGTGTAAGAAAAACCAAATCTGACTATCTGACAAGTGCTAGAGGCACTTTTCTGGAGGTCAGATGAAATAACTGTGCAAACCACTGGGAATACCGATGTGCCATACATAATCTAAACCCTTGGTTGTTTCAAACTTTCTAACTTTTGGACAAATCCTTCTGTAACAACTCATGCAGATTGAAACTGAGATCATACACAAGAGAGCAGCTTACACCATGTAATGGTTTACATGTCATGGTTGCTATGCAATTTCCTGCCAATTTAGCACATCAATGATGTCTAGCTAGAATGGGAAATGGTCACAGCAATAGAAACTTCTGCAGTATTATATGTACAGTCACTCCACCTTAATTTTCTTAAGCACACTAAGCAGCCCTTAGCTGTGTTTAGCTTCTAGGCATCTCTTGGTAGGCTGACCTCTTTACCTTTAAATAAGCTGGTTTGCTTAAAAGTAGAATGTTTCTTCTATTCAAAGTTCAGCTAGCTCTTGCATCTGATAGCAAATGTCATAAAAATTTCAGCAAATCTAAACGCTTACATGGACATGACTTCTACTCAGATGCCATTAACACATTAAAAAAGACATGTTAAAAAGACATGTTAAAAAAAAATACACTTTTGATTTAATCTTTTTTTTCACTCTGTAAAGAGCTTACCTTGAAATTCAATACTCAATACTCTTTTTTAAACAGGCAGGCTTAGTATGGCTAAAAAGAAGGTGGAGGGGAAGAGGAAAATAATCCATGAAAGGAAGGATGACTATCTGATTTGCAGGTGCGAACCAGTTTTTGACGACTGCCTTTGACTGCTGGTAGCTAAATTTGGAGTGACCAGCTACTGATAGAAAGGAATGATAAAGGAACCAGGAGGGAAAAAAAAAAAAGGAAAACAAACACCTGCAGCAAAACCTATAGTGCATTTAAGCATCAACCTCTTTAAAAGCAATTTAAATTCAGTCCGGAAACCAGCCCTCTGATGAAAGGCATCTGGTTCAAATTGAACAGAAACTGTAAATTAATATTTTATTAAAGCACACATAATCCCTTTGGTTTTGAAGAAAATACAGTTCATTTTCCTCAAAGTATTGAGAGACTTGAAACCTGCTGTAGTCTTAGCAGAAGTAGCATAAATTTCAAAAATGTCTACTTCATGCCACATGTCAGTTGGATGGAACCTTTCCTCTTTCCATTATGCAGTGCTTACATTCTGACACCTTTTTCAAAGACAGTGTTAAACCTCAGTGTGAGGGTTAAACAGAAGCTTTCCAGCTGCAAGTGGTAATGGTAGATGAGGCACAGGGCTTTTTGCTAGAGCAACACTGCCCCTTGAGCTAACTATTTTGCTGTTGGGTCTCCCATATTTATAAAAGCTATGTAAAGTTTTCTTTGACTGCAGGCTTGGCAGGCTCAGAGATGTAGGAGAGGTAAAGCTCCCTCAGGGCTCTCGCTGCACTTATGCTGTGTGCTCTCAACAGCATCACTCTGCTCCAAGTCACCTCAGAGCTTTGTAAAGGCACAGTTCCCCACACCTCCCCTCCCCACTGTATGCTTAGCTACAGTTGACAAATATTAGGAGGGCTGCTGAAATAATTGATCTAATTCTGCTTCTTACAGAAGCTTGTTACAATACCAGTAAAAATCCAACTAATTTTATTGGAAGTACAGTAACAGTTGTAATAACAATAGATGAGAGAAAAAGTGGCACGTTAGGGAACCTAATCCTTTCACCATCTTATATAGAATTATTTCAAATGGGAAAAGCACGGGTGCTACACTGACCAAAAATATAAGCTTAGTTTTATTTGCATCTAGGTCTGCTGGAATAATCTGGATGTGTGAATAAAACTGCATGTGGAGTTTTAAGTCTTATTTAAGTTTGGCTATAGAAATTCTGTAATCTTGATCACATCATACCAAGGATGAGATATGTCTCATCCAGTTTGCACTTGTAATGAGCTGCCCAGAGGGTCTTTGCAAGGGGTAATTGAACACCATCATTTCACAGTGGAAACAGTGTGTTTGAGAATGAATACTTGAGATCTCCAGAATGTTTACTGGAAGAATAGAAGTAATTGTAGAATCAATATATCCTTTAAAACTAACAGTTCTGTTGCTTAATATTTAAAAAGAGAAATAGTTATGCTGCATAAGAAGCCTGACAAGGACATACCTCTTGTAAATTTAATGAATCAAACAAAACACCTTGTATTGTCTGAAAATGACATGAAGAATTTAAAGGAGTCTTTGACCAAGTGAAGCTGGTGTATAGTAGTCCAAGCTGAAAATAAAGAGAACAATAGCATTTTTTGAACCCTCTTCAGGGGTCAATAGCTTGGAAGACAAGAGATCCACCTGATTATGTAGGACAAATCTATCTTTGTCAACAGCCTGATATGCTTTGTAAGACACCTGGTAGGGAGAGATTTAGATTAGGAATAACTGGCAAGGGAGAGATTTCTCAGCAAGTAAAGAAGCTCTGTGTGTGGAGTAGGCAAGCCAAAGGCCTGGGGTGATGGGAGCAGAACTGGACATAGCAATTAACAAAACAGGAGTGAAAAGCAATCTGTTTGAGAACAGACATGAAAAGAAGGAGGTATCTGAAAAATAGCCTTGTTGAGAGAGCTCTCAAGCCTGTATTCAGTAGTCAGCACAATTGAGTGCCTCTCCGTGGTGGTTTGACCCTGGTTAGATGTCAAGTGGCCACTAAAGAAGCACAAAAAATCTTAAAACACCTTCTCCTCATCCCTCCCTTCTTCCTAGATGTTATTTCCAAATTGTCTACCTCCTTCCCCTAAGCAGTGCAGGAGAACATGAATGGATGATCAGTTTAGCACATGTTGTCTCTGACAGTTATAAAGAAAGAACCTTGCAATCTTCTGCTTCAGCCTGGAGTTCTTTGTACAGAAGACAGTCTTTTGCAACTGCTCCAATGTTAATCCTTCCCATGGGCCACAGGAAACAGTCTTCCACAAACTTTCACAGAATTAATCCTTCCTGTGGGCTGCAGTTCTTCATTAACTGCTCCAGTGTGGGTCCATTCCACAGAATGCTATCCTTTATGAACAGACTACTCCAACATGAGACTGCATGCTATGGATCACAAGTCCTGACAGCAAACCTACTCTAATGAGAGCTCCTCTCTCCACAGAGTCAGAGGTCCTGACAGAAGCCTGCTCCAACATGGGCTTTCCACAAGGTGTCAGAACCTTTTGAGTACTCACCTGCTCTGTCACGGGGTTCTCTACAGCTGGCACACGGATCTCTGCATCCCTGTGGACCCCATGGGCTGCAGGAGCACAGCTGCCTCACCATTGGCTGCACCACAGGCTGAAAGGGAATCTAATCTCCAGGGCCTGGAGCACCTCCTGCCCTCCTTCTGCACGGACCTGGTTGTCTGCAGAATTGTTCCTCTCTCACATTTTCACTGTTCTCTCCCAGCTGCTGTTGAGCAGTAATTTTTCCCCTACTTAGTGCTGTTATCCTAGACCACTACCATCATTGCTAGGAGGTTCAGCCTTGGCCAACAACAGTGAATCTATCTCACAGCCAGTTTTTTTGGACATAAGTTTTTAGCACCTTCTCATAGAAGTCACCCCTGTAACCGCCCTGCTACAAAAACCTTGCCACACGCCCCTAATGCAATCTGTAAACTGCCTTTAGTGCAAGCTGTATAAAAAATAAAAGAAAACCAACCAACCAAACAAACAAACCAGAAAGAGTTAGAAGTCTGTGTGCTGTCATAATGCCTCATCAGTGGATCAGGGAAGTGTGGTAGGAGAGCTCCCAAGAAAGGAGTGCTGTAATGATTGGATACAGGCTCTTAGAAAGAACAGAATGGGAAGGTGAAAAGAGTGGTCTTCCCTTTATGTGAGGGAGCAGCAGGAACAGAGCTCTGCCCCGGAATAGATAAGGAGCCAGATGGGAGCTTGTGGATGAAGGTCAGCAAGTGAACCAGCCTGGTTGTTGTTGCTGTAGGTGTCTGCTACAGATTCCCTGAGCAGGAAGTAGTAGCTTAGGCTTTCAGATGACTGGAAGAAGCAGGCCCTGGTCATTATGGGATACTCCACCTGCCCTGATATCTTTTGGAGGGACAAAACAAAAGGGTTCAAGGAGTCTTGGAGATCTTCTAGAGCATTTGGATGATGGGTGACTGTGGAGCCAAGAAGGCAGGATGCTCTGCTGGTCCTGCTACTTTTGAGCAAGGAAGAACTGGTCATAGATGTGAAAGTCAGGGGCAGCCTTGGCCACAGTGACCATAAAGTTGTGGGTTCATGATCCTACAAAAAGAGTGAAGGGCAAAAAGCAGGACCACAGCGCTGGATTTAAGGAGAGCAGACTTTGATCTCTTCGGAAATCTGTTTACCTATAATGTACATTATTACAGCATTTCAGATTTTCTGACATAGCCATGTAAATACCAGATTTTTTTTTTTTATGTATGTGTCTATTGGTAACTCACAGTTCTATGGTAGGAGAGAATTTTCTGGATTTTTGAGGTACATACTGATTTTGTAAGCAGTTTTGTCTTCATTCAGACTTTAAAGTCGGAGACTGCACTGATATGAATAAATATCAGGATATTCAAATTAATACATCTGCAAGGCTCCACTCCAGCAGTCCCAAGTAAGGCAGGAGACTGGATATCTTTGTAATGTCTGCGTTACTTGCTTTAAAACCCTTCCTTAAAATCTTTTTTTGCAACAGATTTTGTGCCTACAACAACATGACATGGCTAAAGCAGGCATATGTTGTCTCTGTTGCTTATCACAATGATCAGTACAGGCTAATTGTTTCCTCAGATTCCTCCATGCATTGTCTTCATCTATTGCTTCTTTGTGCTTGTATTGTAGGCTCTTCCAAGTAGGAACAGTTTTCATAATGGCCAGTTCTTTCGTTTTCTTTTTCTGTTCTGTGTTTTTATGGAAGATTGCCTTAGGATAACTCTAAGGATAACCTTGTCTGGATACAGTGACAATAAAAGTACTAAAAGTGTTATTCTGTTTATACATCTGAGAAGCTCATCTGTTTGCATAAACATAACTCTATTTTTGGCCTGAAACTGCTCTCCCTAAAAATCTATGGCTAGCAGAAATACAGCTTTTAATACTTGGCCTCTTACACTCTCCTTCACTGCTGGGCAGAGCTCAAAACCAAAGTACTGTCTCTTTGAATTCATTTTGTCACAACAGGGCAGGTTTTTTGTGTAACTCACTAGTTCATTTCAATTTTCATTCTCATGTGAAGAAGAAAATCTCTAACTACCCAAAACTTTATTCTGAATTTAGAATTAATTGATGTGACTGTTCAAGAAAATTAAGTGTAACTTGGCCTAGACAGATTAAAAATGCCTGAAAGCAACAATGGACTTTAAGTGGCAGAACACTGCATCAGCTTTCTGTTGTTCTTTGATTCTTTATTTTCTTCTCAAGAGCTATAATCTAGTCATAAAATCTAATATATGTTCAGTAGTCTTTAATCAGGCAACAGATAATATGATCTATGCCACTGTGATTTTGCAGCTCAGATACTGTCTTTCCCCTGTGTCATGAAACTAAGTTACAGCTCTTCAGCCTCCCACAGAAATTCCATCTTGGCCTTTTTCCAGACAAAAGGAAACAGCCTGCTAGAGCTGTGAAGAAATATAGTAAAACTAAAATAAACTATGGCTTTAAATGATACACACACAGGGCACTAGAGAATTTAATCATCACTAAAAATTTTAGGAGAAACTTTATATTTGATTCCCATCCTCTACTTTTATTTTTATTGGTCTTGAAATAATGGAACCATACTTTGGGTTCTGCAGTCCCTTCCTATGATATAGAATACACTGTTGTGTCAGTAATGACTCCAGACTGCTTTCTAAAAGGATATCAATGGATGAGAGTATTAGAATCAACAAGTTTCTTCTATCTTAATCCAGGGATATATTCTGATAAGAGATCAGCTACACTGAGCAGCCTGTCTTTCCTTAGGGGAAACACTCCTGTAAAAAAAAAGTTAAAATGAGGCTATTCTTTGGTTTTAATGTTTTAAATTGGAAAAATTATGGATCTTTTTCAGAAATAAAAGAGAAATAAACAAAACAACATAAACCAAAAAAGACCCCTAAGTTATATTTAAAATAAGCCTAAAATGGTTTTAATAATTAGTCCCCTTACTCAACAACTTAAGTGAGCTTGCATTAATTTAGTATTTTGTATGTCCTACTTGTTAAATGTCACAGAGTAACTGCTTGATTTCACCTTGTTTCATGTCTTTTCTCATTATTATAATGGATAAAATTCAATATCCAATTCTATACTAATCTATCTTGCATCTGGCTTTATGCAATTCAGAATTATGAATTATGGTTATACTTGGTTTCTCATTAGTTTTTAACAATCAACATAAGCAAAAGAAAAAGACTGCTATTACAGTATAAATATATTTAGTTGTTTTCTTCTTTTGTGAAGAAAGGTTGGACTAGATAACAGAATCATAGAATCATAAAATCATAGAATATATTGATTTGGAAAGGATCTGTCAGATCAATGAGTCATCTTCTGGCCTGGAACAGTGCAGCCCCAAGAATCACACTATATGCCAGAGAACATTGTCCAAACACTTCTTGAACTCAGACTGACTTTGTGCTGTGACCACTGCCCTGAGGAGCCTGTTCCAGTGCCCAAACACCCATTGGGTGAAGAAACTTTCCCTGATATTCAGCCTCAATCTCTCCTCACACTACTTCAGGCCATTCTCTCAGATCCTGTCAGTAGCCACCACAGAGAAGAAATCAGTTTCTGCTCATCCTCTTTCAATCCTGAGAAAGCTGTACAGTCCAATGAGGTCTGTCCTCTGTCTCCTCTTCTTCAGGCAGAACAGAGCATGTGACCTCAGCCTTTCCTTCTTTGGCTTCCCCTCTAGAACCTTCACCATCCTCATGGCCATCCTTGGGATGATCTCTAAAAGCTTTAGATCTCTTTTATGTTGTGGTGCCCAAAACTGCCCCCAGCCCTCAAGGTAAGGACGCCCCAGAGCAGAGCACAGCAGGACAATCCCCTCCCTTGCCTGGCTGGCAATGCTGTGCCTGATGCCCCCAGGACAGGCTGACCCTCCTGGCTGCCAGGGCACTGCTGACTCAAGTTCAACTTGCCAGGGACCAGGACTCCCTGGTCTCTTTCTGTGGTGCTGCTCTCCAGTATCTCATTCCTCAGCTTGTACATTGAGGGTTGCCCCATCCAAGGCACAGAAACTGTCACTTGCCCATTTTAATATCCATACAGTTGCTGATTGCCCATCTCTCTAATTTGCCAAGGTCTCCCTGCAGGGGCCTCCCTGTCCTCCAGCAAGTTGAGAGCTCCTTCCAATTTAATCTTCTTGTCACACTTTGTGTTCCTTCAAGTCCTCTCTCCAAGTCATTAACAAGGATGCTGAAGAGCACAGGTCTGAGGATGAAGCCCTGTGGAACCCCATTAGTGACAGGTCACCAGTCAGATGTCACCCCATTCACTGTAACCCTTTGTGCCCAATCTGTGAGTCAACCCTTGAGTCAGTTGCTCAGCCATCATGTTAGACAGCTGGACATTTTGTCCAGAAGGATCCTGGGAGAGACAGTCTAGAAGGCTTTGGCAAGATCCAGAAAGATTATATCAGCTGGCTTCCCTTGATCAACTTTTACCCTGCTGTAGGAGGAAATCGGATTTGATAAGCAGGACTTTTCCCCTCATTAATCTGTGCTGGCTGTGACTGATGACTGTGTTGTCCTCCAAGTGTTTTTCAATACATCCCAGAATAATCTTTTCCATTATTTTACTGGGAACAGAAGTGAGATTGTGTCTTTGTTTTGGCCAGGACAGAGTTAATTTCTTGCAGTAGCTGTGAGGGGGTCTGGGACTGTGGCCAGGACGGTATGATATTCTATACCACATAATGTCATTGTGGGGAGGTTGAAGTGGAGGAACTTTTTGGCTTTGGAGAAGAAGGGTGTGACTTCCAGTTGTTAAAAAACCCAAATGTAGTGGAGAGAGAGAGCTATCTGTCATTGTTCATTGTGTCACAGCTTGCAGTGAGCATTTATGCATGTGAATCACTCTCTCCTTTGTATACTTTTGGTATGGTTGCTGTTACTGTTTGTTTTCTTATCTCATTGCTCTTTCTAGTAATCTGTTATTATCTTAACCCATAATCTTCACCTTTTGTGCTGCAGGTTCTCAACTCTATCCTGCCAGAGCAGGAAGAAGAAGGGGAACGGCAAGGGGGAGTGGGAGAGCAATGTGTGGTTATGGAGTCTCAATGGGGCCACTGAATTGGGGAGTACCATTCCTAAACAGTAACAGTCTAACAGGTCTGTAGTTTTCAGGGCCCTCCTTCTTGCCCTTCTTGAAAACCAGGATAATGCTCACCAGGTTCCAGCTACCTGGGACCTCTCCAGATTCTGCTCAAAAATTATCAAGACATGTAATAACAACAGCCAGCTAGTTGAGGATGTTTGGACGAATCCCATCAGACCGCATGGATCTGTAGCGATCAGGCTGCAACAACAGATCCTGCACAAGTTCAAGATCCACTGGGAGCTGATCATTCTCACAGTAATGGTCCTCCAGTTCAGGGCACTAAGACCCCCTTGGTCCAAAAATACTTAAATATCTCTGCCTTGTCCATGTCCCATTTTTGGGAGGTGACGACCCTCATCATGTAACACGTCTATGTTATTCCTACACTGCCTTTTGACATTAATGTATTTGAAAAATCTTCTTAGTAACTGTGGAAAAAATTTCACACCACACTTTCACCTAGGTGAAAAAGATTAAGAAAGTTCCTTTTTTACATATCATGTCATAACATGTTAGGGCTCAGCCCTTTTCTATTTAATAAAGTAAGACTCCTTGAGGATTTTTTTTTAATAATGACATGCTTTGTATGATTCAAATAAAATGAGAGATTAAAATATCTCCAGAAGAACCATAGAATAATTCTATGAGAACACAGGATGACAGAATTAATTTTCCCCTTAGTATGTTGAAACAACGTGGATACCTTGAAGTATATTTAAACTTTAAATCTTGGTATTATGGAAGGTATGTTGTTTTCGTAAAATTAGTCAGTTCATGAAGAATGACTTCCTCAAGATGCCAGCAACCCTGATAAAGGGCTAAGTTGTTCTAATCAGGTAATTGTTAAAGTAACAGCTGTTTTTTTTAAAATCAGTTTCATTACTCAGATCTGTGATCTGTGAAGTCTGTACCAGCTACTAAAGTACAATTCATCCTAAATTAAAATTATGATTTTCTTTGACAAGACAATGCAATGGTCTTTGTCATGCAATGAGTTATGTGGGTATACTTGTCAGTATAAATTTTCCGGCAATAGCAAAAAACCATTCTATCATTCCTTTTATTGCTGGAGAAAATATTTTCCTATTCATACAGATGTATCATTTCCCTTACTCCTTAAGACTTTGCAATATTTCAATCTGAGTGTTATTAGAAAGCATTCCATTACTGCTCAGTAAATATATTATTTTCTTTTCCATTTTAGTTACAAATCTCCAAAGAAGGACTTTCTTTTATTACCCTGGTCTTCTCTGGCACAGGACCAGAATTGTTTTCACCATTCAGTCCTAGAACTTCTCAATATGGTCAAAGTAGCACAGATATATAACTGTATTTCTAGTATGATATCAATCAAGTTGCTATAATTGTAAAATGACCCTAATTTACATAGTACAAATGAATATGCCATGTTGTCTGACTGTAGTCTCTTCTCAGTTGTGACTAGACAACAAAGCCTCCAGACAATTTATTCAGTGTTCAGTTTTCAAAGATTTTCCTTATAATATAAACTGCATAGCTGAGAAGGAGTTAGAGTTTATGGTTTCAAGTGCAGACTGTAGGGAACCCAGTCTGCACAAAACAGCAAGATTCCTTCGATGACACAGAGAGAGGAGGAGGAATAGAACATACATGGAAAGGAGGACAGACAATGCAGAGGAATGGAACTTGCAATTACAAGGACCTGCAGGAGACAGATACCAACAATGATGCAGCAAATCAGAATGACAGAGGAGCTCATGCATTTCTACTGGATATCATTTAATAAATAATCTTTACACACTTTTTCATATTGTCATGCTTTAGTCCCAGCCAGCAACTTAAGTACCAGGCAGTTACTCAGTGACTCCCCTTCAAGGGTTCCCTTGGTGAGGTGGGAAGGAGATTGAGAAGCATAAATAAAACTCATGGGTTGAGATAAGAATAGTTTGATAATTGCAACTAGGCAAAATAAATAAAAGAAAATTTTGATAATAGTCATAGCAAAATAATAATAAAAATAGTAACTGTAATGAAAAGGAGAAAGACAGATGAATAAAACCCAGAGAAATGCACAATGTAGTTACTCACCACCATTGGACCATTGCCCAGCAAGTGTCCGAGCAGGACTCATCCTCTTCCTACTAGCTGCTATGGTTTACCATATAAACCAGTTTATATGCTGGTCATGACATTTTATGGTGTTGAAATATCCCTTTGGCTCACTCAGGTCACCTGTCCCAGCTGTGATTCCTCCCAGGTTCCTGTGCAGGCCCTTGCCAGCAGAGCATGAGATACTGACAGGTCCCTGACTCAGAGAAAACACTGCTTAGGAAAAGCCAAAACATCAGTGTGTTCTCAACATGTTTCTACGCTGAGTACACAGCACAGCACTGGACAAGCTACTGGGAAAAGAATCAATTCCATTGAGACAGTGTTTACAGGGGTTCTTGGATGAGAGAAGAGATGAGGATCTGACTCCATGTTTCAGAAGGCTTGATTTATTATTTATGATATTTATTACATTAAAACTATACTAAAAGATTAGAAGAAAGGATTTCATCAGAAGGCTAGCTAAGAATAGAAAAGAAAAGAATGATAACAAAAGTTTGTGGCTCGGCTCTCTGTCTTAGCCAGCTGACTGTGATTGGCAATTAATTACAAACATCCAACATGGGCCAATCAAAGATCCACCTGTTGCATTCCACAGCAGCACATAATCATTGTTTACATTTTGTTCCTGAGGCTGCTCAGCTTCTCAGGAGGAAAAATCCTATGGAGAGGATTTTTTATAAAAGTTGTCTGCAACACTCCATCACAGCTGAAACCAGGACATATATAAGAGGGGGCTTTCTACTTCAATGTAAAGTGTAGCTTTGCAGGTTTTATTTCTAACTCTGTTGGTTTTGCTAAGAAATTGCAAAGCTACAAAAAGAGCAAGGAAGTATCTCATCTTCTCTCTGTATGACTCTTTGATCCTAGACAGATCCAGCACTGTAGACAGGGAAGGATAGGAGTTGATTTCCAATTAAATGTCTTGTTATTTATTTATCTGTCATAGCTCCTATTCTGTCCATCTCTTTGTAGGTGTCTCATTCCTCTTATCTGTGCCTTCTAAACAAATCTTTCTTAACTTCAATGTACTTCAAAGCAGAAATGTTTCTTCAGACTTTGCTATTGATATGAATTCTGCCTTTGGGACCACAATTCACTTCAGTTATATCAGCTTATAATAATATGTTCCTCAGGAGTTGATAATAAACAAGGCATTGAGATCAATATCAATTAGCATCCATTAATAAATTAATAACACATCAACAAGCCTTGTAAGGTAAACAGTAATGGAGAATACATTGAGGACTTCAGGAGGAATAGAAAAATTAGGAGAAAAAAAATTAGTGATTACCCTCTAATTATTGTCTGTTCTGTAGAGTGTCATTATTCGTTGTATTCCTGTTTTATTGCCTGATTCATGCAGTCCCTTTCTAAAAAGGCACTGAAGGATGGACTGGTGCTCAGACAATACCAATTCTATTATATTAAGATAATCTATACAATATAGCTATTCTGTTGTATTAAGATAACATATCTCACAGTGCTGCAACATCTGTAGATATTTTAGAGTATAGTTTTTTCAGTGTTTGAAAGCAATTCTCCTTCAGAAAATTTGCTGGACTGTTGCAGTGTGATTTCCTGTTTCACCTATCCCAACCCCCTCAGGTGTGCCAACCTTTCCCCTCCCGCTTTGCCCTCCTGCTAAGAGCTGTCCATCAATCTTAGCATTCCAGCAAGGCATCGTGTGACTGGCAGAAGTTCAAAAGATGCCCCTCAGGTCTGGGCTCATTGGCCTGTCCAAGTGTCTGTATCCCTTGAGCCTTCCCCTCCTCCCACCTGGTTGGCCCTTACCTGTCCCTCCCCTCCCCCTGTCCCCGGGGCTTAAAAGGACACAAGACCATGTGGCCAGGAGTTCTACTGTGAGTTGTTACCACATTCAGAGGTCTACCATGCTGAAATAAAACTCTGGATTAAGACTCTACAATAGAACCCGCTCCTTTCTCTTCACCATTGTCTGAACCTTTTCCATCAAAGGTAAACTGAGTTCCTACTTTGCCTGGATTTGTTCCGAGTGCCCAGCTGCAGCATCCAGCCGGCCAAAGGTATCTCTGGGGTGAAAACACCACAACTGCAGCCTTTGGTCCAGCAGCGAGGGCTAGACGAAGCCAGGCATGACACACCTGGAAACATCGGGATTAATATTCTATACTGGACTTTGTGTTTGCTTCAGTACTAGAAAAATGCTTAACATATTTGAGGTTCCCTAAAGAAAAAAAAAAAAATCACAAGTATTTTGCTCTCTTTGTATGTTTTTCCTGCGTCACACCATAAGCCCTTAAAGAGAATGGACTTCTCGTAGTCCAGTATAAAGAAAACTTCCACTGGTTGTATGAGAAAGGCAGGTAACTCTTTATCACCACTGAAGTCATTTGGCTAAAAATATCTGCCTTAAGACCAAAGAAATCCTAGTTACTATTGGAGACAGCATAAAAGATATCTCTTTAATTCCTGTAAAATGAAAAATTGAGAAAGATTTATTTGTTGATACCAGCTTGATTTCATAAATCTTAAGCGCAGTTCCTTATGGAATGTGTTAACTATCAGAGAAAAGGGGAAATTCTTAGGATGTGAAGCTCCAGAGATTCTTAGTGTCACAGTAGTAAATTAATGCTGTTGAGGACTGACACTGATATAATCACATATAACTTGTTATTTCAAGTAAATATGCTAAGTACCTGTGTGGTGTCTTATGATTAAGTTTAAAAATCAGAGTGTGGGTTAAAATTGAGAATTTATTAATATAATAAAGCAGGAAGGTGCTGAAAAACAAAGTCATGTTTTTACTGTGTATTACTGCAAATTGTTTTTCATCTTGCATGTTTCTTAGTTAAAGAATAAGATAGATTAAAAAAAATATGGAGGAATGAGAGGGACAAAAAAAAAAGGCTGCAGCATTCAGATAAGAAATGTAGGAAAGAACAACACCACATAATTGAATATCTGAATAAATCTAAACCAAGAAATGGAATATAATTAAATTCTTTCAAATTTAGCTGCTTGAACACTTATAAAATAAAAAAAAAAAAAACAAAGCATAACAACAGAGAAAAATTAATGTCATTTAAGCAAACCAGAATAACACAGAACAAATACTCATATCAAGGAAATAATCTGAAAACCTGGTCTAGTTTTCTTTGATTTCTAGTTTCTAGAAACTAGTTTCTGGTTTTCTTTGATTACCTCTGTATTCCAAAAGTAAAAAGTTAGTTATAATAACAACAACTAATAAAGTGTTAGTTAGTTAGTAGTTAAATAAAAAATTGTAGTAAATATTACCTAGCCTAGCCTCTAGTGACCATATTTTGTATTGCTTCATATGCTGCAGAAAAACATAATAAAATGCATATATATTTATTTCAGGAGTGAACATGCTAGATGAGCTAAAAATTCATTCAGTCAAGACTGAGGAGGTGTTTATCCTCTAGAGATTTTCAAGTACAGTTTAAGTAGAATTTTTAGATTTATTGTATTGCTTTGTTTTCTAGTTAATTGAGGTTTGTACTCCTGGCAAAAAATGATCCAAATCTAAGTTACTTACTTATCCTGCAATCAGCTTTCATTCCTATTATTGACAATGAAAAAAAAATCTAAAATGAAAACAGAATCCTTTTACTTCTTTCTGAATGGATTCTAATTTTTTTTCCCACAGGTTAAGATGAACACAATCCAGAACATTATCTGCATGCCCTGAGTACAACAAAGGAAACAAAATAAAAGAGACTGTCCCAAACTTGTGAACAGTGGTGTACCTCAGCATTTATCCCCAAACAGTTCAAGAGGGTTTCAGTGATACTGCACCATATAGCTGCTGTACACAGGAAGTGGTTTCTGTATTACTTACCATTGGGATTGAAAATTATAATATGGAATTAAAGTTTATAATTCTTAGAAAAAACATATAAAGATTAGTTTCCTACTTTTGCTGGATTAAAAAAAAAATCCGTAATGCTAGAGAATAGCCCAATTATCCTTTTCTGATTTTATCCAATTAGAATCATAGAATGATTTGGATTGCAAGGGTCCTTAAAGATTATCTAGTTCCAACCCCATTGCCATGGGCAGGGATATCTTCCACTAGATCAGGATGCTCAGGGTTCCATCCAACTTGGCTTTGAAAACTTCCAGAGATGGGATTTCCACAACTTCTCTGTACAATCTATTCCAGTGTCTCACCACACTCATGGTAAGGAATTTCTTCCTAATATCTAATCTAAACCTACCCCATTTCAGTTTGAAGCCATTCATCCCTGTCATGTCACTCCATGCCCTTGCAAATAGTCCCTCTCATGTTTAATGTGAGCTCCCTTCAGGTACTAGAAGCTCACAATTAGGTTGCCCCTAATTTTCAGAATAAAACATGCAAGACTCCATTTTCTTCATGCAGGAAAAGCCTATTCTTTATTCACACAACTCATTTTATACAGTTTTTACAGACTTCATGTTCAACTTTAATTGGTTAATAGCTTTCTTGCCAATTACTCTATTGGTTAGCAAAAGGTTTTTTACTTGTCCATCAAATCTCTCTATTCTTAAATTGTTTACATATTTCTTCACTAATTCTCATGGGATAGATTTAATATTTATGCAGGTGCTAGTTGTTTTCCACCCAGGAATAGATTGTTGTGTAAAAAAATCTTTTATACCAGGATTATTTTCGCATGGAAACTTGCAAAGTACTAGCTGCAGTTAGAAAAAATGACTGGCCAGCCACTGATTTAACAGAGCAGGCCTGATTTTTTGAGGCCTTTCTTTTATAATTCTTCTACAGGTCATGACACCTAATCCTTCTCTTCTTCAGGCTAAACAATCCCAATTCTCTCAGCCTTTCCCCATAGGAGAGGTGCTCCATCCCTCTGATCACCTTGGTGCTTCCTTTGGACTCTCTCCAGCAGCTCCATGTCCCAGCTTCCTGTGCTGGGACCCCAGGGCTGGAGGCAGATCTGCAGGTGGGGTCTCAGCAGAGCGGGGCAGAGGGGCAGAATCCCCTCCCTGCCCTGCTGCCCAGGGGCTCTGGGTGCAGCCCAGGACACACTTGGCTCTCTGGGCTGGGAGTGCCCATGGCTGGCTCACGTCCAGCTCTCAGCCACAGCACCCCCAAGTCCTTCTGGGCAGGGCTGCTCTCGATCTGTTCCTGCCCAGCCTGGGCTGGCACCAGGGATTGCCCTGACCCAGGTGCAGCAGCTGAGCTTGGCTTTGCTAAACCTCATGAGATTCCCATGGGCCACTGCTCAAGCTTGTCCAGGTCCCTCTGGATGACATCCCATTCCTCAGGAATCTCAACTGCACCACTCAGCTTGGTGTCATCTGTAAACATGCTGAGGGTGCACTCAATCTCTTAATCTGTGTCATTGATGAAGATATTAAATAACAGTGGTTCCTGAGGGACACCACTTGCCAGGTGGTGTACCTCAGGATTCTGAGCCATAGATGAGATCATCCAACCCCTTTCTTATCCATCCAACAATCCACTCTTCAAATCCATATCTCTCCAATTACAAAGAAGGGTGTTGTGGGGAGCTATATCAAAGACCTTACAGAAGTCCAGATAAATGACATCTGTAGCATTTCCCTTGTCCACTGATAGAGTGACCCTCTCATAGAAGTCAACAAGATTGCTTAGGCAGGACTTGCCCTCAGTGAAGCCATACTGGTGTGTGGAATCACCTTCTTGTCCTCTGTGTGCCTTAGCAGAGTTTCTAGGAAGTTCTGATTATGATCTTCCTAGGCACAGAGACAGACAGATCAGAGTTCCCAGGATCCTCTTTTCTACCCTTTTTAATAATGGGTACAAATGTTTCTCTTTTCCAGTTACCTGGGACTTCACCTGACTGCCAAGACTTTTTAAATACTATGGAAAGTGGCCTGGCAACAACAGCCAAAGTAAGGAAGATTTTTGCACTCTGAAAGTTTCTTTGTTACCCAACTGCAGCAGTAATGTCATTATATATTGTAAATTATAACAAGCAAAAGCAGGTTGGGAAAAAACCCAACAAAATCAAACAACAAAAAGCCCCAATATTGAATCATAGAATTGTTTAGGTTTTAAAAGAGATTTAAGACTGAATCTGACCCAACGTTGTCCAGTCTGCCACTAAATCATGTTCCTCGGAGCCACATCTGTTTGTCCTTGAAATACCCCCAGTAATGGTGAGCCAACCATATGACAGCCTGTTCGTGCTTGACAACCCTTTCCAAGAAGAACAAAATTTGAAACCATTTCCTATTGTTCCATAGCCTATTACCTTGGAGAAGAGACTGACTCCCATCTGGCTACAACCTCCTCTCAGACAGTTGTGGAGTGTGACAAGGTCCCCACAATGAATCTCCTTTGTTCCAGGCTACACACTCTCAGGTCCTTCAGCTGCTCCTATCAGACTTGTGTTCTCTTCACCAGCTCCATTGCCATTCCCTGGACTCTTTCCAACACCTCAGTGTGCTTTGTGTCATGAGAGGCCCAAAACTGAACACAGAATTCAAGGTATGGCTTCACCAGTGCTGAATACAAGGGATTGTCATCACCCTGGTCCTGCTGGACAGAATTTTTTTTTTTAATATAATTTTACTGCTGGAAAGAAATTGGAAAGACACAGTATTTCTGCACTGGACATACTGCTAGTTCATGTCCAGGCAGCTGTCAACCAGCACCTCCAGATTCTTTTCTGCCAAGCAGTTTTCCAGGGATTCTGGAGAGAGGCTGAGACATTCATTAGTGATAAGTGCTTTTTACTGCACTACTGCCCTCCAGGTTGATAATTTTATTGCATTAATTTCCTGACCTGGGATGTTCCATTCCCATACATAGGGATGTACTGGATATAGCAAATGCATACTAGTAAAGGACTACAGAGAGGTGAAATAGCCTAATGTAGTGCTGTTTCATACACACAGCCCATTAGGAGGATCTGTTATACTTCCCTATTGGGACCCACAAGACAAATGATGGACTTTGGACCTGGCTAGCATAAGAGATTTGATAACAGGATGCTTTGGCAAGAGCAAACAGAACTTTGAGGATTAAATCAAGATTGCAAGAAGATTAAATCAGACTGACTTACCAGAAAAAGAAAATTACATCAAAGTCTGCAAGCAAGAGATGTAAAATGTATAAGTTTGTTTATGTGATGATTAACCCAATCATTGTAGTAAAACATCACTGGTCTTCCTAAAATAGGATATAAGCATTTTTACTCCACAATATATTTGGATTTATTCAACCATCTCAGAGTCTCCCCATCTCTCTTCATCGCTGATACTTCCCTAAACTGTACTTCACAAAATCACATTGTTGAAAGTAGACCTCATGAGATGTTATCTAGTCCAAACACCCTGCTCCGCAAGGTCAGCAAGAGAAAGTTTGTCAGGGCTGTGTCTAGTCATGTTTTGAATAGCTCCAAGAACTGAGATTCTAAAACCTCTCTGGGGAACTTGTGTCAGAATTTAATGATGCTTGCAACAAAAACAACAGCAGATTTCTTGTCTCCCAATGGAATTTCATTATGTCATTTTGCTTATTGTCTCTTGTCAGTGAGAAAAGCCTTACGCCGTCTTCTTTATACCTTCTCGTTGGGTAGTAATAAGATCTCCTGCCAAGCCTTCTTTTATCCAAAAGGTCCCCTGTCCCTCAGGCTTTCCTCATGAGACATACTCCTGTTATTTAATCAGCTTCATAGCCCTCCTCTGCTGAGTAGAAGAGAGATGATCTCCCTCACACTGCTGGTGATGCTCTGACAGCACACTGCTGGCCAGTTTCACCATGACAATATTTTGCTGGCTCATGATCTACTTCTTGTCTGCCAAGACAGCCTGCTAGTGCTTTCTTAGCAGCCCTGCAAAGAACAGGTCAGCCCGCAGTGTTTTCTATTGCCTGAGGTTGTTCCTCCCCAGGTGCAAGGCTTTTCGTTTCCCTTTGTTGAATTGTATGAGCTTTCTGTTAGCTCCTTTCTCCAGCCGTTCCTAGTCCCTTTGAATTACAGCATTAACAACTTGTCTACCAACCACTCCTCCCTGTTTTGTGTCGCATGTCTTTCAAACATATTAGCTGGTATGGACCAAAACTGTGCCAAGAAATAGACTAATAGAAAAACAATATGAATGAACAGATACTAATGGGTTTAATTCATTTGTCAGCCATCTCTACCTAATATATCGCATAGGTGTCATCTAAGCCTGGAAGACACTGATTTATTTTTCCTTGTTAAGAAATATTCACAGTATTTAGTGTATACACTGTTAAAGCAGAAGTATGTACACCTGCTCTATAAATATTTTTCTCTTACTAATCAAGAAAACACTGAGGGTACTTCCCGCCCCTCCTCCCTCTCTATTTCTCCAATTCTATTTTTGTCACTAGAACATTAGAACACATTTAAGCTGTGTGTTAACAGTCAGGCTTCAGCATATCTGACACCAGAAATTCCAAAGCACCCCCAGTGATTTTAAAAACCAGCTGGGAAATAGCACTGATAGGTAATGGTAGCCCAGCTAACAAAGGGATGTTGAAGATTTTGCAAGAACAAATACTTGCAAATGAAGCAAGACAGCAAAAGATGGATCAGAAGCAAATGCAAAATTAACCTAGAGATAATGGTGACAGAATTATTCAAATTACCTTTTTCTTATAAATTTAAACATATGAGCCTAAATAACTGATGTATGCAGTTGCTTGACATCAAAATAAATGTTTTTCTAAATTAATGGGATACTTCTATGTCAAATTATCTAAATTTGGCCTAGAACTATTCGCATCAGTAAATGAGAGATCTTGAAGTGGCTACACTAAAACACATTCCACAAATTTTATATCAAAGTCAATATCAAGCACTGCAATTTTGGGGCTACATAAAAGTCTGTGATGCATACAAACCTTCAAAGAGGTCACAAAATTTGATTTCATCTGACAGCTGAGTACTTCTGTACTTCTGTATGCACAATGAAGATTAATTTAAAATTTAAACACACCCAAAAAATTAAAACATAGACACATAATTAAACACTAGAAGGAAAGCCTTCTATCAACCTGCTTTTGGCTGATACTAGTAATAGACCATATGCATTCCAATAAGTCAGGAAATGACTTCGTGTGACATTTTAAGTTCAGTAAGTTGGACTTCTCCACTTGCGTGAGTACAAAAGCCAGGAAGGCACTGATTTATATTTCCCTATTAAGAAATAGTTACAGCATATAGTCTAGCTGATTTTCTATTGTACAGATAAATAGAAAAAAATATCTAATAGGACAGGTTAAGTGAAAAATGAAGATTACACTGAAGTGCAGGACTGTGGAGCACATGAGAAATGACTAGCTGAAGCCTTTGAAGCAAATAATATGAAACAATCTGCAAAGGACGGTATCATCCTGTTGTAGAAGTAAGCCTGATTCTGATTCATAAAACATGGTTCAGATTTATGCTACAATTATTTGATAAAGTTCAATTTATTTGCAATAAAGGGAGGTAGATCAGAATCCCAATGATGTAATAAAAGTACTTTGTCCTATAATTTGACCAGAGACTGGTAATGTATACATGCCACAAAGATGTGCCAGTTGGATGCATTGAAAGCAGTTATTTATGTTACAGAGTTGTGGAAATCTGATTCATATTCTGAGTAAGATTCTGATACAATAGAGCTTTTTCTTTATGGTCAATATTGAACCAGTGGTTTTAAGCCCTCATATACATAAGATATTGCAGAACAAATGCATAATGATAAAATCAATGCTTTGTTAAATTATGTAAAATCAGAAGATGCTTGTAATAGTTGAAAGGTTGAAATTTCAACAGAAGAATGTAATGTGAACTCTATCCTTTCTTTAATGAAATTTAAATAGCAGAATATGAAAGATTTGTGTAGCTCTAAAAGAAGCTTCATATCAGAGTTTTCTGTATTTCCAGCACAATAAAAATTACAGGTGATAATTTAGAAAGTGATGTAGGTGGAGCTGTCAAACACAGGGCTATAGAGTACCAAAGAAAGCATTGAAAATCTGATCTGCCCAAAATGTAACCCCAAAAGCAGTTGAATTCTTCACTATAATAAATAAATCTTCTCAGAATGTATAGGATTTTATAAATACATAGAAAAGTATAAAATGTTGCCCAGATACCTCAACTGGACAAGCAGAAATAAATATCAAAACCAAATGAATACTAACAATGAAAGAGAGATGAAAAGCATGTTGAGAAAAGCAAGAGAAAAATATTGTAAATAATATTCAAAATATGGTTTTGCTTCTTTTTCAGAAAAGTGCATGCTTTCTGACAAAAATAACACTAGACATATTGCATTGTTTTGTTTGACTTGAAACATGCTTTTGTGGAAAAGACTGCTCTTTTCTTTGACAGTGCAGCAGCCATTCTGAGTTCTCCTTAGTGACAAGCACTCAGCGTGATTGGCCTCTGAGATTGACCTCTGGTGTTTTCTTCTATATCACCCAGAAAAATTGGAAATTCATAAATATTCCTGAGCAAATTGTCCATTCATTTTTCCCTTTTCTCTACTTTTGTTCTATTCACAGCTGTATTATAAAATTCTAGAGAGTGTCATTGAAAAATTTTAATAGTTTCCCAAATAATGACTCAAGATCTTGCACATTCTTGTCACATTGCAACCCGATCGCAGAAGGAGCGGTGGCACCGGTCCCCTTTCGCTTTTGGCACATGTGCTAGGAGGGACCGTGTCCCGACTCAGCCGCCGGCAGGGCAGGATCACGGTTCAGCTACTGGGTGGGATCCTGGACCACCAGGAGCGGCTGATAAATGTGGAGCCAACGTCGAGGGATTCGGAGCAAAGGAAAAAGGAAGGACTCTGCTTGCTTCTTCGAGCTTTATTTCTTTCCCAAGCAGAAGCGGTGCCGGGGCGGCGCCACCTGGAATCAGCAGCACGACACAGGAGTTATTCTTTCCCGCGGCGGGAGCAGCACCGTGCAGACAGCGCTGCGTGGACAGAGCCGCATGGGTAGCGGCAAAGGGTTGCGGCAGCGGGGCAGGAGTGGGGCCGCGGCACGCAGGTATTTGTCGAAGCTGCAAACCACAGCGCTGCGCTGGGTGGATGTCAGCGGAGTGCGGGTGTCGACAGCTCAAAGAGGTGGCAGTGGCAAAAGAGCGGGAAACAGACAAAAACAGCAGCTTTTATTGAGAGAGGGTAAAATCCCGGAAGGTGACCATCTAATGAATCAGTTGCTGGATAGGAGGGGTCTCGGGTGACAAATGTAAACATAACCTGGAGCAGGAAAGTCACAGACCAATGGCAGAAGGGAAAAATCATAACTGACAGCGAATTTTCTGGACAAAGGGGTGTAACAAATTATGACAGACAATCTACAGGACAGGATCTTTGAGGGTAGACAGGGAAAAATTTGGAATTATCATAACTGCTATGGCGAGACAGGGGGTAAACAACTTTAGACAGAGACTAAACATATTCTTCAAACCCCCGTTGCTATAGGCAGGGAGAGACCAAATATCTTCAAACCCCCAATGCCAAATTCTTGTAACAAAATTTTTGGTTGTTGTGTTGTTACCTCCTTGGGGTCCTCAAGAGCTATGTTCTATGATTTTGCTCAAACAAAAACATTTAAAAGACTTCAGCACTTGAAAAATTCCACTCTGACCACAGGAGTTGAATTTGGAGTTGTGGAGTTGTGCCTTTAACAAATACAGAGTTTTGAGAGAAGGAGTATTAAGTGAACAGATATTTTTTAAACTCAATAAACAAACAGTACATGTAGATTTGTATTTGCTCTTTAATTTGCAGTTTTAAATAATATTAGCAATAGTACTGTTTTGGTGATAATCTAAAGATTGTTGCATAAGGATAGAATGGACTCTTTATATATTTTATTAAATAGCCAAGTTATATAGAGAGACACAGGTAAGCTTTCAGGTCATTACTCCAGTTATTTTTCCAGAAAACATGGGTGCCATTCTGAAAGTGTTATTTCTTTTGAATCTTAGCTATTCTTCAGAGATATTTTCCTTCATTTGTTTATGTTCAATAAACAAACAGTAGATTTCAGGTACTTTAAGTCTTTGAACAAGTTGGGAAATGTTTAGTCAGATCTTTTATGACTTTTTAATTTTAAGGAAAGACTCTCCAGAAGTCTTGTATTTCTGGCACAGAGTAGTGAAAGAAACACAGGACTTCAATAATTTTAATAAGTTGCCGCAGGTCAATCAGCTTTTCCTTTGCAGTCTGAATTTAAAGTGTATGTGATATGTAACTGCCAAGAATAAATAGATATAATTGCCAGGGCTACTTCTCCCTAAGCAGAATCTTTCCATGTGAGGATACTGGAGCTAAACCACACTTTGTCTTTCTTTCTACTATGAAACCATATAATCTCACATTATCTTGTCCCCGGCTTAAAATGTGCGTTTGTCCTTCAGTGCTTTCATGATCAGGGATAGATTGTCCTTCCTAGCATGACACCTATTCTATACACAGTTAAGGGTGATGCAGTAAGGACTTGCACCTGGAAAATCTTCAAACACCCACTGTAGATGAATTTGCTGGATTCCTTTATCAATTTGCCATGCACTGGAGGTATTTAAAGGATGTGTAAATGCATCACTCAGGGACATGGTTAGTGGTGGATTTGGCAATGCTGGGTAAATGGGTGTACTTGATTATTTTAGAAGTCTTTTGCAAAGTAAATTATTATATCATTCTGTGTTTTTGTTCTACAATTTAGAAGTCATCAGAAACCATTGAAAGCAACAAGCCTTACAGCTTTTGTATGTTCAGTAATTACAGTGATTTAGACCCCACAGTGCCTCTGTGGCCTTGTGATATTAAGTTCTTGAATAGTGAGCAAGAGGACAAGACCTCATCCTTTTATATTTAGTGACTTAACTGTTCTGCTTTCCCTGTTGTGTCTGGCTGAGCTCAATTCAAAGATGCAGAGGTGAACAGCCAAGTGAAAATGGAAAGCATTTGTCTAGGTCAAAATAAACCTCTATGCAATGCAGTTTCAAAGGACATCTATCAGCAGCCATTAAAATTCTAATATCTGAGTCTTTGACAAAATTTAAAGAAAGGAGCAAATGACCAAAGATTAATCAGGTCTCTTAACAAAGGTTGAAGGAATGGAAAGTGGTGATAACTTATCCTTGCTGCAGTTTTCATGCAATCACCTCATGGCCAACCAAGGTTACTGAGTTGTATGTCATCCTGAAGTGCATGGTGGGGGACTGAACCTTTTTTCTCCCTGATAATATTTCTTCAGGTTTTACAGGTATTAACTGTATTTTTGTTCTCACACTTTATGCCTTGCTGTCTAACAAGTTCCAATAAAATTACTGAAAAAATTCTGTTTTTCTTATTGTCTCATATCCTTAAACTAAGCCTTACCTTTTCATAGGTCATGTAATAGACTGGATTTCTTGTTGCATCAGCTTACATTAGGCAAGCCTCTTATTATAATCAGTTTTTAATAGCTTGTATAGAAAACTCTTTGAGAAAATGTAGAGAAACTACAGCATATATGCAATTATTTATGTTTACTTGACCTAAGAGGGCAGCAGCAGCACACTGTGCACTTCAAGAGCCGCATTTGTCTGCTGTGTCAGTGGACAAGATTAAGTGCAACTCCTTATTCAGTAGAGGAGCTTAATAGGATCTTGAGGATGTTTTTCATATCAGATCTTTACAACAACAAAGTTGGTTGTTTCACCTGATAGTTTTTATTTTTTGACATTTTTTAGAGACCTAAGCAATTTAATATCATGTATGTGGCACTGTAGTTCAGCTGGACAGGTATATGGCTGTTGCTGCCAGCAGCAGCCACATATGTGCATTTTCACAAACTTTTAATCATCTGGAATTAGTTTCTGTAGTCATTATTAAGGCCTAGAGGGTGCAATGTGGAAATAATAGAATGCAGATTTACTGTTGCACCACACTTTAAAAGCCACAAGGTTTCTGTACATAGACGTATTGTATTCTAAATCACTTTTGCACAATACAGTTGATCTAATATGTTCTGAATCACTTGCATTTTCAAGCGTGATGCCTACAAGGCCCTTTGCCTGCTTTTCTAAACCAATGTCTGAACAAGTAAATAGTTGTTGCTTGAGGGTCCTTTATTATTGTGTCTTCTAGACTCCATATCCCATCTACTGTATCAAATCACAAATATGTATTTCCACCTAGGTGAAAGGTTATGAATCCATGAAATTCTGATCAAATTCCTGGAATGGATCTATGCAGGAGGAAACAAGATTTCACCAAGTGTCTTCTAAAAGCAAATGTATTTTTCTTCTGTAACTGGCTTTATCTGAAAAATCTTGAGATGCACTACATAGGGGCATGTGTAGAGAACACCCAAATCACTAAGTCTCTGTATGTGATGCTGAGAAAAGATAGAGCTGATAGTGCGGCTAGTGCTTGATTTTCAGACCATTTACTTCTATTCATCAATAATGTATTGTGTGCAAATAGTGAAGCTACAGGTAGCAACAACAGCGACTAAAATTTACTGAGCAATCATTCAATGATACTATGATGTAATGATCATAGAATGGACATGTAGAAAAAAAATGCTGAAAGAAAGGGATTTTCTTAATTTCTCTTCTCTAAAAAGGCAGTTACGAAATTACTGGGTCTATCAGACAGACCATTCACTATGACTATCACTGACCCAGAAGAAGTAAATTTTCCCATCTGTAAAGATTTTTTTTTATGTATGAGGTTATTGTATGCAATTACATATTACATCCTATTGTCAGCTTCATGTGTGAAAGCAAAATTCATCCAGTTATTATGCCCTTAATAATTTTGGTTTTTACAACTATTAGCGCTTAAATGAAAGAGCAAAGTGTGTATAGTGAAATACTTTGGTTATTTTCTCCATCAAGGGATGCATCTGTTCTGTTTTTTGAAACATTAGCTGTAGATTTACAGACACGAGCAAAAAAAAAAAAAAAAACAAAACTACTCTGCTTTCCCACAAAGAATAAAAATATTTGTTGCTTGTAACAAAAGACTGCAATGGCGTAAGACTAAGGAAGGTATGGTAGTAAAAAAGATATTCTCACATGAGATATCCTGCATCCCATCTTTGTCACACCAGCCTACTGTAGCTCTACAACACACTTTTAGAAGTACTTTTAGAAAAGTTTTAAGAAGTATTTTGTTCCTGAAGGTATAGTGTGCCACTCATGTGGTAAAATACTCATTTTTAGTATTCAGGGTTTCAAAAAAGTTTTCAGAGTGTTCATCTCTCACAGTAGGATTTATGCAGTCAAATGCAGTCAAATCAAGCTGTTAGCCCACATACTGCAGTAGATGCATAACATCCCTTATTACAAGAAACTCTGTAAGATGAAGAAAAAGTAGAAAGACACAAAGGTCTGTCACCATTAGGCCGTATGTGACAAATGCACGTGATCAGGCTCTAAGAAGAAAAAAGTTTTTTATTCTGCATGTTCTCCAGCTTATATACTCTTAATAAAGCGTGACTTTAAGTCATTAACTACTTCACAATAACTTATTATATTCATTGGTGCAAAGCAATTAATTGTCAATACAATTGGCAATATAATTGGCAAAAGTTTTACAGAAATTTAGTAAGGCAGGTATACACATCTACTTATGCATGTAGTCTGGATTACAAAAATTTTCATGTATCTTTTCTAATCTGTTTCCATGCTGATGGCCTTGTTTTCTTCCTTGCTATGCATACACTCACAAATCATCAATTGTTATTTCTTCTATTAACTCAGCTTTGCTTGCAAGCCAGCTGTCAAGCCCCTCCATACTTCGCCCTTTTTGTATTTGAGCAACAAACACAGCTGACAAGGATTTTTACAGGGCTTGGTGCAAAAATCCAAGCAGATGAGGGAGACACAGAGCAATATTTACAATCACTAACAAAATTAAAAATCTAGTCTTCAACAAGGTCTTAAGCTACCCAGTGATGCTCCTGCTTTTGAAAAAACTATTCAGCTATCTCTATTTGTCATCTACTTGTAAGTGATTGATTCTTTCTTTTGAGTTTGCAATGTTTTTCTAGATTGATTCACTGTGATCTGATAAATTCATGCAACACATACTTTCAAATTCCTGGTATCCATGACTATGAGATAACAATAAGAAATCTATAGCTGCTCTGTTTTGCAGTGTTGCATGCCTAATGCTGTTTACATCTAGCAGTAACTTACTTAAAGTCACACATGTGTCATTGTTTTGCTTAACAAGCTAACAACTAAGCTTATTTAAGGAAGATAGAGTATGAGCTGAAGCTACTCTAGGTGTAGAAATTGATGCAGAAGCAATAGAACTAGGTCCCCAAAAAGCTACCTCATCCCAGCATTGAGAAGCAAATTTATGTTGAAGTGATTGCTTGTTTCTTGGTTTTTGATGCATCGTTGTTATGTTGGGTGTCATTAGAGTCAACCGCCCCAAACGGCAGGGACCTCCCTCTTATTTTTTTTAATACCAACTCAAGCACAATCACCATAGATTAAAAACACGCCTCTCAGTAGCTGCAAAGACACATCAAATGCACATGACACATGACGTGAGGTGTAGTTACACGACAAGCTTGCATTTTTGTAAATGTCTAGCATTGCATTTACATCTTGAGACTCCCTCCTTGTTGTCTTGTCTTTCCTTTTGTATCTAAACATTACACAAGCATCTATTTGCAATGATCTTGGCAATTCTAGCTCCTGTGGCTCAACGGAAACCTGAGGCAAGTGTACATAGATACTATCCCAGAAATCTACATTGTGTACAGGATTCAGTGGTTTACAATTAAAAGCTTGTGAAGGACAAGGCTAGTTATCAAGGTAGACAAGACGCCTAGAGAATGGATTCTTAGGAGGAAAGTGACAGGCACAGTATGTCCTGATGTGTAGCCTCAGCTAGTGTCACCCACATGTTCTTCTTTGGTTGCGGTGAAATCTTCTGTTCCTTCCAGTGCGCTCCACATTAAGGCTTAACACAACGAGCAGGTATCTAATGTGGTCCATTTTCTGTAAAGACACAAGCATATCCTTTCCCCCTGGTTATTAAATCTACAGGACCACTCCACTGACCACTAATTAGATCTTTCACTTGCACCTGAACAGGCTTCTGCAACTCAAATTTTTTGAAATTAAGGAGGAAAAATGAGAAAAAAAAGGAGGTAAAGAAGTTGTCTTTCTATAGGGTAAAAAATTCAGCACATAAACTGCTTAGTCCAGTTGTCCCTGGGGGGATTCTCCTTGCATTCTCTTTTTTTGTTTTGGAAGTTGATGTTTCAATGTGCTATGAGCACATTTAACAATAGCTTGTTCAGTGGAAGAATGAGGAATACTTGTACTATGTACAACATTTCAAGCAGCGAAAAGATGCTTTGTTTTCTGAGAAACATAACCAGAACTATTGTCAGTCTTAATTTGTTGAACCATTCTTAAAACAGAGAAAGTCTTTTGAAAGCGATGAATAACATTTTCAGTTTTTTCACTTGCATGTGCAGTTGTAACAATAGTATGAGAAAAGGTATCAATTGACATATGTATATGTTTCAGTTTTTTTAAATCAGTAATTTGAGTAATATCTATCCGCCAGAGTTGTAAAGCTTGCAACTTTCTGGGATTTATTCCATAATATACAGGAATATGTGAATTTTGACAATTAGGGTATGCAGCGACAATTGAATGAGCATCAATGTTATTAAGGCTAAATTGCAACTGCAGAGTTTGAGCTCCTTGATGATAAAATTGATGAGACAAAATTGCTTGTTGTCTATGATTAGGAATTATTAAAGCAGCATTGGCAACAAGAGCATCAGCTACAGCGTTCCCTTCAGTGAAAAATCCTGGTAAAGAAGTGTGACTGCAAATGTGCAGTACAAAATATGGTTTGGTGCGTTGCTGGATTGTATTTTACAATTTCAACAACACCTCAAATAAAGAACAATGATGGATTTCAGATAAAACAACTTTATATAACTTTTTGGTCAAATTTGATACATAAGTAGAATTTGTAACAATGTTCACAGCTTGAGGGAACAACTGAAAAGCTGTTGTCATGGCTCGCAATTCAACAATTTGAGGTGATCTTGTTTGAAATTTGATCAGATGTTGTCAATCACTATTGACTTTCTAAGTAACTGTAGCTTTTTCTGTTTTTTCAGAACTATCTGTAAAAACAGTTGGTCCATCAAGAGGACTTTCCATGTTCAATTGTTTCTGACTAACAGGTATTTCTTGAAAAAATTTTAAGAAGGGGTGACTTGGTGAGTGATAAGACACTTATGAAAGTAGTCATAGTCATTTGCAACTGATAATTGTTGGCAAGATACTACTCAAAGCACTAATTTTGGACAGGTAAAACAACAACTGATCATTTCATTGCATAAGAATTCCAAAAGGAATCATTTTGTCAATCAGAATGAACACTTGCACTATTTGTGTCAGATCAATGTGAGAAATAAATTTTTCACAGAGAACTTTTTCAACCTTTTCAAGAACAGAAAGAGTTTTTGGGGTCAGCACATGGACATTAGTAGGATTGTCTGACCCCTTCAATATTTCTAAAAGGTTCTAATTGTGAATTAGTAAGTTTCAAATAAGGTCTTATCCAATTAATTGATCTCATTAATTTTTGTACATTAGTTAAATTTTCAACCTTGTTTTGTAATTGAATTTTTTGAGGTCTCACTTGTTTTTGAGACACAATGAGACTTAACTATTTCCAAGGTTCAACAGTTTGAATTTTTTTCTGGAGTTACACACAGGCTATAACTTTTTAAAGAAGTTATAGCAAAAGATTGCAACTTAGTCAACTGCTCTTGTTTTTTGGCTGCTAATAAAATATCATCCATGTAATGATAACAATAGTAATCAGGAAATTTTTCTCTTACCAGAAACAATGCTTGTGTTACAAACCACTGACAAATAGTAGGAGAATTTTTGATTCTTTGGGGAAGATATTTCTATTGATATTTTTGTGTTGGTTTGCAATGGTTAATTGTGGGCACTGTAAATGCAAATTCTTCTTTGTCATGTTCAGCTGTAAAAAAAACCATTTTTTTAAGCCATTACAGTAATTTTCCAGTCCATGGGAATCATAGTAGGGGCTGGTAAACCAGGCTGTAAAGCTCCCATGGTAGCCATTACAGCATTAATTTGTCTTAAATCATGTATAAGTTTCTACTTACCAGATTTCTTTTTATAACAAACACAGGAGTGTTCTATGGACTGCATGAAAGTTTTATATGACCTGCAACTAATTGTTTTTGAACTAACGTTTGTAGGGCAATTAATTTTTCATCAGTCAGAGGCTATTGATTGACTCACATAGGTTTGGTGGGCAACCAGGTTAAAGCAAGAGTGGGTTGCTGAATACTTTGTAACACAGTGAACCCTGTTAAAAATCTGTGGTAATTTTTTTACCCATTGACTAAGGTAAACTCAACCCCATAGATTCAAAGGAGCAGAGGTAATATATGGCCTTATAGTTGCTGTCTATCCTTCAGGATTTGTGATCAAAATATTGTTAAGTGAAATTCTATCTACTGTGGTGTCTCCTAGCTAAACCACTCCAGTGTCACTTGTTTGCACTGGCCACTGTGGTGGCCATGAGTATAAAGAGACAATTGTAATATCAGCTCTTGTGTCTAACAGATCATTCAATTTTATTTGTCGAGGTTTTGCATTCTCAGAAGTCAAGGTGCACGTCAATGTAGGTCACTGAGCTGTCACTCGTTTTGTCTAGTAAACTTGAGGCATCTCAGTAGATCTGAAGTTTTTAGTGGAACATAGTCAATTTTCTGTTTTGGGAACACAACTCAAAAAAGGAACAATTTGAGCAAGACGAGTCTCTAGGTATAGTAACTGGTGGATAATTAGTTGAAATCATAGCACAAATTTATTCTGTGTAATTAGCATTAATTACCTTAATATATATATTAAGTCTTATTAAAGTAGCACTAGATCTTCTAATTAAAAGAGCACTGAGACTTTTATCAATAGGTCCTTATGCTTGTAAAGGTACTTTAACAGCATCGTGAGTATTAATAGTTACTGTGTCTGCAGTGGGTATATCAATCTCTGTTGAGCTAATTGTTGCCCCTGAGTATTGTTCACAAATGGATAACTTTGCAGTGATGGAAGGGCTTGTGGTTGCTGAGGTATCTGTGTTCACACACGCCTTTCCACATTCTTTTTCTCATTTCCCTGTAATAATTGTCCATTTGCATGATATTTTGATTTACATTATTTGGCAAAGTGCTATTTTTACTACATCTATTACAAGTAAGATTCATTTTAGACTTCACTTTCTGTTCAACATTTTTAGGATACTGTGATCATAAATGACTTTGTTCCCTGCAGGAAAAACATTTTGGTGGAGATTTTAGAGCTGCTGCTAATGCAGTTATTTTATGTTAAACTGTGCCAACTTTTGAACATGATGAGATCATCTCAGGGACAGAGGGATCTCCTGGCAGTGCTTCAGTAATTTTTTGAAAATCTTTGTGTTTTCTCTGGCTAATTGTTTACGTAGAATTTCTCTTAAATTTTTATCTTCTACCTGTTTTTCAATTGTTGCAGCAATTTTTTCTACAAATTGGAGAAAAGGCTCTTTAAGATTTTGTTTTATAGTGACATATGTTGGTTTTGGAGCTGCTATTTCTATTGTTTTAGTTATAGCACTCATACCTAATTGTTGAGCCTGTGTTAAAACTAGGGGATCCTACTGTGCCTGTAAATTTGGATTAGAAAAAGGTCTTTGACCAAGCAAAACATCAACTCTTACACCATGACGAGGGTGTTGCTGAGGTAGTTGCATATTATTTAAAGCTGTTCGCTCAGCTAATTGCTTCCAATTGTTTTGAAATACTCCACATTGTACTAGTTGAAACAAAACTGTAGCCAAATGCACAATATCATTAGGAGACAGCACATCTGTATTAATAATATGAATTAATTGCATTACTTCCGCAGAATTAATACCAAATTATCTACTTTAGACTGAAGATATTACACAATTTTCCATGCAAAAACTTTATGACTATCATTTTGTCTTGAATTAGGAACTGCTTTAAACACAGGAAAAGCCATTTTACTATTAGCAACATCTATATCAATAACATCTGAGTCCTTTGGTGGGCCTATTTTTTCCACTAAATCCCATTCTCCTGTCTCAACTGCTTTCCTTTTAACACATTGCCAACACCAAAAAGACTGATGAACAGTTATAATAACATTATCAGAAGGCAAAGTTTTGAAACACTAAACTTATCTCTATTACTAGTCTTACAAACAGTAAGTATGCATTAATTCAGACTTTTTAATCTCTGTAATTTCCTCATTGTCACTATCAGAATCAGAAGACAAAGGAAGAGAAAGAGTTAATACTTCCATGTGTTTGTGCAGTTCAGAATCAGAAGCAAGCAAAGGAGTGGATGGCTCAATATGTTTCTTTTTTAAGGTTATCTTAGCCAGCTGCCATGCCGAGGACTCAGAGTTAGATTTAACATTAAGTTCAGCTAGTTGCTCTATGGGGGAGGGGTATGTGGATTTAAAGCCTTTTGCAGACAAATACGAAGCATTATCAACATGTTGCCCATTTCCCGTAGCAACAGACCCAGCAAAAATCTCTGCAGAAAAAATTCCAGCAGGCTGAGCTTCTCCCCTCTGCTGCTCCCCACCAACTTTGAGTTCCTCTTCTGATTCCCTTTTTACTTCCTCTAAGTCTTTTTCATCCTGCTCTGCTTTCCACTCTTTTAAGGTGTTATAAAGCCACCTCCAAGTAGGAGATAGATCTGCAGCTGCTTTATCCTCAGTCTGAATTACTTCCCAGAGTGTTTCTCCAACTAAGTTCTAGCACTAAAAGCAGTAGTTACATCAGTCTTAAAATTTTGAGATTTTGCCCATATTAAAATATTACGCGGAGCATAGTCCGTTGTTTTAACTCCTTTTCTTTTTAAGAAAGTTTTCCATGTAGATAAAACAATCTGGTTTTTGCTTGTTAAATTATTTCCCATTGTTCCCAGCACCTCACCTTTTTTCCAGGTGTCAAAATCAGGTCCAGACTGGCAGCTGCACCCCGCTGCTCTCAGCTTCAATGGGCTCTGACCTCACTGCCTCTCACCTGGCAGTTCCATCACATCAGGTAGCACCAAATGTCACCGTTAGGGTGGACGTGACATACATACAACGTGATCAGGCTCTAAGAAGAAAAAAGTTTTTTATTCTGCATGTTCTCCAGCTTATATACTCTAAATAAAGCATGACCTTAAGTCATTAACTACTTCACAATAATTTATTATATTCATTGGTGCAAACCAATTAATTGTCAATACAATTGGCAATAGTTTTACAGAAATTTAATAAGGTAGGTATACACATCTACTTATGCACGTAGTCTAGCTTACAAAAATTTTCATGTATATTTTCTAATCTGTTTCCATGCTGACAGCCTTGTCTTCTTCCTTGCTATGGATACACTCGAAAATCATCAATTGTTATTTCTTCTATTAACTCAGCTGTGAAGCCCCTCCATAAAGGTCACAAAACTGTAAAACAAAAAAACCTACTGAAGATATCTCATAATTTTGATATTCAAAGTTGTTCCACTTCACACATACATGTATTTTTCTGTATTTACTCTGTATACCCATACAAAAGGTGAGAACAAAGACGTCTAAAACTTGACCAGAATCCTTCATTGCTAGACAAAAGCACAGTATGTTGCCCACTCTAAGCTAGGTGAGACAGTAAATGACAGAATGCTCTGGTTTCTTCCCCATTTTTTCCCTTTGCTCCCCTATTTGCATTGTGCCTGAGCCTATCTGTGCAACCTTCCACACGTTAATATGTTTCATATCCTCCCCTCAGTAGATCTTCCTGCCATAATATACTGGATAGGAAACACTAAATGGCATCTGATTATGAGTATCATATTAATAATTCTATAATTCCAAGCCCTCTGATTTTCAAAGATTAATTTTCTTTGAGAAATAGAATGAGAATCAAAACTATTTGGTTTCCTTTGTGTTTTCCATTGTAAAGGATTTAGTTTCTTTACAGTTAAATGTAATTCTGCTATCCCAGGATTTGTTGTATGAATATGAATCAGACTTCTATTCTTTGTGAAAATTTTCACATGGTTTGCTGAAGTTACTCTTTACTTAATAAAGTACCTTTCTTACTCTGCAGTGAGCCAAGCAAATTGGAGAATGCCATAGCTAACACTCTGTAGTGGAGGCTGCAGTGCTGCCCTGCTGTGGGGTGTGCAGTAACAAGCACTAAAGGACAGTTACTAGAATTCCTCCACTCCTGGAGGGTCAGTGCAGCATGTGAAGCCACTCTGCTTTCTCTTCTGGGTCTTTTCACCTGTAAAATGGACCCACCAAAAGCTATCACACAGATACAGCTACAGGTAGGATTTATTAACATGTTTTTAGTGTCACAGGATTTTTAACTCTCTTCACAATGGGAGCATTGTGGTGAGTATCTGTTGGGTGCACATACAGTAATTCCTATGCACAGACATAATTATGTAACTTCTGATGACACAAAAGCAATAACAGAAGTGTTTGGCCTTTGGTCATAGTTGATGAGAGATTAAAATGTTGTTATTTATCAGACTACTGTACAAATACTACCTTCTTTATACCCTATGTACATTCTAGTGCACAGACAGGCACAAATAAAGCCACTGGGCCACTAGTCCTACATTTGACATACTACTCTACTTCAAATTAGAATGATCTTGAATCATGACAGAGAATCCATGTCTGTTATTTCCTTCAGTGGGATCAAACTAGATTGTATTGAGGGTTAAAAAGACAATATCTAGCTTGCAGATGGATTTTATAGTTCTGAATGTTGGTGAGATTCTGGATTTCAAAAGCCCTTTTCCTGGTACACAGTCTTCACAGCATTGGGATAACACTTTGACTATCATTATACAAGAAACTACTTGTGTGTTTTTTAGCCTGTCTTCTGATATTTTCAGCTGATGTTAGTTACCATTTTGGTGTTTTTAAAAAATTTTTTAAAAGGATTGAAAAATTTATACATTAGCTCCCTTCAGCCTTGTGCTGGGAAATCAAAAATCATTATATAATGCCTAGTAGATGAATATTACCAAGACAAAAATATATCTGGAGTCTATTAAGTGTTTAATCAGTTTAAGGTGTAATAAGTGACTGTATTCTGGGAGGAAAAAGACATGGGAATACCAAAAGTTAAAGCAAAGGCACTCATTGATTTTACCCTGACTTACAGATTATGAGGTTATGCACTTGCAATTAGTACAAAAGACATTTTAGGGTGTTAAATCAATGTAAACACAGAGATCCTGAACAATACTCTGTGGAAAACCTAAACAATCCTTGTAGGTCTGATGCCTGAAGATGCTGAACACAGGATAGTCTCTACTGTAGTTATTTAACCAGGTATATTTTATAACCTTTATAACCTTTAAAAAAATTGAATTCTGTGTTCTTTGATATGGGGCAAGGAAATCAATACATGAAGAGGTGGTTATCTAAATTTAAACATGTTTCAATTTTTCTTGAAAAGGATTTTATGTATTAGACATTGAGATAACAAAACTATAAATGTTCCCTTTTAAAGACACATCTTGTACTTTCAATCTGATCATCCACTGCTTCAGTGATGACAGTGATCAGAACATACTGCCTCAAGATATTTTTATTGTTTTGGTATCCTCTCAGTTCAGATGATCTGAGTGCACTGTTTGATTTATCATTATTGACTCTACAAAGAGTGTGTGACTGAGGGAAACAGGATGTCTTAGGGCTGGCCTTAGGCACTAAGAAGTGGGCATCTACTTGAGTCAGAAGGCTGCTCAGAGCAGCAAAAGGCCTTTTGTGCCGATGGAAACAAGGAACAATAGTTAATGTAAAAAAGTTTACCACAAATACCCCATCTGCTATTGCCAGTGAGAAAGGATTGAGAATGAATTAGGGACTGAGATGGAAGGAATGAAAAAGACAACTAACCATAGCCTTCTGGAAACCCTTTTGTCTCAAAAAAACATCATGCTGTTGTCCTACAGATTGTTGCCTTCATCCTTAGGTAAGGCTTTGTTTCTGGCTACCCTGTCTGAGACAGCTTTCAAGCTTAGAAAACTACAAACAAGATTTTAAAGCCCTGTAAAATTGTCATTAGAATTTGCATCTGCAGTAGTAAGAGAAGGCTGACTTGTTTTAGTTTGTTGGTTTGGTTTAGGTTTGTTGTTTGTTTGTTTTTGTGGTGGTGGTGTGATAGGGCTTAGGTTTGATTGGGTTTTTTTTCCCCCTCAAATGCAGGTAGATTGCATTTCCTTTTAGTTTTTAATATGAATAATACTGCTTTGAAAACAATTCCCTTAAACAAAGTCTGCTGTGTCTCCAAATATGTTATATATAACAGTAGTGATATTCAAACTGCAGGAGACTACAAAACTGTTCTAAATTGTTTCTAGAAACCAGGCCCAGGCACTCAAAGCACATGTGAAATGTCAGGGTGACAGAATGGGGCTCTGCAAAGAATGCACTCCCTCACACAAAAACACCCTGCACACAGCTGATGGAAAAAATAAAGCATGTGAAATTGTACAGGAGATTGCCAAGGTACCTGAGAGCAGCACTGTCCTAGGGTGACGTTATGATACTTGTATCCCCATTCATGTGTTCTGTTAATGTTGGCTATTATGTTCCGTACCTTTAAGACTGGCTCTGAAGAGGGAATGTTTTGTTTTGGTTTTCTTATCAGCCTGGCAGGACACAGAGACTGCAGCTTTTGCTTTTTCTGCTTTTGCTTTTCGCTTTTCTCTCTCTCACTCTTGCTTGCTTCGCTTCTGCTTGCTTTTGCTCATTAGCTAGTTTACCTAAACTGTCCACATTTCTTCCTGGACTGTTTCTCCTTTCCTTTTTCTGACCATTTCGAACCTGCTCCGGACTGGGACCTGGGAAACACCAAGAGTCTGCACCCTGTGGCCTGCAGCAGCTGCCCCAGTGCCGGAGGGACTGAGAAAAGAGTGACCACCCCCCAAGAGAGACTTTCTGTATTTGTCATCTCTTTTCAGAGTGTTGCCACCCGGTATTGTTCATTTTGTGTGTTGGGGGGTGCTGTGCCTACTAAATAAACAGGTTCTTTCCACTTCTCTCTGAGGAATCCTTCCCGAACAAGTTGGGGGGGAGGGGGGGGCGTGGGGGTTTGCTTACTGGAGGGGCCCTAATTTGGAAATTCTCCTCCTAATTTGCCCTAAACCAGGACAAGCACAGAGGAAGGATGACTTAAAAGCAAAATAAATATTGCTGTCATTTACTTTAGTAGTTTTGACAGTCTGTGTTATAGGCTGTGTCAAAGACAGTCTATGGGGGAACAAATCAACTTCAGGAAGGTCACAAAGTTAACCTGCACACCACTCTGATTTAGCACAGTGGCACTTATCAAAGCACACAGAATTCTACTACAGCACACAGAACTTTCCTGGGTATCAGGAGATATCTGGCATTTTTTTATTTCCTACAGGCCCCTGTGTTTTGATGTCAAGGAGGGCATCTGCAGAAGCTGGTTTACCATGCTGGCAGACCATGGGAAATGATGAGGAGAGTTATTTATTTCCTCTAACCCATTTGCTGGAGATCACTCCCCAAATGTTTGTAGTAAAAAGGTCATGGTAATGAAATGCTTAATAAAAAAACTTATTTGTGAGTTTATCTTTAAAAAGAAAAGAAAAAAAATTGCGAATCCAAAAAGATATGTTAGAATGAAGAATAAAAAACTGCATTGAATCCTATCTTTGTTTTTTCCCAGACAAAACAGACTTAAACCATTATTTTGAAATTCAAACTTCACAGGCTGCATTTTAGTTATTTGTGATTTTTTTTCACTCATAGAAAATAACGGCAATAATAATATGAGAAAATTTCTACTTTCCTGTAATTACTTTCACTTTAAAGTAATAGCCAATACCTCACATAATAGAAAATGTGAAATTTAATTTAATTTGGAATAGTCTGACTTCCTATTTGTAGGCAGCTTTGCAGAAAAGCTCAGTTTATGACCTATGGTTTTTTCATAATTTATCACCCTGGAAGCTTTTGTTTTTCTCACCAGGAATAAATCTATGATGAAAGTTTGAAGGTAAGAGATTTGATTATATTAACAGGATAAAAGAAATGTACACAAGCTTTCAGGATGTAGTTATACTGCTTATCCCTTCCTTTGATTTTCACCAGATGCTGGATTTGAGACACTTTCAATAAATTGAGGAGAACATTCTATAGAAAACAGAAGAAAAGTTGTAAGATCTTAAGTCCATGTAAAGTAGTCTAAAATGCAGCACACTCAGTGGGGCAATAGCAAGCCCAGGAGTCTTAAGCATATATAACATATAACATAAGTATATTAGGACTCTTGTTGCAACAGGACACAAGATGAACAACACACACTCTGAAACCTTCAAGATAAAAAGAAGGAAGTTTATTTCTCTACCTCAATATATCTTGAATTCCAAAAGTGACCCTGGATTGGAGGATGAAATTGCCACCTCTCCACCAACACTGGTCAAACCAACAGGCCATCCAATTTCTCCTCCTCCAGAAAGGAATGCAAAACAACTCCGTCACAAAAATGTAAACACCAGAAGGCTTAGAAGAACTTGGAAGAACAAGGTGACATCTCACCCTTTTTCCATTTTATAAAAAAAAGAAAAAATGACCCATGTTAAAAGGAAAAATTAACAATGTTCAGTGTTCACTCATGGAGGAACCATCGGAGTAATCACTCACATCATCTGCATCTGAGTGATCACTCGATGATTCATCCACTTGATGACTTTCAGTTTGATCAGAGTTTCCATTTTGCCTGTCAGCCGGATTCTGTCTCTGTGGTTGTAGGTCAGGATGAACACACTTCAAAGGTACCCAGCATACCCCAGGATCTGTGGATACACACACATACCCACGCCTCAACGCAATAAGGTCATAGGGACCTGCCCACTGTTTGGTGACTAAATTCTGCACCCAAACCTTTGCTCAAGGTTGATGTGTCTCATCCAAAGCCTGCAATGAAAGGTGATGATTGAAAATGACAGGATTATTTAAATTCTGTGGCACAGTAAGATGGCTGATGGAATACACAAAGCTTTTGCCAACCGACTGTGCAGTGTTTCAGCCCGCATTCCCTGTTTTTGTTTTTGAAGAACCCACTTCAGAGTCCCATGAGCGCGTTCTACAATAGCTTGACCAGTAGGAGAATGAGGGATACCAAACCTGTGTGACACACCCCACAACTGCAGGAATTGCTGCATCTTCTGCTATGTGTAAGCAGGACCATTGTCAGTTTTCACAGCAGAAGGTCCGCCCAGAACGGCAAAGCCGTGTCTCCAGTGGGCAAGGACATCGTGGGCCTTTTCTCCAGTGTGAGCAGAAGCCCACATCGCAGAGGAGAACGTGTCCACAGAGACATGCACATACTTGAGCCAGCCAAACTCAGCAATCTGGGTGACATCGTTCTGCTAAAGCTCCAAGGCACTAATGCCTCTGGGGCTTACCCCTGCCGGCAAAGGCGCAGCAAGCATGCAACAGTTGTCACACAACTTTACAATGTCACAGGCCTCAGCTGGCATCAGCTGAAACTGCTTCTGCAAGGTATGTGCATTCTGATGGAAAAACCCATGCGGTGCCTCGGCCTGTGCAAGTGTGTCAGGCTGAGGCGCTACCCATGCTGGGTTAGCCAACTTGTCAGCCCTTGCATTACCTTCCACTACAAACCCTGGCAAACTGGTGTGACTCCTTACATGCAGAACATAGTACGGATGAACTTGGGCCTGAATGGCACACCACAAGGTCTTCAGTAAATGAAACAAGGCAGGATTACTGACCTCCTTCAAAACTGAATGACCCAACCGCTGTGCGATGTCGGCCACGTAGGCAGAATCTGTGACCAAACTGAAAGGTTCCTGGGAAAATTTCTCAAATGCCATGACAGCAGCCCTCTATTCAACCAATTGGGTTGACCCACCCTCATGACCTTCCAGGACCTGACACTCAGATCCAGCCCTCCAAGTAACAATGGCCTTCTCTGTTTTCCCCAAACTGTCAGTGAAGACGGTGAAGTCAGTGCACTGGTTTCTGACTTTTTGGGCCGCAAAGAGATTTGTGTGAATTTGGTCACCTGCAGTAGCTTGTGGCTGGGCAGATAAGTGATCTGCCCTGAAAAGTTTTCAAGAGCACTTTGCAGGGACAAACTGTTGGCAAAGCTCCAGTCAAAATCCTCCCACTGTACGGGGAGTATGATCTTTGCAGGATCTGCACCCATCAATTGCAAACACTGCTGCCGGCATTTGATTATCAAGAGAGTGATTAGTTCAAACAATGCAGCTGCCGTCTTCTGCAGCTGATGGGGCAGGAAAACCCATTCCAAGATGTGCAAAGAATCAGACCATTTGTCACTCCATTGGCCAATGATGCCTGTGGGATGCAAATCTGGAGTGATAATGAACACAGTGACATCAACGGAGGAATCAATATGATAAACTTGGCAAGTAGAAACAGCTCGGTGAACCACCTCCAGCACCTGACATGCCTCTGGGGTCAATGTGCATGAGACTCTTAGATCAGAGAGACTCTTAGATCAGAGTTTCCTTTCAACAAATCATGGAGTGGAGACAGTTGTGCATTGGTCAGTCCCAAGTATGGACGTAACCAAGTGATGACACCTCCCAATTTCTGGGCATCATTCAGTGTCTTCACCGGATGCACAAATTGCACCTCCAGATGTTGGATTGTCCATTCCAGAATTTTGACCCCCAAATACTTCCAAGGAGGTTGTTGCTGAACCTTTTCTGGAGCCACCTGCAGCCCATGAAAATGCAAAGCACCGAGCAACTGAAGCTGTATCCTCAGCAGCTCATCCTGGGTGGATGCAGCCATCAAAATGTCATCCATATAGTGGTAAAGATGGGCATCAGGAAAATGCTTGCAAACTCCAGACAAGGCACGGGCCACATACCATTGGCATATGGCTGGAGAATTTCGCATCCCTTGGGGCAAAGTCTTCCGCTGATATCGCTGTGCAGCATTGTTAATTGCTGGCACCGAAAAGGCAAACTTCGGTTCTATGATTGGGATGCAAAGGAATTGTAAAAAAACAATCCTTCAAATCTACTATGAGGACCAGCCAGTCTGCGGGAAGCATGGTAGACGACAGCATGCCCGCCTGCAATGTTCCCATGCTTTCCATCATGGCATTGACCTTTCAGAGGTCTTGTAACAACATCCATTTCCTAGATTTTTTCATGATGCAGAAGACAGGAGTATTCCAGGGACTGGTAGAAGTCTCCAGATGACCCTGGTCCAACTGCTCCTGTACCAGGTTTTGAAGGGCAACTAATTTGTCTTGAGGGAGGGGCCACTGGTTCTCCCAGATGGGTTTTACCACCAGCCACCGTAAAGGAGGCATAGGACACTCTGCGCCCTTCATCACAGTGGCCCCCATCTAAAGTCTGTCCCAATGCGCACCTGACATGCAGACAGAACATCCCTTCCCCAGAGGTTAGCAGGAGTTGAAGTAACATGAGGCCAAATCAAGGCCATCTGTCCCTCTGGGTTCACGACCAGCACAGGATGCTGGCTCACATAGCATTGCACCATCCCTCCCAATCCCACGACAGGCGTCTCCACCAGATCCAAGGGCCACTCCGGGGGCCAGGCGGCAAGGGAGAGAACTGTGACATCTGCGCCCATGTCAAGAGGCCTGTGATGGCAGATCTCCAGCAGTGTCACACCAGGGATCGACAGGGATCGACACAGCATCTCAGGATGTTCTTTGGTCAGGACAGTGGTCCAGTGAACTTGAGGCGGCCCAGTGGATCCAAAACCGCCATCTCCTTTTGACCCATCAACTGTCCTGCAAACAGAAGACTTAAAGGGTACAAGCTGAGCAATCTGTATCCCTTCCAGGATAGTGATGGGGCAGGGGGTGGGTGTGAAGACCATGGCACAAATCTGTCCTGTGAAATCTGCATCAATAAATCCCAAGCGCACAATGATGCCCTGAAGGGTGGCACTATATCTCCCCATAAGGAGAGCACTCATGCCCTCAGCCAAGGGACCAAGGTTCCAGGGGAACCTTGTGTATTTTGCAAGAATCTAAGACAACTGTTGCTGCTGTGCAGACATCAACACCTGCTGAGCCATGGGTTCTGGCTGCAAGCCAGCTAAGCAGACCTCCATCAGCTCTGGGGCTTGGAAAGAAGCTTGTGTCTGGGCATGTCTCCCCTTCACGCTCCGCTTTCCGTTTCCTGAGCTCAGCAAAGCCTGGCCATTAGCATGAACAGTCGCCTTACAGACATTTGGGGTATGGTTTGGCCTTCCACACCGACCACGCACAAACAAGGGAGTTATGACCTTCTGTGCTTTCTTTCTTGACCTTTCTGTGTTTCTTGCTGGCCTGAGCATTCCCTTGCTGTTACTGCCTGCCCTGCGGCACTGCCCAGACTGGCTGCACAGCAGCAGCCAAGGCAGTCATTTTAGGACCTGAGGTGCCTATCTTTGCACAGGCCTCCGCCATCTGGGAGATAGACGGATCACCAGAAAGAGCCTTTATGATTCTCCTACAATCCGCATTGCAGTTACATCTCACAAAGTGTGTAAGCACAAGCCTCCTTGCCTTAGGATCTGCCACCTGCTTCTCCACAAAGGTGGTCAGCCTCCCTGCAAATCATAGGAAAGACTCATCAGCCCCTGGACAAGAGTCACAAATTACTCCTTTGAAGCAGCCAGTTCTATGGTTTGAACCAATGCTGCCACGCCTGTTGTCTGGCACTGATCAAGCACAAGGGGATCGAAGCCAACCTGCTGATTAGGACCAGCATAATTGCCAGTGCCCAACAGCAATTGCCAGTACCAATCAGACACCTGGGAACCTGTAGACCCAGCATAGCATTCTGCTCCACTGCCCTGACTGCCAACTGAGTCCATTTAGACTCAAAAATGTCATATTCTACAGGTTGAAAAAGAACACGAGCCAAACTTTGGATGTCATAAGGTGTCAGCAAATCAGCAGCAAACACTCAAAGCAGCTGCATAACTTCAACAGACCCCAGACCATACTATCGGACCTTATCGTGGAGTTCCATCATGGCTTTCCACAATAAGGGCTGATAGGTGTTATGAGTAACACCCCTAAGCACAGAGAAAGCCTGGCAACCCCCTGGTAAGATGGCAGAACCTGCTAAGTCCCATCCCCTGGGCCCCACAGGAACAGAGTGCAGATGCCTGACTGGGAGTCAGCTCAGCATCACCTGACACCATGTCCCCTGCAGCATCAGCAGGGCCAGAGAAGCCACCTCTGCAATCCAGGAGACGATGCGCAAAGGCACAATCAACCATTTCCTCGACCTTAGCTTTGACTTCTTGCCAGAACCACCTCTGTTCCCTCGGACATACAGTCACCCGACACGGGGGGAGTGTCCATAAGGCAGTCGAGGAAGGTCCACGGCCCGGTGGACCACCAGTCTCCTGCCGGCCACATCACCATTTGCACTAGAAGTGAACACCGCAGCGTCCTCCTGTGCCGCAGCCCTGGTATCCGCGGGGGCAGGGGCGGCGGAGCCGGACCAGCTGCTGCTGGGGCCACTCCAGCCCCAGCAGAGCCTGTGCCTGTGCCTACTCCAGCACGGGCAGAGGACCCCGCGGTGGACGCAGGTCCCGGCAGGGCTTGCAAACCCAGTGCGGATCAGAGCGAGACCTGTGCGGGAACCCCTGGAGCCCCTCCCCGGGCGCTGAGGGGGAACGAGGCACAGAGAGAAACACGGCCGGCAGAGTCGCGTCACCACCCAGCGCCCTGGCCGCGCGGGGCGGCACAGGGGCATCCGGGACCACCCCTAAGAGGGTCCCGCCCATGACGCGGAACCCCACAGCAAGCACCACCCCCCCCCCCCGAGCAGAGCGAGGCAGGCTGTCCGCCTACCGTGGCGGGGGCCGACATAATACCGATCAACGCCCCGCCTCCAGCAGCTTCCACCACCTGCGTGTGCCTGGCAAGCTGCGCAAAATTAGAGGCGGTCAATACCGCCCCCCCCCACCCCGGGGTCGAGACCGGCGGCGAAGCGGAAGATTCCCCTCCCGCCACGCACAGGGGGTGTGTTGTGGAAACACCGCAATTCAGACAGAGTGTTGTCACCGAATCGGACTAAAGCAGATGTGGAGGCTGAGCCAGGGGCTCCCCACAGCCCCCAAGCACCGGGAAGGCACAAACGGAGGGTGGTTCCCCTCCACCCCATCGCTTTCACGGCATGGGGAGGGGCAGGGCCATCATGGCTGGCATCATAGGACCCCCGGAAGCTCACGACGCTCTGCCCACTTGCTGGCCACATGGAACCGGCTGGCTGGGAACCCAGTCCACCCCGGGGGAACAAACGTCGCCATCCGTGATGGAACCATCTCCCAGCTCACCATCCTGGGGGGGAGGGGAGGGCTCTGCCTCGCGCAGAAACTCGAAGTCCCTCTCGTCTGTGTCCAAGACAGAAGGGTCTCCCTGGGAACTCTGAGAGCTACAAAATCCCCTGCCAAGCCTCGTCAAACTCTTCCATTGCTTCACCAACCGTGCCATGTCTACACTACCCTGAGCCGGGACAGCTTCCATGAGGTGGTTTCTCACGAGAGACCACGCCTCTCTGGAAAACGCCTCCACAGGGTCTGGGAAAAAACCCTGCTCTCTGGCCCACACGAATAACCTTTCAAAACCAGTCCAGGAAACAGAAGCCTGTTTCCTCTCCATAAGATCCTTCCAGAGATCCAAAATCAGGGAGTCCTCCATAGAAACCACAAGGGTTGCCATTATCGCAAGAGCTGCAGGCAAAATATCAAATGGCTCGCAATCACCACGCCGCGGAGGGGGAGGGGCAGGGGGGGTGGTAAAACTATAAGACCTCACCCACGGCTCTCCTACACAAGGCGGCCACCAGGTGTCGCAACAGGACGGAAGATGACACGCTCTCTGTAACCTTCAAGGTAAAAAGAAGGACATTTATTTCTCGACCTCAGTATATCAAGAATTCCAAAAGTGACCCTGGGTTGGAGGATGAAATTGCCACCTCTCCAATGACACTGGTCAAACCAACAGGCGATCCAATTTCTCTTTCTCCTCCTCCAGAAAGGAATGCAAAACAAACATTATTTACATGAAAAGTGAGTGAGAACTCCGTCACAAAAATGTAAACATCAGAAGGCTTAGAAGAACTTAGAAGAACAGGGCAACAGACTCTGTTTTTCACTCAAATAAAATCCATATCCCAGTGGAGCAGTTCCTGTCTTCTGAACAGTTCACAAAGGCACTGTGATGCCCTCTGCCGTTTCCAAGCAAAACCTGTGCAAGCAAGCATTCTCTTTGATCTTTGTGGAATGTGGATTTATCTAGTGTCCCTCGACAGAAGAAAATGTTGAAGATCAAAAAGGATGGCAAAAAACAAAGTTGCTATTTATTATTTAAAATTATAAGGTCTTTATAATGCCATGCATGGGGATAGTAGAAATGAAAGGAAAATACATCAGAAAAGAAAGGATTTCAATTATGTAAGCTTATATGAGGTGTTCAAATGACACTAATCATAAACAAAATAAGGCATTAGAATAAGAACAAAATTTATGCCAAAAGTTTTGCATTTTGGAGCGATGTCATATGTTCAGAAAAATTTCAGCCCTAGTAGCTGAATTCTTGAGAGTGTATTTCTATTGTGATAGAAAACAATTATCTATCAGCTTAGGGTTATTAACATAGTAAAAAACGCCACAACTTAAGTAATTCATTATCGGAAGTATTACGCCTAGAGGGAGGAGATAGGAGATTGCATACTCTAAAAACAAAATCTTTCATAATGACAGTGTGGCTACCAGACCCATTGTCTTAAGAGACACGTCACATCTGTTGTCCATGCGCTCCAAAGGTGGTTCGCACATGTGCAACAGAATTTATCAACCTGGAATGTGATAATTGATATTTCTGCATGTCAGAAATAACTCTGTAAGGTCTGTGTAGGTCTATGGTAGCACTTCCAAGAAACTTGGAGCCTGAGGAATTTTTGATAGAGAATATCTCTTTATCAGATATATATCAAATATATAAGTCCTGCCAATAGATCCTCAGCTTCCCAAGCTCACTTCACTTGTACTACTTACTGCAAGTGCAAGTATTTCTACTTGGCAAAAAAAAATTAAAAATAGCAGATGAAAACAACTCTACAAAACAAGCATGTGCAGACATGTTAAATGAGAAGTGTGAGAAATAAAAAATATATTTTCCAAGTTCATTACTTTGGGGTAGATTGGCCCCCTGGTATGATCTCTCTTTTGCTCTTTTTCTCTTTCACCCACATAGTCAATAGTAAAAATATCTTGGTTTTACATGGCAAAGAATTCAATTTTCATTCCTAAAATATCTTACACTATTCTCTGCGTTGTTTCTGCAGTTTTCTGAGTTTATAAAGGTGCTGTGAAACATTATGTACAGTTTCATTCACTGCTAGAGTGCACATTCAGCCATGACTTAGATATGTTAAGGAAACAATAGAAGTTACTTATCTAAGACCCTCTAATTTAGGCTGATACGTTGGCTGCTTATTAAAGTGTTTTTGAGAAGATATTTTCGACCAGTAAACTATCTTCCAAAAAAAAAAAAAAACTGGCTTTATCTTAAAACATTTTAATCCACCCACTTGCCAAAATTTGATGCATTCAATATAGAAAACACAAAGACTACACTTAGACATTAAAATTGTTGTGGTTTCTTTTTCCTTTAGTCTGAAGTTTTCTTTGTGATAACTGACATTTCATTTAAGTTCACCTTTTTCACAGGTGGCCACAACTTGTATGTCTTTCATTTTGCAGGGTCCTCATTTAATCTCAGATTCTGTAATTTGCCTCAGAGTCTGAGCCATTGCAGGAGCTGCTGCCAGTAGTACAATGCTCTGACAATATAAAATACTATGAAGATAATATGAAGTGTCCAAAGGTTATCAGTTATGCTAGGTCTAATTATGCCATCAGCAGCTGTGTAAATTTATCACAATAATCATAGGTATGTTGAATCACCATGAAAGTTGGTCCTGTATATTCCAGATATATATGTAGATGTCTTGTAGCAGTATTTAATGGAAAACAGGTAAATCAATGCAGGCTTTTTCAGAAAGACATAACAAGGCAAAGCACTATAGGATATGTATATATCCCACCTGCAGGCTTCCTAAACTAAGCAGTGTAGCAATGTCATATATGAGCCTATGATTGCTTCTAGACTAAATAATGTAAACACAGTCTGCATGTAAAAGAGGAATGGTGCCCAGAGTTGTGAAAATAAATTAATTAATATTGCTAATTTTATTTTTTCTAGTTTATAATATCTGCATTCGCATACTTTAGCAATTAATTTGAAGGAAAAACATGTTAAGAAATCAAAAATTCCATGTATAACACAGTAGTGCAGGAAATCTGCCCCAGGCAATATTGAATTGATATGATTAAACAAATCATTGCAATAGAGGTTCATTAAGTGAACACTGAACACTGAATGAGACAAGGAAAAATGTTATGTAATTATGAAATTAAATATTGTATTGGTGTGTGTTTACACATGGATGCTATTACTCTTTCTGCAACTGTTGCCAGCTATTGTCTACCATGACCATCTCTTACAGCGTTATTTTTAGTTTCTTTGGAGGACAAAACGCTACTCTACAATGTACATTGAAAGTTATTTTCCACAGAATAAAAAGATAATTGTGAAGGAGTATTTCTTGTATGCTTTTCCCATTTTGTAATAATAAATTATTTTTATATTTATATTTGAAAAACAAGTGCCCACCAATGGCAATGGGAGAATTCTTGGAGATGACCACAAGATTTGACTGTCAGGGATCACTGAAGACCTAGGCATACTAAAAATGATTTTTGCTTTACCTCTGCCTCTACAATTCTGCCCTACAATTGTGCAAACCACAAGTTTGGTAACCTCAGAAATATTACCCAGCTCTAAAAGTTCTGCAGAGATTTTTACTGCAGCCAAATTTGATTTCAGGAACTACCACATCACCTGTGCAGCTTGTTTGGATGTTTTTAGCTTCTGAAACCAGGTCAGTTTTACATTAGAAATTCTTGTGCAGATGTGATGAATTCTTATTAATTCCAAGAACAAAAAATTAGGACCACTAGACATTTAAACCAAGGGCTGAATTGAGGAAGATTGTTCCTTCTTCATTGTGAAGAATATCCATACCCTAAGAGTGGCAGTGTCACGGTTTGACACTGGCGCAATGCCAGTGCCCCCATGACAATACATTCTCCCTGGTGTCTGCTGTGAGATGTGACCAGGAATAACCAAAGCAGGCCTCCACTTAGAAGTAAAGATAAGAAAACTTCATTAACTAAACTACAACTATATATAAAAAGAGACACACAGAAAAAATGAAAACCTTCCAAATACATTTTCTCCTCCCCCACAAGATTTCCAATACATCCATCCCCCAAATCACCAACTCTCAGTCCATCACCACCCTTTAGATAATCAATTCTCATTTCATCAACAGGAGAGGAGTCTTTCTTGTGCCACAGGCTTCCCCAGGAAACACCATTGAAACCTTGTGTGTTTCCATGTCACTCATGGCACCGCCTGGAGATCATTTGCCATCGTGACCTCTTCCTTCCATATCCAGTGCTCTCACCAATGCACGTGGACCAGGGCTGCTTCTAGGGTCGTCCTTTTAAGGATGCTTTGTCTGTTCCAAAAAGAGCACAGTCTCCCCTTGGGGACACCTGTCCCCCCCCAAATTTCACCCCCTGGGGCCGAGGGGTCTCAACACTGAACTCGCTTGGCTCTGAGCCATTGCCTCCGCCTGGATGCAGTCTCTGTATCACAAGGAACATGGTTCTGTCCATGGCTATAACAAGAAAAGTCCAGCTAAAGCCACTCCATCATCTCTTCCCACCTAAGATTCTTCTCTACTCTTCTGACATCTTTCACTTGCCCAGACCTTCACACTTGCACATTTCCTTCTTCCATTTCATCTCTATCTCTCTTCTAGGAAAGATTAATGTTCTGCAAAGTTTTCATTGTCCAAAAAAGGGTTAAAAACTCAGGCTCTGCCTGCTCAGGAACTCCCACAAGCCGCAGGACACCTTCTCGCTACCCCCTCCTTCTTCTCCTTCTCGGCTGGGCTGCTGGCACACGGTATCAAGTTTCAAAGTATCACAGGCACAGGCACAGGCTGTACTCTCTCTCTCTCTCTTGGGCGGGGGCTGCCCGATGCCTCCTGGTGCTTCTCCCACCCTTCCATCCTGGGGGCCTCTTCACCTCCCCTCTCTGTCCAAGGCCCGGCCTACCTCACCTTGCCACATGGCTTCCCCTCCCCTGCCCAGCCAGCAGCTGGGCTGGGGGAGGGATCTGAGCTCTTTCCCCACCGGAACCCAAGAGAAGGTTTCCTGGGAATGCTCTGGTTTTAACCCCTGTGTTCTCAGAGGCGTATCCATGTCCCCAGTGGCCACACCAGGTGCCAATATTCAAATCCGAGCACCCATTGGTGTGACCACAACATCCCAAAAAAATCACATCCTCTCAAACCACTACTGGCAGTAAGAAATATAAAATTCCTTTGACCTCTGTCACAGACATGTTTTATGAAAAATCCTTTCCTTAGGATTTTTTTCTCCTGAGAAGCTGAGAGGCCTCAGGAAAAAAAAGTAAACATTGATTATCTGCTGCTGTGGAATGCAACAGGTAGATCTGTGATTGTTTCTCATTAATGTCCAATCACAGTCCAGCTGTCCAGACTGTCTCAGTCAGCCACAAGCCTTTGTCATTCATTTTTTTTCTATTCTTAGCTAGTCTTCTAAGGAAATCCTTTATTCTATTCTTTTAGTATAGTTTTAATATAATATATATCATAAAGTAATAAATCAAGCCTTCTGAAACATGGAGTCAACATTCTCGTCTCTTCCCTCACCTAAGACCCCTGCAAACACCATCACAGGCCTCCATCTTCTGTCAAGCAATTTTTTCCCCTCTGAAAACAAGCCCATACTCTAACCAGATAGTGATATAAGATTGACCTATAAATATATTAAACTAAGTGTCACTCAGGATTATCTGAAGGCTATGTAGGAACTTACATCAAGAGATACTTTTTTTTTCCTCCCTTGTATTTGGTTCATAATGAAAAATCTTTCTTTAAAGAGTGAAGTTAATTAGATTCAAGATCACTTTTTTAGTCTGCTCTGGAAACAGTGCTAGCTTTTCACACTCTGGAGAGAGCTATTTTTTATTCAGCACTGTAATAAAATAAATGAAGTTACAAATAAAACCTTATTGCTTCACTGATACAGATCTTTATTTGTATGGTTTGGTATAGCCAATTTCTGAACAATTTGATCTAAACTGTCACCAGTGATCAGTGCTTTTTGAGTCATGGTTTTATCTTCTGTGACCAGTAAAGATGCTGAAACAAAGGAAATATACAAGGGACATTTTTTGTTGATTGGATGGTCTATTTATATTTTGGCAAAATTATAACAAGTAGCACGTTATTGGTATGAACCAGAGAACAGAAACCTGCTTTTCCTGCTTTTCTGTCAGCCAGTATTTATTGTTAAAAGATAATTTTGTTATTTCTGTATCACTGATGCAAAATTCAACTTAGATCAGATTCTCCAAATTTTATAATGTAACTGGGAGACAAATTCTTTCAGATAGATGGCACAGATACAAAACTTGTAAGATTTCAGAATGAGAGTATCAGGACTACTATTACTTTTGTTGCTTGTGAGCATTGCAGGTGCTGCAGCTTTGAATTATGAGTTGTTTTGCTATTGGTTGAAATATTGACAGACCCGTAACTTGCTGCTGACTATTTGATTGATCAAGTTCTCCTTTTGGACCATTTATAATGATTAAAGGAAAGCCCTATTAAAATGGTATGCCTGAAATGGCACGTATTTATATTTGGATTTTTTCTCTGCTCTGTAAGGGCATCAGTTTACTGAAGAGATAAAGGCAACATGGAGCTACCCTGCCAAAAAGTGCAGACCTATTTTTCTAGTATCTTTTTCAAAATCTAATATTTAATGTTACTGCCAGCATAAAGACACGTTCATTTAAAATATTACTTTAAATATCTGCAAGTTTTGATTTACTGAAACAATTTTTTTTTCTTTCTTGTAGGAAATTTGAACACCAAACTGTGTCACCCAGCAGTATTTTGTTACTTTTGCCTTTCAAGAAGTAGTGTTTTCATTCGAGTATTTTAACTGTTCTAGGAAAGAACATGCAGGAAACCCCATTTAAATTTGTGGAATTTGTATGCACAGCATAAAATGAGTAAAAACTGGCTACTAATATATTTAGAAACCCATTCCTTCTACAATGTTTGTTTCCTAAAGGACATTGCAAATCATGGCTAGCTCAGCCAAATATGCACAGTTCTGGAGAGTATATTGTAAGTTTTACATTCAGATATATACTTTGCTGCTTATTTGAGACACATAATTACTGACTTAATATACTTGACTGAAGGATTTTGGTCTATTCACAGAATAGACTTACACTGATTTCAAACTGATTCTACAAGCAGTGCAGTGCCCTCATCTGTAGTCCTTAGAGATTTGATAGCCTTCCATAATTTGTGGGAAGGTCTTTGGTCTTGCTCTGTACTTCTGCCAAACATGCAGAGAGCTACACTGCTTAAAGCAAGAAATACAAGAAATGAATTTTGCTTTTATTTTCTTTGTGCGCTTTCCATAAGTAGGCTTCAACTTTTAGGTGACTTTGTTATTCAGGAAAAAATCTTAAACAGTTACGTTCCAATGTTAGGCTGTATTTTAAAATTATATGCCACCAATATGTTTGGTTATTTAGGATGCAATCATCAAATAATTGAATCTGGAAGGGACCTCTGAAGAAACTCTGGTTCAAGCCCTCTACCCAAGCAGCACCACCCAAAGACATGTTCCAATACCACAGAGAACTTTTTAGTATCTTCAAGGATTGAGATTCCACCATCTGGGCAATCTGTGCCAGTGCTGCACTTACTCTCACAGTGAAAATGTAACCAGTTCAGAGGGACATCCCTGTGTTTCAGTGAGTGTCCATCCCCTCTGGTCCTGTCACTGGGGACTACTGAAAAAAGCCTGGCTCCCCCCTTTTCACTAAAGTTCCTCCTGAGCACCCCCTTCTCTGAGCTGAACAGTCCTAACTCTCAGCCTTTCCTCTTCAGAGAAATGCTCCAGTCCCTTAATTATGTTTGTATCCTTTCATTTGCCTCCCTCCAGTATGTCCAGTATGCATGGGGAACCCCGCACTGGGCACAGTACTCTAGATGCAGCCTCACCAGCACTGAGTACAGGATGGACCACCTCCCTCACCCTGCTGGCAAGACAACTCCTTTTGCAGCCCAAGACACAATTAGCCTTGTTTAGTGCAAGGACACATTGCTGACTCATGTAATCACTCATGTAAACCCCATTTATATCATAATGAGAAATTTCTTAAAGCACAAAGAAGAAAATTAAAGACATTTCTAGGGTATTGATTTACACTGTTTCTGTTAAGAAATGACATGTAAAATCAGCATGAAAGCAACTTAGAAACTCTCATTTTATGTGAACTTTCTCAGTGAATAAAACTCACTGTTATATTTGCAATTTGCAGTTTGTGTATTTTTGGAGAATTTTGGAGTTGTTGCAAAAAGCCAGTCACTTTTTTGAATAATAATACTTGCAAATAGTTATTTAGGACTTTCTTTCACACTTCTTATCAAAAACTTCCTTACTTGGATAGCCATCATTTCTCTGAAAAGAAAATTTATTCTTCCGTCAATTAATGAATTGGCAGAAAATATAGTCCAGTCCACATTACACGTGACAGCTAAATGGGTGCAGTGGAAATTGAAAGCCTGACATCAATTGAGGGGAAAAAAATAGATACAACTCTTCCTTCCTTTTACATTTTACACTTACTGACAATACTGAAATCTCACTGGGAGATGTCTGTAAGTCTGAGCCATGCATCCCGCTTTTCAGTCTTTCCCACTCCTATCCCATCCCTGGAGCAGCAAGTGGGTTTGTGTCCAAACTTTGTGCTGTGTAATGAAGACAGGATTACTGTGACAGCTCCTCATGCACTCCAAATTGAAAAAAAAGTGTTGATGAATTAGTCTTCAAACCTTCAAAACTGATGGCAGGCAGACAGCACCTTCCTTCTCACCTGTGATGTCAAAATTGCAGGCACAGCTTGATATGTGAGGTGGTGGGTCTGCAAGTCTTGTCAGTTCACCTCCAGCCCTTCTCAAGAATTTTTGTTTGCACCCTGAGGTGCAACTCTGTGCTCCACCAGTCCCTGCTCCACCACACATCAATGCTCCTCCAGCACTCAAAGAGCAAGAGTTGCTTTAACAGGGGAAAACTCTCTGATCTTTATCTATGAGGTGGTAGGTAAGTGGGCCAAGCAGCAGTGTTCAAGCCAAGAAGAGGTTAAAATTTCAAGGAGTCAGGGACCAAAACTTTAATGAATCTTTACAGCAAAGCTAAGCTGTTATATTTTAGAACTTTTCACACAAAAGTAAAACTGAGCATTAAAAAAAACATATAAAAATTGTTAATACTAGTGATTCAAATTGTATTTTTCATTAGCACTGGTGATTTTCTAAAGCTTTGGCACCCACAATTTCAAAAGTAAGACAAATATTTATTTTATAGAATTACTTTAGAGTAAAGCCATACATTCTTGTAGTGAGCTGACTTTCTGAAAACCTCAAACTAACAAGTCATAAGTGTGAACATGTGGAAAGAAAACCAAGTTAAATAAAAAAAGTAAATGTTACGACAGTGCTTTCAAATTCAGGATTTTAGTCTTCATCCTAATATCCTCAATCTCTCAGGTGAGATTAAATTTTCCATTATGTACTGTGATGTTGTTTCCTGATGAAAAGTGGATACAGAAAACTGGTTCTGTCCCACTTTATCTGTATCAGACAAAATGCATTCTTACAAAGGGCTTGTGTGATATATTTGGATGGAAAGATTTTAATTACTCATCCATAAGTGCTCAGCAGACTCTTTCTGTTTTTCTTTGTGACAATGTGCCACACACATTTTCCATAGAACATCAAAATTCAATAATGATTCCATAATTAGCAACATTTAAGAACGTGGAATAATTAAAACCATAAAATTTTCTTTTATAATTCTGACTTTTGAAAAAGAAACTGATGTGTGTATGTATTTGTTTTACACCTTAATATACAAGCAGACATGTATCCACATGTTTTTGTGTGTAGGTAGCTTTATACTTGCATAGGTTTATGTATCAAGAAAGAGAACGGTGACTAATTTTTTAAAAGTTTTTAATTCTTTGCCACTACATTCCAGTAGTTTCAGTGCTTTAGTGGTGTCTTAGTGACAGTACTGCCATGCAAATAGAAAGATTTAATTTTGGTTGGTTGCTGCTGTGGTGTTGGGCTTAATCATGGCTCACATTCCAAAAGCCTTTCACACCTTAGGACAGGTCTAAGGAGGAGCATTTAGTTCTCTTGATAATTTTTAAGCATAAGACCCTTTTCACTGAAGATGAGGCTAACCTAAATCATTACTTTTAGGAGTTCTACAGGTTTTGAAATCTTTACAATGTAAATCTGTTTCAGTTAATCCTGAATAAAGTTTTCATGTTTGAGTTTCTCTGTGAACTCTATTAAATTAGTATTTCACTGCCTCAAAAACTTGAAAGACCGTATTCTCACACTATTTATTTGACAAGTGTTTTAATGTTTTGAGGATAAATTTAAGGCATAGTTTGAGTAATTCTCAAAAAATATGTAGGAGAAATATGTCAAATGGGTGCTATGATCCTATCATCTGGTCATTATTCAGTGTCTTAATCATTATTAAGTTTTCTGGTGAGTCATAATGGCCTGGATCCAGCAATCAATAGAATTATTCAGGTGCTTAAAACTGTGCACAAGATGAAATATGTTGCCAGATCAAAGGGTCAATTTCCTCACCAATTTATGGACAGAATATTAGGGAAGTCAAGGAGAAATGAAAAGCTTCTTGAAAAGGTGCAATATGCGTGATACTGAGTGTGGTATGGTATGGTAATTGATCCTGAATCATTAAGAGTAGGAAAATGTCACAGCCTCAATTCACTGTGGTAGTTGAAATACTTGCGATTTTTTTCTCTCGTCTATTGAGAAATAGAGGATTTTTTTTTCTCTTCTATTCTATGAGCTCAGTGAACTCTCTGCTACTTCAGATATATGTATTACTCTTACACTCTGAAGGAACAATTAAACTTTATTATGCAATTTGCAATTCCCACATAAGTGGTATAAATCCTTTTTTTTTTTTTGAAAGTTGAGGTAATTAAATTTGTAATAAAAAAAAAGAATTCATTAATTGTGATTGTTGCAAGTTAGTGTCAGAGACTCATATGAATGGCATAGACATGAAATGGAAGCCAAATTGCTGCAGAAAATAGAATACAGTAATTAATGTGGCTGCACTGTTCCTCCTACTGTTGTTGGGAAAACTTCAGAATGTAGAAAAATAAGTCCTCTAACAACTGTTCCAGACTTGCCAACTTCACTATCATATGGATTTTTTCCTGTGCTCAAAACAATGAGATATTGCCAGGATTTTCTTTTTAATCCTTATAAAGTTCAGCTGAACTGAACTTTATTTATTTATTATTCTATTTGAATCTGATCAATTTTGATGTAAAATAATATAAGCACTGTAAAAATAAAAAGGGAAGAAGATGTTTATTCATATTGCACAAATATCATTAAGTGTCTTTTCTCCCTTATGAAATACAGACTACTATTTTGCTTAGGTTTGAATTTTAAATGGATAGTTTTGATATTTTTAGGGAAAATACTTTCAGAAATTATTCACCCTGAACAAAATTTATACAACAAACTGAATTACTTTGCCTTCAAAAAATAATGATAATAACAATGATAATTATAATAGTGATTAATTAAAATAATAATCTGACTCATGACCACTGTAACTGACCAGGAAACATCAACAGAAATAACTGGGTTTTGGGATAGGTTTTTTGATAAAAGTATGGTTTGGTGCAGAGAATAAAAATTCCACAATTTTAAGCTCAGTATTATTTGATGATATTGGACTGATAAATTTGGAAAGTATTATTTTTTGTATTTTCCTGGCTACCAGTGACATAAAGAAAAATGCTTGCAAAGACTAAAGAGATAAAACTATTTATCAGTAGCTAAGAAGCTCAAAGTAATTTAGATTATGTACTTTGTTGATTAATTACCACCAAGTTAAAAAAATTGAATGATTGGTGAGGTATCCTTTTTCTTCATTTTTTTTCCTCTTGAAATTGATCATACTTTTTTTTTTTAACAAAAAGTCAAATATATGTGTTAAAATAGCACTGTCAAGCTAAGTGCTGTACTGAAACAAGATTTTAGCAACTAAAAAAGAGTTTTCTTATTCTGATTCTTTTAGTGAAATAAAGTTAATAAAGTTTTGGAGCTGAAGTCAACCGAGATAGGCAACATCTGAGCACTGCTGCTGAGACTAACGGGTAAAAGCTCTAAAGAAAATTACTCTACAGATTATGATGGAAAGATCAAATTTAACCCTGGAAAGTCAAATTTAACCCTGAGTAGAAGTTAAGTAAAAATCTGAAAATGTTAATAAAAATGTAAATTAAATGCTGCTGGGTATATTTTATGTATTTTATTTTAAATTATTTAATTTAAAAAAAACAAACCAAAATTTTAATGCAAATCTTCTTTTGTGATATCTTCAACATGATAGTCAACATTATGTGATGGCATGAAGATATAAATACCAAACAAAGTATGGAACTAGGAAGTTTAAGGAAACATTCTCCTTGAGGTCCCAATGTAGAATAGCACCTGCATCTAGGTTTCAGTTATCTATTCTTATCTTATGAATTTATGATTAAAAAAATAACACATATGCAGAAATCTTTGCTATAAAATTCTGAGATGAGATTAGCTTTGTTCTGTTGATGTATATATGAGGCTTTTGATGAATTTTATATGATATTAATGTCTTGACAAAGTTTGGTTCAAAACTGTTTAAATAATTTTAAGCAATTAAAGTGATGTCTCATTATATGAAGAATATTACCAAATACTGAGTTATTGAAGGCTTCTAAGGGATTATTAATACTAATTACCCTTTGTCAAACATGAGGTTCTGACATAGTGTAATTTTACAGAGAAAAGGCAACATAAAAACAACGATGCATTTATCTCAGTCTTTAGTGGAGAAAGCAAAACATGTGGCTGGTTTAGACTGTAGAAGTGAATGCACAGAAAAATAGTGAGCAAAAGGTAGTACAAGATACAAGACATCAGAAAAAAAAAAGAAAAAAATATCAAAACCTGAGGAAGATACACAAACATGTGGAGGGGTTTTTTTGCTTTTTGGGTTTTTTAAAATTGATATATTGTGTCTCTTTGTTAATATTTCCACCTAGTAATCAGACCCATGTATGTCTAAAAGGCCTTCTAAAAATCATTTCAACCTATTGGTTTCCATTATGTGGACACAGAATATGAAAAAAAGTACACATAATCAAACCAAATATATACACATAATTACAGAAGTTATATGTTATAAATGCTTTCATAAAAGAAAATTCATGTTTAGTGGACATATACATCCACTATAAATAATGTGATCTCATTGCTCAATACTATTGAAAATGGTGACATCATTTACATAACCAGAACAGAGCAAACAATAGCCCATCATTGGGAAAGACAGTAATTTTATGCATGATAGTATAGGTTGCAAGAAAATATTGTACTGAATTACATATCTGCAAACACATGCCAGAGGTGATATGTTTTATGTCACTAAAAGGAATCTTCTTTTTCTCCCATTAGATGTTTTTCATCATTCACTGGATGGTAATAATCTTGGTGCAGCTGGTAAACAATTCACAGCTTTCAAGTAGTGCAAAGCACTGATAAAATTATATATTGTGCCCCTTTTTTTTTAAATAAGCAAATATCCTTTATTAATTTAGTTCCTTTTTCTTTAAATGTAAATTTATAAAACTGGATGTGGTTGCAAAAGAGCATGATTTTAGGAGACTTTAAATATGTCTGTCTCTTTCTGACTTCTGAAAATTGCATTATTATTTTGAATGTATGATCCTAAGCATCTGACTCTGGAAATCTGTGCTTAAATTAAATAAATAAGATTTAGTATGTGTTATGCTTGAATTCCAAATTATTATTTTGTGTGAATAAAATGGTGTCTTATAATGTATCTGTCCTTTACAAAGGTGCTTCCAAGCTTTAATATTTCATATCTCCTATTAGAATAAGCATGTACAAATTTTTGCACAACAGTCTGTGAATTGTGGCATTCATATTCTCTGAACAGAGAGAGACATAATTCTCTGTCTCAGGGTTTTTTTCCTGAAGAAGCACAGAGAGAAGAAAGAGAAAACAATTCTTATCGCTACTTGCTTCTCCTGTTGTTTTGCACATGTGGAATGTGTTAGGAAGATTGTTTACTGGAAGGGAGTTCTTAATTGGATTCTGGTGATAGTTGTTTATATTTATTGGCCTATTGGGTCAAAGCTGTGTCCTGGCTGTCTCGGACAGCCATGGGTTTTTCTTTAGTATCTTTTACTATTTTTAATATGTAGTTTAGTATAGTATTCTATATCTATATCTATTAGTGTAGTATTCTATATTCTATAGTATCTCTCTAATATAGTATAGTATAATTAAAATATAGTTTAGTTGAGCAATTGTTTAGCCTTCTGAATCAATGGAGTCAGATGCCAATCATTCCCTGCTGGGGGGTCGCCTAGTTTTACTATAGTGCACAACTAATATACATTAATCATGTGCTTCTACATGTAAATGGATGACAATTGCAAAATTCTTTTATGGCCCTTTCATTTTTGTATCTGTAATTTCAAGCTGAATTTTGGGAAAAAAATGGCATCTAAATCTAACCCTTCTAGCATAACTAATCACTCAAGTATGATTTTCTAATATTGTTGCATTCCAAGATACAGATGGGGATGCTGAGACTGGTATGCCCTGGGAAGACACACACTTACTAGGGTAGGGTGATCCAAAAAGATGCCAGATGCTATATGTTAATATCCAAGCTACATGACCCTTCCCCATTCTCCTCTCCAGTTCTAGAATGTTTCCCGCTCCCTTATACTTCCCTGTTGGTTACCATTCCTTGCAGCTCCTCTCCTGAATCCCAGTTTGTTATTCCCTTGTAATCCTGCCTCTGTACCACCCCTGTTTCCTTTACCCACTGGCTCTCAGACTCAATGCTCCGCCTCCCTTGTCTCATATATACTGGAGCCTCCTGTATTTCTCGTTCTTTGTCCCTGGACCTCTTAAGTGTGTAGGTGAAATAAATTACCACTGGAACTCTACACAAAGAACCCCTCCTCCCTGTTTTCTTCTGACAACAATTATAAACCATGGTGCAGCATGAACGTCTGGTGCTTGCAGAGCTCTCCGTCCTTCCTCAAAGATGCTCTCAAGAAGGTGGTGACTTTAGCAGTTCCTGCCATGACATCGCATAATAACACTCAAAAATGCACAAAAAGCAACTGTAATATTTATTACCTGAATACTGATGAATTTTCCTCATCGGCTACTAACACTGCCCAATTTGGTACGTCTTGCCTGCTGATAAAGTCTCACTGAGTTGATGAAGAGATGTCATTTTATGTCAATGGGCTTTTAAATTGTAAAATTCTTAAGCATATGTTGTTTAAAAAGCAACCTATGCTGAAGTCAAACTGGAAATGTAACAACTAAGTTTTCAGGCAGAAATAAAAGTCTTAAACAAATCAACATATTTCAAATCAGGACAGCTGCTTCTCTATTTCAGGTGATTTGTCTATTGTTTGCTCTCTTTCTCAGCAGTACCCAACCTCTGATTTAGGAAGTTTCTCAGAAAAATTTTGAGGCAGATGTAGAAATTAATGCTACTTTCTTGACCACAAATTTTCTGAATCTTCTTGAATTCAATCCACTGGGAATTTCTTTTCAAGAAAAAGGGAGAATTTTTAGGACAACAAGAGCGAAACTGAAGAATAACAAATAGACTTTGTGGTCAGAAATTTTCTTTGCTACTTGATTAGTTAATTCCTGAAGATTTCTGAAGTGTGAATGACCCAGAATTAGTTTGTTGCACCAATTTAAAGTGTCCCAGACTTTGTCCACACAGTATTGAAAGTGAAGCAACCTGAAACAAACCCAAAATTCTAAAAACTCTGCAGAATAACAAAGCAGTCTTTATTAACTCAAAGTGGTGACCTCTCTTCTGTCCATCATCATGTCCTATCTGGTACTGGAGACCTGACTTGCTATCCATCAGCATCTAATTCTTTGCTTTGGTTGTGTGACCCTAATAGTTTATGTCTGTAACATGGAGTAACTGCAGGCTTCAAGGAGAAGCTAAGGAGAAGCTTGAGCTCCTGTTTTACCTTCTCCTCTTCCTTGTTTTGGTATTTTGCCTTTATTTTCTCTCCACAAAACCATGACATTAGCTTCTTCCAAAATACCATGCAGTTGCATGGCTGTCCAGCATCAGTTATCTGATGCTAAAATTCTCTTTCAAATCCTTTCCTGGGTACTAAAATATCTCTGTCTACTCTATCTTCACAGTGTCTTTCTTCAGGGATTCACTGTTCTACTATGCAGAGATATACCAGCCTAGCAACTACCTTCAAAACATGCTCAAAATGCTGCTTCAGAAAATTCCTTATAGGTAAAAAGATTCCACATGACAGCCCTTCCTGGAGGGCTTCTTCAGTTCTCCATGCTTTTTGCCCCTACACTTTCATGCCCTAGCATCTGGCCATTCCACTAATCACATATATGCCAATGGGCCAAAGTTTTTGTTCTGCCTTATGCTCATGATTTACTGTCTGACCTTTCTGAGACTATCTCCAGTGAGGATTACCTCTGCTTCTGCCCTTCATTTTCCCTTTCCCACTGTCTTCTTAGGCTGAGAATACTCCTCTCCTGGGAAAGGCCAGAGATAACAACCTATAGATGAAGTCACATTGGCATATAGCTTCCACACTTGGAGGTACATGTATTAGAGCTGAGTCCTTCTTACAGAAATTATACCCATCTTTAAAATGCCATAAGAAATTTACTGCTCTCTGCTATTAAGATGTGAAGAACAAGCAAACAGGCATTTGGCTAAGATTCAGATTGATAATCCAGTCCATATATCATCACATCAGTCCAGGGACTGTCTGCTCCTTTAGGATTTTACTAATCTCACAAAAGTTTTACAGACTAGCAAATCCACATGACTGTACAAGATGTGATTAGTTATAAAGCTCACAAGTAAAATGCTTTCATATAGGTGTCTTCTGATGAGTCAGGTAAGTTCATTTGGGACATAGACATACCAGGAGTGATTTAAAGACAAATTCATAATTGTTTGACATTCCGGAAATTGTCTGACACAGAGCCTAAGAGCCTACATAAAATTAAAACACATCTACAGGTCTTCTGCTGGCTTGGGACAAAGATGGATTGCTGTGAGAAAGGTAGGGAATATAAAATCAGTTTTGCTCGCCCATAGAGTAATATGAAGAATGAAGAATACTCCTTTAGGATGGAGATTATATACATTAAACAAAAGGAAGGATCACTACCGTCTGTTGCTGCAAAGTTCCAGGACTCACATCCAAGTGAGATTTCTGCATGTAGACCTATAAAATACTAGTCTGTGAATGAAGATAAGACATCTCACTCAATGTAAGAACACATATGACTACATAAACCTGCAGATATGCAAATACAAAACATATCCATATGCGTGAGTTATGTGTTGATATGTACTTACATACTTATGTACTCATATAGATAGATACACATATGCACACACACATATTTTTTTCTGCTCATTGTGAATGTATTATTTCATTACTTCAAAGAATAAAATTCATCTAGTAGTTTTGAATTAATCTATTAATTTTTAGCAGTTTTTGCTCTCTGATACACTTGCAGATCTCTTTGGCATGGAGTTAGAATTCACTGTTCATGGACAGTGTGCTTGGTTAGAGCCTGTAAATTCTAAGTGAAAGCATTTTTACTTTCTTTCTCCCTCTGAATCAGCATTAACATCACAAAATTCAAAGTCCAACAAGACCCTGCACCTGGGTCAAGGTAATCCTCAATATCGATACAGTCTGGAGGATGTACAGATTAAGAGCAGTCCTGCAGGCATTTGGGATCTGGGAGTTGAGAATCTGGTCATAATGTGCACTTGCAGCACAGAAAACATTGAAGCCAAGGTTGATTGAGTGGTTTTCCCATGTACTTTGCCCTCATGCACCTCTCAGAGTACTGTGTTTAGTTCTGGGGTCTCCAACACAGGAGCAGTGGGTCTGGAGAAGAGCAATTTAAATGACCAGAGGGCTGGAGCACCCTGCCTATGGAGACAGACTGAAGGAGTTGGGATTGTTCAACCTGCAAAAGTGAAAGCTGTGTGAAGACTTGACTATAGCCTTCCTTATATAGCCTTACTGCTATAGTATTTAAGGGGGGATTATAACAGAAATAGATAGAGAGTTCTTTACCTGATCTGTAATAACAAGACAAGAGGGACCGGTTTTAAAATAAAAGAACTTTTATGAAAGGAATGGTGAGACACTCGAACAAGTTCAAAGAAGCTGTGGATACCTGATAATTTGCAGTGTCCAAAGTCAGGTTAGATAAGGCTTTGAGCAATATGAGCTAGTGAAAAATGTAAACACATGGATTATGTGATCTTTAAGGGCTCATTTGCATCAAAATAATTTTATAAGGATTTTTATTCAAAAAAATTATCAGATGTCAAGAAAAATGGGCTTTCATTTTAAAACTGAAAACATTTCTAATGTCTTTGATATGCGACTTCCCTGTTTTTGACTATTTTTGTTGGTTTGTTGATGTACTGTTGTTCATGCCTTCTTTTTCACATCTCTCATTATTTCTATATTTTCTTTGGCAATATGTGAAAGAAAATGTGAAAAACCTATACACCTTGCCTAATTTCTTAGTCACTGTAGAAAAGACTAAAGAATGTGAAAGTAGAAGACTACATCTGTGCTACAGAGTAAGCTCTTTTTATACATGTTGTTGACCTGAAGCAGGGTTTTTCAGAAGAGATGGAAGATATTTCCTTTTTAAGAAAATCTTTTGTAATCTTTCTGTCTCAAAAAAGCTCCTGGCAGAATTATATGGATATATACAGAGCAGTAGCTATGCTTGGATTAGAGAATTAGTGACTTGAGCTGGCTTCTTGCTCAAGGGTTCGTGTACCCTTACACTACAGTGTGAACAAGACTCACAGGTGAGATGCTAAAGCTTTGTCCAGGAAACAGGAGTCCACAGTACAGCCAATCTACTCCATCTTGTCTGTGCAAGAGTTTCTGATATGGCCAAGGGCTGCTTCACTGCCCAACTGTTGCATAAAGGCCAAGTGCAGAGGGAAATTTTTGAGATCATTTGTGAGGTAGGAAAAGTGTACCATCACACAGAACTCTTTGTAGTTTGTTGATTTTTAAATTTTGGTTGTTTGGGTTTTGGTGTTTTAGATTTGGTGGTTTTGGTTTTGTTTTTGTTTTTTGTTTTTTGTTTTTTTGCTTGCTGTGTTCTGTGATTTGGGGGAATTTTTCCTTTATTTTCTTTGAAGTATTGCAGTTGCTAATCTTAGTAAGAATAAAATGGATATTGGATACACGACAACTTTAAAGCAATATATCTCTGTAGGTTAGCTGACACTGGCTTTTGTTCTTGGGAAAAACCTCACATAACTTTCTGAGGTTGAATTTATAGGAGGAACTACTCAAATATGTTTGAAATTTTGTTGTACTCAACCCCTCTTCATTAATCTTTGCACCTTGATTTCCCTGAGAAGAACTATAAGTCATTATATTGTATTGCTGCTATTCATGAAAGATACTTTAAGGTATATAATTCATCATAGAATGGTTCTTTATGCATACCTGTCTCTCCTGGACAAAAATAATTCAATACCAAAAACAAACAGAGAAAATCAAGTGAAAAACAATATGAGATTATTTACAGGCATTTTAAAGGACTATCATATGCCATCTTTAACTCAAATTAGAGAAATGTTCCTTCTCAACATTTTTTTTCTTATCACAGAAAACCATTCTTTAGTTCATTTTTCAAAATAAACTTGTTTATCCTACTCAAAGATTAAAAATTCCCAAAAATGCCACAATGGAGCTGGGCTAGTTTTTGATCCAAGAAATGTGACACCAAATGTTTGCTATTTTCCTTTCCAAAAGTTTTTCACTTGACATTGCCAGAGAAAAATTCTGACTTTCTCTATAGGCTACATGTGACTTGAGAAGTTTTTCTTTAATTCAAGAGCATTTTCAAACCTTCTTCCTTGAAAATAGCTCTTGCACACGTATAGAACAGGGAGTCTGCAAAAGATATCTTAAGAAAGGGTAACAGTGAGTGACAGACAGGTAGACCGTGGAAGCTTCCCTTCCTCACTGTAGTTAGTGATATGCAATCAACTCCATCAAGAAATAAGTAAATGTCATTACAAATACCAGTTTATTAATAATTAATAATTATTACCCAGTTTATTAATTATGGGTAGTACTTCCCAATCATTTAAATATAAGTAAAGCCTGGACATGATTTGATCAAAGTGTTTAGAGGTGGTTGTTCAAGTGTCATGAATCACAGACACACTGTATATCTTGGGAGATAGTCAGTAGGGACTATTTATTTTAATCCTTTCTTTTGCACACAAATGTGCCCTTGGAGTTTCTCCTACTGATTCAATGATGCTAATTGACAACTTAAGATCTGCACATGCCATGCCTCTCTGCCTAATCCCCAAGCCATATCTGTGCCTCCTTGAAGTCATAAGCAGGCCAAGGACACTGTTTTAACAGTTTAAACAGCCTGTGGGAGTCTTATGTATACTAGTCTCTTCACAATACAATCTGCTCAAAACCTGATTTTCAGTAACACCAAGACTATCTTTGCCTTCTAGTGAACTAAGCAATGTTCTTCCATTGTGGAAGAAAAATGATGCTCTGTAAATCAGTCAAATATATTCAGAGTAAGAATTAAGTCTCATTGGCACTATGGTATCAAAACATGTCTTGATTTTCAGGACGTCATGACTTCTCATGCTTTTGCTAGACCTTAAAATAAAGACCAGAAAGAAGCTAATTTTGAAAACTATTATTTTCTGGGTTCTTTCATATTAAGCAAAAATATTAATGCAAATAAGAATACCTTAATTTTTGGTATATATCTATGTCCAATTGAAGGTTCTCCATGAAGTTAAACTATTTTTCTAATGGTAATTTATAAAATTCATGGTGAATTGATAGAGACTCTAGATCTTTTGCTCAACAAGTAGAAGAATGGGGGTGTTATTTAATTTTGGTTTGATTTTTTGTCTGCTTTTATTCAGAAACTCAGCTTTGAGGTGGATAATATTGTCCATAAATGTCACCCAGTGTTTTCTGGAAATGATGTGTCACAAAACCTTGCCATGTGAAGTATCCCAAGATATTGTTCTGTTACATTGTTTTGCTTCTGAGTGTTCTTCACTTGTGCCAAGTGTGTTCCTACTGCATCTAAAAACTCAGTCATACAAATTGTCCTAAATTCCTGAAAGGTGAAAAATATTTTATTGAACCAAGAACTATTAATTATTCAGGAAGTGTTATTTACCATCTACTTTCTATTGTCCCCATAAAAATATTGTCATGACTTTGGAATGTATTTGAGTCATTGTAGTGTTATTTAGCTATCCAAATCCCATTAAAGTCAATGCCTGTCATGCTGCTAAATGTCCACACAGTTTTAGGGAAAAGTACAATTGATTATCAATGCTCTCTCATGAAGACTTGGGATTTTTGGTGCTGAGAACACCATTAAAAAATTTAGGGATCTGTACAAGATCACTAAGTACCCAGATCACACCTGTCCCAAGCTGGTTCTGTAAGCATATAGGTAATGGGTACTATGGGAGCAAGAAACAGAGGCATGTTTTTCTTTGCTTTGAGAGAATGAAACAAGTCAACCACATTTTGTGCATTTTTTACCATGTCTTTATGGATTTACTATAAACTTCACAGAAATACTGCCTGAAAAAGATATTTCACATACATGAGAGTAGGTGTGGTATTCACATTCTCTGAACAGAGAGAGAGAAGAGAAAACAATTCTTATCTCTACTTGCTGCTCCTGTTGTTTGGCACATGTGGAACATGTTATGGAGATTGTTTACCAAGATTTGTTAATTGGACTCTGCTGGTGGTTGTTTGGATTGATTGCCTAATTGGGTCAAAGCTGTGTTGTGACTGTTGGAGACAGTCATAGGTTTTTCTTTGGTATCTCTTTAGAGAAGTATCTTTTTAGTATAGTATCACTTTAATATAGTATAGGATTAGTGTAATATAGTATAGCTTAATAAAGCAATTGTTCATCTTATTCAGCATGTTATTCCCTATGTTGGGGTTGCCCTGCATTGATAAGCGGGTAAGGTTTATTACTAGAGTTCTTCAAAAAAAAAGAAAAGCTCTCCAGAGAAAGAAAGGTGAAATGATTTGCTGAGAACTTCTTTGCCAATCTTTGACAGAGAAAGGATTAGTAAACAGTACATTCCAGCAGTCACTTTCTGTTCATTTCTCCAAGCTTGGCTATTCCTCATTTATAATTTAAAACACAATATGGTCCAGCCCTATGGAGACTTACTGGTGAGTATGATGTTTTGTTTAGCAGCTTCAGTTTTCTCTCTCTGAGCACATCTCTTTAATCTTTATTAATCTGGGAATGTAACACTAAGGAGGAGCAGGTATTAAAATGTATTCACTGTTTCAATACATTTGATGAACCACAAGGTGTGGTCACCCAAAAGATAGTTACTGTTTCTTAACAGAAGTGAGTATGTACTACTCCTTATATTAGCCATTTAGTCAAAAAAAATTTAGTTGTTAATGGCAGTCTTCAGAAAACAAACAAAAAACCAAACCGAACAAAACAAAGCAATCAAAAAACCAAAAATACAAGTGCAGATGAACTTCTAGGTACCTTCCCTCCATCCTCTGCTTCATTTCAGAAGGCTAAATCATCAATGCTATGCTTAAACTATGATATAGTTAAAGAATATAAATCACAAAACCTGAAAAAAGAAACTAAATGGAAACTTCATAGGAATTGATTCTATTAAAATACTGCTTCACAGTACAATTACTTCACAGTAACTGTTTTAAAAATAAAACATCTGTCATGGTTAGATGCTGGCACAATGCCAGTGCCCCCATGACAATACATTCTCCCTGGTGTCTGCTGTGAGATGTGACCAGGAATAACCAAAGCAGGCCTCCACTGTGAAATAAAGAAAAGAAAACTTTATTAACTAAACTAAACTCTAAGTAAAAAGAAACATACAGGGAAAATGAAAACCTTTGAAAAACATTGCCTTCTCTCCCCACAAGATTTCCAATATATCCATCCCCCAAATCACCAACTCTCAGTCCATCACCACCCTTTAGATAATCAATTCTCAGTTCATCAACAGGAGAGGAGTCTTTCTTGTGCCACAGGCTTCCCCAGGAAACACCATTGAAACCTTGTGTGTTTCCATGTCACTCATGGCACCGCCTGGAGATCATTTGCCATCGTGACCTCTTCCTTCCATATCCAGTGCTCTCACCAATGCACGTGGACCAGGGCTGCTTCTAGGGTCGTCCTTTTAAGGATGCTTTGTCTGTTCCAAAAAGAGCACAGTCTCCCCTTGGGGACACCTGTCCCCCCCCAGATTTCACCCCCTGGGGCCGAGGGGTCTCAACACTGAACTCGCTTGGCTCTGAGCCATTGCCTCCGCCTGGATGCAGTCTCTGTATCACAAGGAACATGGTTCTGTCCATGGCTATAACAAGAAAAGTCCAGCTAAAGCCACTCCATCATCTCTTCCCACCTAAGATTCTTCTCTACTCTTCTGACATCTTTCACTTGCCCAGACCTTCACACTTGCACATTTCCTTCTTCTATTTCAGCTCTATCTCTCTTCTAGGAAAGGTTAATGTTCTGTTAAGTTTTCATTATCCAAAAAAAGGGTTAAAAACTCGGGCTCTATCCGCCCAAAACTCCCACAAGCCGCCGGACACCTTCTCGCTACCCCCTCCTTCTTCTCCTTCTCGGCTGTGCTGCCAGCACATGGTATCAAATTTCAAGGTGGCACAGGCCTCTCTCTCTCTGTCTCCCGGGGGGGGCTGCTCAATGCTTCTCGGTGCTCTTCCACTCTTCCACCCTTCCATCCTCGGGGCCAGGCCTACCTCACCCGGCCGCATGGCTTCCCCTCCCGGGGGAGGTCTGACCTGCTTCCCTCACCCGAACCCAAGAGGGCTTCCCTCGGAAATGCTCTGCTTTTTAACCCCTGTGTGCTCAGAGGTGTATCCAATGTCCCCAGTGGCCAAACCAGGTGCCAATATTCAAATCTGAACACCTATTGGACTGACCACTTCATATCCCAGAAAACTTACTTCCTCTCAAACCACGACAACATCTTTTTACCATTTTTATATTTGCTACGTACATGATTTCAGAAATTAGAGGAACATATTTGTAATTCACGATACTCAATATGTGAGCTTTTCTGTGCACATACTTGTATATTCTTATAAGTAGATAAATGAAAGTTTGAGCCTGAAAATTGTTGCTGCTAAGTGTCATAATGCATGGAATATTAATTTATGATACTGTGTGTTTTCTTTGAATTTCCCCCAGCTATTTACTTATCCTTGGTGATTTTGGGTCATGACAGAAGGACCTGTTTTCTAATAATCACAGTCTTGCTGGATAGCTAATAAAGACATGGGAACACATGAGGTATTAAAGCCTTTGATGGAATAAAAAAACAGAGGAGAGAATGATGTCAAATAGTAGTAAGTATGGTTTATTCCACCAGAAAATAAATAGTCCCACTTTCTCCAATCTTATGTTTTTTATGTAAACAGAATGGGAAGATATAAGAAAAATACTGAATGGTTTAGGGACTCAGAGGAAAAACAGGACCCTCTGTTGACAATTTTACATGGATTTTCTTATTACATTTAGAGGTGGTTGAAAGGTTTCAAAGAAGTGTTTCTACAAACAACCTGGAAAACTCCAGCCTTTGGGAGAAGGTGTAGTTTACAACTCCATTACTGGATATAACGATCACTCAGGTGATGCCAGAAGATACAAAAAAACCTGAGTCTGATGTGTATGGGATGCTTTTCCTCCAGTGTGGGTGGTAAAGCTGTCCTCCTGCACAGGACTTCAAAATTATATTTCTGTTATAGTCAACTGATGCATGGATCAGTTGGCCCTCTGCACTCTGCTGAATTTCTCTTGCAGTAGTGATTTAACATTTTATTCAATTATTTCATGCTTGGAACGCCAGAGCTTTCATGAGTTTCAAGAGTTGCATTTTCTTATATCACTGCAATTTGTCATGAAAGAAACAGCGCAACATCTTGATCGTTTTATACATTATAAGTCAAACAGGTGTGAAAAAATGAAATCCACTCACCAACTAGGATTTAAAAAAGCTCTGTAATCTTCAGAAGCACTGTATTTACTTACTCACTTGAATAGTAAAACTCTAAAACAAGGAATTTCAAGGAACTATCTGTACCACTGTACTTGCTGTTCAGAATTGTCTTGGCATTAAAAATACCCAACATCTAAAGCAAAACCAACAAAAAAAAAAAAAAAAAAAAAAAAAGACATCGCATCTTCTCCATTACAGCTTTACAGCAGTATAATAATAAAAGGTTTTAACTGAATTAAGATAGAGGTATTATGAGATCTATAATTTGGATGACTTTTGAACTTTTCATTTTTGTAAATGCTTTTAGAGTCTAAGATCCTGTGTAATGTCACTGCTGTCACCACTGCTGTCTCATAAGTGTGCAGCTCTGAAGCATGAAAATGGATACATACCTCATGTGTTTCCTGTGGGTAAAATTAGTTTAATGATCTTATTTCATAAATAGTTGAAAATTATATGTACGCTGGAGATATGTGAGTGCAAAATTTCTGTGTCTAGCAAAACATCGACTTGAAGAAAATATCAAAAGAGGCAACGTATAACATGAGTTTAGCATGGGGTGAGCCAAGAGTCTTATGCCTCTCTGTCTACAACTTCTCTCCATTAGCAACATCTGTTGTGGTACATGCTTTGAGATATGTCATGGCAATTTCCTTAATTGTAATCTTTGGTTTCCTTTCTCTCCAATTCCACAAAGCTCCTATAGCTTTTGAAGTATTTACACAAGCATGTATTTATATACATTTTGAGTATTTTCTCTGAACTGCAAGTTTGAAAAGGTTCCAAATATGTCAAGTTTCTAATTGAAATTCATTTCTATTTTAATGCATGAGATACTGAACAATAAGAACACTACGAACTGACATTATGCAACCCCCCTACAATCTGTTTGAGATAGGATGGATGAGATGTGATGAGAGGAAAAAATTCCCCACCAAGAGTACACAATAGGATATGTAGCAGCATGCACAAATATGAAAAACTAGGACTAATAATAAGATCTTCTGATTTCTCATTCACTGATAAATCTGATGATGGCCATTTTTGGGAACTGAGAGGAGGTTGGCTTTTTTTCGGTTATTTCAGCTATGACTTTAGGAAGGTCTACATTAGGATTTAGCACTCTAAATTCTGTAATCATTCAAGCTAAAATGTCAGTGAAAATACCTCTCTCCCTCCTTTATCATGCCACTCAGCCACCCCTCTGAGTTTCACATTGCTTATTTTTGGCCTATCTGTATAAAGAAAAGTGTACAAAATCTCATTGCTTATATATTTGAGACTTCCTGCTCTTAGTCATGGTTAATTTCAGCCAAATTAGCCGAAGATCCTCAAAATATGATGATACTATAAAATTCATAAAATTTAGGATTTACATGATAGAAAGACTCACATTTCTGCTTCTACTGAGGAAAAAAACCTGATGCATAAACTTAAAGGTTCTATTTGACACTAGGGGAAACCTTAGCAAGAAATGTCCCAAAGGTCAGTCATATATGCTCTTTCAGAAGGGGGCTTAATCATGAGGCTATCATCAGAGAAGAACACTCTGCATAACTTGTTAGTCACAAAAAACCTACTACTTTTCTCCTCTTTTTAATTAAATTATTTTAAATCGTGTGCAATTTTAATTTTAAATAAATGGTCAGCTATCACCTTTGCTGTTGATTATTATGACTTGGATAATAATCTAATGACTAGCTGAAATGCTTCAAGCTAATAGAACTGTAAAGCTCTGCAGTGGGAAATGCCAATGTAAAGAACATGTGGTGATAAATGGTCTGACAGTCTAAATACAGCTGAGAACAATTCCAGTGTCATGCTGCAGTGCCTTATGCTTAGTTAGGAACACGTAGACCTTTAATAGTTTAAAGCTAGGAGGAGCAGACAGCCAGGACTATGGTTTATTTTCAGAAATCTTATACAAGACACAGTTGGACAAATGTCCTAATTTGTTGTGAAAAGCTTTTTTGAGAGTTGGGAGGTCTGTATGCAAGTGATTAAAAGAAAATATTTCCTCTCCAAATCTTATCAATATAGATATGTTAATTTCATTTTTTTCAATAGTGATCTAGTACCACAGCTTTTCAAAATAACAGGCTTTTTCAAGGTGTAAACATTTTTTTTTCACCTGTCAATTCCAGACACATTTGACCTATTCCAACATTTTTAAGCAGCATCCTGATGATATTAATTGGCTTAATCTCCAATATATAGTTTTTCTTAAAGGGCATGAAGTGGTTTTAAGTTTGGAACATTTAGACACAGAAGAAGATAGTAATGCCTTCTATGATAATCCTTTTTACATGGGGGTTTCACTTTTTACTTTTATTGACTCTTGGAATGTTTTATTTGTGCAGGGAATACTGTTGCTAAAAAATGCACACAAAATTTGCATTTTATGAGCTCTTTTCAAGAAATTACACTTATGAAAATTAGTGATGGCCCAAAAAAAGTTCTGCCTGTGAAAGCACACATTCAGTGGAAAAACATGCACAGCATCTTATCTAACATTTCTTCTTACTACAGCACAATACTCTTTTCCACACTCTCAGTTATTTGGGATATATATATTTACATCAATCTGCCATCCCTGTTTTATGTAACTAGATAGTTTAAAATTTTTTTTCCTGAAGGTAGATATCCGTTTACCTTTTTCAAAGCTGATAACAGGGCCATTTTTACTGGAAGGCTGACTACTCACAAATTAACTGCAGATGAAATAATGCTGACAATCCTGAGCAACAGTTTCACGTGACTTTCTGTTGGTTAATATTTACATTTTATGTTCTGACTTTAAAGGAGTCAGCACTTCATTGTATGTCCACCTTTAGCCCTTGTATTTTTTTCAAAAAGAAATACAGGTATCTTAATTTTTTTCTGCTCCTCTTGATATGTTTCCTTTCCATCTAAAGTTACTTTCATATGTACAGAAGAAACCCCAATAACAACAAAAGCCCCAAGCAAACAAACTAACAAAAGAACCCCAAACCCCAAAACTAGCAAACTAACCAACCAACCAAAAGAAATGCAAAAGAGACTAAGTAATAGTGAAAAATCAAATAGAGACTAAGAATCCAGTGACAAAATTTGAAATATTACCAGGTTGGCATTGTGTCTGCCAGCCTTGGCTCTTGGTGATCCAGCAGCCTTTAGGCATTATTTTAAGGTAAGTCTCTCATCATCATAAGATTTGTTCTAGTGATTTGCCTAAGATTTTTAAATTTGTTTCCAATGCAAGTATAATAAGGCTCACTGCCTCTCTAGCTCCTGGCATATGGCATGCAGAAGAAGAAGTCAGTCCATCAGATTAACCATGTAATAGACCCAGAAGCAGCTTTAGAACTGTAAAACAAAATTGGTTATGGAGTCTGCCAAAGTACCAGATACTGCTGTTGGAATAAATATTTTACAGTGCTTAGCATCTTAGCTCTGAGGTTGCTGGCAAACCTGAACAAAATTGCTAGCCACTACCACTTTTACTTATATAGGTTTTTTAATGTGAAATTGTTATTTTAATGTGAAATTGTTATTGCAATTATTAATATTGCCACTGAAGTTCTGTTCGTTCTTAATAGTTGAAAATTTTTCCTATTAGTTTTATCTTAAAAGTAAAATAGATTTGTATTTTTTCTTCAGAACAACAATTTATTTAATGTAGTATTTATCTCTGAACAGAAATGTGACTAATAATATGCAAAGTAATTTAATGCATAGTTAGATGAGCAAAGAAGATTCCTGACATAGATATAAAAATACTTTATTAAACACAGAAAAAAAGTAGCTCAAAGATAAAAAAAAAAGTTAGCACTAGATTACCAAGTGTATATGCAAATTAGCTGTGTATTAGGAAAAGCAAAATTGCCTATATTATGGCAATTCCTTGTTGTCTAGATATGGTAGGCATATCTGTAATGATGCAAGCATGAAAGTTTTATATTCTTCACAGATTTCTAAAAATCTAATTTTTTATCAAGGCATGTGAATAGAGAATTTTTTATCTATTGAATCCTTAATTTTACAGAGAAAGTCTAGATGCTTGAATGTTAGTTATATTTTGTGGCAATTAATTTCATAAGTTTATTATACACTTAATGAGCCTAATAGGACCTATATGACTGACATAAGTGCACCAGCAGCCAAGCTTATGGTAGGATGGAGACTAAACCTTTGCATATATCTTTCTAATTACAGAAACAAATAGATCCTGCTTTTTATTTTCCTGGGAAAAAATCTGTCCTGAAATGCAATTTTAGCTAAAATAGACAAAAGAAAAGGTGCTTGTTTTCCATTACTAATTATGATTTTAGGGATTTTTTGTTTTGTTTTATTATTAAATTAATACTAATATTAACATGGTTAACAGTGGTATGTTAAAAATAAAATATCTTAATGAAATACATTGCACTTGCAAAATAAATTTGGAATGATCTGGTTTATCTTCTCTCTTTTGGCATTTGCATTCAGAGTATCTTCATTGACTTTAGCTGAATGAAGAATAGAAGGCAACCTTTTTATTAGCTTTGTATTCTGCCTTTAAAAACATGATGCATTAAGGAAAGGCTTGATTAATTGCTATTGAGCAAACCAGTGTCCTTATTCATCAGGATTCTGGTACAATACCGTAACATTGTAAGCCATTTTGGCAGATGCCATCCAACTCCTTCACAGCAGAATGACTGATGCTATCATTTTTGATTGATGTCTCTGACACTGTGGCATTCAAAACAGACTGCAACATCATATGCTTCTGAGAGATGATGAATATAAACTTATGGTGTGAGAAATTACTATGGGCAAGAGCTGCAAACCTCCAGTGGAAGCTTTGCAATCATTAGGATGTCCTTTTATGAAGGAAAACAGACAAAAAATTTTGGGATATACAGGCTACAAGAGGTAGGTAATATTCTATTTCAGGATATTTTTAGGAAAACAACTTCTTTCTCATTCTTTCACAACACAGAAGACTAGAATTTTTGCAGCATATAAAATGGACACAGAAGACAGAGTTTTTGCAACATATAAAAGGGAGCTCTTACCCAAAAAAGATCTTTTTCCTGTTATCAATACATGTCTTGTGCTTGTCTCAGGGCAGGACTGAGGGCAGCTGGCCATAAAACAGTTCATTAGTTCAGAGAGTGAGCATTTCTTCAGAAATTAATAAACACTGGATGAACATCTTGGTCATACCAGATCCATATGAGAGAAAGCTGGTGGGATCATGCTGAACTCATAAATATGAAATGCCTGAACTTTGGCCAGGATATGGGTTAATCTCTGGAATAATGTCCTGTAGTCACCACGTAACCTTCAAGTGCTTCAAATATTCTTGTTTTGAAACATGTATGTAATTTTTAAAACAGTAAGGCAGTAGCAATAGGCTAGGACATACGACAATTTGATTTGAACAATTGGCGCTAGTCTGACATATGTTAAGTAAACAGAGGTATCTCAAAAATATTGCAGAATATGATTATTAATTTATTGCCACATTTTTCTTCACAGAGAAAAGCAAGGCACAATTCTTCCCAAGAATATTTCTGGGTTTCACATTGTCTGAAATTCAGAGAAAAGAAAACACAATTCTTATCATATTTGCTGTGCCTGTGTTGTGTCAAAGTAGAATGCAATATGGAGATTGTTGTGTCAAAGTAGAATGCAATATGGAGATTGTTGTGCCAAAGTAGAATGCAATATGGAGATTGTTTGTTGTGCCAAAGTAGAATGCAATATGGAAATTGTAAAACACCAACACAAAGTTATGGTGTTTTGTTTCCTTGGCCTATCAGGGCCAAGTGTGTGTGTGTGTGTGTGTGTGTGTGTGTGTGTGTGTGGAGACTGTCGCCTGACACGAGATGCTGTGCAGTTGTGTGCAGAGTTGAGTGCTTGGCCGATTCAGTTTAGATGTAGTGTAATATAGTATAGAATAATATAGTATAATAAAGTAATTAATTAGCCTTCTGATATCAATGGAGTCCTCCTCATCATTCCTCCCTCCGTGGGGGTTGTCCTGATTTGATATTAATTAACAATATTTACCATGACTCTTAATTGTGTTCCTTGGGTTTGGCCTTTATATGAAACTATAAACACAAATGTGAGCACATACATAATTTTGTTTGGAGGTGAAATCATGAAGAAAGGTATCCATGTCCCTAAAACAAGAGATTCAAGGAGAGAGAGAAAAAACACTTGTAATGGAACAGAATCAGGATGTCAAAAGAAAAAAAAAAGAAAAAATATATTTGGCAGGAAAGAAAATAAGTTAGAACATTCTCTCAAGAAAATACTGTAAACCAGAGGGGTTAAGAAGAAAAAGATGCTGCTTTAACTGCAGAAATACTGTATACTTCAAAGCCTCTGATAGCTGACCTGCAAAGTTGATGTGCAAAGTAAAATCTTCAGTGATTTTAACAAGTGTTAATCTCAGACAGTAGAGGTAGATGGAGGAGTAGTAAGGGTGAGAGCAACTGCATCAGCAGTAGTGGCAGCTGTTGTTAGCATGGCACTATTTCTTGTGTTTGACAAGAGTCAACCAGGGCAGAAGGCAATTCTACCTGTCCTATGGACTTGTTTACTTCTCTCCACCACTCCAAGAATCAATCAGATGTGTCATCTCTTTCTTCAGTTGATTGGAAGCAAATAATATCTTATACAAGAAGACCACAAATTAAACAATAATAGAAAAAGAATTAATCGTTCTTGATTAAATAGGTGGACTACAGCAAACAGAACTGGAGTAACTTCCAGTAACCCTCCACACTGCAGCTGTTTGCTAAAGCTAGTAAATCTACTGGCATCAAAAAGAGAAAGTGGATTTGTCTGATTTGTGAAAGCCAGAAGGAACTAAGGAAAACTGTGGCTAAAGCAACAATAGAAAATAGCAAGTAGCCATGTTTGAAAAATTTCAGATTGCTAATTATCTTGAACTACTAACCTCTAATTTTCTTTTTCTTTTTTTTTTAATATTTCTAACAGTTTGGGGTTTTGAGTGGGTTTGTTTTGTTTTGTTTTGTAATTATTTAGTTGGTTGGACAGTTTGTTTGTTTTGGAGTGTGGTTTTTGTGGGTGTTGTTGTTTGTGGGGGGGTTTGTGGTGAAACTTCAAGGAATCTCCAAACAGTCTTTTACACTGTTATATATCAGACAGTTGTACTGCATGATTCCTTACAGAGATAGATTGTGAAAAATAGAATATGACTATCCTTCTTTATCACCTTTCCTTAGTTTTGGCTTTGAAAATATTTGCAAATTCAGCTTGAAACTTGAATTAAGATTTTTTAAAAACTGCAAAATTTACATGGAGGAATAACCACTCCAGAGGTAAATTATTCAGATCTGTACTTGTCCAAACCTCTTATTTTCTATAAGCCTACTGGAAGTGACAGGTCTGCAGCGCATTTGGGGTGGAGATAATTTTCTTTATTGTGGTCCCTTTCTTAGGCTCTACAATGAGTATTGTCTCATTACGTTCTGCAGTGGTCGCATACTGAGAAATGACAATGTAATACAACTGTAAAGTAATTGCAATGCATTATAATGACATACCCATTGAAAAAGTTTGCTCCTGGAACCTTAAGCAAGGCAAACTTTTGATCTTTTCTCCCCATTTACAATGAGGGAGAAGACACACATTCACATCAATCATTGCCAAAACAAAATTCCAGGTAAATCACAAAATTTATACTTCGAAGAAATTACAAGACGGCAAATATATCCTTACTGAATTAGGTTTGCCATTAGAAAAAATTACAGAGGTTCAGTCTGCCTTAATTGATTGAATCTAACACACTTCACAGTAGGCTTGGTTAACTAATGTCTTTTGTGATTGATAATATAGACAACTTTAATCCTGATAAACAGTAGTGTCCTGGCTGTCCATGCTCAAAGTTACTCAGGAAGCATTCTGTAGCTGCTCAAATAGATATATTTTCTGTATATAAACTCTGAAAAAATGACATGGCAAATGCTTCTAATTCCTTAAAATCAACTTAGAAACCTTGCAAACTATTTCATGCCAGCTTTGACAAGTAGTGATAATGATTTAGAAGGATATAATGTGGTGATATAGAGCAAATGGTGACAGATTGAAGGTGCGCTAGAGAAGGAAGATGAACAAACTTAGATAAGTGAAATTGGTTTGATAACATACAAAGTTGGTTTTTGTTTTGTTGTGTTTTGGATTTTTGGTTTGTTGGTTGGTTTGGTTTTGGGTTGTTTGTTTTGGAGTTTTTTTGTTCTTGTTTTGTTTTTCTTTTTTCTAACTGAATTTAGTATTATGCATTTGATTAATTTTACATTCTTACAAGTTTTCAAGATGAGAAATTACTATGACAGTAGCAGGATAAAAGAACAGTATTCATTCAGGGTTATGGAAGATTGAAGGAAGGAACGAGATTGTCTCACAGGAATGAAGACAAACGTTTCACTCCATGAGTTTGTTAGATTTAACGCAGCTTTTTTTTTTTTTTTAGTTTACAGTTTCATAATTTCCACTAATTACAGGTTCTCTCACAGCCTGCATTTTCATGCTTATGATGTCAACACACAGATCAAAAACTTTGTAGGTGTTTTGTTCTGTTTAGTACATTTCTGAAACAAGAAGTTTCTTGCTTTTCCCCAATGATACAGTAAATTGCATGTCTTTGTAATGTCTTCAAAATGTAATACAAACAACTTCTGAGAAAAATGTATATTAATGCAAATAAGAAAATGTAACACACCATTGCTACACTCCACTTCAACAGAAAGAATAATTACACCTGTATTACCAATATTCATGAGGCTTAAGTACAGAATCTTGCAAAGAGACACACTTCCAGGCCTGAGAACTCCTTATTTATTCTTTTTAGTCAAGTTTGTTCCTGTGCACAACTTTGGATGAAGAAGACAACTTGGCTGTCAGAACTGCATGAAGCATGGGATGAAGGGTGGAGCCTCTCCCAAGCAAATGACCTGGTTCCCAAAATGTGTTAAACCAGCTGCTCTCCAACAAGGAATACATCAGTTCAGAACTACAGGGGAAATGAGGAACACCAATTTCATGGCATCCCTATTGTCCTCCCAGCTTGCTCAGGGATAAGAAAAGTATCACTGTTTTTCAATCAGCTTTATTTTTCTGCCAGACACTATACTAAAAGATGTTTTTTCAGATTAACTTCATGTGGGACAACGAAGAATGTGAAAAACATGAGAATATAAGCAAAATATTGTTATTTGCATGAACTAGCAGGCAAAAGGAATGCAAAGAAAGGGATGAAGTCTGCCAAAAAGGTGTTATAAGTGAGGGATAAAATTTGAAAACCAGGATTTTTATTTGTTTTTAGAAAACCAAATAAAAACAAACAAAAAAAAACCAAACCAAAAAATCACACAAAGAAAAAAGAGCATTATAAGAACTGACACAGTTATAAGAAAGAATAAGTAAATATAATGAAAGTCAGACTGATGGGAGAACAAATTTCAACAAGGAAAAAAATACAAGACCAAGAAAATTTGAAAAACAGTGGTGGGAAAAAGATGACTGAAACAAATGGAAACAAATCCAAGCAGACTACCTAAAACAATCATATCAGTGTCATTATACAGTGAAAACAATGATTCACAAATGGCTCCATTCCAACTAACAAGTCCAATACTTCCACTACTCTGAAACAGCCATACCATTTCAAAGTATGTATTTCAGTTATGCATCTTAGAAAGACAGAGAACAACCCTCCCTCTTCAATCATTGCACTGAAAGGCAACACTTGGCAAATTTTGGGCATCAAGTTGTAGCCTTTATTCAAAATGAGCAATGAAACCTTTAGAATGCTAAGCAGTGAATTTTCTCCATATCCTCCAAGCAGTAGGATGGCTCCTGTGATGAAAAGCATATGTCTGGGCTTAAGACTGCTGTTCTGAAATTGCATCCAATAAATTTTCAAAGATGTACTTTTAATAACTGCTCCACAGTCTTCAATCTACATTTCTAAAACAAACAGACAAACGGACAAACAAAATTCTGAATTACTTAGAGGGGAAGTTCAGGACTGATCCGACAGTTTGCTAAAGACCCATTTAGTAATCACTGGAAGATGACACCCCTGGCTTCACACAACCTATTCTATGAATGTGTGCCAAATCTGTCTTTTGGCTATACTGCAAAGTTGCTCTTGTTTCACACTGATTATAACATTGATGACACAATCAGCAGGTATTTTCTTGAATTATTTTGTTGCAAGAGAAAAATCACACTGTAAGTTTGGAAAAATCTGCCTCTTCAAGAACTAAATTTCCCCGAATAGCTTTCAATTTTAGAATATTCTTTTTTAATGTTAAATATTTTTTTATATGCTTATAATGTAAATCTTTGTAGATTCTTGACAGGATGTACATCAGTCATGGATAATATATACAGTCCCAGCTGAGCTCCATGCAGCCACTGACTCACTCCCCCAGCAGTGAGATAAGGTAGAAAATTGGAAGGGTAAAAGTGGGAGAACTTATCAGTTGAGACAAAGAGCTTCATAGGGAAAGTAGAAGTCGTGTATGCAAGCAAAGAAAACAAGAAATTAATTCACCTATTCCTATCTGCTGGCTGGCATTCAGCCATCTCCAGAGTAGTGCTCCATCATATAGTGGTGACTTGGAAAGACAAATGTCTTCTGTCTGAAATCTCCCCTTTTTCCTTCCTCACATTCCCCTTAATATGCTGAGAATGATTTGGCCTGGAATATCGCTTTGGTCAGTTGAAGTCACCTGTCCTGGATTTGTTCCCTCTCAACTCCTTTTGCACCTCAGCCTGTTCACTGGTGGGGTGAGAAGCAGAAAAAGCCTTGGCTCAGTGCCCAACAATATCAAAACTAGCCCTGTACACTAACACTGTTTGCACCACAAATCCAAAGCACAGCACCATACTACCCATACCTTCTCCTAATTGTGATGAAAATTATACCAGCCAAAACTAGCACATCAAAATTTTTTAGTACACACACACACATTTCACTTACGAAGTAATCAAAATAACCAACAAACGGAGCATGGTACAACAGGATTTTGCATTCTTCATTTTTAGTGTAATTCAAGAGTCTGAATGTGTGAAATTAATGATGGATAAATACAAGACCTTTTAGTCAGTATGATTCTGTATACAACCTGGGCATACATGACAGTTTTTCATAGGAAAATAGAAAGGAATTTGTTCCAATTATGAAAAATTATGAAAAAAATTTGCCTTTGAGGTTATCAATCACATTTGGATCTTGTACAATATATTGTATATAGTTTTGACAAAAAAATTGTATATAAATGCTGAATCACATATTGGTTTCCTATTTAGAGACACATTCTTTATTATTTTCAAGAATAAATGTGTGTATATTTACATTTAATCTTATCTTTGCAGAGTATATATATATATATATATATATATATATATATATATATGTATGCACATATATAGATATACACACACATATCTACAGACACAGACATATAATGCTACCACGTGCACATACCATATCTGTCTATATAATGCTATTCCAATTTAGTATTTTAAGGGCTGAAGAATCTGCCCTGGACTGCACAACCAAGATGAAGGTAACAAGGCAGGCTGCATAAACAGTCTTATCTTCTTAGGCTTTCTTATTTTCAGAGGCAGATTTACTTATTCCAGCTAAAAAAACAGATTATTTTGAACATGCAGAACCAGTGTGAATGGTGAAGCCTTGGACAGAAAACAGTAAACAGTATGGTCTTCTGATTAGATTAATTATACTGAAGCATGTCAAAGATTTATAAAGCTGTGGAATTTCATTTTCATATTTATAATCACGGGAGAGATAGTCTGGAATTAAAATACTCTGTGTATCACCCTTTATCCCCTTGTAACACTAGATAAAACAGGCTACACTCCAGTCATACAGACAGCTATGTATGTCTATACTTCCTGAGCACAGTTTTTGAGATCAAAAATAAATATATTTCATGGGCATTATTTGTGTTTTCTCTTGTTATGACTGAAATTTTTGGTAAAATTCTAAAACATTTCTTTTCTTGTCTGCATGCCCATTCCCCTGAATTGAATAGCATCCTGTCATAATGCTACAGTACTTCCATTTAAGTTATATTTCTCTTGTGAGTTAGTTTCCCTTAAGCTGCCTTGTATATTGAACAGTTTCTGACACACAGGAATATGAATTTTGTACTTCATACATAATCTTCAGTTTCATTCCCCCAAAAAGGCAAAAAAGTTGTTTTCAAAAATGAAGAATTCAAGACATGGCATTTCAATATAATTGGGTCATTTAATTTTTGTGAAATATTTCACCAATGTAAATTCTAAGCTTCTTTGTTCCATTATGCTAGCATGACTGGCAATACAAAAGGTATACCAAATTCAAAAATGACCATATTCCCTTAATAAGAATCCACTTCCATATTTCAGTTACCTTCAGCATGGAAATTAGGTTAAGAGGCACACACTGGTTTTATTATTTTTCAATAGAAGAATTAAATTACATCAAAAAACACACAAAAATGTTAGAATGTACTGTTTTGTTAAGTGAGTACTGCAACTGTGGAAGTCCATGCTGAAGAAGATGGTTGGTGTTTAAAGATGGAATGAATTTAAAATAAGATAGGAGAGATTTGTTGAAGATACATCGACTCAGTTTTTCCCATAGATAAAACCATCATTTGACTCAGGAGTACCAGAGTAAAATGATGTATGTGTCTGTCCTGTTTTTCTACCTTTCCATAGGCATTCTTTTGAGAATAATGTTAAAGATCAGGGTCCTGGTATTTTATGAAAAATTAAAGCCATATTTATACTCCCACTGCTGCAGAGAACAGAAATAGCACAGTATCTCACATGGCTCCATGACATCAGTGACTGGCATATACTGATGCCATGTCCCCTGTTCTCAGCTCTTGGTAAGGTGGTAATAGTCAGATGGCAGAGATAAGAAGTTAATTGTAGTTCCTTGCAATATGGCTTCATGTCCATGTAGGTCTGTGTTGCAGCATACAATGAATTCTCTTATACCATGAAAAACTTTATATGAAATTAATCTATAATCAATTTTATCACCGGCTGGGGGCTATGTACAAATCACGAATGGGACAGAATTGTTAGGAACGCGTCTTGAGCTGTTTTATTTTTCAGCATCAGTCTCATTACATGGTTATGACAACGGGAAGATGCCAGCAGGCAACATCCCAGGCAGCAGACAAAGAACTTAATGTTACAACCTACTTTATAAGTTTTTTGACCTATTACACAAAGCAAAAGCACATTGACAGCAGTTGTATCCAACCGCTATAAGCACACGTACCTTTGGTTAAAACAATGCTTGCTTATTTTGAATACAATACCTGCTTATAAGCCTTAAAAACAATGCACAGAGCTCCATTATTAAGCTTAGAACTTCCTACTATCTTACTAGATATACTTTTCTATAGCTTAGGGAGTTATTCTAGACAGGCGTTAATACACAGACCATTGTTCTATTCTCCTTACTTTTCTACTTCTTACATAATTTTTCTGCTGACCAATCTTATGGCTACTGCTTAGCTCTAATCACAATTCTGCTGTCTCTGAGGCCTACCTTTTGCAGCTGTCCCAAAACCCTCTAATTTTATGGATTCCCACAAATATGAAAAAAATGAGTTTGCAAAGTGATCTAACAGGTATATATTACTCTGATAATCTGCATGTGTATTTTTGAAGCTTTTAGTGCTTATGTGCAAAATATCTTCAGCTAAATTTATATAATCAATACATTGATGTTTTTAAGGAAATGTCTTTTCTCATTTTCTAAATTTATATTTTAAAACTTGTGAAAAACGCCAATCACTTATTTTTAAATTTTTAAAAAGTTTAATAGTAATAAAATGGTTATAAAAAATACTAATACAATTAGAGTAATAACAGTTTGGACAAATTGAATTAGGACAATATGAGGCAATAAATACAAAGTGCGATGGTGTTCATAGGGGTTTTCAGGTGAGGGAAGAGATGAGAATGTTGACTCTATGTTCAGAAGGCTTGATTTATTATTTTATGATATATATATTATGTTATAACTATACTAAAAAGAATAGAAGGAAAAGTTTCATCTCAGAAGGCTAGCTAAGCTAAGAATAGAAAGGAATGAATAATAAAGGTTTGTGTCTCAGACAGAGAGTCCAAGCTAACTGGGCTGTGGTTGGCCATTAATTGAAAACATCCAAGATGGGCCAATCACAGATGCACCTGTTGCATTCCACAGCAGCAGATAACCATTGTTTACACTTTGCTCCTGAAGCTCTCAGCTTCCCAGAAAGAAAAATCCCAAGAAAGGATTTTTAATGAAAAGATGTCTGTGACAACAAATTAGGGACATCTGGGTACCTTTTTCTGGGCATCACGAGCCTGAAAAAGGACACCCGTTAACAAAGGATTAACCCTTAAAAACAATAGCCTGTTGCATATTCATACACTTCATACATGATGCATAAATTCCATTCAAATACAAGATTCTGTCTGGTCATCATCAACTTCTTCCTCCGAATCCTAACAGCGCCTTCGAGGCGCAAAGAAGTTCGTTGCTTCTGATAAGAAAGCAATAAATTCTTTTTCTCTGAAAGATGTAGGTGTCCTGTGGCTGCTGTCTCGCTGCGAGTCCTTTCTTTAAAAAAAGTATCCTACATAGCATAGTTTCTATTTTAACATTTTTGATAACCTAAAACAATATTTAACACAGTACTTAGGAGAATTAAAACAGCATTACTTTCTAACACAACACATATAATATTCATTTTAATATTTGCAAAAAGCCAATCATAAAATACATGCATTTTTCACAACTATTAATTTGAATGTGGACTAACTAGCATGATACTTTGCAATGCAGGAAATCATTAAATATGTTAATGGTTTGTTTTGCAACATTTTGGGGAATGAGAATGCTAGAACAGCACCTTGGAAATTGTTGCTTTTAATTTATTGCCTGAGCCCCTTGTCAAGTTCCACTATGGGGAATTGCAAGGAGTTCTTTTAAAATGGATGGTCCAGGACGAAATTAAGTCAAACGAGGCAGTATTGTATCTGAGAACCTTTTACTGTTAACAACAAAAGGGCACTGCCCTACTAAAGAGGTCTGGAAAAGACAGAAAAGGATAGGGGAGCGAGAGAGAGGAGACAGACAGAAAGATTGGGCATTACCACCCGAAGTCAGGGAGTGCCGCCGACGGACACGGACACCAGGTGAGTGAGGGAGGGGGCGCTCGGGCGGGACGTCCGGAACGCTGGACAGGATGGCGGTGGGGATCGTGGTGGCGGGCTGGACCGGCGAAGCAGGGCTAGAGGCAGGCAGGAACGCAGGAACGAAGCAAGCAGGGCGTCGGTCAGAACACAGGGAGGCGGGACAGGCGGCGGCTGGGACAGGCGAGGGGTGGGGCGGGACACAGGCTACACACAAGGCTCGGAGGTCAGCCGGAGTGCAGCCAAATGCGCAGCGAGAGGGAGGGTGAGTACTTGCGGGAGAGTAAGGGCCAGCAAGGGCGAAAGAGCCAAAAGGCAGGCTGGAGCCAGGGCAAAAAGGACAAAAACAGGCTAGGGCCAGGGCAGGAAGCAGACGACCAAAAGACCAGACCCAAAAGACAGACCTTGTGATGCAGTTATTTTTATGCCCCCTGTCTCCTCCCATGATCTGCCTGCTGACAGGAGACCACTGGCACAGTGTTCCAACGTTCCACTGCAGTCCATTGGTGGAGACCTTTTTCCATCTGTTGGAGAACCCCTCTGGAGGGTGCAGTGTCCTTGGTGGTCTGCTGCTTGCTTGTCCCATGTGGGACATGAAATCGTTGCCGGACAAAGTAAGAGACAAGGTTTTCTCCCATCTTCTGCTTGACTCCTGCAAGTGGCACATGTACAACCCCTCCCCCACATGCATCTGACAACCATGTGTTGAGACAGAAATCAAAATTAAATTGGCTCCTCACAACCCCATACATACACTATCCAACATGTTGACTCACTATTGTAGCTTTTCATTGCCAAACTCTGAAGCCCCAAGATTAGGTTAGATGCAACAAAGATCAATCTTATGCATTCATTTGAAAACCTGGGCATAAAAATACTAAATGCAGTATACTGTCAGAAAATTCTAAATTTCCCCAAGAGAAATTCTACTTGTGAAACCTGATTTAGTGAAAGGTGTCCCTGCTCATTAGAGTGGGGTTGGACTAGATGATATTTAAAGGTCCCTCCAAAGCAAACCTTTTTATGATTCTATGACAATTTGAGTGGCTTTTTTGAAGACACTTCACTATATTCAATTAGAGATAATTTACTATATGTAATTTAGGTGTCTACATGTTAGAGATGATTGGCAGCTAGTTATTGAAAGCCTATTTAAAGTAAGTTGCCTGTTTTGTGAAGAATTGAGTTGGAAAAGCTTTATAGTCCACTGACAATTAGGAAGCCTAAGGCTTACTGTGAAAAGTTCAAGACCAGTGGCATAAATGGGTGAAAAAGAGCAGAAAAGGAAACCACAAGTTAACAGTAAGATCATAGTTTTCTACTTGATAGGGAAAAGTCAAGTTATAGGAACTGCTTTGTCCACTGTTCTGTGTATTGGTATAGCAAACCAAAGAGTGTAAATACGACTTTCTGTTCATGCATAAATTGTAAAAAGGACAAGGACAAAGGAAAATAACTATGCAGTAGGTGAGGAAATCATAATTAGGTACAGCATGTGGGACAGAGTTGCAAGACAGAAAGAAGACAGAAATTGCAGAGCTCTTTTTGAAAAAGAAGGTCCCATAAATAAAAACAGATGGAGGATGGCTGTTTTGGAGTTGAAGGGTACATGGATTTAGCTTATGCAAAAAGCAAGAGCAAAAGCTAGATTTCACAATGCAAAATATTCTACTAGAGAATGAAAGAAAGTTATAGGTGTGGGGAAAAATTGGAGACTGGTTTTAGAAATGTCTAAGTGCTTAGTAAAAAAATAGGCAAAGGGAAATATAAGTAATAAGTGGAGATGTAGAAAAAGTTAGTTTTAAAAGAATTTGGCTGGATATCACCTGGAAGAATGATAATATGAGTAAGAAACAGATACAAAATTTACTTTGGGCTTATATCAAAATGCATAGAACTGCACATGTATTTGTTGACATAAAAGAGAAGTATAGCTACCTACAAAATAAATATTTTATCATCTAAATTGTACTTCAGAATTTGCTCCATGGTCTGATGGGGTTTTTGCTTGTCTGTTTGTCTGAATTTTGGAGTAAATGGTCTGGTTTTATCTAGTGTTCATAGTCAATAATAACATTTGGTAGGAAATGATTCTGTATTTCATGAATGGTTCACTTGTTATTAAAGATTGTTTTCCAAACAGTATGCATTGCAATGCCCACTTGTGATAAATAAATGTGATTTGTGCTAACAATTGTAACTATATCAATATTTTAGAAAATATTTGTAAAAAGTAATAGAGGAAAAGGATATGTAATTAGTGTCACAAAACAGATGTTTTCAGATGTTCATGAGAAAATAGGAGACAGGATGTATTTTGAGATAAGTAAAATCTCAAAATAGAATAGGCCTCAGGATCACTAAAGAATCAGCCTTGAAATGGACAAAATTGGGATGATTCCAGGTATCTATGAAATAATACGGCTTATTTTTGGAATATAATGCTGGCTTCTATAGCACAAGACTTGGGGCGCATGTGCAACCTATGGGGTTGTTCAAAAGACGGTGATAATGATGAGAAGCCTTCATCGGAAATGACCACCCAAAAGCCAGGAACACCCCTTAGAAACAAGCGCAGCATGCACTATGCAGTATAGTGACATCAATTTCAAGAATTGAAAATAGGAGGAGAAAATATTGATGAATATGTATTAGCACACAGTATATAAATTGTGTTTGGATTCCTGAGCTTTTTCTACTTGAGGCAGGGTGAAAAGCCCTCCCCATAACCCAATCAATTGGTTTTGCTTATGCTTTATCTGAACCGCTGCCAAATTTCTTTTTGTATCTGCTTGATTATATTTGATTGTAATAGTTTATATAAAACTGCTGCTGAATTAAAATTACTGCTAAATTCAATTTATTGTTTATTGAATTAGACATATAGAACTTCATTCATAACACGCTGAACTCTTTGTGGGTGATCACTCTAAGAGATTGTTATTATTATCCTATCAAAAACCTTTTTGTATACTGCTTTTACCATTATGCCATTATTATACATGCACAGACATTTTCTTTAGCTTCTGATTTTATGTTGATTGATCAGCTACTCACTAAGCAATAGACTTCTAGGTTAGAATGAAAAAGTTATGATTATTCCTGAAGGCAATAACCTCAGAATTCTGATATTGAAGGATAAAAAAACCAAACAGTAATGAAGGTCTGCCAAGTCCATAAACTCTGAACTATAATTTTAGGATAGTTGATAAGGACTTACTAAAGGATGTTGCAGTCTAACTCTTAACAAGCTACTTTCTGAAGTGTCCTATTATTAAGTGACCTTATAGAAGATTACAAGGGGCCCTATTTCTTAGCTGTGTAATTTTTGCTATCCCACTGAAAAAGTGGCATTTCGCAGTTTAATTGGCAGTCTGATGGTAAAAATCCCTTATTGTCACTCTTCTTCGTGCCCATAAAAGCCAAATTCTGTGTAAATAATCATGCTTTACCTGTAGCATATGTCACATCAGTTTAGTTCTGTGATTTTTCTTTTTTCTTTAGAGGTTACCCTTGTTAATAACAATCTCACAAAATCTTGGAAATCCAGTTCTTACACAATAAGTAAAAATTATTTTAGATTTCATGTATAGAAGCTTTACATTTTTGTTTGAATTGCTTAGACTAAATCAGTCATCAAAATACTGGAAAAAATACCTTTCTGGGTTTTCTAGTTTTGACTGGAGATAAATTGTGTGAACAATGAAGCAGCCTGTGAAGGCACCAAAACCAGGTGAGGCTTTCAATAGAGCTCCAGTATGCTCTGAGTATAAAATATGTTCCTTTAATTTCATAAGTGTTATTTTCTTTGACAGGTAAGCTATAATAGGAGGTCAGTCACAGAGAGAGACACAGTATATACTAGGGACAGAACAGAAATATTATATTGTCTCACTGAAGAAGTTTCATCTATTTTACTGTGAAAGGCTGTGTGTTCTGAATAGCAATGCCTGGCCATTAAGAGGATGTGTATTTGAATGCTAGAGGCTATAGGGACGATATAGCTCATATGGCTCAGCTCATTAATATGTTTTGGTTTTTGCCCCTTGAATTATTATCATTATTTTGTATAGAAAATAAAAGGGAAATAATAGAAGCTTACCAAAGGAAAAAAAAAAAAAAAGTACATGACTGCTAAGAAGCCAATACAGAGAAATATGAGGTGTATTATGTCTCTGTGTGTGTTTCGTGGTCTCTAGAAATAACCATACATTTGATCTTGGCACCTCTGACCAAGTGGCACAGGAGAATTTGGACATGTTATAGTTATTTTCTTTTTCTTTCAATTTCTTTCATCCATTAGAACCTGTGATTTGAAGTTTTACGGCAAATAAGTGTGAATGAATAAATCCTATCAAGGAGATGTCTTTAAGTTCTAGTATTTAGCCCAGCTGTTTGCAGGAGTGATTTCTACTAAAGAAATGGAGGAATGGTTTTGTGAGAATTCAGTCAGCTTTACTCTTGAACTTTGCATCTTTTTCCAGAGCAAAAGTACAGAGAACTCAGTTTCTTTTAAGTTCATTTCTATCAGGTAAGTATTGCTGAGTGTCACCATCAGTTTGGTATGAAGTACATGCAAGTTAAACTCAAGGACAGCGAGAAAAAACCCCCAGTTTCTCCTAAGATTTAGGAAAAAACTTAAAGTATATTCCTTCAACTTTAAAGATACCTGTGCTCTTTTATGATAAATTAAAAGACAATTCCTTTTACTCTGGTGTAGGTTTTCTTCCTACAGATGAATCTACAAATATATTGGTCATAAGTTACTTTCCAATAAGTAAAGAAAATACTTATTTTAGTATGTGATTCCACTTTATACTCTTGTAACTGTTTACAATGAACAAAAAGGAACTTTGGATTTTTGAACAAATACAATAAAATCTAGTCATAAGTTTAAAAAAACTCAAAACAAACAAACAAATGAAAAACCCAAAAAAAGACAAAAAATTTAAAATCCACCAGAATTATGAACAGCGCACATATATGCACACATGTAATATATTGGTACCTATATCTGTTGTGAAGCTGGAATGTGCTATAGACATACTAAAAGCTGTGAACATCAACAACAACCACACGTTAACAAGTAGCTACAACTTAATAGGAGCCTATTGAAATGATTTAACATTTAGTTAACTCCAACATTTTGATTTATGCTCTCAGAGATAATAAACATCTTAATGACAAGCACAAATTATATTAGATAAGAAAGACTTATGAGTATCCATTGGAAACCTAATTCTCCAGCATTATTAGATAAGTGCATTGAAAGAGATTTAGCTCAGAAAAAGAAGGTTTTGAAGACTGGAGAAATCAATCAAAAAATATTCATAGGAAGGGGAAGAAGTTACGTTGAAGAGATATATCAGTAGTATTGGAAAACAGGTATGTAGTGGAACTAGATAGGAGTCTACAGAGGCTTGTCACAGAAAGAAAGTTAATCATAGATCTGGTACACTTAAGCAGAACCAGGTAGTCACTCTGTTTAGTAGAAAAGAGAAACATATTTCTCTATTTGTCAAATGTAATGTCAATCAACATTTAAGAAAATTGTCTTCATGGAGCCTGGCTCACTTTGTTAAGAATTGCTTTGTTGTCCTTAGTGATGTTGTTCTCTTTCTGAATTGGTGTATGTCCTGCACAAATTTTTATTTTAGCCAAAAACCTTTCCATTGTATCTGATAATATTCTGTCTGATTAATATGAATTCCTCTTCTCTGATATTCCTAAATGTAATTTTTTCTTCAAGTATAAGAAAAGATCTTATGTCAGTAATGTCAACCTTGCCTCCAAAGTCAGTCCATTATTAACCTGCTGATCTGTCTTATTGCCTGTTCCACTCTAGAAAGCCAAGATCAGTATTACTGGCCATGGTTGCCCGTTCTACAGATATTACTAAGCATGTCTGACCTCTTGCCCAACTTACTGATTTCCACCTCACTCATGTAGCTCCGGAGGAGTTAATATTTGTCAGTTTGTATTTCAAATTTTCTTCCATGCTGTAACTTGTATCATGTCACTTTTTTTATTTATAATATCTTTGAAGCAACATTTGGTTTTCTAACTTGTGCTTCCCTGTGCATAATATTTTTTTTTCTTTGAGTTTGATTAAAACTAGCAAAAGGAAATACACTTTCTTAAATATTAAGCAGACCAGCAGTAGGAAAAGCTGACTGTGGTATAAGTTTAGTAATTTTATAGCTCATTGCTCTGCATGACGACTGTCAATTTATACTAAACCCTTCACAATTTACACTAAGTTAAGGCCCTCAGTAGTAACCAGCCTGCTCCCCTTCAATGCCATTCTTATCCATCATCCAAGCATAAAATGACCCCTTGGACACAAGTTCTTCCTTCACACCCTCATTTCTCCATCACCTTTGCAAAGTATGTAATCAGGAAAGCAATTTAATATATATTTTGGTTATGATATGTGATAAAGTAGAAAGAACAGCAAGAAGTAGTGAGAGCTCCTATAATGATAAGTAAGTGGCCCCTTTTTTGCTTATAACTACCTTGAAGCCTACAGGAATATGATGTGTAAATGGCAGAATTTTGTGCTGACTATGTTTAGGATGCAAAAAAAGGTACAAATCCAAGTTAGCATCTGGCTGGCCAGATTGCATTTCATGGCTTGACTTAAGGAAATTATTTGCTGTTCTCGAATTTGTAGAATGAACAAAGTAAATTACTTCATATGTAAAAATTAATAAGGTGAAAAATTAGAAAACAGACCTGGCACTCACAGCATTTTAGGGCAGGCTTGAAATGTACTGGTTTCTTATATAAGGTTAAGAATTTTGTAACTTAGTTTTTAAAAAACCTAAAATTATGCTTCAAATATAATAAAAATACTTGATTAGTAATTAATTTTATATTTTCTCTTTTATTGATAAAAAAATCTGAAAAACAGCAGAAGCATCTCATTGAAACTTGCAACTGCAAATAAAAGCATGCTATGGTGTCAGAGTATCATTCTATCATATTTTGTAGCTTAGCCTGTTACATTGTAAATTTGTAAGGTAGTGCTGAAGTAATTCAATGAAATAAAGTAATATTTGTGAAAATCCCTTTCATTTTTATTGACCTAAAAACATTAGAGTGTAAATGTATAAGATTTGCTTCAGAAATTTGGGGGATTTTGGTGTCATAATTCTAAATAGGAAAAAGGAACTATGAATCATATATTAGCAGATGAACTTAAAGTCACTTGATCACATTTTTTTTATTATAATACCAGAATCTATTAATCCTTCCTATATCCTTATCTCTCTTTCCTTCCCATCCTGTATTTGAAACAGATACAGTGTCTCTTAGGATTTCATATCCTATCACAAGAATGAAAGGAAATGTGGGGAAGAGTAAAGAAAAATTGAAGGAGATATTGTGGAGACAGTTCTTTATTCTCTCCCTCAATAGAAAGATCACCCATGCATGCCTTTTTCCATTGTAGTTTTGGACCTCTAGTGCAATACAGATGACCCTGGAAACTATAAGCCTCTCAGTCTCACTTTCAGTGCCTGGAAAAATTATGGAGAAGATTATTCTGGTGGTAATGAAAAACAATTGAAGGATAATACAGTCATAGGTCACAGCCAATGTGGCTTCATAAGGCAGAAGTCCTTCTTTTTAAAATTTAATTTCTTTTTGTGACAAGGTAAACCACTTAGTTAAACAAGGGAAACCAGTTGATGTTAATAATCTTTCTGGATTTCAGTAAAACTTCCAACACAGTCTCTCATAGCATCCTTCTGGAAAAAATGTCTAGCCCACAGCTGGATAAACACATCTTCTAATGGGTGAGCAATTGCTAATAAGTCAGGCACAAAGGGTTATAGTGCATGGGTTACACCAGACTGATGACCTGTCACTAGTGGTGTTCCACCGGGCTCCATTTCAGGGTCAGTGCTCCTCCAACATCTTAATAATTGAATTCAATGCAAGACTTGAATGTATATTGTTTGCCAACAATACTAAAGAGGGAGGATCTGTAAAATCCTTTGAGGTCAAAGAGGCTGTGTAGAGAGCCCTCAGTAAATCAAAGGGCAGGGCAATCACTGACTCTATGGGGCATAACAAGGACAAGTGACAAATTCTGCACTTCTGGTGGGGCAACCCTGAATGTACAGATAGACTGGGGAATTAGAGGCTGCAGAGGGGCACCAGAGAAAGGAAACTGGAGGGCAAATTGAATATGAGTCAGCAGTGCCCTGGCAGACAGGAGGGCCAGCTGTGTCCTGGGGGGCATCAGGCACAACATTGCCAGCTGGGCAAGGGAGGGGACTGTCCCACTCTGCTCTGGGCAGCCTCACCTCAAGTCCTGGGGCGGTTTTGGGTGCCAAGACAAGAAAGATATTAAACTATTTAGAGAGTGTCCAAAGGAGGGCTACGAAAATGATGAAGGGTCTGGAGGGGAAGCCATATGAGGAACTACTGAGGTCACTTGGTCTGTTCATCTTAGACAAGAGGAGACTGAGGGGAGACCTCATTGCAATCTGCAACTTCCTTGTGAGTGGAAGAGGAGGGGCAGGCACCAATTTCTTCTCTGTGATGACCAGTGGCATGACCTGAGGGAATGGTCTGAAGTTGTATCAGAGGATGGTTAAGTCAGATACGAGAAAAGAGTTTGTTTTTCACTCTTAGGGTAATTGGAAACTGGAACAGGTTTCCCAGCCTGATAGAGTTCAAGAAGCCTTTGGACAATGTACTCAGGCACATGACATGGTTCTTGGGCCAGGAGCTGGACGCAGTGATCCTTTTGGGTGCCTCCCAATTCGGGATATTCTCAGATTCTATGATTCTGTGTCAGTAGTTTTTTGCATTATGATAAAACAATTGTATACACACTTAAGATGTTTACACAAATGAGTTAGGTTATTAAGACTTATTTTCTAAGTCTAATTTTTGAAAGATGCCTTCTCTTTTTGCATCTTGCTTCTTCTGTAGTCTATGTTTTTAAGAAACTTATTTTACTTTTGTTTTTATATTACTCTTTAATCACCCATATTTTACTATGCTATTACAGATTAAAGAGTTTTATATGTGCTAATGTGCTGTGATGGAGACAGAAGATAGCTGGGTCTTCACTGCCTGCATGTGTTGCCGTTATATGTTGTCTGTTATAGTCTTGTGTTCCTGTCCATCTGTCCCACTCCTGCCACATACCCCCTCTTGCTGTCTCTGATGGTGGTTTGTCCCAAGATAAGAACACCAGGTGGGTTTGCAGAAGGAACTGCCTGGATGATTACATGATTAATACATTTCAGAGATGAGGTCACTGAGATGTTTGCAACTGACTTCAGAGGACATTGGTCTGTGTGATGGTATAAAATACTGCCAACTGGGCCAGCTGGCCTCCTCATGTATCAGAGAGCACCTGTCTGATGGTGTTTTTCTTAGGCTGTGGGTTGAATCTCTCAAGGGTTAGGTTTCTTATCACTATTACCCCTAGATTTCTTATCACATAGATGAACTTTCTCACATTATGCCATAAGTGAAAGTACCTGTGGAATGCAGCCTTTTAAGAAGTTCTGTTTCAAGATGACAGTGATGTCAGTTATTAGATGACTTCTGAGTGATGAGAGTTTGGAACTTTTATGGGCCTAAAATGCTGTAGTAGTTCACACTCCATGCAAAAAAAGTATTCTAGCTTTCCCTGGCCAAGCCCTAAGTGCCAATATACAATTTTTCAAGACATTCCTCCCTCTGCCAATTCATATACATTGAAACTTCAGTAAAGCTTAAGAGGTCTATTATATTTAGGATATAATCATTGGCAAGTTATTTCACATAAAATTATGTAGTAGGCACAGTCCTATGCCTATAGTATTCTCAGAAAAAAATGTGAAGTTGATTCTCTGAGGGTATTAAATTTTATTTACTTAGACCGGATAGGCTATCAGGGAATGCTAATGAATCTCCTGGGTGCAGTCCCATAGAGAGCACGGTAGCAAAACTAAAGCAGGCAGTACGAGTCTTATCCCAAATTCTAAAACCTAGCCTAAAAGTGATATTTTGATAATACTGTTGGTTCTTGTATTTTGATAATACTGTTGGTTGTTGAATTTGAGATAATATCAGTAGCCTGTTTTCTATTTGTTCAGGACTTGAGGATATAAACCATAATTTCAGAACAATTAAAATGTTACATAAGAATACAAGCAGGGAGTCAACATTCCACTACTATTTCAGTGGTGGTTTTTATGTTTAGTACTCTGTCCCTTAAAAAGTTGCTTTGCAGCCAATATTAAAAGTCGATAGTCATACAGTGATAAACAAACAACAGGGAGAGAATGGTTTGTTACCATTGTAACAAATGGTAATGTTGGTTTATAACCAATATGAATCTTAAAAAATGAGAATAGGTGTGAATCATTGTTTATTCAGCACTTGAGGCTATAATAAAGCTTTTGAGATCAATTAAATCACCAAGTAATGCAAGCAAGGAGTCAACATTCAAGAAGCATTCCTACAGTGTATTTGCATTTTTTATCTTTCCTCATTGAAACGACTAAGTGGTTCATGATGTAAAGTCAGACAATTTACAGTAGAGTTTGTGCCTGCACATTTGTATTTGGAAAACTGTATCCTCCTTAGATTTGCTTTTCATAGTCTGTACTTCAAGTCTCCCAGGTTTACATGTTCAATAAATCTCTGAAGAATTTGCCCTCTCTTCCCCTTTCTATATATATTCCACCAGATTTTTTGGTAATGATATGATGATATATAGAACAAAGAGCTGGATTTATTTTATTTGATTATGGTCTGCATACTAATACATCTATGAAGCATTTTATTACCCATCCATAAAAGACACTATTTATTAAATAAATGTATAGAAATTTAGATGGAAAATAAAATGTTCCATTTCATTGCTAATACAAAACCAGAATCTGTTTCTTGTCTGTTTGCCTTACTTACATTATATGCACTAATTATTCTTCCCTACTAATCTTTGCTTTGACTTTCATTTTCCTCTGGGTTTAAACAACTGGACTCTTTCTTCATTATTTTGTAGCTTTTGAAAATGTCTATTTTTCTATCTCAATAGTGTTGTTAATTATATTGGAGAGGACATTTCTGGGACAGCCTGGAAATTTGATCATTCCTTCTCTTTGATACAGAAGCCGGCAATAATCTAGAATTACTCACAGTTTTAAATGTCAAGTTTTAAATGTCACAGTTTTAAATATCAAGTGACAGATGCATCCAATATGCTGGCAAAATTGGAGATTACATTTATAATTTTTGGAAAGCACTACAGCCACATTCTCAAATGTAAACTGCAGCTCATGTTTGATTTAAATCTGTTAGTAATGTTGGTTTTCTTTAGTCTTCTAATTTCCTGAAATAATCACTATGTCTTTTCCCTGTTTTCTACTTCAGCCTATTTTGGCCCATTGATGTTTCTTCTAACTTTCTGACTTTTTGAGGTTAGAATACATAGCTTCATCTTGTAGAGCAAAATAATTACATTTAGATCTTGAAGTGCTGTAGAAGCTACAGCTTGCAAATACCATCCTTCTTATATTCTCCACCAAAGTATAGTAGCTTTACAGCTAAGATTTCACCACTTTTAACCAAAATCAAAAGAGACCATCATCTTGTTTCAGAGACGTAACTTATACTTTTGATTGGGAAATTGTGAGGGCCCTGGGGGGCATCCCCTGAGTTACACCTCACTGGCTCATTCCCCTGTTCCTATGTCTGTTCCTATGTTCCTGAGCCACTCCTTCCCTATTCCCTGATTGGCCCTTGGCTTTGTACTGCCCCGAGACCAGCGTCAGCCCCTGGGCCCCTAGAGAGAGACAGCTGGACCCTGCGTGTGTGTGTGCCTGGGACCTGAACATCTCACCGCACGCATTTACAGAATTGAAAGCCTGTGGATATTATGCAAAGGCCCTTTTTGCTTCTTTATTTGGACTGTGCTAGCAGCAATGCAGGCTGCAACAGGAAATGTCTCTCAGTGTACAGCATATTGAAAAACCATGAAACAATACCAAGCCATAAATATAATGGAAAACCCTCATGAAACCAGACTTTGTAACTGGCAAGTATGTTGTGCTTCTGCTTTCTTCCTGGGATTAGGATCTGATTTGGAAAACAGATTAACAAGGAAGAAGAGGGTGGAGAGGAAGAACAGTACTTGCCTACTCAGATAAGATTTGGTTTCCTGAATATTGTGCTACTGAATTAAGACATAAATAGAAAAACGTTGGATTTTGAGTCAGCAGTCTTCATCTTATGGAGAAAAAAACAGTTGTTTCTAACTCCAAAATTTCTTCTATGATGGAATATCTCTGTAATTTGAACATATTCAGGACTTGAGGAATACTATATACCATGCCAGTTTCCTTATTTTTTCCCTCTTTAAAACAACAATAGGATTACTTGCTAAGAACAAAGTAGAGACATGGACTTTTATGAGTGGATAGAGTACTAATTTTGTGTGTTAGAATTTTGTTTTGAATGCTGCAACTCTTGTCTCTTATATTTTATAAACATATAAAGACTGGTGCAGGACAAAACTATTTTAGTTTCCCAAAATGTAAAAATAAAAGGTTTAAGGAAGTTGCTGGATAGATAAAGGATGACACTGAGGATATTGATTTATTGATTAAACAGGGGAGGATATAAAACTCTTGCTACAAGTATAAATCAAGACTTGGAGGAACTAACTTTTGGATCACTTCCAAGTCCACTCAGTCTGTGATATTTTTACTTGATATTTTTACTGAGTCTGAGATGAAAGCTATCTGCAGTTGGACAGTTGTACCCTTCACTCCATTAAAAGTGATAGTGACATTATGACATCAATTCTCAGGCTATCACACATCTTTTAAAAGGTTATTTTATTTGATTCTGCAAGTTTAAACACCCTAGTAGCATATACACCACCAATGTTGCCATATACCAATTCCTCTTTTCCTAAATTTAAGTAAAAATAGATGACCTTATAGAACATAAATCATAGAAAATCATTTGAAAATCATCTAGTACAACCTCCCGGTCATGGACAGGGACATATTTCAATGGATCAGGTGACTCAAAGTTCTGTCCAGCCTGACTTTAAATATTGACAGTGATGGGACATCTATAATTTCTCTGGGAAATCTGTTTCAGTGGTTTACCATCATCAATGTAAAAATATTTGTTCTTTATATCCAGTCTAGTTTGAATCTTTTTAAATTTAAAACCATTGCCCCTTGTCCTGCAACTACATGCTTTGGTAAAAATTCTCAATTTTCTTATAAGTTTACTTTGTGTATTAAAAGACTTCATTGAGGTCCCCCTGGAGCCTTCTTTTTTCTTGAACAACCCCAAATCTCTGCACATCTTCATAGCAAAGGATTCCAGCCCATTTCAACAGCTCCATGTCTTTATTGTACTGGGCACCCCAGAGCTGGATGCAGCTCTGCAGGTCAGGTCTCACCAGAGCAGAGCAGAGGTGCAGAATCCCCTCTCTCCCCTGCTGCCCACAGATGCAGCCCAGGATTTGGTTGAATCTCAGGGCTAAGACTACACATTGGCCACTCATATCCAATTTTACACAGAGCAGTATCCCAAAGTTTTTATCTGCAGGATTTCTCTCAATCAGTTCTCCAGCCTGTATTGATACTGGGGATTGCCCATGCCCACATGCAGGACCTTGCATTTGGTCTTGTTGAACTTCTTGAGTTTTATGTAGACCAATTCCTCCAGCCTTTCCAGATCCCTATGGATAACATCCTATCCCTTAATCATGTTAACTGTACCACTCAGCTTGATGTCGGTTGCAAAGCTGAGGATGCACTCACTGAGAGACAACCCCTGGTATGGATTTCGCATTGAACAGTGAGCATTTGATTTGATTGTAAATGGCCATCCAGGCAGATCTTTGTTCTCCTTATCATTCAGCCATCAAACCCTTACCTTTTCTATTTAGAGTCAATAATGTTGTGAGTGTGGGGTATTGTATTAAAGGTCTTACAGAAGTCCAACTACCTCTTCCCTTGTCCACTGAGAAAGTCTCTCCATCAAAGAGGCCACTGGATTACTTCAGAATGATTTGCCCTTTTTGAAGCCATGCTGTCTGTCTGCAGTCATCTCTCTGCCCTCCATAGGCTTTCACATAACTTCCTGGAGGATCTGTAAAAACAGTGTGATACTCCCTTTTCTCTAGGCACTTCAACTCCCTTCCATGAGTTTTCAAATATGATGGAGAATGGCTTGGTAAATACACTTGCCACATCCCCCATGACCCTGAGATGCATCCCTTTGGTACCCATGGCTGACCAGTGGGTCTTCGACCTGAACTTATGCTGAGAGGGGCTTCATTCCCCCAGTCCCCGCCTTGGATTCAAGGGCTTGAGAAGTGTGGGAATAAGACTGAAATTTAAAAAACCAAATTGTTTTGTACCTTAGCCTTCTCCTTTTTCATTTTTTGGAGGGGTACCTGTGCTTTAATTTTTGTTACATACATATATACAGAAGCCCTTCTTGTTATTCTTCATATTCCTTGCCAAATTCAGCACCCACTGTGCCTCAGATTTCCTAACCCCAGATCCATATATCTGTATAGTATCTGTATACTCTTCCAGGATACATTACCCTCTTAGATGTCATTTTCACCAGGAAGTCCTCACTTAGCAGTACTCTTGTTCTGCCTTCCTTGCCTGATTTTTTTCACATGGGAATCATGAGCTCTTGGACTTTCAATAGAAATGTTTCTAACACAGATGAGGTGTGAGATTAACACAGGTGAGATAAATCTTGGCATATTTACTTTGAGCATATTTGGAATCTAATATTTGGGTTATTCTTCAGACTGCAGCACACTTACTCTTTTCTGTGTATGAAGGTCAGTACATAAATGTCAAGCAGTTTTCTAAAATCATGTGGTTGATCTTTGCTGTTGCTTGCTAATCTATTACTACCTCTACAATGTCATTACTGCGACATATTTGTAGATGCCAAACCATTTCTTTTTACTTTTGCTGCTAACAGGGAAGGATAAAAGTAGGCTTGTACATTGAAAATACAGAAGTACACATTTTCTTGTTTCTTTAATTAGGCACATTGCATTTACTGAAGTATGAAATGGCCAATGTGTTTGACATGTTCTGAGCTAGGGAAGAATATTTAATAAAAGAATATAATTAGTTAATTTTCTGGCAGGTCTAGAGAGAAAGTATTAGACCTTGTGAATATAAGTACCAACTTATATTTTGTGCAAACAGGCTGATAGCATGTTATTATGAAGTCTTGAACCCACTAAATTTGAAGTAGTATTTCCCAGAGAAGAGAGTATTTAAGTGTTTATGAAACAGGTGTCCTGGTTTTTCCTGACAAATGTTGCACATTTGTGAAACGTCACATTAATGACACTTCAGTTACTGTCTCTGCCACTGCTAATTTCAGCAGTGAAAAGTTTCAACAGTAATGAACTTATCTTAGTGGAACATTTTTCTAGAGTAGGACGAGAAAGCTCTGTTTATGACAAGCTTGGATTACATGCACAATATTTTATTAACAAGTTCTCCCCTTTTTTTTTTCTTTTTTGTTTTTCAATGAATAGATAATTGGAATAGTTTATTCATGACCACAATTATGTAGAAACCAGCTTTTTCATTAAAGACATGCAATTAAATGACTAGTTTTGTCTTTAATGCTTTAAGCCTTTGGCATTTCTTCTATTATGTGCTGTCCATGCAGAAATGAACAGTGCAGGGAACATAAAAGATAAGTAATAAGGCAGCAATAATAAAGTAGCATATATTACTTTCTACAGGAAAAAAATAATTGGGCAGAAATAATTTCCTTCTTTTTTATTATTTAAATGAGGATGACCATGACTACAAACTTAAAAATTACAAAAAGTGCACTGAAAAATTCAGCTCATTAAACCCTGCCATTTTTGTAATAAACTGAATGTAAGGTATATGCAATATTCTTTTTATTTGCTTCTCTTTTCTTTTTGAAACACATTTTAAAAAATGTAAAACCCCTTCCTTATTTGAAGTGCACCTGAACACTGTATGCATAAAAGCATCACAATTTGGCACTTCGACTCTAAGGAAGTGAGTGCTACAGAAATGCTTCTGAATAATAAAATGAAGAAGCAAGCATAAACACTTATTTCACCCACTTTTCATTTTCCACAATTTAAACCTAAGCCACATATTAGCACTTTGTCAGAATTACAAATAGATAAATTCTTTATTGTATCTTTACACAGCAGTGATGGGATGAGCACATTAAAAAAGAGATCTGTTCAGAAATGTCAGAGTATTAGTAAATATTTAGCCCCAAATGGTTATTAAACTTTCAAAATCACAAGAAAATCTCAGAAGTGACTGTATTTCTCTTCACTTTCTAATAAGTAGTGCTGTAATTGTCATTTTAATTTAAAAAGCCATCTTAGTGTAAATAAGAGAAAATATTTGCTGTGGCAGTGGATCTTTTGACAAGTTAATAATTTCAAATTAATTTACCTACAATAAAGAGTAGACACCTTATTTCTTAGGTAATTAAGAGGTTAAAGACCATCAGTATTTCAAGGAAAGAGTGAGGTCTTTGATAACAAGTGCATGCTTTTAGGTTAAGTTTATTTTCATTTTGCTTCTTGACTGGGTTTGAAAACATAAGGTCCTTAGGAAGAAGAACATTACAGCTGAGGTACATATAAAGTAGGAGAGGATAGAAAAATTAGAAGAAGTCAATTTTTAAAGGCTTTTAAGGTTTTTTAAGGTTTTAAAGTTTTTTAGATTGTTTTATTTTAAAATAATTGTTTGGGGATTTAAAAAAAATATTTATTATATTAAATGAAGATTATATCAGGTCTGATCTCTTTTTTGGGGGGAAACATGATGCAAATAAACAACATCCCAAAATGGAAGGATTTGGAGAAATAATTTTGCTGATTAAAAATTACTGGGAAGCTACTTTGAGTATGACCTGTCTATTGAAGTTAAATTTCTGTCTAATATGAAAAGGATCTAGTCTTAAATCTTTTAAAATCCAATATAAAGGAATAAAAGCAAGCTCTAGTTAATAGAATAAAAAAATCATCTGGGTAACAGTGATTTTTCCTTTATAAAGTAATATGGATTTAATGGAACTGCCAATGCATAATATAGATAGATATCCATCTGCCCATCTGTTTGTCTAGGTGGATGAATGATTTTTAAAATTTTTACTCAGAAATATCTTTCATCATTTAAAGATGATGAAAGACTTTCTTTCAAAATGTTAAACTTTCTTTCAAAATGTTAGTTTTACCGCACTACTTTGATTATTTCAGTACTGATTCATTGGTTGATAACAACTTCAAGGTAATATGAAAATTTGAATGGTTTAAAAGTTTGAAAAGGAAATTTAAGTCTTATTAAACTAATATTGCTTTCAATGTTTTACCAAATTCACTGCAAATTAAAAAAAAGTTACCAAAACAAGATGCTACTGTAATAAGCCTACTTACTCTAGTTGATATGCTTTGGGAGCAGATAATGTCTACTACATACTGGTTATAAAATAAACAGACATTATTAAACATGTGATTTAAAATACTCATATAATCAAAGGTCAAATGAAATCACAACAATTACAGAAAATGTAATGCCCTCAATAATAAATCAGCATAGATATTTGCACAGGAATGTGTTTAAAAGCAACTATAGAAAATAGATGACAGTGCAAACATCTAAACCTGTTGTTGTTCAATAACATTTATGGCTGCTGCAAAATGATTTGAATCACAGAACTTCATGCACATAGGAGTACAGAATCTTTGTTGTAGTTAAAAAGGTACTTGAAGCTGACTAAAAAACATTAATTAGAAAATCAGAGAGAAAACTAGGTAATATTTGGTTTGTTTGACACATGTGAAGTGTCTTTTCCCATTATTCTTTAAGACTTTTTAGAGATTTCAAAGTGAAATTTCTTTGGAAATTATTGGAATAACAGGTTTTAGTATCTGTCTAGTAAAGGTGTCTTTATATATAATTTGAAGAAGGCATCCTGTCAGTTTCATACTGCCTGTTTCTGTAATGCTGAAGAAGATAGACATGTAAATGTAAAACATATTATGAAAACTACCAGATAAAATTTTATAAATAAAATTCAATTTTGGAAAGGTTAAGCATGGTTCTTTTCTAACCCTCTTAAGAAAGCTTATTTTCTTCCCTTGCTTCTTTTTTGCTCTAAAAATATGTTATTCTTCCAATTGTGTTGTTTTAAAATTATTTTAAAATTTATTTCTACGGTCAAAGACCTGGAAGACCAAAGTGTCAATGTCATAAGCCATTTTAAGGAAAGAATAGCTGGTAACTGAGTACAAATACTTCTGATGTGAACAAACATCAGGGAATTAATTTTTATCTATTCATTTAATGTTTTAAGTAATGCTAGAAAGGCTCCTAAGTCTGCATTTAAAATATCAGAATCTCTGCATTTAAAAATATCAGAAAGGGAAGATTGTAAAAAATATATTAAAAAAGACCAATACCAATAAGTCTTCCAGTCTCTAGTTGATATATACATTGCATGGGAAGCTGTGTGCCATACTAAATGACAATCTTCATTAATGTTGTTCTCCTATGCTGTTGTAAATCCTTAGGTAACTTTGCCATTAGCATGACTCAGAGCTTCTTAAAATGTTTTTTCCTGCCTAACTTGTAGCAGCAATTTCTGAGTTCTGTTTGTTTTACAAAAGTTCTAAGTTTCCTGAGAGTCCTAATCATAGTAGTTTTTCTTTTCAGTTGAATCTCGTAATACCAGAGTCTGGACTTCCACCTTCAAATCACAAAACCATTTTAAAGAAGACTTTCATTTGTGAAGATCTGACACTTTTAATTTATTACTCATGATTTTTCAACTTTAAACACAAATGTTAATATTTACAAAGAATCTGCCTGTTAGTTTCACTTAGGTGAAAAATCATCATAACTTATTCCTTATGCTGCATGCAAAAACAGAGGTTTGCTAGGTCTTTTAAATAGCCATAACAAGCTACTAGTGCAAAAAAAGAGGAGCTGGTACTCTGCCCCACATGTAGTGCTCTCCCAAGCTATAGCTGCATTCATCTCAGAGGATGCATGATCCTAACATGACTTCTCTGATATGTTTTACTGCTCTGTAAAGCCCACTGAATTTCCATCCTTGAACTTACTTAGGCTTTCCTGAAAATTTTGTTCACAGCATCCTGTATCTGGAATTATCTGGCATCATGCTTCTGGCCACGCAAAAAGACTCTCATTTGTGTTCAGCCTGGTTTCACTCCTTTTTCCCCTGGTTTTATTTGATATATGTACTGTAAAAGCAAAGACTAGGTGTAATATTTTGTGACAGTGTCATGAAATCTGATTTTTTTTTTCCCCTGGGAAATTATTGATTTGAATGGCAAATGGATGGAGAAGGAGTGTCACAACAGCTTGCCTAGGACCACTGTGCTAGAAAGAGATCATGGCAATAATAAAGACTTCATCAGCAGACACGTTTGCTCATCCTTAGTGAACTAAAACTTCTTTAGGGGTACTCAATTAGTTGTAATTAAGTTTTAACTGAATCCAGCCAAAGTCCTTTGGGAGTTTTTACACTTCAATTATCTTCACCACAGGTCTCTATATCTGTATGATAGTGCCTGAATTTCAGTTTTTTTCATGACTCATCCAACTCTAGTTGAATTTTGATTCAGCATGATAGTTGCAAGTGTGAAAAAAGAACCGAGGCATGACACTGTATCATCAAGACTTAGTTTACAAGTAAGACAGGGATGGAGAATCTACAGGAGTGTCCGGGGATGGGGGGTATATAAAGCACAAGGTATATTTACCTAGAGAACCTGTAACTGTAATCAACTAGCAGTACTTAAAGCCTATATCCTAGCAAGCACATTTGGAGCTTTAGTATCAGGCTACAGTAGATATTATTGATAAGCATTTTGTGCATAACCATAAAGACACCTGAAGTTCTTAACATTGTATTGTTTCTGTAAGAAATGGATATATGAAAAATACTTATATTTGAAATAACTCCAATATAGTTTCAATCTGTCACTGTTCTTATGGAAAAAAGCAAATAAAATATCTTCCCATAGGCAAAAAATAATAATTTTTGTGTGCAGATCTTTCTGTGGCAGTATAATTTTTTTCCTGCATGTATGGGAGAACTTGACTTTCATTGATTCTAGTGATGCAGCTCTGCAGTGGTGATAAAAGATATAATTCTTAGCATTATTCTGCTTTATATTTTCCTGCATTACTGACGCAGCTTTTAAGAGTCATGTTAGATATGCTAATTGAAAAGTGAGGTTAGCTGTGGTGTCAGTACAGCAACCTAGAGAGTAACAGTGAAAATCTGTATATCAACTGTTTAATTACTTATTTAAAATAACCTTTATATATTATTATACTTCAGAATCTTTTCCTAATTTCCAACTGCTACTGGGTGATGTACTGCCCCACAAAAATCTCTTGAAATCCAAGTTTATGAAATCCAAGTCTTTTAATACAGTATGATATGAAAAGCATATTGAGAGCTGATGTGCAATGAATAAAACCTAATTAAATCCTGATAAAAATGCTTGTCACTAGCTCCCTGCAGGCAGTGCTTGTGTTTTGTCTTCTCAGTTCCAGTGTTTAGTGGCTTTAAAGGTCAGAATAGAGTAGCAGCATAGAGATTCAAATGCTTGTGGATTTCTCAAAGATGTACCAAATACTATGCATCATTAAGAAATAAATGTGCTTAGCTGGCTTCAGAGTGGAATGAGTGGAGAAATTTGCTTTTGACATGTGTGCTCTAAGCCCAGTTTCTGCTGTATATTCATACTAAGATATCACACCTCTGTTTTATGTAATGAATCTATATTTAGCAAGGGTAAAAACCCTCAGTATTTTGCCCAAAATCTTACTGAACACTCTTCCTGAAGTGTCCACAATGACATAGTCTATCCTTTGGGCATTCCAGAATGATTTTCAGCTAGAAGACAGATTGTACTCGAGCAAGGTTCATGCTTCAATGTTTCTCAGCCTCAGAAAACAAATATCCCTTAAAAATAAACCCAACAAAAATGGTTCAAATAGGATGCCAGAGAAGAGACACACTATTAGAGAAAACAGAATTGAGAGGAAGTATTTCTGGTGATCTAATTCTGAGTCACACAAGTTGTGACATTCTTTAAAATGAGTTCCGTAAAAAAGAGTCAGGAATAAAGGAAATTTAGAGGAGGAAGATAGGGCCAATTTAAGAGAATGCATGTAAAGGACAAGAAGGGCAAAGAGTTAACTTTCAAGACTGCTTAAACACAAAATTATTAGGATATTGAGAAGAACGAAACATGTTTCTGAATGCTATTTTTCTTTGTTTTTAAGGTTTTGTTGCAAAATTGTTGTTATAACATTTTATAGTGCTTCTTTTCGTTGTTTGGGTTTTTTTTTCCTTAGAGGACTAGACAGTCCAACTTAGATAATAATAACATTCCTCTTGAAACTGTACCAATCATGTCTATCCTGGCCTGAGGTATAACAATATCTATTGGCTTTTTGTCTGCTTTCCTCTACAGCAAAAGTAATTTTAAAGTCCATTTTTGTATCATACTAATGAATAAGATTTTAGCAATTAATATCAGAGTTTTAAATGTAACATATATACTTAATACACACTGGATTTCTTTTCAAATTCTTTCTTTTATATTTTATGGAAGTGTTTCCAGGGGAATAAACTGTGTCAGTTTTACCCAGGTTGTTTTTTGTTCAAAGTCATGATTTATGCTACCCACATGGAAATCAATTTACTTTTTAAATTATTTTTTTTAAATCACATTAGTTTGGATTAAAAATCAAATTATATACTTCTTTCTCTAATTTCTCCTAGATCTCAGGTTTTCTGTTCTCTGAGAGCAAAATGATGTAATTTTACTCTCAATGACACTCTATTTATCTATTTCATCATTTACACTTATTCTTTTTTAAAGTATTATTGCTTTTCTGTACTGGTCCTAATGAATTTAAATATTCTTGCTAAAAAATTTGCTTTATGGCCAGGAACCTTTTAAAATTTCCCAAGAACTTTAAAATACTTAGGTACTTTCCCAAATATTCCCATTATAGCACTTCCTCTTGTGCATTTAAAAACAACACATTATTGTTAGTCACATTTTCATTAGTGACTTTATAAACTCTCCTTTAATAAGCTTATTTAGAATAAGCTGCTAAATAATTGCTTAGATTAGTTATTTGCTTATCTCAAAAATGCTATAGAAACTTTCTGTATTCTCAGAACACAACCTTGTTCCATTGACTTCAGGTGGTGTTTATGCATATGTTCATATTCCTGAAATATGAAGTCTTGTGAAAACAGACAGAATTTTTTCCCATGGAACAGCATTAAACTTTTCTTTCTAATGCTGAAGAAAACGCCCCACAACAGTTAAAAACACTAAGAAATCATATTTTGCTCATCACCATAATAACCAACTACCTGTTGTGTAATTTGATGGGAAATAATCTGAAGTTATACAACCTGATTATTGTGTTGTAAGAAACATGAAAGATTTAGAAAATATTTTTTCAGTCAGGTCTCATTAATGTTCTGTTTAAGAAGAAACACCTGACTAGAAACTTTTAGTATGAAAAGGAGCAGAACATATTATATATGGAAAATCAAAATGCTGACAGGTAACCCTATTTATTTTCATTCCATGATGTTTGGTGTTTTGGCATACTGTTTGTACACATGTGAAGAGTGTTTCAACAGCTGTTGAGAGTTAGTTATCTTGACCCCAGTGCTGCTCTCACAGCTCTTGGCAGTTTCATTATGTGCAGCTATTTTTGTCCTCCAAGCATAATCATAAACCTGTTCTGCTTTTTTTTCTGGAAGAAACCTCCAAAGTTATAGTGTAGCAGCATAACCATAAAAAATTATGGCTGATTAAATATTTAAGGAAAACAAATCTATACAAAAAAACATCTAGATACTAAAAGTGAACTTCTGGACACAGAAGGCTTCAATGATTGGCATCACAGGGACATATGTCTCTATTACTGCAAAGAGCTGTACAGATAATGCACAGATCTCAGTCTTTGCCATGGATGCTGCTGTTTGTGGCACTAATATAGAAGCATTAATATCTTCTCTGCCTTTGGGAAACTAATGTTATGGTGCTCCAGTGCCCTGTTCTGCCTCCCTAGTCTGAAATATCTCTGTCAAGATTCATCAGAGGTACACATCTCCCTAATCTGACACCTTGCTCAGATAGTCACTGGCTAGAGAATAGTCTAAAAGGCATATAGAAATTTTAAGTAGCAGTCTGGCTTGCCTTTGCATTCTGACTTTGCACTGTGCCTATGTGGCCCATCTCCATAAATCTTGATTGTAAGGAGGATGAAAACTGTTCAGCACTAAAAATCACAGCTAAAGGAAATGTGGAAATATTTCCTGATTATATTTAACATTTAACTGTTTATCTGATGCAAGCTAGAAACAAGTTGTATAGTAACATTAATCAGCATATTTTTTTCTTATGTGTACATCCCTAAGGATTATTAATACTTTCAACTGCTGATTACCACATTTCTGAAAGAACAAGGTTTGTACCTGTACTGTATGTTAAAGATATTATTTAGTGAATACTAATTTTGAAGATGACTAATTTCTTCATTGACTGACCAAGTCCCAAAGTAATAGTTTAATAGTAATAGTGTAATAGTTCCCCTGCTGTGGAGAACAGATTAGTTATTAGGAAGAAATTCCTTCCTGTGAGCCTGGAACAGATTGCCCAGAGAAGCTGTGGCTGCCCCATCCCTGGGAGGCCGGGTTGGATGGGGCGTAGAGCAATCTGGTCTGGTGGAAGGTGTTCCTACAGGCAGAGGGTGGGATGAGATGAGCTTTAAGGTCCCTTCCAATCCAAACTACTCTAAGATTCTATGATCAGTTAATCACTACTATAGGAAAATTAAGGTAGAGAAGGAATATGATGATGTAGTTGCAGTGGAACAGATCTGAAGGAAACTGACAGGAAGTGGGAAAAGAAAACTGAGGAATGAGTGATACTGAAGTGTGAGAAGAAACATTTAGAAGTGGGATAAAGTAAATCACTTAAGAAAATTTTTGGTTAGGTTGTTAAGGAAATGAAAGTAATTAGACAAAAATAAAAATACTCTATTTAAACACTACACTGCAATAGAAAAATTCTAAATAAAATAATATTTACAATGGAAAGGAAAAGTTATTAGTAAATTCTGAAATACTATGTGAGAGAATCTGCAAGTTTTAGTGCTCTAATCTTTCAGATCATTTGAGATCCTCTTGAGTATTCCAGTTTTCAGATTACAAAAATAGCTTTGCCAATGGCGGAAAGAATTTAATAATTAAGAAAAAAAGTCTACAGTATTGTATCATATATTTTAGTATGGTTTAATATTATTCATTAACTATTAAATACTCTAAAGAATGTCTACCAAAAGAGAAAGAATTAGTGATTGGCCAAGACACTGAGTAGAAGTCAGCAAACTGCATGTCTGTATTATGACCATCATCCCAAAGTGAAACTTGATTGTCATTATCAGTATAATTTCAAATAGTATTCATAGCATATCATATGCATATACATATATGTATATATATGACTTAAAATTACCTGAAGATAAGCCCAGTGGCATTTATGTTCTGAGAATCTTGATAACTTCCTCATTTTAAGAAATTTTAGGGGTCTGAAAAGTTGATTAGGATTTGCTAGAGATTTTTAAACTACCTCTCCTGGGTTTTTTGTGTCATTTTGATTGACCTGGTTTGGATTGGCAAGAAAAGTAATTTCTTTTTTACCAAATTACAGAAAATATTCTTATTGCATGTCTGCTTCTCTGATAAGAAGCACGTGGCTTGTATAAATGAAGAGAAATTTTGTTAGAATCTAGGAGGACAAAAACAACTCTAGGTGATTCAGCTTCCTGTGTTGGGTAAAACAAAGTTGTATCCTGTTGAAGTAGCAATTAACCCAGATATCAGGTACTGCGAAGTGAAAGAGCCTCCACCTTTCTGCTGACATTTACACACATAACGTCAATGGTTGTTATGAACCACAGAAAGAAGAATAAAAGAATCTAAGGGTCTGTGAATAAAACAGATAGGACCCAGAAAGCCTTGAAATATACCCAAAAAACATGATTAAAACCAAATGAATTTAGATGTTCATGAAAAAAAATTATATGTTTTACTGAATAGTAAAAGAAGCAAAGAAAAGAAAGAAAAGAGAACGAGAGAAAGAAATAGAAAAAGAGGTGTGCATAGGGAGAGAGAGACAGGGGTTAGATTGAAACATATCATCCTTCTGGGGATCCCAGTGATGTCTCATTGTTCCCCTCCATCTGGCCTTCTTGGTGGTGAGGGTGCCCCATCCCCTGCTGCTGCCACCAAAAAGTATATAATCCAATGGAATAATACACATTTGGGTCAGGTGGGAACACCCAGGTGCTGACCCACCCTTTGGGGAGGCCAAGTTTGACACTGTTCCTTGCAGCACTGTGGATCTCTTGGATCATTTGCAGTGCTCTGATGCAGGGTCTGGGGACCCCTTTGGGGGGGCAGGCCTTTGATGGGCTGTGACACCCCCTCCGCATTATGTGAATGCAGCTTTTCCTGGAGTGAAGGGACCTCAGAGCTGAGCTGGTCTGCAGTGCAGAGAATGGGTGTTAACTGCCTGGGACCAGAGGCTTTTTCACCACACACCCAAAAACCTCTCCTTTCCCCACCCTCTGGTGTGAGAGTCTGTTCAATCCCAGCAGCTGAGAGCCCTGGGGTGTGGTCTCCACCCCAAAGGGGCTCAGCTTGATCCCCCTGTGAAAGTGTTCTCATCTTCATCAACGATTACTAGAGATCAGAAGGCCTATTCAGGGTGTGGTGGTCTCTGCAGTTTTTGTAATACAGTTTTTCTGTAATAGGCAAAGTTCCTTCATGAAGATGTTTAAGCTATAAATTATAACATTCAGTTTCTGACAGTGGTGACCTATTGTACAAAGCCAGAAGAGTGCAAGAAAATCCTTTTAATAGTTTCCACTGTTTATTTAGAATGAGCAAATTAAAATAAAAAGAACACTAGGTGATTAGATATACCATCAGTTTGAGTAAGCTGCAAGACAAGATCTTACTAATAGCTTATATATAAGAATTGTCCTGGTTGCTTCATGGATTTGGCTTATGTGATTTGACAAGATAATTTTGCTGCTCTACTTGTCAGAAAAATAGCCTTATTTTTATTATATATATTATATATATATTAAATATATATAAAAAGTATAAATTAAAATATATTAAAATCTATAAAATATAATATATATTAAATATTATACATATATGTCTTTATTATATAATATTACATCTATATATAAAATGTATCACTTGGGGAGATAAGACTGCAATTCACAAAATCCCAACTTCTAGGAAAAAGTTTCATTTCAAAACCAAAATGAATCTCATCAAATCTCATCAAATAACTTAATGTATCAAATCTAGATTTACCTTCAAGAACAGAGCACCTTGTTCTATGGTTGAAAAAGCAGAGGAATTGTCCAGTAGACAAAGCAGGGAAATATGTGTGTTAACTACCTAAAACTGTTGCAGATTTTAGGAGTTCTCTAAACAGAGACATAGAGTCCAATTTAGAAAGAAGACATCATTTATTCTGCGCAGGGTGCAAGGTGGATGTTTCTACGAATCAAGCCCACCATGGGATAAAATGTTGTATTTTTTTATATAGTAAAATTTAATGAGACCAAATCATCTATTACATATTCTCCACCTACCTAATGTGGAGAATTTACCTATTTTACCTATTTATTGAGAGATGTAATCTTTTGCAATTCTTGAAACACAGATTTGTTCATTAAGCAACATCTGCTGTAGAATTAATCTGATATCTGTTACATTTACAAAAGATGAAAAATTTCATCCTGGAATGAGATAAATCAACTTGAAGACATCAAAATCCAGAAGAGCATAAGCTCTCCCTCTTGCATTCCCTTTCTCCTCCTCAAAAATTGGTAACTATTGCAATATTGTAAGAATTTAAATTTAGACACATAATGAGCATAAAAAAAGTTGAAAAAAATACTTTAAAAGTACAAAATTTTCTGGAAAACAAAAAAAATTTATAAATGCTCATCAATATATTTCAAGGAAATTTTAAAATTTAATAACAATGTAGAATTTAGTTTAAAAAGTTAATCATATTCATGTCCATTTTGCTCAAACCTCCACGTCTAAAAGGTATTGCTGCTCAGTCACAGGAAAGGAAATCAGCAGCTGTTCTCCAAAGAATGAAATCTTTATTTATAAATTCTTGTTTGTTTAAGAGATCACAAATCCTTTTCTTATGGCACTAATATGGAGCACAGCCCACAGAAGATATGGAAGATTCTGCAAACTCAGCTTGAATTGTACTCCCATGTGGAGAGAGAAGACTGTCTCCCAGCTTAACTTAATCCAGTCATCTAGACAGTTTAAATGTAAGAGAGATGATGTAGAGACAAATCTTTTGGGAAAAAAATGTCTTAATGGAGGATGGTTCAACACCCTTTCTCAAAATATGTAGGAAGCAATAGCTGACACTTTCAACAAGAAAAAAAAAGAGGGCAGAGCAGTTAATTGGAAAGCAAGTTACCAGTTGGCTTATTGGAAGCAAGTATTTATTTTTATTTTTTTATTGGAAAATACCTTAATGGGGAATGGCAGTTACGGAGAAATGCTGTTAACCAGCTTGTTTCTCCTGCATCTTTCAGTATGATTTCCCACTATTAACTCTTGATCTCCCTTCTGAGGTATTCAGAGTGGCGAGTGGGGTGGGAAAGGAACTCCATCTTTCTTCTAAATGTATATTGCAGTGTCTTTCTACAAGTGTTTCACTCCTGGCAGGTTTCTTCTGCTAGAAGGCAAACTGGTTGTAGCAAATATGGGGCAGCCTTTGGATGAAAGCCCAGTGGAAAGCCCATCTGTAAAGAGTGGGAATTTTGTCACTGCTTTCATGGAGAAAACACCAGCTTGGATTTCATTTCTAAAGCTGTTGCGACATTTGTCTCAATACCTATATTCCAAGTTATTGTCAGAATTGGGTAGAGGACTGGACACAGGGCAGCTCTTCGTAATGGATGAAAGAGCATTGTCTAGATTATTATACACACAAATACAATTTAAGCAGTTCTTCCTGACTCCTGCTGTAAAATCACATGAAGATTTCTTCATGGCTTGTTTTCAGTAGAGACAAGACAACAGAGACAACAGAGTCTCAAAACAATTGTGTTAGCAATTAAAGAAGTGGAAGATTTGAATCTGCCTACAATGATGGGATCATGCATAAAGCAACTCCTTTTGCTTTAAATCTGACAAATCACTGCCTTCTAACAACTTTGCAACAAGTGCTGAAGAAATCTCTAGCTTTCTAAGATATCACATCTCTAGTTTTGCTGTCTGTTAGTCTTTTTCCACTTGTTTGTGATAGATTAACAGTCCTATTTTACTATCACACTTGAAATTTTGCAACATTGCTGGTACTCTACCATGGAATTATTTTGCTTTGTAGTGAGAGTGAAGAAACAGGATTCTCCACAATGTTTGAAATTATAAGTAGAAAAAAAAAAACCTTCTTTAATAATATTTATTTCTGATCTATCATCAGCCTAACGCGAAGAAGAAAATTATTTATGGTAATTTAAAAATCTTCATCTACTAATAAGGAGAAGAACTAAGAAAAGACAGATTTCAGTAATTTTAAACTTAGTAATAAAAACAATGAAAGTCATTAGGAAATCAAAATAAATTTAATTTTAATTCTCTCACAAAATTCATCTATATATGTTAGGTATAAGGATTAGCAAAGTATACAGTTGTGAATAGATTTCACAAAGAAGGTCTAAAGAAGGTGTTTAATCTATAAAATGTATTTCACTCCATGGCTTTTTCATTTACCTTATTTTCTTCTATTTATCCTACTATTGGCCTTCACCTCTGGTCAGAAGTAAATGCAAGGAACTTACCGTGTTTTACTTTATTACAGTGGCTCTCTCCATGAGCTAAGAACTGTTATGTTATCCATGTTGGCTGTAAGAATTTTCCTGAAACTTATTCAGCTACTTTTTTATTTGGGCTTAGGTCTCAAATTTGTTTTGAAATGCATTTCTGTGATGATGAGGATACAATTCATTGTAGCACCTGACCTCCATCCATCACAATTATAAATGTAAAGCCATGAGCTTTTGTTCCTGACATTTCCTGCTCTCCCTGTAATTTTCACAGGTAGGGACTCAAGCTGTCCTTCTCCCATTTCTCATTACAGTCTTTGTCATGAGATGATGCGACATTTAATTCCTTTTTCACTGCTCAGTCCAGTTTTAAAACCATATAATGGTTGGAATGTATGTACAATGATGGTCTAAAGAGCTACACAGCTGTGTGTGCATTATTTGCTTCTGAAACAAGGGCACCTAACCTCTTTGGTGCCTAACTCCAAATAAATGACATTGTAAGCAAGTCACACAGTTTTGGTAAAATGTTTTCCATGTGGAAGACTGTTATGCATTTGTATGTTTAAATGAAAAGTGGGCTGTCTAGGAAGGAAAATAAGACAACTAATCAGCTGAAACTCACAGAGCTAATATAGAGATTAATAGGTTATTTTTAGAAAATCTCATCTGTGGGTATATTGGAGCATGAGTACATTGTAGGCAAAACTGACAAAAATTAAAACTATATCTAAATTAAATTCTGAATTCATATTATCTTTAAAATTCGTATTACAGTCAACCTTCAGAACAAAGCAAATATTTTCATTTCAAGAGAGGAACTATACTGATCTGGATAATTGTTCTCTGAAATAAATGTTTTTGATCAGTGTGGTGTTTGAAGCAATGTCTAGACCACACAATCTGTGTGAAAAGAACCACATCTGGGACATGGTTAAAATATCTATTCTTGGGGTCTCATATAAATATTTCTCTCTTTTTGAAATAGAGGAGCAGAGAGGAAGTGATGGTGCATACTTAGGGTTGTGGCTGTTGCTTACAGTCTTAACAAAAAAAACCACATAGTTTTTCACAACTCTTCTATATGCCTCATGTTCAAGAACCTTTTCTTACTCACTTCTACTTGGAATCAAATTTTCATCTAAACATCAGCTGCTTCCAAACAGAATAACTCATCAAACCTCACAGCTACTTCCAGGTTTTGTGTAATGAATTTTTACTTGTGGATAGGGAAATCAAGTAATATCTGTAAATAATTATTTTTCCCCCTAAAAGGAATAACAAAGCTGCAGTTGTATAAATTATATACAATGTAAGTTATTCAAAGTTTAGCTATTTGTTATTAATATGTCATGAAAAATAATGAATCCTGGGTTTTCTTTCCATAGTATCACTTTCTAACTGTTAGAATTCTTTCAGTATTTGAGCTTCTAGCCTTGGAAAAATAGCTGGGTAACTTTATCCAAAGCCTGAATTAGCTTTGTCATACCTGTTAGTTTGGCTGTTGGCCCACTCCACCAGATGCTTTATCTGGATCTATTTATTAATTCTCTTGTTCCTTTCCTAGCAATCCTGCCAGAATGCTAAATAAATCACACAACAGTAAATGCCCAAATACCCCAATATAATTTTACAGTAATACAATAACTAGTATATCTACAGAGTTAATGAATTCTCATTTATGTACATCATGTTCCTTAATGCATCCCCATGGGATTTATTGTACATGGTTGACATCCTCAGCATTTTTGTTAGCAAGTAAGATGTCTCTCTGAATTTGGAGTACCTGACACTAGGCATCATGGGATTTCAACTGACCAATAGTCAGCTGTCTTCTCCTTCTACTTTGATATGCCCTCTCTCATCTGCACAAAATTTCAAAACCTGATTAGCACAATTTAAGCATGCTAGTTTCTTGTAGCCAGGAATACATTGCATGCCTATGCTGTTAGTACCGCACGCAGATGTCTTGGAGTTCTTAGCCCAGATGAACATGCTTACAGCCAGGTAGACCATGACTCTGCATTCAGTACTTATTCAAAAATGGCTCCAAATCAGTTCTCCACAATTAAAAATAGAAAATTGTTACCCTTTTGTCACAATGGTCCATATTTCTGGGATCTGCAATCAAAAGCAAAATGAACCAGCTGTAAGAGAAGAAGATTCTTTACATATGAGTGTGTCACGAGTATATCAGAATGTTACCTTGCATTCATATGCATTCTTGATGGGACAGATTTGTCGTTCGTAGACAGTGTAATACGACACTTAGCATTTACTGGTGTTTTTCAGAATATAACCTTCACAGTAGATCAGATATAATAATAATAATAATAATAATAATAATAATAATAATAATAATAATAATAATAATAATAATAATAATAACAACAACAACAACAACAACAACAACAACAACAACAACAACAGCAACAACCACTTTTGACCATGGAGAATTAAGTTAATTTTTAAGTGTTGCTATGCATTTCAAACTAATATAAGGTGATATATATCACCAACTAATATAGTTGGTGATAATTCATTAGAACTCTTTACCACAAGACTGTCAAAGGTCTTTTTGTGCACATAACTTTGAACCCCCAAAATATATTAGCTATCTTGGAATTTAATCCAAGCTTGTTTTGAAATCTTCCCTAATATTCTCTAAAATAGTTCCCTGGTGGTAAACTATTTTCAATACATGATGCTTTAAAAAAAAGAAAAAGGAAAAAAAGTTTCTGCAGTTGGCCATAAAAAAAATTATATTGGGTTTGTTGCAAATTCCAATAAGATTCTCATCATGAAAGGACCATATCTGTAACCATCACTCCTAAGTGGATTCAATAAAAGGATGTACAAAATGCTCAGCTGTTGTTCAGCCAGTTAAGGCTGTTTATCCACATTGATGTTATACCTCTTGGAGCTATCTAAAACTATATTGTTTCTCAACAATACCTTTGAATAGGCCTCTCCATGTCCCACACAGCAAGGTGTGAAAACGTAAATCAACTCCTGCAAAATACCAAATAGATTCTCTGTGCTCCTCCTCAACTGAAAGTCCTACTTAATCATATCAACTAGTTATTCTACCTTCATCAGCTGTGTTATCTGAGTTCTGAAAATTTCAAGCTTTCACCTTGAAATGGCCCTGTTTCTCTCTTGAATTCTTTATACTGTAACTGAAAGAAAAAATCTCCCATGTATCTCCCAGTGGTTGACCCAAAAGTTTCTCAGATTCATTCTGCACCTTGGGATTTTCCAATAACGAGCTTCTTTCAAATTGTTACACATGGCTTATGCATACATCCATAGTCTGTAATTTATTAAAAATTCACTGTAATTTATTAAAATTTTTTCCAGTCATTTCCCATGATATGTCTCAGCAATCTATATGACAGGAAGATTGGAGTCCCTCATTCTCCTTTGGTGCTTACCTGTAAGCAGTTAGAAATTTCTGGTTTTCTATTAAAAACAGGGCATTGACTAGTGAAAACATCTGGGTGTGCTTCAAAAACTCTTAATTTCTCCTTGGTTGTTTTACTAATACCAGTCAATTACAAAATGGTGTCTCCTTTTTAAAATGAAATGCAACAAGATAATTTATAAGCTACTATTGTCCCAAATTTTTTCCTTAAAACTAAGTCCAAAGAATGTAATTAATATCAGATCCCTGTAATAATTAACTCAAACTTAAAACTAAGTCAATTGATCGAAACTCCTCAGGTCTCAGAATGTAATGTTAATTTGGTAAAGAGTATTTAGCATGAATTTTCTAGAAAAGGGTCATGTCAGCACTTTCTTGAACTGTGAATATGCTTCTTTGAAATAGTATTCAAAGGAAAAGCACTGATTCTGTGTTACAAAGACAATGTTATTCCCATAAATTCCTATTAAATTTATTCTCATATTTTGCAGAAAATAATAGTAATTAGTATCTGATATTTATTAGCTGTGGAATTTCTTAGAATATTATAAACCTTGGAGCTTCTTATGCCTTTCCAGCCAGATTTCACTGGAGGAGAAATTAAATTTCAGTCTACAAAAGAAGAAACAGCAGGAAAAGTTTAAGTAATGAGCTCATGTTAGCTCATTACTTGTTAGCTCATATTTCTTTAACAGAAGACATTGTTATGAGTCCATGATCCTCATGATCAAATCTTTTAACTATAACCTTAATCACTAGAAGAGACTGTAAGAGCACGTATAGTGATTTGTACAAGTCTTCAAATGACATTTATTGACTTTTAAAGGTCCAATTGGTTCCTACATGCTCTGAGAAAATATCTGGAGTAAGGTTCCTAAGCAATATTCTACTATTTTATTGTGTAGTTTTATTTTTTAAAAGCCTATTATGCTTCTTCATCATCTGTTATTTTTTTTGACCACTGCTTTGTGGTATTTTGCAATTCCAGGACTAATGTATTCCCCAAAGAAAACATGTTCTACAGTTCTCTGTGATATTGTCTTGGTATGTGAGATTTCCATTACAGGTTCTAGCAGTTTGAGTACTTGACATTCAGGTTTTTTCCCCTGTCACATCCCTACCCACTCAACAAAACCCTGTTTTTTCTGTCTTCAAAAACAATGTATTTCATTACCTGGTGAAACTTTTGTTGCTTATGTATACTTATCTAAGTCAAAACTTGGATTCTATTTTAATTATGCATAAGTAGTCACTACTTCAGGACCAGAAATCCCTGGGGTTTATCTGAAGCATAAGTTTTAGCATCAGTTCCTTCTGTTTTTAAAAATCTTTCTCATATACAATAGACACCAATTTTTTAAATAATAACAGGTTATTTTTTCAAGTTATTTTTTAAGCTCTCTGTGTTTGCTTAACAGCATATAATAATGACTGGTTGACAACAAGTGCTGTGCTTTTATTTTTTTGAGCAATTTTATTTCTCAAGCTGTTTTCTTAGAAAAAGAAATAGATAACATACTAGCAAGCTGTTGTAAAATGTTATCAAGAATAATTTTTTCTCTCTGTTATCTAAACTGGGTTGGTAATTTTATGTGATCTGTTGAAATTTGGCTGTGAGATTTTGTTTTCATGCCTAAAATTGGAAAAAAAGCTTTCCAAATAATATTAGAATTGACAACATAAAAAGCAGTCTTTTATGAAAGGTTTCAAGTGCACAGATAATACCTGTGCGCATGTGCAGGATCAAATTTACAGAGTTTTTATAATTTTAAATAATTAGTATATACTGCAGGTACATCCAATAGGAGAATGGTTGCCTTGCTAATCCACCCTTGGATCTGCCCCATTAGAGTCCTTCCAAGGGGTTGCTAGCCTCATATCGTGTTATGCCTCCCAGGTCCTGCTGCAAAACAGGATGTCCTTGTTATAAATTCATTTCCTTGAAAATAAGACCAAACAGAATTTCAAGAGTATGACATAATGTGTGAGAAAAGATAATTTGTGTTCAAAAGTGTAAGAAAGTGCTAGAAACAATAAAGCTATATATTGAAAATCTACAGAGCTACAAATATATGAAAAGACTAAAAATCTTTATTCATCAGTTTAATTTCACCAGAATTAATTCATACAGGTTCACGTGTTAAAATTTGTTGTTCAGAATTGTTAAGTGAAAAGATGAATCCTGTATTATCCAATTTTACATTGACTCTAACTAGTTGGGTTTTTTTTCTTTAACAGGAAGCTCAGACAATGTCAAGTCTTTCAAGCATTAAAGTCTTTCATGAAATATGATAATGATGCTGCCCATCTTGCATTAATTTCAGCAAGACATTTAAACCTGACTGTTATATATCTAATGGAAAAGTAAGTATCTTGCTCTTTTCCTAATTAGTTTCCCATGAAGTAGATGCACATCAGTCAGCATTTTATGAAAATACCATTTTATGCCACTTAGAAATTTAGTTGAAAAACTCAGGTAATGGCGCAATTGCAGTTTTCTCAGGTTTTGAAGGTAGTTTTAGGTGGTTTTGGTTTTTTACCTGTTGACTTTTGAAAAGTTCTTTATCAGAGCATCCCATTTTCTTTATGTATTCTTTCAGAAAGAAGTAGGGGAAAAAAATGTTCTCAAAATCTAATTGCTGAATGATTAACTTAATCTTTAAGTACCAGAGTATAGAAGAATTTTGTTTTGATGGAGACATTTTTTACATAATTCAAATTTTGTGGCTGCTTCTCTTTGGTTTTTTATTGCAAAATAAATAAAATTGCATTAATTAATTACTCATTTCAAATTTGGAAATTTTTTCCTTTTTTTTTCCCAGTGTTTTGTTGCTGATGTTCTGGATTTTTTTTTTCTTTTTAAATTACTCTTGTTCCAGAAATTAAACAAAAATAAAAGCAACCATAATAACCTAAAATCGAAACTAAGCTTGATTGATAGTTTTTGGCTTAACATATACAATATGTGCCAAATGTAGTTAACCAAAGCTCTCATGCATGTTTTGCATGTTTTCATTTATAATAATGTGACAAGTGAGTAATTCTTTAAATCTGACTTCACTAGGTTTTTAAGATAATACTAATTCAGCCTAACTTTTTTGACTCAAGACTTTTCCATCTTTTCTAATTCTACATACTTTGCTGTATTTACTTAGTAATCATCATAGTTCTAAGATCATCACTTTTCTCTACATTTTTATTTAAAATTGCTCTGCATGCCAAACCACAAGCTTTTCTTAATACCAAATTGTGGCTTCTCATGGTCTGGCCCAGGTGGACAGACCCTTAGACTGCCTGGGAGATCAGGGAGAGGTCTCCAAATTTGGCAATCAAAAATGAGGGATGGGCACAGATTGGCGACCCAGAAGTAAAGAGGATTTATTAATACGAAAACAACAAACAGAATGAAGGCAATCACAGTACAAAGGGGTGCACCAAAAGAGCAAAGAATAAGGGTAAACACAACTTATATAAGGTAGGATAGAGGTAGAGTTTGAGCAGGAGGGTCCAACAGGAAAGAAGGATTAGGAATATGCAAAATATTGCAGTACTTTTAAATCAATAATCTTACAGAGAATAAAGAATTTTCCGGAGGTGATGAACATGTATGCACAGGGGATGCTGGGAGTGAACCAGTTTCCTCAATGTAAATGAAGTGGGTTTTCTCACACCCTTCTGCTTTAGTCTTGACATCTTTATTTCATCCCAACACCAAATTAATACTCACAATTGGTTTAATTGCAAGATTATTTAATTCAATAATCTTGAAGTGAAAGATATATGACAGAAAGATTCTTTGTGTTATTTTAGTTCACATTACATTACACTTGAAGACAGTAATAGTTGACTTCAAAATAATCTAAATTGATCACTATCAGTATTCTTAATACCAGATATTTGCATTTTATGGTCATTGTTTCATATGACAATCCGCAAACTGCCCTGCTAAAATCAGAGGATTATAATAAGTGTATGAATCCTTGGATACCTATATTAAATAATACACTTTCAAATATTTCAAACCTTTCTCATGGTCATTCATACCAATGACAAAAGTCTCCTAAATGCCTTGATCCATTTCTTAAATGGAGATGCTCTCATTATATACCATAGAATTCATATCCTGTAGATACAATCCACTGCCTCTGTTTAAAACAGCTCCATCATTAAAATCAGATGGTCTTTTATTTATTCTTTCTATTTTCTGTAGGAACTGGGAATGTAATTAATGTGGGCGTGGTACTTTTGTCAACTTTCCATGTTTCTCACTTCCTGATGATCTGCTCTCATGTAATTATCAGGCCTCCATATTATCTTGACAGGAGCATCTTTAACCAGTATATCATTTAAATGTCAAGAAGCTTATTAGGTGAACCATATGATGCTGTGAATGAAGAAAAGAAGGCAGAATTCTGCAGTGGTTTCTACTTTTCATTGCAAAATATTGTTTAGAAAGCAGGAGCTCAGTAGGAATAGACCAGTCATGGTCAATATCAAAAAGATTTCATTTTCTAATATCTCCCTGGTTTGTTTGGGTTTTTGGGTTTATTTTTGGTTTCAGGAACTTGTGAACTTTTTAAAAACTTTTCAGCATTTGTTCTCAAGAGAAGTGTATATTAATCACATGCATAAAAACTTCAGTTTAGTGTTAATGATGAGGTAAAATCAGACAGAGAGAGATAGAGATAACAAATTTGAAATTTCTTGTTCTAATGAAGTGAAACTAGCAACCGATATTTCTCTTTATAAAATATATTCTCTTTTTCATATCACCTTTATTAAAAATATTATCTTATTATAAATATGTATTATATAATATATATTTACTATAAACATTAAATTTTTGTTAAAATTATTGTTTTGGTATAAATATATATTTTATATATTTATTCTATAAAATTATTATATTTATTTAAAATATTTCTCTTTATTAAAAATATTCTTCTTTTCATGCCATCTGCCCTCAGATGTCTCTAAAGCCATGGCTACTTTTGTTCTGCTGTATCAATGTGGCATTGGAATCACCTAAGCAGGCTGCATTTCCAAAATCTACACTGGGAAATGTCTAATGAGTCAGATCTCATTAGACTTTTAAACTCAGTTTCTGACTGATCTGTAAATTTCATAATATATAAAGGAGAAAATTTACAAACTAGCAGAAACACTATTCCCTGAAAACAAACTAAAATCAAAACAAAAAAAAATCACCCACACCAAAATGCAAACCCACAAAGAAGTGGAAGAACTTCCTATGGTGCTGAAATATATTTATTTTAATCTCCCATCATCAATATGCAGCATTATTATTTGAAAAAAATGAACAGAAATTTAGTTTTGTAAATAAATTTAAAATATATGCCCCAGAGGTAAATAAGACTGAGAAATCATGGAAGTTTTAGAATGATACAAAGTTTATGAAGTATAATGAAGTTGGTGAAAAACAGAAAAGAATCTTGAAAAGAAAGATTCAAGAAACCATTAACAGCCGGTTCTAGGAGTGCAAATTAAAAAGTTAAAAAATACTCTCACTGACGGCAGAATTAGACCTTTCATTAACCTGTTGTGTGAGCCAATTTATACCTAATTAGATGACTGGTTTCTGTGGTTTCTGTGGTCTGAATGTGACTGTTTTTTCATTTAATTGTGCATTAGAAAAAGTCTCTCCTCTCTCAGGTCATGATTTAACTTGACATTGACAATACAATAAATTTCTGGGTTCTTATAGCTGCTCCTCAGGTATGAGTTAAGCATTTACCAAATATGGAAAAGAATTGTTAGCACTCTTTGCCTTAGTTTGTTTTTCAAGCGCTCCTAATTTTTAATAATTGCTTTTATGTACTGTGAAAAATAGTAACCATTTTGTATTGTGTTTTTGTTCAAATCTTACATGTTGTTATGGAAACAGCATCCCTATTAAACTTCCTGTTATATATCTGCTCTACAAAAATTTATATTAAATGTTCAGCAGCAAAAGTAGAAGGAAAATATAAATTCAAGTAATACTTGGTTTAACTATTGCTATTTTTTCATTTTTAAGATGTTTTAAGTAGAGCATATCCATAGCAACTACCAGACCATTCTTCAATTTTCTGAAATTGTTTTGTAACATTTACCCAGTAATGGATTTTATAGTTCATTAAATTGAAGTTTAAGAAATGCTGTCACTATTTTTACAGGGTTTCATGTTGTCCTGATTGTTTCAAATTGTATCAACAGGATGCATGACCAGTAAACATGCCAGTGACTCAGTAAAAATGCCTTAATTGTGCTGAAGAAGACTTCTTGTTAGATGACAAGATGGCACTACTATTTCTTTGTGTCAATTACTAAAACTAGGGAATTTGATTTTGGTGAGTTTTTATTGTTGTGGTGGAGGTTTTTTTGGTTTAGGTTTGGTTTGTTTGTTTTTTATTTTGTATAAAAGCTAAAGAATCAAGTACTCTACTTTTTGGTTTTTAATTTAAAAAAAAAAAATGGCCACTGCTCTCTGATTACCATTGACAGCTCTTCTGAATGTGTAAGTCCCCTTCTGGAAGAGTTTTCACTCTGAGCATGCAAGTGAAACATGAGTAAGGGAATAATTACACTGCACAAGCAACAGTAGAGAAAGGCAGTTTGAAAGATTTTTTGTGTATGTGTTTGAGGTAAGAATCATTTTGCAATGAGAACCTAAATGGAATCAGCAAGGAAGCAATACACTAAATAAAATGAAATGAGAATGAAAACAAGAGAAGAAGCAACTCACAGATCAGGGAGCAAACCAAAGTGGAAACTGCTTAGAAATAGTCATTTTTGCCAACAATTTGTTACCTATGAACCCAGGACAGTGTTCCAGAGAGGATCTGAGGGCAAGGGTCTTAAAAGAAAAAGTTTTGAAAAATTGGAAAGATGGACAGGAAACACACGACCGACTTCCATTGCATCCAGCCATTTGCTATGTAGTTTCATTTACTGATTCAGTAATCCTAATTCAGATTACTTGGGTTTTTTTTATCACCCTTGCAAATGAACATCAAGAGATGTCACAGAAACAAAGTGAGCCCTATAAGGAAGAGGTAGATCATATTAATATTCTTTTTAGTATGATGATAGAATTTTGGCCAGAGGCTCTCAGGAGCCTTGAATAGTCTTATTTTCTACATCAAGATGGCATGTGTTTTGTACCAGTTGGCAAATGAACAGAGAAACCTTTACTATGAATTTCATTACAAAAATGTTTCTCTCACTTACTAATTAAAATTATACAGCCTGAAAGTACAATTAATTAATTAATTAATTAATTACTTGAAAGGTATCATTTTGGTTCAAAAGCCATACAAATTTTGTGGGTTTTCAATATATACACAGAAATATACATATCTGATATTACTTCATTTTGCCACTTTGAAAATATGCCTATACAAACCACAATCAAATAACAAACACAACAAATTCTGTTCAGGTTTTAACTAAAGGACACTGAATCAAGCAGAATCACTCCCTTTGTACAGAACTAATTGCATTAGGTCCTAAATAGAATTATATTTCATTATTAATTTTGTGTTTCCCTCTTCTTCATTTTTCACAAAGAGGTTTGCTGGAAATTTAACAAAATTAGATCCTGGCATTTAAACATTTTAAAATCTGCATTAAAATAAAATAAAATAAAATAAAATACAAATTACACAGACAGCATATTAGGGAAATTTAGTAGAAATTACTTAATGATCTTGTATACTTTCATATCCAAAATTTTTTTGTCAGGAGACAAACATCTGGTGAAATATAAGGAAAACATGTAGTGTAACTTGTCATAGTGCCACTGAATTCCCACAGGAATGATTATAGAATCAGAGAATTACAGAATATGCTGAGTTGGAAGGGATCCATCAATAGAATTGAGTCCAGCTCCTGGCCTAGAAAGGGACACCCCAAGGATCACACCATGGGCCTGAGAGTATTGTCCAAACACTTCTGTCAGGCTGGTACAGTGAGCACTTCCCTGCAGAGCCTGTTCCAGTGTCCAGCCACCCTCTGGGTGAATAACTTTTTCCTGATATCCAACCTAAACCTCCCTTGTCTCAACTTCACAACATTTAACTTGAGTCTTGTCATTGGGCATCATAGAGAAGAGATCAATGTCTTACTCCTTTGAACACTCTCTGAGAGCTTTATATCTTCCTTATATTGCAGTGCCCAAAACTGTCCCCAGCACTTGAGGTGAGACCACCTCGTTGAAGAGCAGAGGGGGACAATGGCCTCCCTTGCCTGCCTGCTTGATGCCCACCACGACGCGGTTGACCCTTCAGGCTACCAGAGCACTGCTGATTCAAGCTTCTGTCCTTTTCCATGGAACTGCTTTCCAGCTCTCATTCCCCAGTCCATATGGACATCCAAGGTTGCCTGTTTCCAGGTGCAGAAAGAGGAATTTTCCCTTGTTAAACTCCATAGGCTGGTGATTACCCACATCTCTAATTTGTTGAGATCTCTCTGTAGTGCTTCTCTATCCTCAAACTAGTCAACAGGTCCTCCCAATTTAGTCTCATTGTCACACTTACTTAGTGTTCCTTTGAGTCCTGTGTCCTGGTCATTAACAAAAATGTTGAAGAAAACTGGGCTGGGGATGGGGCTCTGTGTAACCCTACAAGTGAATGGTCACCAGTGTTACGTCACCCCATTCACTGTAACTATTTTGCCCAACCCTTGAGCCAGTTATTCATTGCATGATGTGTTTATGCAGCTGTGTGCTGGGTGTTTTGTCCAGAAGGATCCTGGGAAAGACAGTACCAAAAGCTTTGCTGAAGTCCACCAAGGTTACATCAGCTGTCTTCCCTTGATCAACTAGTGAAGTAACCTTGGCTGTAGAGGATAATCAGGATCAACCAGAAGGACTTTCCCCTCATGAAGCTGTGCTGCCTGGGACCGATGACCTCCAGGTGTTTTTTAATAACTCCAGAATAGTCTTTTCCATTATTTTACCAGGAACTGAAGTGAGACTGAGAGGCCTGTATTTTCCAGAGTCCTCTTTCTTGCCCTTCTTGAAAAATCAGATGGCATTTGTCAGCTTCAAGCCAGCTGGGACCTCTCTGGATTCCCAAGGCTGCTCAAAAATAATTAAAAGCTTTTGTGGTGACACCAGCCAGCCCATTGAAGATTCTTGAATGAATCCCATCAGGTCCCATGGATTTGTAGGGATCCAGTTGGAACAGAAGAACCCACATGAGTTCAAGGTCCACTGGGACTCGATCATTCTCAGAATCATGGTCCTTCAGCTAAGGGCGCTGGGACCATCTTGGTCCATCATCTGTGTTGAAGTCAGAATCAAAGAAAGCACTAAACTGCTCTGCCTTGTTCATGTCCCTGTTTGTAAGGTGACCATCCTCATCTTGTAATGTTATTCTGATGTTATTTCTACACTGACTTTTGATATCAATTTATTTTAAAAACTTTTTATTTCCCCCACAGTTCTGATGAGCTTGAACTCTAGTTGAGCTTTCGCCACAGGAATTTCTCCCTGAATTGACCAGTAGCATCTCTATATTCTTCCCATGCCACCTAACCTTGCTTCCACTGGGCACATACCTTCCTTTCCACCTTATTTCCAAGAAAAGATTCCTGTTCAGCCTACCCAGCCTTCTGCCTCAACTGTTTGACTTCTGACATTTGGGAATGTCTGCTCCTACACCCTTAGAAGGTGGTGTTTGAAAAGTGTCCAAAACAGATGGACACCAGAACCTGCAAAAATATTTTCCCAAGAGACATTAGTTACTAATTCCTTGAGGAGCCTGAATCTGCTCTCCTCATGTTCAGAGCTGAGGTTTTTCTGGCATTTTTTCTCCTGTCAAAAAAATTTTAAACTCAATTGCTTTGTGATGCCTGTGTCCAAGAAGAATGCCAGTCTCCATTTTGCTCATGAGATCCACTCTATTGACTAACATCAAATCAGGGAGGACATCTTCTTAAGTTGACTCTCTTAGGAGTTGTTCCACAAAGTTGCCATCCAGGTTTTTTTTATGGTCAGGGTTCTACCAACAGTCTGATGGCCTCAGTTGATTTCAAGTAAGTTGAAGTCCCCCATAAAGACAAAGGCGGTTGACTTGGAAGCATCCTTTAGTTCCTCAAAGAATGACTCATTGACTCATCCTGGCCAGAAGATCTGTAGGTGACTCACAGTGACATCCACATCATTTCTTTGCCCCTTGATTCTTACCCAGAGGGTTTCAACTGTTCCATTGACAGCTGAGAGCTCCATACATTCTATCCCTTTCACTTACACCAGTGATTTCAAATCCTGGGGACTGGGCCAAAACTTTGAGCTCATCTTGCTTGTTCCTCATGCGGCACAGTATCCCACTGTTCATTCCTGGCAAGCCTGGTATTTTTCCTTCCCCCCTTCCAAACTACTTTACAGCTCCATCAACAACCCCCACTATCTCCAAGAAATGGTGCTAGAAATTGTTTTACCCTCTGAAAATGGTGCATCCCATCAGATATCAATGTCAGTGGAGTAGGTGTTGAACAGAACATCCCACAATCAAAGAACCTGAATTTTTTCTGATTACACCAGCCTTCAGCTCTGATCTGTAACACAATTCATAGATTAAAAGGCTTCTTAAAAATTTAAGAAAATATAATGCTGAAAAATAAATTGTATCAATTTCTAAATTGCATTTACTGAAGAGCTACATGCTTTTCCTGGGTATAATACTGCAGTTAATTTCACTTTTATTCTTGTTACTCAATTGTAACAAGATATAATATGTATACCAGCTGTTTATTATATTTGAATTTGAAGCCTACACAATTAATTTTAAAATTACACCTAAAGGAAATAACTTATCCCTTTTCTATCTTTGTTCTGACAGACTAGACAGGACAATCTCAGACATAAGTACAGATTGGGAGGACTCACTTGAGTTCTCTCTCTCTCCCATTCTTTCCCTTTCTTCTTTTCCCTTTCCTCTTTACCTTTTTTCTTTTCCTCTTTTCCTTTTCTTTTATTCTTTTACTCTTTTATTCTTTTCTTCTATTCTTCTTTTCTTCTTCTCCTTTTCTCCTCTTCTTTTCTTATTTTCTTCTTTTTCTTCTTCTCCTTTTCTCCTTTTCCTTTTCCTATTCTCTTTATTTCTATTTCTATTTCTTTACTGTAAGGTTTTCATTTGTGATTCATTTGCATCATGGAAATGACTAAATGTTCTGAGTAGGACATTTGTGTTACACAGGAAATTAACTTTTTTCTTCCTTTCTTTTTAATGTTTTTTGTTGGGCTTTTTTCAGTTTTAAACCAAAGAATCTATGGTCAAACAGGAAATAGACCTCAATTAATATTATTTTTTGTTTCTCAAGTACTTTGAACTATTTGCACCCCTCCCATTCCTAAGGATTTTTGAACTTTGGTGAATGGTTTCTTTGTACTTGGACCCTATTTTATTCTGCAACATTAGTGTTTCTGTAGTACCACTTACAAGTTCATTTTGGATACTGTGCTATAAATCAAGACATATTAGAGATGCAAGCAACATAAGCAAGAAAAATATATGGTTGATCAAAATAGGTATCTCGTCAAATTTACCAGACTTGCTGTTAGAGAAATACTGCAGTGGTGTGTGTGACTGCAGATTGCATTCAGCCACTGTGGTTCAGTCAGTGTCTATGCACCACACATCCTCCAGAAGAGACACAAAATTATCTGTGCTCTCTTTCTTTCTTTCTAGTAGTAGTGTTTTCTCTAGCATTTTAAATGGTTCTTTAACGAGTTTGAGTACCAGAAATTTTCAGAAATTGAGTAAAAAAATTACACCAACATTTCTGCTATGCAGCCTCAGTCTGTCACTATCCTTATTTGTGTAAGCAATCCATTAATTTTTATGATGATTAGCAGACCTAGTCAGGATTCACTCTCTGATTTAATTTGGAGAGGTCAGCTTGTTGAAAGTAATCATTAGATGGGAATTTGTCACTTGAGCAATTTTTTTAATTCAAGGAAATTGAAGGCTTCTAAGTATTATCAGAATGAAATGGCTCAGTTAAATTAATTAATTAATTACCAAGTATTTATTTTCATTTTTGCCCAAATGAAGTGAGTTTAAAATCAAACATTTAAAATACATTGTTAATTTTCATTACTAGAATTATTGTTTTCAGCATGAAACTGAGTGCCAATGCCAAAATGAAAAATAGGACAGAAAAAAACCTCCTTTTTTTGCATGTTGGGGCCTTTAACAGTTGATTATTTTAGATCTTCACACATTCAGACAGAACCAAAAGAAAAAAATTAAACATGGGTCATCCTACCAGCTATTTAATAGTTGCCTACATTTTTCACCAACAAATGTTGATTCTGTTTTCCAAAGTGTAAAAAACCATTTCCATTTGGTTGTTATCATAAGCAGTGAGGCAAAATTATATAGAAACTAACTCTATTAACCTATACCAGGGCTAATCTTACAGAGTGAATCTTAATATCTCATAAACTGTGTGGTGTTTTTGTCACATTGTAGTACCAGCATAAAAAGATATTACTAATTGTACTCCAAGAAACCTCACAAAGTCTCTCCACTGTTATGTTTCAGCTCACACATTATTTTGCTCAATTTTTATAGCTTCTTGCCTTGCATCTCAGCCCCAGTTCTTTTCATAAATAGGGTTATGCAGCCTGGTGGTGTGACCTTCTTAAGTTTAGGGAATGGCTCAGGGGCTCTGCAAAGTGAGCTAAAAGAGCAATGCAGCTGTAGCCAAGGTTCTGACTTTGAAAATGGAAGCCCAGCTATTGACTAGATTTCTAATAACATGGCATTGTGATTGCTGAATTTTCAGCAACCTGTATATTATGCAAACAGCCTTCTGTCAGTGGAAACAAGAGGTCTCAGAGAGCAAGAATACCTTGATAGAGTTAACAATTCAAGGTCTTTCAGAGACAATGTTACCCTCAGAAGCAGAGCATTGAGAAATAACAAATGAAACTTTCAAAATATTGCAGAAGTGGATCTCAGAGGACAGCTCGAGTCAAACACAAAAAACAAGATTTCTAGCTGACAGAAAAGTGACAAATGAGTTGCCCTCAATCATGACAGATAACAAGAAAAAAGCTGGTCATCTGCTTCTTACAGAAACTGTTGCTTCCTTTCTAGAAAGCTGAGAGATTTGAAGAAAAAAACCACAACCTCTACATGAAAGAACATATTAAAACTGCTACTTATTACATAGAATTTATTACCTACCTCTCATAAGTACAGTGGAAATATTCCAAAAACCATCTGAAAGACATGTGTGCATTGAGACAAGGGCACAGACTATTACACAATGGAGGAGGATAGTTATTAATTTAATGACTTCAAACAGAAATGTCACACAGATCTCATTCTCCTTGGACCAGCCACATTTTTTACTTCAGGGTGAAGTACTAAAGGCACACAGATCAGAACAGACCAGAATATTCAAAGCACTCAGAATTTCTGTCAAGGCTTTTGCCACTTCTTTCCCCCAGAAATTGCCAATGTTAAACTAGTTAATGAACATAAATAAGGAAAGTGTACTTGATGTTCCTGTTACAACATTTTCAACTTCTGCAACAAGCCACTGGTAATGTTTAGAAATTTGTAATATGCATCACTACTCTCTCTGTGAGTAATTGGAAGGTTATTGATAATGCAATGAAGGTCATGAAAATTATTAGTATTTTTGTATATGCTTTAGACAGTTGGCATAAAATTTTAGGTAATGAGAAATTTCTGAATTTACAAAAACCCATCTATTCTTTATACTTTCAGAATTTATACCAGCAAGACTGTTGATGATGTCTAGTACATAGCACAGTGTGAGAAGCTGTTGATTTTCTCCAGGATAGGTAAGGACTCATTCTATCAAGTTGTGACAGGCTTACTTGCATGTTCAAATGTAAAGTCCCAGGCTATGAGAGGCAATAACTGGCCTAGGAACTTTGTGCACCCAGATGCTTCCACACACCCTGACAACCAAGGAACACCTACTTCAGGGTGATTTTCAGTATTTCTTCATCAAAAAGGTTGCCTTTTCTTACACCACAACAACAGCAGATTCCACAGAATCCATGATATACTAACAGCGTTAATTATTTATTATATAATTATATAATATTCAATATAATTACACTCTAAACAACTCACATAAAAGTGCAGGGCCACTTGGGAAGAGGAAGATGCATTCCTTTGTGCTCTCCAGAATACATCTTCTCCAGAACAGCCAGGCCATCAACATGAGGGCAAAGCACAGAGCCATTGTTTATATTAGAATGTTCCTGAGCTCAGCAAAATCAAGAGACAAGCAGTGTGATGCACAAAATAATCCTGCTGACCAATAACAGCTATAACTACAGCATGATTAATGCACAGCTACCATTGCCTTGTGCTCTGTGTTTGTTCTCCAAAAAATGCTGCGGTGAGTTGACCCTGGTGGACAGTAGGTGCCCACCAAGCCACTGCATCACTTTCCTCAGACAGGAGAGAGAAAAAATAAGATGAAAAATCTTGCAGTATTGTTGCAGTGTGGTTTCCTGTCTCACCTATCCCATCCCCCTCAGGTACGCCAACCTTTCCCCCTCCCCCTTTGCCCTCCTGCCTGGAAGCTGCTCATTAATCTAAACCTTCCAGCAAGGCGTCGTGTGATTGGCAGATGCCCCCCAGGCCTGGGCTCATTGGTTTGTCCTAGTGTCCACATCCCTTGAGCCTTCCCCTGCTCCCACCTGGTTGGCCCTCACCTGTCCCTCCCCTCCCCCTGTCCCCGGGGCTTAAAAGGACACGAGACCATGAGACCATGCGGCCAGGTCGTCTGTCAGTCCGGAGCTGTTACCACATTCAGAGGGTCTACCGTGCTACAATAAAACTCTGGATCTAAGCTCCACGGCAGAACCCGCTCCTTTTCTCTTCACCGTCGTCTGAACCTTTTCTACCAAAGGTAAACTGAGTTCCTATTTTGCCTGGACCTGTTCTGAGCGCCCAGCTGCAGCACCTAGCCAGCCAAAGGCATCTCTGGGGTGAAAAATGCCACAGCTGCCGCCTTTGGTCCAGCAGCGAGGCCAGACGAAGCCAGGCAGGACACACCCCGAAACATTCGGGGTCTAATATTTAATACAGTATGACAAATTTAACATTCCTATTAAGAGTAACATTTAGGTAAAAATCTCATGATTTGAAATTTCAGTATCATGTTATGAAGTGTCTGTAGACTGGTACTATTTTCCATGGCTGCAATACGTTATTAGTGAAGTAGATTGATAAAATAAAGGTGGAAAAACTTCTGAAAAGTAGTTTTTGTGAGCTGAGAGAACTACTTAATAAATATTCTTCAGTCAGCAAATGGAAGTGTCCATATGACCTTATGGATATTTCTTTTATGCAAATGGTTCCATTCCTCCATCAACCTTTTGACAAAATGACTGTTTTCTGGGCAGCTATGCAAAGACTCTCAGATGACACATTATGTCATCCAAAGGAAGCCCTAATTCCAGAGGATTAATTTATCCATGCTTGAGGCTGCCAGGTCTTGTCCCCATTTCTATCTGAATTCAATGTGACCTGACAATGCAATAGTTAAATTAATCTTATAACATGATAAATCTACTTTATTTAGGAGAATTAGTGTGTATCCACAACACAAATGTAAAATAATCTGAATTAAATTCATCACCAAAATAAAAAAGCTATTTTTAATTTATTTGTTCTAATACAAGCTTCACTCCATATGTTCTAGAATGTAAATAAACCCTGGAATAAATAAAAATATTTTTGGAATTGAGTTCAATTTCATGTGTTTTGTCATTTTAAGTAATGATATTAACACTCTATATAAAGTGAGCAACTATTTTTTATATTACTTTTTTGCCTTTTATTCATCTGTGAACTGTTCATAGGTAATTTAGATGAGTATTTTTTAAAGGAAAAATCTCATTTAGCAGTACTACACTGAACAAATTGTTATTTGCGTCTACACATTATATTACACTTCATTAATTGACTTACAGTATTTTACTGAGCTGATGTAATTGACTAATAGTCCTTAAGTCAGAAATAACTACTTTTCTTTTAGGCATATCCTCTGATAATTGTGGTTTTCAAAAATCATTTGATTCTTGAGACTACTTCTTGTTTATTTTGTTCAACATATCTTTTAGCTAAGCAAAGACACAAAATGACTAGTGGGGGCTGAATATCTTAAGAATCCTTCAATCATTGAATTAGACCCAGCTGCACTGACAATAGAACAGTGCAGGATCCATGTTGAGAAGGATGTTTAACTACACAAAGGTAGATTAGATTAGATTTGGAATTATAGATTAGACTTGGAATACAAAACTGTACTTAATAGGAATTTGTCAAAGCTGACTAAATGGAATTGAGCTCTGTGTGACAGCCAAGAAACATATCTTAAATGTAAATCTAAATTCCATTCTGAAATACAAATTTCTCCTCTTGTCCTATTGACTGTGATCAGTAGTATCTTACAAAATAATTACATACCCATGTAAACAGGTCTTCTTTTTCTCAGAATCAAGCTGAAAGGTTTTTATTCATCTTGTGTGTTCAGATACAATTGTTACATTACTCATATTCTCACTTGAATTACATTGGCCTTCAATCTTATGTGAGACTGCAATTCATGGATTAGAAGGCTATTGCAAGCCATTAATTGCTGTCCTTAAAAATCTTTTGAATTATAGATAAGTGACATTTTGAATTCTGCAGTATGAAATTTAAAACACTGATAGATATTTAAGTATTAATGATTAATTTGGTCTTTACCAGTCATTTAATGACTGACTAGAGAAGTTTAAGAATCTTAAATGCTATAGAACCTAGTCATTTAATAACAGTATCTGATGACTAGAAACCTATGAATGACTTTTTCATGTCATGTCAGCTTAAAGGAAAGGTTGCTTTCCTCAAAACCTTTTGGCACTCAATAATGAAACTGAAAAAGGCACAGGTAAAAATGAAGATGGGAAATTTTATCTGGTTTTTCTTTTTCTTCCAGTAAAAAATTGCCTCTACCCTACAGCATTTCTTTATGCCCATATGTTTGTAATTGTCTTAAGAAATTATTCCTTAATCTTTTTCCTTACAAAACAATTTCACAGGCAAATAATTCTGTGTCAGAAAAAATTTCTTGTTATTTAACTCAAACACTTCATCTGTAATTCTCATTATTCCTTTACATACCCTAGGCAATATTATCATTATTCCTTTACATACCCTAGGCAATATTCTAATTGACTCTTCTATCTCTTTGGTGTTTATATCCTTCAAATATTCAAGTAGAAAACAGTAATTAAGCTTCAAAATGTTCTTAAGACCATTCGTCTGCTTTAAGCAGTATGTGTAGCTATAACAGTATACTTGGCGTTTAAAGGATACATATCTAAGAAACATCAAAAAAATTTAGTTCCCCAGAGCACGCTACAAATAAAATGTTAGCTACTTCAGTGATAGTTATTGTGCAGGTCTTAGTGATACCTTAGTCATTTGGAATATGTCCTAGCAAGAAGAAAATGTGTAAAACCTGGGATTATACAATACTAATTTTTCAAATGTCTCCCTTATGCCTGGGGTCACTAAGAATGAATAGCAATTCATGGCTAACAAGAGAAATTCATTCATGGTATAGTAAAAATAATGAGAAACCAAAACAGCAAGAAAAATATGGTAGTCATTTTCAAGGTTAATGCAAGAGTGCAAGCTGCTGACTGGTACTAAAAAGTTAAAATTCTAGAAGCTGAATTGATTGTTGAAAAGGATCATGCAGGATCACACACAGCCACAGAACCATTGGTTGGAAGGGACCTCTGGAGACCATTTCACCCAATCCCCACTCCTACAGGAAGATCACAGAGTATATTACACAGGATTGCATTGAGATGGGTTTTGAATCTCTCCAAAGAAAACTCTGCAGCTTCTCTGGACAGCTTATTCCAATCCTCTGTCCTATTCCAGTCCTTTTACCCTCAGAGTAAAGAAATTTTCTTTCATATTTAGACTGAACTGCCTGTGTTTAAGGTTGTGCTCATCACCCTGTTTCTGGACACAGGAAAGAGTCTGCCCCATTCTCAGTCACCTGCCCTTAAGCTCTTGTATGCATAGGTTCCCCCTCAGTCATCTCTTCTCCCATTTAAACAGGCCCAGCTCCCTTAGCCTTTCCTCATTAAGTGAGATGCCCCAGCTGCCTCAGAATCTCCATAGCCCTCAGCTGGACCTGCTCCACTACTTTCTTGTCTATTTTGTCCTGATGAGCCCAGAATTGAACACAGCATTCCAGGTGCTACTCCTGAGCCTTCAGCAGTGCTGAGTAGAAGGCAGGATCACCTCCCTTGCTGCCAATGCTCTTCCTAATGCACCCCAAGATACCACTGGTCTTCTTGGCCCCAAGGGCACTGCTGGCTCATGGACAGCTTGTTGTCCATCAGGACCCCCAGGTCCTTCTCTGAAGGACTGCTTACCAGCAGGTCAGCCCCCAGGCTGTCCTGGTGTCTGGGGTTATTCTTCCTCAGATGCAGGACCCTGCACTTGCCTTTGCTGAACTTCATTAAGTTCCTTTCTGCCCATTTCTCCAGTCTGTCCATGTCTCCCTGACAGGCTGCAGGACACTCTAATGTGTCAGCCCCTCAACCAGCTTTATGTCATTGGCAAACTTGATAATGAATAAAGTCAGAACCAATGACAGAAGATATATGTTGATTTTCAAAATAAAACACACATAAAATACATGTGTATTTCATACAAATCACAGCAAATCTGTGCATCATGAGGAATTAAACTGAGAAAAAGAATACTGTAGAAGTAGATGACCGGATATGTAAAAAAAAAAAAGAAAAATATATGTGACATTTAAAACATGAGTACATGAGTACACAGAAAATAAAGATCTTTTAAAAGTTTATTGGATGCTAAAAAGCTGAAAAAATTGTATAGGCCTGATTAAGTGTCTCTGTCTCTCTGCGAGCCTCTCAGGAACCCTGGGCCAGTCCCGAGTCGGCAGACACCGGGGAGGGCAGCCCCGACACGGCCGACAGCAGGGAGACACTGTCTGTGCCCCGAGGGTGCTGAGGGCACCTGGGCTGGGCGCCTTTGCAGCACAAGAGACACCAGAGACATCGGTAGAAGAGAAAGGGCTGACTCTTAGCAGGGGTTAATCCAAGGTTTTATTAGGATCCCAAAGGAGCTCCTGCACCTCAGGGGGCCTCCTGGCGAGAGCCCCGGGAGATGTGCCAAGGTCACATTTAAAGGGAGGTGGAAACCGAAAGTAGATAACATTTTACCAACCAATGAGTAACTCTAAGGGATGGATGCTGGGGGATAGACATATAGGACAGCGTATGGGGCAAGGCTTGGGGGGCTGACTCCCAGCCTCTGGCTGATCACTCGACGACTTGGACAGAAACTTCTGGATGGAGGGATGGGAGGCTGAGTGATTGACAGAGAGCCAGGGTGGGGGTTTGGGGATGATCTCATCCCGGGAGAGGGATAACACAGGTAAAGGGAGGGGAGTACAGTCTGGGATAAACCATTTGGAAAAAATATGGGGATACAAAACAAAACTACTTCAAAGTATTACAAAATATAAAAACGCACTACAACAATTAAGAATATAAAATTGATGACCCTAAAACAACCTTAAAAATTAATAACAATAAATCAATTTTAAAATAGAAATTTATAAGAAAAAAATGGAGTTTAGCTTTATTTACAGTGGTCTTGAGGAAATCAGATAACACTTTCCCTGAGTTTGCATCAAAAGCTAAACACACTGGTATTCATTATGAAAGGCAGATAAAAAATTGTCTTAGGTTGGAAGATGGAACTGGGGGTGTGTATTGTATCATCACCTCTTAGAGGTGTGGCAGTTAGCTTCTGTTAATTGGGCAGTTTTCTTTAACTCTTCCACAACCCATCCTCCATCTGGGGAGCTATCTTCTGTTGATGGGCCATTGAGTCTCACTGCTTGACTGATAAAATTACATCATCCCCTTGGGAGATGTTCCACCCAGGGGGAGGACCCAAGCATTCCTAGCTGGATATAATCTGAGATTAAGAACACCACAGGCAGCCTTTTCCCATTGCATTCCCAGAGGAGTAGCTTTCTTTTCCACTGGATCTTCAGAGGAAGACCAGACCCATCAACACCACCACTGGACCTTCAGAAGAAACCTACATCCTTCTACAGGATCACTGCTTCAACAGAATCACACCTGTCACTGCAGGAAGATTGCAGCCACCATTCAATTGGACACCCTTAAGAACAGGATGTCAGGTCATATTCTGACTCTCTCCGTGGTTTTTTGTATTATTGCATTTTTTATTTTATTTTATTTCCTAATAAAGAACGGTTATTCCTACTCCCATATCATTGCTTGAGAGTCCCTTAATTTAAAAATTGTAATGCTTTGGAGGGTGAGGATTTACATTTTCCATTTCAAGGGAGTCTCCTGTGTTCCTGAGCAGACACCTGTCTTTCAAACCAAGACAAAAATAATTACAGCTTTGGGAGTAAACAATCAACTTACTGATGGATTATATGTCAGTATTTGTCCTGGTACATTCATTATACATGTATGAGTTCCCCAGTGAACAGGATATATTCCAAGATGAAGAAGAAAGACTTGATAAAATGGAGAAGTGTTGGGGAATATACATTTATGGAAGCTAAAGAGTAAATATTATCTTTCAGAATTATAAAGACGGGTTAGTGCAATTAATTCAGTTTCTACAAATGTTTCTGATACAAATTCCTGCAATTTTTGCATCTCTGCTAATAGACACCATAAAGACATGATAATAACTAATAAATTAGAAATCATTCAGTGCAGATAACTGTTTGGTAGAGGCAGACATATTGTAAAATTTGCTGCCTCCCATTTACTCAGCTAAAACCTGAAAACTTCCACTCCTCAAAAAATTTTTATGAAATTGACAGATTTTGTTGGTTTGTTTGGTTTGTTTTTCTGGTATAATCCATACATACATGTTGATGATATGGTTTTACACTGGCCAAACACCAGGCACCCATGAAAGCCACTCAGTTGCCCTCCCCTACTACAGCTGGACAGAGGAAAGAAATATTTGACAAAGGGTTTATTAGGTGAGATAAGGACCAGGAAAAAACACTCCAGGGGCAAAAGATGTTCAGCTTAGAAGTACAAAGTGAATTTATAACTAATAAAATCAGAGTAGGAAAACGAGAAGTTAAATAAGTCCTTAAAACACCGTTTTTCCCCCAGCCACTACCTCCTTCCCACCAACAGCAAAGGGAGACGGGGCATGGGAGTTTTGGTCAGTCCATCACGCAAGGTTTTCTTCCACTCCTCCAGGAGAGGAGTCCTTCCCCTGGGAGGCCATGAGGTCCCTCCCACGGGAGACAGCTCTCTGTGAAGTTCTCCATTGTGGGTCCGCTCTCACAAGCAACAGCCAAACTGCAGCTGCTGCAGCATGAACTCCCACCATAGGCAGACACTCCTCCCAAAACTGCTTTGGCATGGGTCACTCTTTCCACGGGATACAGTCCTCCAAAGACATGCTGCTCCAGCCTGGAAGCAAGGGCCCTCTCTCCACTGGGTCTCCTACTGGATCACAGCCTCCTCCAGGCATCCATCCGCTCCAGCATGGGCACCTCTCCCATGGGCTGCAGGTGGATCTCTGCATTCCCTGTGAAATCCCATGGGCAGCAGGGGGACAGTTCCCTCCCCCATTTGCATTCCATCCCATTCCCCCTTTCTCCCTTCTCCCTTTCCACCTTATCATTTTTCCCATTTTTCTTTTCCTTTTCTTCTTTTCTCTTTTCCTTTTCTTTCTTCCCTGCTTAAAGAAGCCTCAACTTTCAGACTTCATTTGAAAATAAATCAATAGTTTAAATATTGATAAAACATACTTTTGCCAGAAAGATAATTATGGTCATTGCAGTGTGGTACATAGAACAACATATTCTCTTTATCTTAGCATTCAGAATGTTTTTCTGTTGTACATAAGATCTAGTTTTTTCCTCAGCTCAGTTTTAAGGAGAATTTGGTTCTTGTATTTCCCAGGTTTCATCCCAATGTCTTCCTCATATAAAGGGTGACAGTGCCACTGTCCTTGCTAATAGCTTCGAGTTTCTTTCTGCCTTAAAAATATCCCCAAAATTAGGCAACAGTTTTATTCCTGACACATTTAGAGATAATTTAAATTTCAATTAATTGGAAAATAGATAGGAGCTTCCAGTTCCATCACTCAGTGAGGAAAACTACTATGTATTGTTTGATCCAGTGTCCATGTAATTAAGTAGACTTCTATGTCCCTTTTCTTTGCTCATGTCTAAAACTAGAAGACAGAAATGTGGCCAAACAGTCTAAAAGGAAGGACCTCGCCTGACTGGACTGCCAGACCCACAGTTCTTTAAATCAAAATAAAGTCCCCTGTGTGCAAAAGACAGTGGATCAGGGTATGGGTGTGTATCACATCAGCCAAAAATTGTTACATTTTAATCTAAAACTACAACAAAGAATTTCATACACTTTCTTAGCTTCCAAATATAGGTAAGAATTTTTAGGTTTACTTGATTAAATACAAGTTGAAGCATTCAAACATTTATTTCTTCAGGTCTATTTACTCTAGGGAAACACAGCCACTGAAATTTAATGGCAGTGAAGCAAAACATGACGAACTGAGGCAATTTCAGTTTTGTTGGCCATTGCTCCAGGTCATTGTAATTTAATGAGAAGTAATACTATTTAAAATATGTTTCAGGCAGCAAAGTGCCTGCTGGGAGAAAGCTGCTATTCATGAACAAATCACTATGTATTGCATGCATTTGACCATTCAATAATCGATTCACCCTTGTTATGAGAAAATAAATGCTAAAGTCCTAAGAGTTAATTTCTATAGAAACATCTACAAGCCTATCAAATTGTTAAAAGTTTTTATGGGTTCTTATTTGTTGCTTTTTGTTTTTAAATCTTTTTGCAGTTCAAGGTATATCTCACAGCAACACCCACTTAGCACTAGATACTTGGCTCTTAGCCTCATCCTAGGCTTGAAGAATGAAGTTTTGATTCAAGGACTGCTATTACTTTGAGTGAAGAGACCCGGGGATCAAGTAAACTTTTTCCAGTTTAAAGAATTTTAATGGAAACTGATAAAACTGCCTTGCCAGAGTTTTTCATTTGTTTTTTTTAATCAACATATTTTCTTTAAGACAGTCCTCTTTGGAGCTGATTTTTCCTAAAAAAAATAAATAGGCATTATATTTTTAAAGTTAACAGCAGAGACTCAAAAAGTATCATACTCAGTTTTAGTCCTTTTTTTTCAATTATACAATTGTATGTTGGAGAGTATTTGTTCGGTGCATTTGGATCCTTGGCTAAGCCTCAAATCACCTAATAGATCCTAATTGCCCTTAGATCCAATCTCAATTGGATCTAAGGGCAAATTTGCCATCTACAGTCAGTGATTCCTTGTTGCAGGGTTCTCCTAGCTCTTTCTGCCAGTCTTTGCAGGAATAAAAGTAAAAATTGCAAGGACATGCAATACAGAAATGGCCTGAAAACCTTTGTACTCTGTATGTCTTACATAGGTTTCTGACAGTGCTTTGCAATGACCTTCATTAACACAAAAAATATGGACTGTGTTCTTTTTTTAAATTGTGGAGGCCTTTCTGCTATAGGATCAGAAAAATATTGTAGCCAGTATAGAGACAAACTTTGAACTATGTTCATACCACGCACTTCAGTTTCAAAGGTGGTGTAATTGAAGTGAACACCTAATTCCAGGTCTTGTGCTACCATGGGTTTCAGGTCACTGGCAAAGACCAGCACTTCAGCTACAGCAATAATCTATCTGAAATGCCTAGATCCAGCCTTTCACATGTTATTTAAGTTTTAATAATCGAAATAGTTTGTGATGCTTATGCTAGCACTTCCAAAAAGTGATGATTGAACTACCTCTTTATGTGGCATCATGGAAATATTTATAACAGGTTGAATCTTTCATAGCCAAAATTAAAAATATTAAACTGTCAGTTTCAAATGTCCCAGCTTATCTCTCCCACAACCAGTTGCTAATTTTGTTTTTATTACTATATTGTAGTAGAATAATTCCCCTCCTAAAAGGTTAATATTACAATTTTATCTGAACTGGCTTTTGGAAGCCTCTCTCTGATAGCTTTACTCTCAGTCTGCTTCTCAAGTGTGTATTTTTCTGTCCCTCTTTCAGATGAAAGTGTTGTGGAAAGTCTGTCAGGAAAACAACATAAACCTGCAAATAGCAGAGGTATTTCTACAGAATGATTTCTGCTCTCTCATTTTGAATGTCAAAGAAGCCTTTCACATGCTTATAATTCTGTTCCCAGACAAATGTGTGCCAGACGTTCCTCAATCCTGACAGCACATTTACTGCGACAAGAAAAGACTTATTTCAGTGACCTGTCACCAATCACTGGAAGACAGAACAGCTTTGAGACTTACTCTATTTTCTCTCCAGAGGATGAACCAAGATTTCATTGTTTTTTCAATTGAAAGCAAATGTGGAATAAAGTCTATCACAAGGAAGGTTTGGGCTTTTATGTTAGCATCATATCCTTTTAGAGTTTCCTGCTACCCTGTGGCAAAACTTTTATAGTATCCAAGAACGTATGTGGGAGTTAGCCGGGCTGTGACTCAGAGTCAGCTGGATTTTACCCCAAATGACCCGACCGTGAGTTTCAAGGCCTGGGGATCTTTTGTTTAACTCAGGGTGAGCTTGAGAGTTCTTCCATAAGCCTTTGGTGTTGTTATGCTAAATTGTCCAAGTTCTACTCCCCCACTGGTTACTTGTTTCCCTTGTATGGTTATAGTTCTGGAATGTTCTACTTCCAGGTGTATATATTGTTGCTTCCCCTTTGCCTCAAGTCTTTGGATCCAGCACCCTGTGTTGAGTTTGGCTTCTCCGTGTTTGTTGCTTTTCACCCTTTATTAAAGTTCTTTTTGGGCAACTCCATTGGACCCACACCTTTTCATTTTTGCCACTCTTGCCCTGAAGTCAGGGAACCAGAGAGGTTTGTCGCAGCCACCCTCACTGTGTCAAAGGTACTAATCACTGAACAGCCCTTATTTCTTTTAGCCTTCTCTTCTGCTTAAAATTCCCTCATGTTCTACTCTAACATTATAAAAGTTTCATTCTGAATCCCAACACACCAGGAGAACAGCTGTTCTTTTCTACCCTGTAATTCTACTGAAGTTAATTAAGTGCTTTCTCATAACTAAAACCTTTAGAGAGCTAAAATTAACAGCTACTTTAATTCTTCTGTGTATCATGTTTCATTGTAATTTGCCTTCTGGACAGACACTAGTCAGTGACTTCACTCCAGTCTAGAAGACTGTCTTTTTGGTTGGTTGGTTGGTTGGTTTTTTGTTGGTTGGTTGGTAGGTTGGTTGGATGGTTGGTTGGTTGGTTGGTTGGTTGGTTGGTTGGTTGGTTGGTTGGTTGGTTGGTTGGTTTTGGGGGTTTTTTTGGGCTGATGTTAGTGTTCCTTCTGTGCATGTAAAAGTCAAGACTCTATTGAACCCCAAGGAGAGATTCCACTCATTCTCACCAGACAGAATATCCAAATGCATTAATCAAAATAATCAACTACTACAAATTTTTGGTCCTTAACCATTCATAAGACTCCACAAATCTGGGGGAACCTGGAGGGTTACAGATATATTTCATAGATTGAAGCTTGAATCCTCAGTCTCCCCATAATGTGGTGAAAGGTGATGTTAGTTTCAGATATACATTGAAAATGTAGGAATTCACCCTCATGCCCAAAACATTTCCAACATTTAAGTCTAATTTCAAGAACTTGCATCACATTTAAATGAAAAATAGAGGCCATTATGTCCCTGATCAGAAGATAATTTCTAGTAAATGTTTGCTGCATCCAAAAGGTTACTCAATATGCCAACAAGAGTGACCTTTTTTAAAATTTGCTTCCACGCATACAAATTAGCAAACTCATGAAGTCATAACAAAAAAGAGATTATGTCAATATTAACTGGAAAAAAGAGGTTTTAGTGCATCTACTTAATTGTATTCAATGCATTCTATTTAGGAAGAAACAGGATGAACTCGATGGGAAAATAAAAGTTTCGTGGGATCTCAGCACATCGTTCCCGATGTCCAGAGATGCCAGGAGAACCCTTGGGGGGTCTCGGAAATCCTGGAATGTTGCCAAGAGTGTTTGGTGGCTTGATTTTGATCCATCCACAGAAGTGACAGCAATTTGAGGACTTGAGAATCACTTTAGAGTGAAGGGTGTAAAAGGGACACATTTAGAGGGTGAAATATAAACTTTAAGGTTTTTGGTACAGGGGGGTTATGGAGACAAGATGGAGGGATCAGGGCATGTCTCGTCCTTCTTCTTTCTTCTTCTTGTCCTCCATCTCCTGTGGTGATGTTGGCACTTGGGGATTGGTTTATGGTGAAGGTGCACTTGCTAACATGGGTGAAAAGTATTGGAAAATAAAGGTAAATATCATGTACGTAGATTTTAGTATAAAAAGACATGACCGCCCCGTGGGTGGTCAGAGAGTGCCTGTGGCTGCCTTGCAGGTCAGACCTCTGTTGGGCAGACAGAAAATTTTGTAGATAAGAAACAATAAACAATCTGAAGACCGAAAAGCTGAAGAGTCCAGACTTGTCCTTTGAAACACGTGCCACCCAAGAACCACACTACCCGTGTCGGGGCAGAGACAGACAGCCGAACCCGACAAAGTTTCATTACTGTAAAATTAGAAAAGTCACAAATCTTTTCCAGAATCATTTGGAATTATGATTTTATGAAGAGGCACACCTAGGAAGAATTGAAAGGTATTCTATCCAAATCTAAGAACTGGTAAGTGAAAAAAACCCACTATTATAATAAAAAATACTTTCCCACCTGTCCATGAATAAGGACCCTGTGTTTCACAGTGAGCCAGCAAATGCTGAAATACAGAAAAGTAATGAGGAATTTTTAAAGAGTCAATGAAGAAATAACATGCATGAAGAGAGGGAAGATAATAAAAAAAATACAATTTTTCTTCTCACAGACAAAAATTTCATGCATCTTCTAGTCTCATGGGCTAAAAAAAGCATCTGGTTTGTCAGCAGAACAGGAGATAAAATAGTAGCAGCAAACTGGTGAATGTACGATCCTTTTTATCCTTATGCCTCTGCTTTTGTTATGGGTTTGGGTTGCTAATGATTATTTATGCTTAGGAATATTTTATTGTCAATTTCAGAAAGCAGAAATCTGAGGCACTAGTCATGGCAGACACACTAGAAAGTGTCAGGTAGATACAAAACAGAACAGAATATTAATTTAAAGTAATAAATAATTAAATCCTCTACATGGGTGATGCTAAGGAGTAAAAAAGTGATGGAACAATCGTATTTCGAAGTTAAAGGCTTAGGCAGATTTGGGAGAATTTAGCATGGTATTACACCACTGTGTTTTTTGACTGAAAAAGTTTTCTCACAGACCAGAAAAGAGCACCATTTGACAAGAAAAACTCACCACCCCTCATAAGTGATTGTGTTTTATCTAGAGACAATCCACACACAAAAAAAAAAATAAAAAAAATAAAAAAAAAAAAAAAAAAAAATTCAGCCTGTATGGCTTTTAAAGAGAAGTACAGAAAGGTGAAGATATTTCAGACCATCTCTGGGCATGGTTGTCTTCCTCTGTTAAAAAACATGCAATTATCTTTATAATACAGTTAACAAATTATTCATAACACATACCAACATTTCTTCTGTGATTGTTTTTGCAAGACACTTGGGTCATATTTGAGGATGGGAAAATCTGGAAAACTTCATGAGACGTTCACCAGGAAGTTCATCCAGAAAGACCTCTACTGCAGATTAGGACTTCTTGAATTCTTAATGAGATTGTCAGTAATGCCAACACATCTCAAATTCAATTGTCAAAAAAAATTTGCACTTCAAAGTCAAAGAAACTGAAGATTTCAAATACAGACATTCTTATGGCTTACTAGATTGCAATTCTGATCATTGATATTTCTCTTTATATTGATACAGTCTTCAGTGAGTCTGTAACTTCCATTGATTCAGCCATATTTTTTCTCAAGTGTTTTCTTCTCCAGTAGTTTATTTGTAACTCATGGAAATTATCTCACCTTTAATAAAGACTTGTAGACAAAAGAACTGTTCCTAATTTTTTTGCCTTTTCATTTCCCACTTTTTCACTTGAACCAGATGAAAATACCACAGAAAAGGCCTCATATTTATTTCAGCACTGAATCCATCTCAGTAACAGCAGCATTTAACTGCTTTTTGTACTATAAAACTAATCAGCAATCAAGGTAGTTTTTCTCCAAAGAATATAATGCTGGTGAACAAAATTTGTGTGTCCTCTGGTGCTTTTCTCCATAAAATCTGGTACAAGCCACCAGTGGAACAAAAAAAAACAATCCCTAAAACCAAACAACAAAAAACCTGGTCTGTTCCTACACACAAATTTCTCCAGTCTGTCTTTTGAGATAACCACTTGTCTTGGTTTGAAAGACAGGTGTCTGCCAAGGAAGGCAGGAAGCCTCTCTTGGAATGGAGAATATGACCCCCTTTCCTCGAAATTTTTATAACTTTAAAATTAAGGGGCTTTCAGGCAAAGATACGAAAAAAGGAAATAACCAATCTTTACTAGAAAATATATGTGTATAACAAGGCAAACAAACAATAACAACAGCAGCAACAACAAACAGAAAAATCAGAGACCCAACAATAGCTTTCTGTCAGCTGTCAGGCAATTTCCCCCTTGGTGCAGTTCCGCTCACAGCCGGCAGGGGCGCTGGCGGCTCCCCAGCTAGTCCGGACGGGTGCAGTGATTCCCCCGCGGCTGCAGGTGGCGATCTACCGCGAGTTTCAAACGTCTCTCTCACATGGTAATGGCCGACACAGCTGGCAGAAGGGATGGAGAAGGAGCTTCCTTTACGAACCCCAAGTAGTAATAATGTCCTCAGGCACTTGCAGGAATGCAGAGCTGCTTTGTTGTGCTTGCTGCATTTTATTCCAAGCAGTATGCATTTGGTCAGGCCTCCAAGAGCTGTTTGATAGACCACAGACAGCTGAATGTGGTGTTTCTCATATCCAGAGAGCATAATGGGCAGAAGAAATCTAGTATCTTTTTAGATACTGTGTAAATGAAAAAAATAGAGAATAGGGATGGGAAAGAAAACACAAGAATGCTCATTGTGTCATTACAATAACAGGACAATCTACACTGTGATAGCCAAGGAGGTGCGACCTTGGACACAGAGTCAAATATCTGCCTGTTTAGTCCATATGGGAAAGAAGAAGACAGGCTTAGTTTTTCTAATTGGAAAAAAGGGCATGAATGAGGTCCTTGTGAAGATATGAATAACAATAACAGTAGTGTATTCATTTTCACCCCAGAGATATAAGAAAAATAGTTTTACATCAAGGCGTGATTTGTATACGTGATTTCTTACAAGTCTAGAAAGTTGTAGGAAAGTGGGAGAACTGATGGTAGTTCCACCATTTCCAATCATTTACAGTCTCTGTGGTTATTCAGTAAGTAGCCTCATTTCACCTTATCTAAAATCATAGCTTGAGATCAAATGCAATTATGGGTTCTAAGATTTTTTTGACGCTACAGGCTTCTTGCTACCTCACCAGAATTTATGAATATTTTATTTTCTTACAATTTTGTTACCTGTTATTATGGATGGAGGAGATATGACTAGGATTAGGGACTTAAAACAGGATTCTTATCCTCTCCCCTCGGCCTGCAGTGGCATTGGACTTTATTTAAACCACAGTAATTTGTAATTGACAAACCTAATAACAGTGGTTAGCTTTGAAAATTTTACATTTCTTTCATTGTGGCTGCTGAACTATACAAATGTATTTTATTCTGAGGTTGATAATTTGAATTTACTTCTATAGCGTGGCAGAAAAGATAAAGAAGGTCTTTAAATTGTCAGAATAACACCAGATCTGAACACATGATTTCACACAAAATGTCCCAGTTAGCTGCTTGTGTATAGAATTGATAGGTATATCTGAAGATACTGACATTCAAAAATATCTGTACTTAATATGAATTTATCTGAAATAAGTTTATCAACATCTTATTGTAAGCACTCAATAAATTAAATATGCATTGTTTTTACTCGTCACAAGATTTTGTTTTCTGGGCATTTCAGTTAGATCAACATTGCTCTGAAATTTAAGTTTCTGGAATGAATAATAGTATGCAAGATTTTTGATTATCATGAATTCTGACTATGCCTTTCATAATGGAAGATGCAGAACAATTAATAAAATTTATCTTAATTTTCTTTACATATACCTGTCACTGCACGCCCCTAGCTGGGTAATAAATAGCATTGATTCCATGATTCTCAGAAGGCTGATCTATCACTTTACTATATTATACTTATTAAGAAACCTTACAGACAGTCGCCCTTATAGACAGTCATGATACAGGTGGACCCAATTGGTCTTTCAATCTAAATACCATCATCATTGATCAATTAAGAAACCACCCCTTGGTGGTTTCTTAACAAATCTCCATAACACTCTTAAACAAATCTCCATAACACATTCCACGTGTTCACAACAATGGGTGCAGCAAGCAAAGACAAGAATTGTTTCTTATTCTTTTCTTTGATCCTCTCACAGCCTTCCCCAGGACAATGCCTGGGAAAGTTGTGTGCCACATATACCTGTTGTTCATAGGTGCTAGGTGTATTTTCTACACATAAATCACTACATTTTTAGGTAGCTTTTGAGCTGTTCACTCTGCTATACTTACTGTTCTATTATACTTACTATTCATGCTGGTTAGGTTTCTGTTCATTGGATTCCTCTATTTTTTAGCAACAGAACTGTCAACAATTAGTATGTCACAGAAATAGGTTTTCTTAAAATGTTTGATAGTGTTTGGCATTTGTAAATATTGTAGTCTTAACCAAAACATATGTAAGGACCAGTTGGGCATCAGTCAGTGGGTGGTGAACAACTCTGTTATGCATCACTTTTTTGTCTTGAGGTTTATTCCTCTCTCTTATATTATTTTTATTGTTGCTATCATTATAATGTTTTACTTTCTTCCTGTTATTAAGGTGTTCTTATTTCAATGCCCAAGCTTTAACTATTTCTGATTCTCCTTCTCATCCAACCAGGGCTGGAGCAGAGAGGAGTGAGAGCAGCCACACTGAACTTAGTTGTTGGCTGCAATTAAACCATGTGCTCTGTTAGGAAATGCTACACATTTAAAATGCAAAAAATGTGTGTTCTGACAATATAACATGTAATTAATTTGTGATGCTTGATATCACCAGATATTACTGAAAATCATAAGATACAAAAATTATTTAACATTGATGAATAAAACCAGCATATACAGTTAGATTTAATCAGCCAGAATAAAACTAAAAGGGCAGTCAATTTACATGCTTCAGTGTATAAAATAATTACTGAGTATTTGAGAAGGAAATTTCATCCCATTTATATATGCATCAAACAGTAGGAAGTATAATGGATATATTACATTGTTCAGAAAAACCTTATGATTAACTCATAGAGACAAGACATTTAGACAGGAAAGCTATTGCATATTTTCCATGCAAAAAAAATGCTTAAGATACTTAGGAAGTGGAAAAAAGAAATTTATGCAATTTCACTGAGTCTGGAATGTTCAAAAATTCTAGCCTGATATTTCTCCAGGGTAAATTAATCTTTACAGAAACAATATTCACTCGAGTCTCCTCAATAATTCATTATTATTTTCATTTTTTGGTGCATTTTATATAAATTTGTCCACAGACTAATGTAGAACGTTTCAGGTAAAGCTCTGAAACAAAGCCACAATGTGAATCAACCAAGTCAGAAACAAAGCTTTCCCCATCCCAGCTGTGAAGTAACTAATCATCAGTTTAGTACACTTGCAAAAGGAAAGTATGTAATACAGTCATTCCTCTTTGAATTACTTATCTCCACCTTGTAAACCACAAAGGTGTGTGGTTATTTTTTAATTATGAGATACCTCTTGTACTCACAGCAGCTTCACTCATATATAAATACAAGTATACACATGACAAAGGAAGAAGGAAGAGGAAGAATAGATGTGGAGAGTTAAAACTGTAGGAGCATTTGTCCACCAGAAACAATAGACACATGATAAAGCAATTTTCACACCTTCTTAATGAGACCCCAAGGCAGTTTTCTTGAGTTGTATTATAAATTATCAAATCGTGAGCCAAAATTATCAAAAATTTAGCAAAGATTTATAATTTGTCTGAGAGACCGAAGTTCGGTCTTCAAAAGCACCACAGCTAAAGAGACAGTGTCGAGCCCGGGATCGGCGCTGGGTGAACTTGGATCTGACCTCCCGAGTGTCAGAGTTCACACTTGCTGCTTTGCACAGCGAGGTTTTATACAGTTCATTCTGCCTGAGGCAAAGATGACCAAATTTTCTTTGTGTCTCTTCACATGCATCGCTGTTTCTTTCCATGTGCAGAGGTGGACCAAGGCCAAATCCAGGTGTGCCATTGGTGTCAATCAGCTCCGGAGAAGCTGTGCATTCAGATATATCAGGGTGGCGCCCGCTGACTATCTTGATTGTTGCAATCGGCAAGGCGACAATTGCTCTTGGGTGGCTCCCGACAACTTGGGAAACCAGTGATCATCATCCTGGAAGCTTCTATTCATACGTTAAGGTGTCGATCGTTATCTTAACTTGTGTCCGGGAACTAGTTGAATCTGAATAAGACAGCTGCTCCCGACCAGGGTAGTCAAAAGTCATATTGGATTTCACAATATTTTATACCATACATTAATAGCATGAATTATCCCTACCATATATTACAAGCTGCAAACTGAAAATAGCAAATAGATTAATTCAAACTAATACAGCTCAACAAGAACATTCTGGGCTTTTTTTTTTTTTTTTAATAAAGAAAGTGCTGAATAGGATGTGGGCGATACTGGATACTACCTCAATACTGGACACCCACACTAGCTTAAAGATTGTAATAGAGCAGTACTGATTAACAGCAACACAATAAATACTACAAGAGCATACAGTAATTCACGGCATACTTAAAAAATTCTTTTTTTTTTAATATTTTAGCACATTCAACAAAATAAAGCATTTTTTTCTTGGAATACTAGTTATCAAATATTAAGGATGGAGGGGGGTTTATCCATCAAACCATTCTTATTATAATCTTACATACCAGTTTCCCACAGAAAATTAGTACAATGTGTGGCTTTTTTAAAGGTTAACCTAGCTGAGAAAATAATTCCCATAAAGTTTCTGGTAATTTGCTTCTCATTTTTAAGTGGCAGCCCTTCTGCTGTTCAGTTTGTTATAGGTAATCAATGAAAAAGCCGAATCAATAATAATAATGAAAGATTTTATTTTCACGACCAAATATATGGTCCTCAATAGCCACAGTCAAAGAGACAGTGTCAAGCCTGGGATCAGCACTGGGTGAACCTCTGTCCAACCTCTATTGCATCGGACCCCCTCTGTTCACAAATGTTGTCTCTGGCGGGGCTGGTTTATACAGTTTTTTCTGCCTGAGGCAGAGGTGCCCCCATTCCTTTGTTACCCTGCATATGCATGAAGTCTCTTTTTTCTGTACAGGGCTGGACAACGCTGTTTCTGGGAGGTGGCGGCGTTGATCTGTTATGGAAAATCTGGTAGTGAGATGTATGTTCCTGACAACACAGTTTTCTTGATTGAAGATACTTATCAGGTGTTCATCACTCTTGGGTGTTCCCTGGATGGTCCCAGGAGAAGCCCATCTCTGTACCAGCCACGTCTTTTTGCTTGCTAATGAGGTTTTCTTTCCTTGCTGCCATTGGGACTCTTGTAACTTCTGTGAGGCAATCTGTCTCCAGACTGTCCATGGTTTTAGGCTTTTCAGATTTTTGTTACATGTAAAATTTTATTTTACAACTTTGTTTTATACATATTTAATCTAAGCATGAATTATCTCACATCATATATTACAAGTTCTTCCAGGTCGAAGCCTGGCCTGTGCTGTAGAATCTGCTACTCCATCTCGGGCAGATGACTCCACCCTGAAAATGTGAGGAAATAAAGATAGTATGATTTCCTTTTTCATCTCTTCCCCCACAAGTTATAGAGATCAGACATGTCAGTTTACTGAGAGATCAGATTATTTTAAGACTATACTGCAAAGTTGTATAATGCATCAACTGTGAGCATTACAGCAGGATGACATCATCAAATGCATGACCTCTGTGCCAAGAAAAAAGAAACTATAAATTTAGACTTCCCATGAAAAGTCAAGAGGATCAATCTGATGTCCAAAGTTTAATTTTGGGGTGAAAGCATAGAAGTACCTCCATAAATTACTACATACCTGTGGGAGGTTAGGTCTCCTTTTCTGCTCATTCCTTATCACCTTGGGAATTCCTTCCCGTTGAGTTGCTGATGAGAGCTGATTGCTGGGTGCTTGGGGCAAAGGGGGAACTCTAAGGTTTTGGGAGTTTTCCTTGGGGGAAGGGGCTGGGCACAGCTGCTGGCCCTCTCTGTTTCTTTCTTTCTTCACAGGAGGATCGGAGCCCCTGCTCTTGAGAAAGGGAGTTTTTTCACTGCTGCTGTTGCCAGAGCCTGGACCAGAGCTGCTTCTTCTGCCGTTAGGTGAGTCTCTGCTCATGAGAACAGCCACTGAACTGGGACCTTATTAACACCTCACTAAAAGAGAGACCTATAACTGTCTGCTTGGGTGCCCAGGATCCTGAGCTCATCTCTCTCTGCCCTGGTGGGAGCCCCTCACCCCCTGCCTGCCAAGACATCTTACTGGCCCAGCTTATTGCTTTCCAAGAGTCTTGCTGGGAGCACCGGAGCTGGCTACCCCAGGGGTTTGTGAAGCAAAGCCCCTCTTCCACTCATTCCCGTCTTCAGACAAAGCCGCCATTACAGCGTGCTCCCCAAGCCTGCACCATAGCGCCCCCTGCAGCCATGTGGGGATCACCACACCTGCCCTGCCCACCGGGAGCCACCAGCGCCCCTGCCGGCTGTCACCGGAACTGCACCAAAGAGGAAAGTACCGCAGCCGAAAAGACTGGGATTGGGTTCCTGGTTCTGTTTGGGGTTAATGCCGTAGTTGTTGTTGTTTGTTTGCCTTGTTATACACACTAGTAAAGAACTGTTATTGCTATTCCCATATCGTTCCTTAGAGTCTCTTGATTTCACTATTCTAATAGTTCAGAGAGAGGGGGTTTACATTCTCCATTCCAAGGGAGGGGTTTTTTTCTGCCTTCCCTAGCAGACACATGTCTTGTAAACCAAGACAATAACATGATTCACAACCATTTGCATCTACAGAAGAGATTTCTGGGTTTTAGGAGGTGATTTGGTACACAATTCTATAGTTTAATAGTGACCTCTATTAAATACAGTTTTTTGATCCCTCTGTATTCTGGTTTGTTAAGTTTTTAACATCCTTGTTTGCTCCCAACATGTTCTGTTTGACTTCACAGCTGCTTGATCTGCTTTGTATCTCTTTTGTGTTTTTTCTTTTTATGCCCTGTGGTTCCTTCCAGTTCTTTTTTGTTGTTCTGAATGCCTTCCCATTACCCTCATCTTCTCTAGATTTTCATATTCTTTACCCTTATATTCTCTAGGTTATTTCATAGAAGGATGATTTCAAATATATCCTGTTCTACTCTAAACACACCAGGAGGTAAATTTGCATTAAAATGCACAGTCATTTAGATGCACAACACTTATTAACATTAATGGGTTCATTCCCACCATGCTGAAAATAAAACCACAACTCTTCCCATCAATGAAAATTTCATAAGGATGTGTTGCCCAAGAACTCAGTGGCCACACATAACTACTGTTGGAACCCAGGAAATTCCTCTGGCTGCCCTGGAGGACTCAAGCCCCTGCCCAGGGGGCTCAGAGACCTTGGCACAGAGTTCAAGACCCCTGTGCCTTTGATTTAGCCCTTGGAAAGAACAATTACCAACCTTTCATGAAGAATTACAAGCCATAAAAGTTTAAGTAAAATGATAGTGAATTTATCACAGGGTGAAAAATAGGTTTTTTGGGGTTTTTAGAATAGGGGTTCAGGGGGCAAGATGGAGGAATCTGGGCATGTCCAGCCTTTCTCCTTCTTCTTCTTCTTGGCCTCCATCTTCTGCTGTGATTTTTAGATTGGTTTAGAGTAGAAGATCATTGTCTAATATAGGTGATAGTTATTGGAAAGTTATTGTAAATAGTGTAAACGTAGTTTTTAGTATAAAAAGATAACACCACCCTAGGGGCAGGCAGAGTGCCTCTGACTGTCTTGCTGAGCTGACCTCAGCTGGACAGGAGAAAGAATTTTGTAGATAAGATACGATAAACAACCTTGAGACCAAGAACTGAAGAGCTCTGACTCATTCTTCAGGCGCCGGGCCGGGAAAAGAGACTTTCTAACGTATCTCGGGGTCACTCTGACCAGGAAGAGTCCCAAGAAACTACCAAGAAAGCAACAGAGCTCAAAGCCCCTAATTGCTGACTACACAACATGAATAAGTCCATGATACTCTAAATGCTCTGTTCTACCAAGTGCAGAATCTTTGGAAGGATTATATATATCCTTTATTAAGACACTTCAAAGTACAACATGATTTCATACAAATACCACAGAGAAACACTGTAACATAAAATTTTATATATTTCAGTGTGGAATTTGCAGGCAACCCTGACAAGGGAAGAGATGAGAATCTTGACTCCATGGTTCAGAAGGCCGATTTATTATTTTATGATTTATATTATATTAAAAGAAATGATATATTAAACTATACTAAAAGAATAGAAGAAAGGATTTATAGCATTGTATGTTTTATATATGTGTTTATTGTAAAGTTGGTTAATTTTATAAATTAAGAATTTGGTTTGACCCTCGGTTCCCCCCATGTTCTCCCTTGTAATGGTTTGTTCCTTCCACCTGTTATCTGTCAATCATTGTAACCGTCCCCTCTCAGGTCGAGAATCTTCTATGTCAATCATCCCTCACCTAACATATGATTTGTCCCCCGAGCCTTTTCCCTCCCCTGGGCCCTTCCTATTGGTTCAGTATGTCCCTCGCGCCCACCCCCCCGGGTTCTGTTCATTGGTCCCTCGTGTCCCCGTCCGTTACACCCTTCCCCTTTATCAGTGCCTAGCTAACAGTTTTTACCCAACACCGTCACTGGGCCCACCTGGGTCAATAAAGCACCTTGGCATCCAAACGCGTGTCCACTCCTTCCTTCTTTTGTCTCTGTGCTTCGCAGTCCTGCTCTCACCTGCATCACCACACAGCAGATGGAGCCACTACTCAGGGGTTCTCGCCGAGAACCTGGGAGTGGCGGAATTTGTGGTCTCCACCGGTCACACTGGGAGTGGCTAGCCAGCACCCATCAGCTCCAGTGGCTGTGGAAGTGAGACTGCAGGATTTTATCAGAAGGCTTGAAAGGAAGGAAAGGAATGGAATGATAATAAAATCTTGTGACTGACCAGAGAGTCCGAGACAGCTGGACTGTGATTGGCCATTACAATTAAAAACAACCACATGAGACCAATCAAAGATGCACCTATTCCATTCCACAGCAGCAGATAATTATTGTTTTTCTTTTCCTCTGAGGCATCTCAGCTTCTCAGAAGAAAAAATCCTGGCAAAAGGATTTTTCATAAAATAAGTCTCAGACATTTCAGGCCAATTTTTCTTACTTAAAGCCTGAACTAACAAAGTGATGTCTTTGGTCGAACAGTATCTGAACAATGCCCTTCATGCTGAGTGAACCCAGCATGAACCGATACATCAGAATCAGTTTTGCCTGCACTTAACCATATCGGATTGGAATCTTCAACATTTGGATACTGATTGTGGAGGCCCATATGAGCCTACCAGGGCCCTGCCCTGGGCGAGTACACCACAGGCTCTGGGCATTCCCCAAAAGTTAGGGTGAGAAGAAAGGAATGATGGGTGCAGTTATGCAGATTAAGTTATTCCATATAAGGTTATGTTATGAACCCTGCTTTCTGATTGGTTAGTCTTGTGTCCTATATAAGATTTGGTTTCTGTTTCTTTGTTGATTGGTTCCCTGCCCTCTATATAAGTTCATGTTTGCCTTATTTTATGGTCTATAGTGTACAGTTTATGGTTTTGTTGTGTATTTATTGTTACCATGCCTTTTGTTTTTCTTTATTAAACCTTGATTTTCGAGCACTTCAGTTGTACCTACCCCTATTTTATTTTTAGCCTGTTCTTGGCTGACCTGGTCCCAGGATTGCACTCGCCCCTGGCAACGAGGGTTCGTCTGATGCACACAACGCAACCAACTGATCATTGGAAGTAAAGTGTCTTTCACCCACAACTTTTCCCTGACTACTCTACATATCAGTTAAGTTACATGACATTAAATAGCAGTTTCAAATTTAACGTCAGTTAATTAGGAATTGCCATTTTAACCTTCACTCAGGGCTTTTTTAAATGTGTCGAGGAAATATGTATGTACCTAAAAGGCCACTGCTAATGAACTTTTTCAAATAGTTTCTCTTAAGAGATTTACTTTTCTTCAATGCCTTTATTTTTAATTCTATTTCAGTTAAACCAGTTGGGCTTTATAAGTATATGTTACTCAATCCTATTGCTATCCTGCTTCCAGTTTCCATGCTAAATCTCAAAAAGAATCCAGTTTCAGAAAGGCAGTTTAATAATGGCTCAATTTTTTTTTCAATTCCAAACTAAATTTGATGTAATTGATGCATCATATAGCAAGTTGCCTAGAATATAATCTTTAGAGACACTAATCTTTATAAAAAGCCAAAAATAAAAAAAAAGGAAACCCTGGTAAACACATTTAACAGCAGCATATCCATATCTAATGCATTACAAACTACACATTTTATGCAATAATGATTACTTCCACAGGTTCAGCTGAAAAAAAAAGGAATCCTTCTTTCCTGCTCAGAGTTCCATCATACTTTCCTGTGCAGTGCGGAGGTAAATGAGAAACCGGACACCATGCTTCTTGTTAGAAATAGCAGCACTTCAGAAGTACATAAAATATTAGAGACTCACCATAGGCATTATACATCCACTTTTGTTTTGCCAGGTGTCCCCCACTCCATATATGCTCAAAACAAAAGGACTCAGTAGCCACAGAAATTGTAACAATTTGCAACATTGTAAGTGTCTGAAATTGTAAGAAATTTGCAACATTTCACTTCCCTGTCCATCTACATACTTGTTTGTCCTAAAGTTATTTTAAAAAATCAATTAACAAAGTGTTTCATCGTTGAGATGAATATACAATAGTCCTGTTAGTTGGTATTAGTTATCCTAATAGATAAGGATTAGTTATCCTTATAGATAAGGATTCATCTCCCCACTATGTGTTTCGTTTGATTTGGTCTTTTTAATTTCTAAGGTGGTTTATGGGCCCATATAAGAGCCTTGATGAGAGCCTTTTTCACGAAGTATTTTCCACATTCAAACTTCAAGGTTTAAATAAATTATTAACCTCCTAGGTTATTAATTTATATACTAGCCCTTTCATCAAGTTCTAAAAACATGTCATGCCCAGACTCAAGGCTAGTATCATTTTTTTGAATAGAAGCAGCACAATCCAGCTTCCTACATCTCTACAGTCAAAACCAGTCATCCCAAATTTAACTTCTAACTAAATTGTGCTTTGCAAGATGATCACACATTCTGTATGAAGCAATACTTTTAAAATAAATGCAGACCTTTTGGTCTATGTGAAAAGTGGCCAGTCAGCACTTAATCCGACTTTTTGCTCATTTGAACTTGTTTTCAGCTCTCTACTTAAATATTCCCAGTGCCGTGGCAAAAACACAGACAACAGCAGTCTACAACCCTATTTTCCATTCTCTCACCATCCAGGTTCATCTCAGGACAACTGAGTATCCTAATAAAGTAAAAAAGAATGAATGTTTAAGTGCTTGACCTAAGCCTCTGCAGGTATCTCCTGGAAAGATTGCGGAAAGTTTAAAAAGCACAAGTTTAGCTAGCATTAGCAACATACCATTTGAAATTCCAGAATCTGTAGGTAGAAAGGTGGCTAGGCAGAGTGTACCAGAGTGATTTGGAATTTCCATCATTCTGATGCATATGAAAGCCTGGACCAAATCTATGCCTCAAGGAAATATTTCAGTGAGATCACAAATGGAGAAAGACCTTTATGGTACACTACAAGTACTGAGAAAGTACAGAACAAAAAAAAATTATTTCACAAATGGAAAGAGAATCTGCTGATTATAAATTATATAATTTACCTTCCCAGATTTCTCAACTGACACACTATCCTTTTAATTATTTCTACTTCCCATCCCCCTCCAACCTCCCCCCTTCCCCAACATCCTGCTGGTAAACTCTACAGAACATTCAATGAACAAAGATTCGGTGGGAAAATTGAGTTTTTCTATGTCCAAAAACACAAGAACAAAGGGTAGAAATTTGGCATTTTTGTATGTGATTACAGTGTAGGTTTCCTAAGAACCAGGAACCTATCTGAGCACAGATTGTAATCATACTAACAGGTCTTAATGAGCTTAATTTGGTGTTGTGATTTCAAGGACAACACTTCACAAATACTGTAATGAGGTGAGGTGCCACATGCTCTCTATCTGATTTTTCTTGACAACAGATCCCTTCATGCCTATAGAGTTTCAAAAGGTCTTCAAGGAAAAACCATTAACAATTTAAAACATAGCATGATGATATATCATCAGTTAACATGATCTTGTAGAGTGTCAAAAATATGAAGTGCAATGAAAAGCAAACACTTGCACTGTTACTACAGATTTTGTTGGGTTTTTTTTTTAGTTTCTTTAAGATAGCCACACAGAATTCCATGATTATTCACATGGACATTTTAAATTCATTTTGTGTACTTTGTACATACAGCCTCTCAAAGTAAAATGCATTAAAAGTGTTCATCTGGTGATGGCAATGCAAAAAATTGTTTTTTGTGGATAGAGTAATTGTGACAAGAAAATTTTCCCACTTGCTTCAACATGTGGATATTATCAAGAGGCTCAGCTCCCCAGAATTCCATTCTGTCTCTACAGGCAAACCCGTGTATTCAGATCCATTATGCTGATTCCCTCATACTTGTAAAGCTCTTTGAAATTGTCATGTTAAACACACTGGAAGAACTGGAAGAGTCTATGCAAACAATGCTTTAAGCCATTGCAGAAGGAGCCACCATGACACAATTCCTTTCAGCACTTTCATTTTTCTTACAGTTTTTAAACTTTGCAGCTCACAGAGGCTGAGAAGTGGGGGCAAAGGATAAAGAAAATCCTTATCATCAATAAAGCTGAAGGTAAGACAATGAGTAAAAGTCCTCAGGCTTTTCAAAACCACTGATGCAAGGACATTATAAAGAGCAAAAGTCCCTTAGCAGGCAGCGGCTCTCTGTGAACCATTGTGCCAAGAATCCAGATACGAAAAAGAATTACCAAGTTGCAGCGGGAAAGCAATTCCAACGGGAAATTTTTGGACCCTGGACCTAGAACTCCCTATTTATTCTTCAGACCCTGCTGCTTGCAAATAGATCAGATGCTGTTCCTGCTACCTCTGAAGTGATTCTAGAATCCACATTTTTAAATTATTGTCCTTGCTTTCTGCATGAAGAAGCTCAGGTGTCTTAGGCAGCTGGTGAGGTGGTGTTCTTTATCTCTTCTACAACCCATCCTCCATCTGGGGAGATATCTTCTGTTAATAAATACACACACGGCATGTATTTCAAATAATGTGATGTTTCTAATTTTTCAGGAGATCTGTGTATATATATGTATATATATATATATATATATATATATATATATATATATATACACATATATAAATAATAACATTATAGATATAAAACATAAAAGTGTATATTTTATGTAATGTATATTTTTATTTTACATTTATTTATTTATTCCAGTTTAGCATAGGCCCAAATGGAAAAGATGAAATATTCTTTAAAAGACATTAACCAAGACAGTTCTGGTCAAAATACAATGGGGGGAAATTGTCCATCTGTTACTTTTTATTTTTAGTATGATGGTGTATCAGATGGAAGGAAAATATTGGGCTGATCTCTGATTTTTTCATGAAACATATTTTCTTGAAAAACTGACTATTTCAAAAAAAGAGAAGTACTGATTGTCAGTCTGTGACAGGAATATATCTCCAGAAACATAATTTAAAGGAATTTGCAGTTTTGAGCATGTTGCTGGTTTTTAGAGGAAGCTGTTGTCATGGTGATTGTCAACATGAATCTTGACTTTGCACTGACTTAAACAAAAATGATATAAAATGTTCAAGGAAGAGATAGAGAGGAAAAAAAAGGAAGAAAATGTCCGCTCATAGTTTTCTGATGTTACCAAACTCGACTTACTGAAATAATGTCACTCTTAAAGGCACTCTTCCTTCTCAGTCAAAGAACATATAAAGCATGTGTGAGAAGGCTAGTATGCTTGCTACCTTTCTCCTGAAAGAGACAACTACAAAATCTGCCTTATGTCACAAGAAATGCAACAAACATTTCCTGCTACCCCCATGAGTATTTCAAAGCTGTGAAAATGTTTTTCTCCAAACTTCAAATCAAGAAAAACAATACTTCCTTTTTTAACTAATCTAAAAAAATTTGGATGTTCCAAGTAAAAAAAAAATCATTGATTGTAATCAAATGGGTTACAACTCCTTTTGTATTGCACTAAATATTTATTTACTTATTTGCACTAGGTGTTTGGTAATTTGCACTGTTCATATGATTTGTATCCTATCACTATGTTTTATGTCCACACACTGCCGCTTCATTTTAACTGTGGCTGTATGAAATAAATGCATTTACATAAAAATAGTTTAAAACAGAAAACCTGATGTAACATAACAATAAATACATTTCTTCTAGGTATTTCTTCTAGGTATCTAGGAATGACTAACTACAAATATAGTGTTCTGGTTTGAAAGCAAAACCAGTGAGACACTCCAAGTCAGAAATACAATTTATTAGGAAAAGGGAAAAAAACCCCAAAATACATGCAATAATATAAAAGAAAAATGACTGACCAAGTCTGAATACAACCTTACACCCTGCTAGTTAGGGTGGTGGTTGCAGTCCAGATGAAGTGGTCTTGTTGAAGTGGTGATCCCATAGAAAAGACAAGATCCCTGGTAGCACTTGTCCTCTGGAAACCATTGGGTAAGGGCTGCCTATTCTGTCCCAAACCCCAGATTATATCCAGGTGGGGATGCTTAGCTCCTTCCGCCCTGGGCAGAGCATCTCACAATGACTGATATCATTCTGAGTCATGCAGTGGGTTCTTGATTACCCATTAAATAGACATGGGTCCTGGAGAGAGTTAACTCTGAGTCATGTGGCAAGGGAAGGCCCATTAACAGGAGATAAGGAAAAACAATGCCTCTCCTGGTTTCAGCAGCTCTTGAGGATAGGAGTAGAATACATCGTTGTATTGTAACCTAGGACATATAGCCACTAAAGCAGTAGCTAGTCTTTATGTCCTCTGTAGGGACAGAAATAGTGTTTATGTTTTATGATACTGTAAAAGTAGTTAAAATATGTGGACATATTTCACATTTAGCAGTAGGAAAGAATCAGTCTGCTCCTAAAATGTGATTGGTTCTGGCCATCTGTGTCACACTGTTCTGGGGCAAAAGAAAATGGTGTGAACACACCATTAAAACTGAGTTACTATGGCAAGCATCAGGCAGAAGTGACCAATGAATACATTGATATGTTATAACTTCTCCAGAAATCATCATCCTTTATTCATGGATCTGATGATACATGGGCTGCATAAGAAAGTACAGTATAGCATGTTATGAAAATAGTAGAGATAAGTGATTGCGCATACAAAGAAAAAATTTGTTTTTTCACTTCTGTTACACTGCCAGTGTGATACATGATGAGCCTCATCAACTACTGTGCAGCACACATCTGGAACATCAGCTACAGTTCTGCTTCTAACAGAGAATCATTCAAATAATTCTCTTGGTCCTCTCACCTTTCATGTTTTTCCATCTTTCTTTACAATCTTTGCATTTGGTCTCATATCCAAGAAGTTCAACTCCTTGCATCTTCAAAATCTGTTTTTGCATGAAACTCATCTAAAGTAATAGTACATTTATTTCTTTAACTCTGTTCATATGTGAAGCTTCAGTTGGCTACTAACTTGATATTGGTGTACTACAATGGTGTAATTAGGAGTAGCACACATTATTTTGGGATACTAAGATGGTCTAACCAGACACTACCTCATATCTATATCTATATCTATATCTATATCTATATCTATATCTATATCTATATCTATATCTATATCTATATCTATATCTATATATCACATATATAAGAGTGTAATCACCAATGAAGCAGAGAAAGGTGGTTGAAGTTTAAAACGGGAAGCATCCGAAGAACAAAAAGTTACCAGACAGAAGAAGCACAAGGAACTGCAAATTGGCAGGGTAGCTTCCCAAATGCACTGGACACATAACCAGCTAGAAAAAATTATATAATTTGGGCAACATCAGGAGCAGAGGAGAAACCCCATCATGGAAACAGTTTAACAGCATAAGAATCACAGTTTGAAGCAAGGACTAATACAGATTATAAACCCACTTTTGTCATGAAAGACCTGCCAGGGCTGACTAATTTGACATTTGCAACTAAGAAACGCTTGGGACCATAGCTATCTGTACTTACTATATTGCAGCACATCTGTGGTTTTGTATACACATAGCTCTTTTAGAACATGACTTCTAAAGACTAACAGCTTTATATATGTACCACTTATGTATTATTTGTAAGAATTGACTGTCGCAGACATCTTTTCACTAAAAATCCTTTCTTTAGGATTTTCTCCTGCTGAGAAGCTGAGAGGCTTTAGCAACAAAATGTAAACAATGATTATCTGCTGCTGTGGAATGCAACAGGTGCATCTGTGATTGGCCCATCTTGGATGTTTACAATTAATGGCCAACCACAGCCCAGTTAGCTTGGACTCTCTGTCCGAGACACAAACCTTTATTATTCATTCCTTAGCTTAGCTAGCCTTCTGAGATTAAACTTTTCCTTCTATTCTTTTTAGTATAGTTTTAATGTAATATATATCATAAAATAATAAATCAAGCCTTCTGAACATAGAGTCAACATTCTCGTCTCTTCCCTAACCTGAAAACCCCTGTGAACACTGTCACAATTGACCACTAGGACTAAGTATATTATTAATGAACTAATCTAATAAAGCATTAGTTTTAAAATGTGAAATTACCCTGATTTGTCACTCGTATCATAATCAAAGTGACCTCTTTATAAATAAAGGTTATTTTCACCTAATAGTGAAAATATTATTTTCATCAAATAGTAAAATAGCAGGACTATAAACTTATTTTCACATGTTAACAGTTAAACAAAAAGGTGTAACCATGCAGATGATTTAACAACATTTTCCTCCAAACACCCTGCCAGAAGAATGCATATTGTACATCATGATTCAATATGCTGATGAACAGGTTAGGAGATCATTTTGCAGGTCTTTTTCTAATGTAGCTGTACACCTCTGGCCTTTACATATTCTCATTTCCCCAACACTTTCCATAAAGTATCAGTTGCAGTTCAGTTCACTACCAATTGCCTACCTTTATTGGCTTTGACTGCTTTTTTTTCTGGTACTTTTTTTATCGTACTTCAATTCTTCCTTCCAGCGGAGCAAGGATGTCAAAAAAAGTACCAATAAAAAAAAACAACACAAGCACCCTGTTGATTCCTCTGCTATTCAGGCCATGCCTGGACTTTTTCTTTCTCAATTGCCAGTGAAAGTATTTACCTTGAAGAGAAAAAGAAGAATAAGCTTATATTGCTCTTCAAAGCTTATGTATACTTGAAGTGAGAAGAATCCAGCAGTGACAATAATGTGAACCTTAAAAAAATCACCAGCTGACCAGCAGTAGCTTCAAAAGTCTTATCAAGATCCCTCCCTGTGGAGATCTGGCAGTGCAAGTGATGATGGGCTTGGCAGAGGAAAATACTCAGCAAGTCATTAAGAAGCCAAACTGTGAGTCTTTTTCCCTGTCTTCAGATATTTCATTTACAACTCACTCAATGTTAATGTAGGAGAGAAATCCATAATCTTGAGAGAGACAAAGATAAAATATTACATCTTGGAAAAGAAAAATTGTTCTTTTATTATTTCAAATATTTACAAATTACCATGACATGTATTTCTGCACATGTATTTTTTATCAGCCCTCATGTCTATTACTGTTAAAGATAAAATATCTTAAGCTATTAATCAAATAACTGTAAAAGAATACCTGGAATTTAGGAGTATCCACAATCTTCAGAAACACAGTATTTCAACACCAAGAGAATTGATAAAAAACTGCTACTAACAAAAGTTACACAACTCCCAAATGCATGGACCTCAATTAGATAAATTGCGTTTCTTATAGAATAAGATCCTGGGATCACTTTCTGTTTGAGATGACTTGTCCACAATCACTAGATGGATTTTTCTAAGAACCCTTAAAAACTTAGCCAAATTACTTCAAACATTTACAGCAAATTTTTGTGGCGTTAAACTGGCTTATTCTTTAACTCTTATTTTTCTATCTGCATTTCTCTCAGAACTCTCTAAGCATAGGATTCCAAATGACAGCCCATGGAGTTCTTTGACCCTCCTTAAATAAGAGTTATGCCGATCTGAAAAATATAACTAATTGCGCCTTTGCTTAGGCCTCAGGTAAAATGTAGTGCTCTCCCTGGAGTCAGAGTCTGTCAGTACAGAAAGTTTAAAATTCTCAGCATCCAGAACTCCAACATGTTACTGTTCCCAAATGTGCAATAGGAATTTCACAGTGCAAGGAAGAAAACATTGTCTAGTTTCAGATGCAAGGTGTAGGTACACAGTTTGTGGCAACTGGGAGTGAGGCTGTTGCCGAACCTCATCCCAAATAGGCAGAGCTGTGAAAAGCAGGTGAACAGCACTGAAAGCAATGAGACATGAAGTGCTGAGATGTACTGACCAATCACAAAGGGAACAGAAAGCACAGAGGTGCAATGCATGTACATGGAGGGTATAAAAGGTTGGCTAAAGAACAAGAAGGGCTGATGCTTGCAGCCTTCTGATGTGGTATGGTGTTACTCTGTATGGGTTGAAGCTTTCTGATATTGTATGGTGATACTCTGTGTATCATGACCATCTTGACTGTGACATATGCTGTGACCTATGTTGTGACAACAAGGCAAGACTAGAAAGGCATTAACAGAAAAACATAGAAATGTCTGAGCAACAAGATCAAAGCAGCTCAAAATACACAATGCAGAATGGGAAAGGTTTCATTTGCTCGCTGTTGCTTTCTATACAAGTTCTGTCAGACCTAGTTACAATCTGGAGAGTCTCCAAAAAAGTACAGTTGTTTTGCTTCATCTTTGCTCAAAGTACTGAAGCATTTTTTCAACAGTGAATTAGAGCTCTTGGCACTTAAAGTCTTTGACTTCAAAGCAGTAGTGGAAAGTATGAGTTGTCCTTTTTTAGACAACACTAAGAAATTTTGCAGACGCTCTTAACAAGTGTGGTTGTGAAAAATCTGTATTGGGGCAGTAAAATGAGGGAGGCTTCTTTCTGTCCCTTATGTAATTTGTTTTTGGTGGGTTTTTTACCACTGAACAGCTTTGATTTTCTGAAAACATAGACAACACCCAGAAAAGCCCTTCTGTACTTTAGGTAGTCAGAGTAAATTTCAAATGAAAAGAAAATGTAAGGAGCTAGGCTACAGCATAAACTGGAAAACTGAAGTTAAATCCATGATATTTCACTAATTCTGAATATTGCTATTGCAGCAAACATCTGTGTTTAGTCTCAAAGTTTAATGGAAAGGTAATCTATGAACACAAATCCTCTCTCAGTTTTTACTTCTGCAGGCAGCTTTTTGTTGAGGTCCCCCAAGCTCTGAAGTTTAAAAAATGCAAACTGCAGGAAACAGTTCCAAACCTTAAACTTATTACTTCTCTCTATCAAACATATTTCATTATCTTTTTCAGAAAGCTAATCTCAGCTAGAAATCTTGGGAAAAGCTAAAAACAAAACTCCAAAGGTTTCTTTAAAAGTAACTGTTAACTTATCTTTTCCAAAATCCATATCAGAATAACAAATTTATTCAGCGATTAGCATAAATTTCTTAAAGTAGCATGCATGTGAATAACAGAGACCCATAAATTTACATATCTCTTACATTTCCACCATTCTTCTCTGTACACCCCCATACACATTTAAGGTAAAGGCAATAATTTGGAAACAAAAAATTGGGATCTATTATCACCCTTATCTATTTGTATACCATCTGTCTCTGTTGACACGCTACACCCTTTCTTTTACGGCACAGTGAATGTCCTTTATCCTAGATCTGCACAATAACCAAAACAGTTAGGCCTCTGTGACAGCACCATGTCAATAATACAATACTGTAAACCAGTTTTGCATCTTTAGAATTTCAAATCTCATTGTCTATGAAGATTTAATCTTCAATACTATTTCTATATCAATAGTCTTTTTCTCTTAGCAATTACTGATATGCCATGCATGGGCAATTCAAAAAGCTGGAAAATCAGAGCACTTTCTCTAGACAACCTGCCATGGATCCATTCATAGGTCGTACTCCAGGTGTTGTTATAGAAACTTGTTTCAATATTATGATTTGTCTCTCATCCAGCTAGCTGGTTACCTATAACAATCACCAGGGTGTCAAAGAGCTTGACAAAGAAAACAACATCAAAAATTCTGGGTGAAGTCAATGAAATCAGCCATAGCCTAAATACAGTTGATCTTTTTTCTCTTTCAGTGCATCCTTTCCTACACATTTAGATTCATAGTGCCACTCATCTATTAATTTCAATGCTCTTTTTAGATTCTCAAAGAAAGCTGTAGCAGACAGATGGGGATGACATATAAGTGGTAAGATTAGTGGCCATTTTAATCTCTTGTGGACATATCTCAATCTTGCTGATTATGAAATCTACTAAATGGGGGCATAGTCTCCTAGAGAAAGTGGTAGAACCTACATTGTTTAGAACTTAAAAAAGTAGGTGGAACAATGGACAAGAAAATGTGCTGTGAAAAAAGAGCTATGCTGCCAGAATGATAGACTACATGAGTAAAGATTTGCTAGCTCTTTCTAAATTCTGTACATATCATAAACCCCATGGAATTTCCCATATAAACAAGGAGTGAAAGTGTATTTTGGAGAAGGAGAGAGCAGAAGGAAGGCGAAACAGAAGTCTGGGGAAATAACTACTGAAGAACACATCTTCCCAATTTCCTTATGGAACTGATTTTTTATGTCATTGACTATTTTAGATAATCCTAAACAGTGCATTATGAGCTGGAGAAACTAGACCTATATTGTTAAAAACGAAGGAGAGGAAGTGCAAAAGAATTCTGCCAATTATTTTGCAGTCTACAAAATGGAAAAGGGATTCCTTTGATATCTCATCTTGGATAGATAACCTCATCTATGGGAAAAAATTACCTCATAAATAGAGCCTAGTGCCATTCTCATTCAATAGCTAAAAATACCAAGGCTATTTCCACCACAAAATTGTTTACTCTCCAGGCAGGATGCTTGCAAAATCCTAGTTATCAAAATAAACAGAATAGGTACAAAATACTTTAACAAAATTGTTTTTATTTTCTCTTAAAATACATCTCTAGAGTTTCACTTTTCTTCTCAGTGAGAACTAATTGGATTTTTTTCTTTTATTGTTTAATAAAATGCCCTCAGCTCCAAATATATCATGTAATATATGGTAGGGATAATTCATCCTATTAATGTATGGTATAAAATACTGTGAAATCCAAAACATGTCTTTTGACCACCCTGGCCGGGAGCAGCTGTCTTATTCAGATTCAACAAGTTCCCGGACACAAGTTAAGATAACGATCAACGCCTTAACGTAAGAATAGAAGCTTCCGGGATGATGATCACCGGTTTCCCGAGTTGTCAGTTGTCGGGAGCCACCCAAGAGTGATTGTCGCCTTGCCGATTGCATCTATCAAGATAGTCAGCGGCGCAAACGTGATACATCTAAATACACGGCTGCTCCGAAGCCAATTAACACTGACGGCACACCTGGATTTGGCCTTTGTCCACCTCTGCACATGGAAAGAAACAGCAATGAATGGGAAGAGACACAAACAAAATTTGGTCATCTTTGCCTCGGGCAGAATCAACTGTATAAAACCTCGCTGTGCGAAGCAGCGAGCGTGATCAGGGGGGCCTCTGACACTCAGGAGGTCAGATCCGAGTTCACCCAGTGCTGATCCCGGGCTCGACACTGTCTCTTTGGCTGTGGTGGTTTCGAAGACTGAATTTCGGTCTCACAGACAATATATCTCTGCTAAATTTTTGATAATTTTGGCTCACGATTTGATCATTTATAACAATCTGGTGACCCCAACGTGATTTGAATTTGGAGTTCAGAACCCCTTCCCACCTGGAGGGTGCCCCACTGATTTCAGCGGTCTGAGTGGGATTGGATCCGTGAGGCCAATCAAAAATCACCAAACTGAAACTGGAGCCACAGCCAAAGAGGGATAAAAACAGGCTCAGTTCTCAGAAACTCGGAAAGATCCAGGGGATCTCTGAGCCCGAGGTTTTTGTTCCATTCGGAAATTGGTGTGCACGAAGAATCCACGCGAGAAAAGGAACTGTGAGTATCACGTGGTTGAGTGGGGTGTGACCGAACGTGTGTGTGAGACGTGACTCTGTCACGAAGCGGGGTGTGGACCCCATGATCGCATTTCCACCATTCCACGAGGGATGTGGTCAGTCAAGGGGACGCTTTTTGCTTAACACACATAGGACCCGAGACTCGCAGGGAGTTCGAGGGAGAAAATCAGTCATGGTTGGGTCAGGAGGGGAGAGAGACATTCCTAGAAAATTCTAGGAGTCCGTCCACCTTCTGATCCGGAGAAAAGAGTTAAGAAAACCGGAGATCAGTCGAAAAGTCAGCGGAACAGTTCTCCGCTTGACTGAGTAAGACTGGCAGCGTTTTGCAAGCTCAGGAAATCGACATCGGACAAAGAATTGGGACTTGCGATGAGCATCCCAGCTGGAGGAGACAAGGTGAGGAAAATCGCAGGAAGGATTTTTGGAAAAATGGGGTTGGGAAAGAGCAGGTTTCAGAGAAAACCCCAGGAAAAATCTCCCCAGGGTCCCGGGAAGGTTCTGCCGGAAATCCTAAGAGATAGTCCATTGGGGTGGATACTAGAACATTGGGAAGAGAGCCCAAGGAGAGCAGGCAGATCCAAGGAGAAAATGATCCATTTTTGTATGGAAAAATGCGGAGGGAAGGCGATCGGAAAATTTGTGGTGTGGCTGATTTTCGGCCCATTTGAGGCATAGACTTGTGAGTCCTTGTGTGATCATGTATTTGATCGCTGCCCACAGGATTTTGAGGAAACTGAGTATGCCGAGATGTGGAGGTGTGCTTGTACAAGTTTATACCCGGTAGGAGCCCTCCAACACACAGCAAACAGGGGAAAGGAATGGGAACCTTTGGACAATCTTCCACCTCCTTACCTTATTCCTCCGCCCCAGCCCGGACCAGCTCAGCCACAGCCAGTGCCCATACTGCCTCTCAAGGCAGTGATCCCGCTGGGTCAGGTCTCAGCACCACCTTCCCCTCCACGTGAACAAGCGGTGGCAGCGATTCCGCTCCCATGTGAGTGACCACTGCCGCCAACCTTCCCAAAACCAAAGAAAAACAGGTAACCATCCCCAGAGACAGCTCTCACCCGGCCCATCGGATGAGGCAGCAAACAAGGAGGGCAACCACAGGAGACAGGGGGATAAGGAAGAGAAGCCCAGCTTCTTCCCTTTATGGGAGGTGCTGATGGCCCTGGGAGTGATTGGCTGCGTGATCGACACCAATGATGTGAGGGCATTCAAGAAAGAGATGGGAAAATTAATGGATGATCCTTTGGGGGTGGTGGAAAGACTAGATGACTTTTTAGGGACCAGCACATACACCTATGAGGATCTCCAAGCGATCTTAAGATGGCTGTTTAACAACGAAGAAAGAGACATGATCAGGCAAGCTGCGATCAAAGATTGGGAAAAGAGGAACCCCAATGGGGGGAGCAGGGACGAGAGGAGGCCACACCAGAAACCATCCTGGAATTCCTAGATGGAGGAGGGGAGGCAGAAAATGATAAATTTAAGAAATATGATAATTCTGGATATCAGAGAAGCAGTACCCAAGGGACAGAACATGAGCAAGGTACTCAGGGAGTTCCAGGGGAAAGATGAGACTCCCACGGAATGGTTGGAGAGACTCTGCAAGAGTTTGAGAATGTATTTGGGGATGGATCCTGATTCTCCAGTCGGGATGGTTTTGCTAAAAACTCAGTTTGTGGCAAAATCTTCAGAGGACATTTGGAAAAAGTTAGAAAAGATAGATGGGTGGCTGGAACAAGGGTTGCAGGAGCTGCTCTGGGAAGACCAGAAAGTCTACATGAGATGGGATTAAAAGAAACTGAAGATCCAAGCAAAGGTATTGGTAGCTGCGGTAAGGGAAACACAAAAGCAGGAACAGGGCACAGACACGGCGAAAAAGGCGCTGGTGAAGGAACAGAGTTCTTCACTGGGAAAAGGATCAAATGATCAATGGAGAGATTTTGAGTACTATTACTGCAAGCAAAAGGGACACATCCAAAGGAATTGTCCCAACAAAGCCAAGGACCAGGCAATCTTTCAAGAAGATTAGGGGTGTCAGGGGCTTTTCAGTTTGGGGTCTGGAACACCGAGGGAGCCCTTGATAAAATTAAAAGTAGAACACCACAGGGAGGAAATGTGGTTTATGGTAGACTCGGGGGCGGAACGGACAGTGGTGCAGCAGCTGCCGAAGGGGTGCTCTCTGAACCACGATTCCATGATGGTAATCGGGGCAAAGGGGGAACCTTTCGAGGTTCCAATCATAAAAGATGTAGAAATAGAAACGGAAAACAAAAAGCATACAGGAAATATGTGACCATGTTCACAGGGGTTCTTGGATGAGGGAAGAGATGAGAATGTTGACTCCATGTTCAGAAGGCTTGATTTATAATTTTATGATATATATATATATATTACATTATAACTATACTAAAAAGAAAAGAAAGGAAAAGGTTTCCTCAGAACCTAGCTAAGCTAAGAATAGAAAAGAAAAGAATGATAACAAAGGCAGCTCTCTCAGACTCTGTCCAAGAGAACTCGGTCCTTGATTGGCCATTAATTATACACATCCAAGATGGGCCAATCACAGGTGGACCTGTTGCATTCCACAGCAGCAGACAACCACTGTTTACATTCCATCTATGAAGCCTCTTAGCTTCTCAGAAGGAAAAATCCTAAAGAAAGAATTTCTAGTGAAATGATGCCTGCGACAGAAATATATTACTGATATGGGATGCGGAATTCAATTTGCTGGGGCGGGACATGATGGTTGCCCTGGAAATTGGCTTGGTGGTGGAAAAGTCTCAGCTCAAGGTGAGGACATATAAACTCACCATTCAGGACAAGGATAAAATAGACCCAAGGGTGTGGTATGTCCAAGGGGAAGCAGGGAAGCTGGACATAGAGCCAATTCGTGTAGAAATTGAGACCAGAAGACCCTATATGGGTCAAACAATATCCCATCTCCATGGAGGGGAGAAAGGGGTTGAAACCTGTGATTGATGAGTTGATAAAGAAAGGAACGTTGGAGCTGTGCATGTCTCGGCACAACACCCCAATTCTGGCTGTGAAAAAGACAGAGGACAGCTTTAGGCTGGTGCAAGATTTAAGGGCTGTGAATCATAGAACTAAGACTTCATTCCCCACGGTCTCGAATCCTTACACTTTGTTAAATAACATTTCTCCTGAGGACACGTGGTACAGTGTGACTGATTTGAAGGATGCTTTCTGGACCTGTCCTCTAGCGGAGGACAGCAGAGATTATTTTGCGTTTCAGTGGGAAGACCCAAAGACGAACAGAAAGCAGCAGCTTAGGTGGACATCATTGCCTCAGGGCTTCATGGACTCTCTGAACTTATTTGGGTAGGCACTTGAGCAGGTTTTAAGTCATTTCCTACCAACAGAGGGGACAAAATTTTTACAATATGTAGACGATTTGTTGGTTGCTGGTCCGAGGGAGAAGGTTGTAAGGTTGAGCACCATTGAGCTTTTGAACTTTTTAGGGAAAAATGAGTTGAAGGTGTCAAAGTCAAAATTGCAATTCACAGAGCCCGAGGTCAGGTACTTGGGACATTGGTTAACCAAGGGCAAAAAGAAATTGGATCCAGAGCGGGTGGCAGGGATTATTGCCTTACCACCCCCGCAAACAAAAAGGGAGGTCAGACAGCTCTTGAGGTTGTTGGGATATTGCCAGCAGTGGATTGAAGGGTACAGCGAAAAGGTGAAGTTTCTATATGAGAAACTCACCACAGACCAGATCAAATGGATGAAAATGGATGAAGAGGAATTCAGGGGAGTCAAGGAAGCACTCACAGCAGCACCAGGGCTGAGCCTCCCTGACACGAAGAAACCCTTTCAGTTGTTCGTGGATGTGAGCAGTCACACAGCACATGGGGTGCTGACGCAGGACTGGCCAGGGGTCAGGAAACTGGCAGGTTACTTGTCAAGGCTTTTGGACCCGGTCAGCAGGGGCTGGCCCACCTGCTTGCAGGCAATCGTCACTGTAGCATTGCTGGTGGAGGAAGCCAAGAAGGTAACCTTCGGTGCACCGTTGGTAGTATTTGCACTGCAAAACATGGGGGCATACTACAGCAGAAGGCAGACAAATGGCTCACTGATGCAAGGTTGCTGAAGTATGAAGCCATTTTGATTCACTCGCAAGATTTGGAGTTGCGAACAACAACAGCATAGAACCCTGCGCAGTTTTTGTTTGGGGAAGCTTCAGAGGAGCTGGTTCACGATTGTGTGGAGGTGGTTGAATCACAAAGATTAGAGAGGATCTAGAAGAGGAAGAGTTGGATGAAGGAGAAAAGTGGTTTGTGCACAGATCAAGCAGGGTAGTTAATGGGAAAAGGAAATCAGGATATGCAGTTGTTGATGGACAGATGGGAAAAATGATTGAAGCAGGTCCCCTGAGTGCAAGTTGCTCGGCACAGGCTTGCAAACTGTACACAGTTCTGAGAGCCTTGAAGGGACTGAAAGGGAGAAAGGGAACAATTTTTACAGATTCTAGCGATGCCTTTGGAGTGGTTCACACTTTTGGGACAATCTGGGAGGAAAGGGGGTTGATCAGCACAAGGGAGAAGGGACTGATGCATGGGGAATTGATCTGGCAAATCTTAGAAGCTCTAAGGGGGCTGGAGGAAATTGCAGTGGTCCAGGCAAAGGGGACACCAGGCAGGGATTCAATTCTGGACCAGGAGAAACAATTTGGCGGACCAGGAAGCCAAGACCGTGGTGTTGATGATGGTGAGTACCCCGGAGATCAAAGGCACTGAGGTCCCAGATGATCCTCCCCAGCCCAATCAAAAGGAGATCGAATGTTATGAAAAGATTGGAGGAAAATTGAAAGAAGGTAAGTGGAGATTACCTGATGGGAGAGAACCAGTTTCTAAAGGTTTTACCAGGACGATTTTGTGGAAACTGCACCAACGAACACGTTGGGGGGCACAGGCCCTGGCAGAACAATTTTTGAAATTTTTTGGGTGCAAGGGAATTTACGAATTGGCCAAACAAGAGGTACAAGGATGCCTGATTTGTCAGAAAGTCAACAAAACAAGGGCAAAGCAGGCCATCCAGGGGAGTTGCCCCGTTGCATACTGACCATTTGAAAGAATTCAAGTTGATTTCACAGAGTTGCCCAAAGTAGGGAGATTCAAATTTGTGCTTGTGATCATGGACAAATTGACCCATTGGATGGAGGCTTTTCCTAGCCCATGGGCAATGGCTCAGATGGTGTCCAGAAAATTACTGGAGGAAATTGTACCCCGATATGGGGTGGTGAATTACATTGATTCAGACCAAGGGACACATTTTACATTGAAGATTATTAAGCAGATGTCTGATGCACTAGGCATTTGATGGGAATACCACACTCCATGGCATCCCCAGAGCTCAGGGCAAGTGGAAAGGATGAATCAGACCTTGAAAGCGCAGTTATCTAAATTGATTTTAGAAACTTGGATGTTTCGGTTGAAATGCCTGCCTTTAGCATTGCTTAATATCAGAACGATGCCTCATTCAGAGACGGGGCTCTCACCAATTGAAATGCTATATGGAATGCGATATAGACATGGAATGCCGGTGGGACACCCCAGGCTTGAGGACTGTCAGATTTAACCATATTCAGTTGCAATCAACAAAAACTTGCAAGAACTCAGAAAACAAGAGATAGTGTCTCAGAGTGCTCCTCTGGGATTCACTATCCACAAAATCCAACCGGGTGACAGAGTGCTTGTGAAAGGGTGGAAGGATGTACCCCTCTCTCCTCACTGGGAAGGTCCCTTTCTTGTGCTCCTGACAACAGACACAGCTATTCGGATGGTGGAGAAAGGCTGGACGCACATGTCTAGGGTGAAGAAGGTCGAACATCAGGAGGAAGCACCTGAGTAGAGGGTCACTTCTTCCCCAGGCAACCTGAAACTCAGATTCCAATGTCCTTGTAAATGACCGACAGGGAGCAGATAAGTTGTATACTGTCTAACTGTGTATGCTATCCGTTTGTACATTTCAAGTGTGAATATTGTCAGGGGGTGTTTGTTGTTCACTGTAGAAGGGGACAGAGGCCGAAGGGGCTGTGCACTCAGTGTCTAGAGGAAGAGCTCGAGCTGACTGACTGAATCCTAACCTTAGCCACAAATTTGGGAATCATTGAATTAGATTCACAGGAGTGGTTTTGCATTTTTCAGAATGGGGTGCATGGAAAACTTAGATCAAAAGCGGAGATTCTGGATGTGGAGTGCCAGAAGTCAATCAAAGTACTGTGCTGCTCTGATGCCATCAGGGTTTCACGGTGGGTGCCTTTAAAAGGAGGTATGCAGCTAGGTCAGAGAACATGTTCCCTGAAGAATACTCCAGCTGCCGCGAAGATGGTCTTCCTCACCGCTGGTGGCACCCTAGGGAGTGGAGGCAAAGGCAGAGGAATACGCCTGGTGGGAATCCTGATTGGCTGAGCCTAGCCAGGTGTGGCACGCAGAGTATGCACATTGAGGTCCCAATGAGAGGCGGAAACAAAAGCTCCGCAGATGAGTGCAGAAATTGCACTCAGGTGGTCCCAATTGTGCAAGGGGATGGGGCACTCTCAGCATACCAAACCCTGGAAGAATGTCTCAAGGAGCCTGGCAGGTACTGTTGGAAAAACGGCACGAGGGTCAAATTATGTGAATTGGACAAAGGGATTTGGTGTATCAATCCCGAGGCAGGGCTAAGAAACAGGCAGTCAGACGAGCACAAGCATCAAATACGGAAACGAAATGCAGAAATAACGTCAATCCCCATTTGTAACCAATGCAACTGAACCATATGGGTTGGGGGGAAGATGGAATCAATCTTTGTTGCGTATCACCAAGTGAATCCATTGTGTTATGACAATGCGAGGCTGGGGATATGCACGATGAACGGGAAAATGTATTGGATGGGAAGAAATGTTAAATTTGATAGCAAATTTACCTTGAACAGAGAACCAATCATATTGGATTTGGCACAGGCGAATGATGACAGGGTGTGCCTGCAATATGAAGGGTTGTCTGTTTCACAAGAAATAAAGATGGTGAGGATCCTGAGGGAAGAATGAGAGAAATAACTCAGGAATTGAAGTGAAGGGAGTCAGAACTGAGGAGAAAACAAGTTGAACAGGAAAGACTAAAAACTCTGGGAAAACAGTATGAGTTACTGAGAAACAATATGTTGATTGGGAACTACCTTCCCTGGACAGAAATCTATTTATTGACCCGATGCAAGAAATTGCAACTGAACTGGGGTTGTCAAATTGCTGGATTTGTGGGGGGCTGAAGTCAGCAGAGAAATGGCCATGGAAAGGGGAAGGTTTGGCTCCGGAACAGTTTCTGAAATGGGACAGTCCAAGGGTCTCAAAATTGACACAGAGGCGTGAGGGATGGATTTTGGACCAGAGGGTGATTGGAACCATCTGCATAAGTCGGGAAGGAAAGGAAGATACCAAAATGGTGGGATACATTCCGTGTGTGTCTACCCTGACAGTAAATTCAAACACCAAGAGCAAGGTCTGGCAGCCAGAACCCCCTACGGGGTACTGGAGCCAGAGGAACGAGACAAATTGTGAATGGAACAAAGGAATAGGACTGTGCTGGGTCAAAAATCCTGGAGCCAACCCTTTTCAATCCTTGGAGGGCCTGAGAGAATACTGGGGAGACCCAGGGAGGATAAACATCAGATGGAAAGCCCCAGATGGAGTATACTGGATTTGTGGGAAAAAGGCATACAGCAAGTTACCCCCATGGTGGAAAGGATCATGCACTTTGGGCATGATCCGGCCAGTTTTCTTTACTCTTCCTTGAACAAAAAGTAACCTATTAGGGGCTCCACTGTACGAGACCCTGAGGAGGAAGAGGAGAAGCTTGAAAAAGATGATACCAGTGATAAGTGGCAAACAAACCTGGGGGGAGGAAGAGTGGCCAGCTGCAAGAATAATTGATTATTATGGACCGGCCATGTGGGCTCAGGATGGAAGCTACGGGTAGAGGACTCCAATTTACCTACTGAACAGGCTGATTCGGCTGCAGGCAGTGGTGGAAATTATATCAAATCACACCTCCAAAGCCCTGGATATACTTAGTTGGCAGCACACCCCTGTACAGGCATTTGTGTACCAGAATCGAATAGCTATTTGCTTGCCGAGGAAGAGGGAGTGTGTGGAAAGCTCAACGAATCAGAGTGTTGTATTGAGATTGATGATTAGGGGGAGACCAAAAGAGGATTTGCAGGCAAAATCAAGAAGGTGGCCCATGTCCCCATTCAAATATGGAATTCTATTTTGCAGTCTTCATGGTGGGACAGATTGTTCTATGGGGCCTGGTGAAACAAAGTTATGTTCTTCGTGCTGTGTTCAGTAGCCGGAATCCTATTCCTGCCATGTCTAATTCCTTGTTTTGTTAAGACTAATCCATTCTGTGGTCTAGGGGATGCAGATAGCAATAGGACCCGTGGACCGGGAAGTGGCTTCCGGAGGCAACACATCTAAGATCATATAAGACTGGGAGAAAAGAAGTAGGCTAGCAACGCTGCTGAAGTATTGGCAAAATTTGAGAAACAAGTGAAAATGAATGTAAATAATACTGAGTATCAGGGTGTTCCACAAGGGGAGTACAGGAGAGTGTAATAAAGGTTACTTTTTTTGTGAAAGACCCTTAATGGTGGTGGGTAGAAGTAGAAATAAAAAGAATTTAGCAATTTGGGTTATAAAAGCATGAATTAAATTAGTGATACAAATGGGGAGGGATTGTAATATATGGTAGGGATAATTCATCCTATTAATGTATGGTATAAAATATTGTGAAATCCAAAACACGTCTTTTGACTACCCTGGCCGGGAGCAGCTGTCTTATTCAGATTCAACTAGTTCCTGGATACAAGTTAAGATAACGATCAACGCCTTAATGTAAGAATAGAAGCTTCCAGGACGATGATCACCGGTTTCCCGAGTTGTTGGGAGCCACTCAAGAGCAATTGTCGCCTTGCCGATTGCATCTATCAAGATAGTCAGCAGCGAAAACGTGATACATCTAAATACACGGCTGCTCCAAAGCCGAAGCCGATTAACGCTGATGGCACACCTGGACTCAGCCTTTGTCCACCTCTGCACATGGAAAGAAACAGCAATGAATGGGAAGAGACACAAAGGAAATTTAAGCATCTTTGCCTTGAGCAGAATGAACTGTATAAAACCTCGCTGTGCGAAGCAGTGAGCGTGAACAGGGGGGACTCTGACACTCAGGAGGTCAGATCCGAGTTCACCTGGCGCCGATTCCGGGCTCGACACTGTCTCTTTGGCTATGGTGGTTTTGAAGACCAAATTTCGGTCTTGCAGAATCTCACAAATTAATAAATCTTTGCTAAATTTTTGATAATTTTGGCTCACTATTTGATCATTTATAACACATCAGTTCATCAGTTTCCTGCTAACTTTTTTTTTCAATTTACATACACCTATTGCTAGAAGACTCGTGTTTGGCATTATGCATTTCAAAGCTATTTATTTGGTATCTTCTCAGGGAAGATTTTTAAAGTATTTTTCTGGCAGTATTAAGAAGGTTTAGCACAGAGCAGAGTAAATCTTTTATACCACAAATTCATCATGTATACTTTTAGAAGGTGTGCACAGAGATTCAATAATGCAAGTTAGATGTGTCATTCTCATACTCTGCTATTATATTCACTAAATAAAACAGCTCAGCATGGCAAAGAAAAAAAAAATCACTATCCAATTTCCTCTTCAACACACACACATACATTAACTTAAATAAAAGGAATATCCTGTTGTCTCCAGTATCCTTTTTTTTTTTCTTGCTCCAGTTTTGCCCCAGGTTTCTGGGCTTTCATCTTTTTTTAAGTATTTCTGAGCAAACATATAAAAACCATTTTTGAAAATTTACTATGACATTGAATCACTTTTATTTATTATTTTCTCTTTCAAAGAGTAGCAAGAAAAGAAGGAACAATTACTCTTACACTAGTTTTATGTAGTGTAGCTATGTGATTTTAACTTTTATGTTAAACATTAATAGTTTTACAAGACTAATTTGTACAGCTCATCTATTATTTCCAGATTAGTTTGGTTTGAACAATATTACTTCAATTCAATTGTTATCTTTTATTTGTAAATTAAAAAATAAAGCAGTGTGACTTGTCTCTCTGATAAAGCCTGGATTTTTTGAGGTAATTGTGGTAAAAGAGGATGTTGTTTCAATGAAGAAGAGGCATTAATCTCAGTGTCATTTGTGTCTCAAATACTGGTCAGCAAAAGAAATTGAACATCAGTAGCCCTGAAGCTGTCAGCTGCTCATGCTGAAATCAGATTACTACCAAAAAACTTATGCTTAACATTTATCTACTTCCATTCAGAAATTTTTCTTCAGCAAAGAAGAAAAAATTCATTTATCTAGGTTCCAGGTGCAATAGTACCAGTGTCTATGGTCAGGGTGCATAATGTTCAAAGGAAAGAGCAGATGGCAAAAGCAGCCTGCAGCCAAATCATCCACTAGATCTTGCCATTCTTTTAGCAGTAACAAGACACCAAATTGCAGGATGGCAAGGAGGCTGAACAGATACAGGACAGATCAAAGACATCTGATTGTCACTGACACAAATCCTATAAAGGACTCTACATATATGGACAAAATTTGAAATGTATAACACTCAGGGGTAAAGAAGCTGTGAGAGCTAATGTGCCAAATTGGTTCATCTCTGTTCCAGCAAGCACCATTGGAAACACAGCCCTCAAAACAATCCTTTTTTCAACACTTCAAAAGGTCTTTCTACTATCCTTGATAATGACCTGTACAACATGCAAAAACTAACCTTGGACATGAAGCTAAAGGAAAAAGATGTACTTAGAGAATTAAGCTTTGGTTTTGGAGATACATTGATGCAATTAAAAAGAACGTCCTAGGATTTGCCGTTGTGTTTTGTTGGAGTGCAAAAGAATACAATTACTAAAAACACATATTCTTTTACACTTTTACAATGCTAAGTATTTAATATATTTGCAGTTCTTACAGATGGATAATGAGATGATTGGTTCTTGCAATTAAGGGATGACTATTGTATGAATATTAAGAAAAGCTTTAGTGATCTATAGTTATGTTACTATAGTTTAGATGTCCTTTGTTCTCCCCATGGTTCCCTTCACCCCACAACCTGTATTGTTGCCATCAGACAGCCTGGGCTGTCTAGGATGGGTAGAAAGAAGATGTGCACATGTGTCCCTTGCATGGGGCAGCTGGGAATGAAAAAGCTTGTTGCTTAGGGGGTGCAGCATGGCAACACCTAATCTCCACTCAAGTTACAAGAAAGTAGTCTCCAGCTATAAATGGCGAAGAAGAGCTGACTGACAGACTTTGGGAGGGGCCAGGGCTGGCTGAAACAACCCCCAGGGGTAAAAAATACCGAGCATTCATCTTGAAAAGGAACCTGTCACATGGTATCTACAAGGGCAGTTCTCATCGTTGTGAATTCTTCCTTATGTAGTCCTCTTGTTGTATTTTTGTCAAGGTTTAGTAAACTTTTTTAAATTTTTGAAGTGAGCACGTATTTCTCACACAATTAAGTTTGTTTTCTCTATTAGAATCTGCAAAGCATAGTACTGGAGAAGGGAGCAATTTATTTATATTTTTCATGAGCAAAATTTTAAGAGCTTAATTCACTAGTCACCAGAATTCAGTTCCTAGTCTGCATTAGTCTTAATAGTAATAAACAGCTGGGCTCCTGAAGCAATTTCTGTTCATGTCAGCTCTGCAGGCTACAGATTCAAAATCAGTGAAAGGTAGTCTGGCCTCCTAGACACTTCCAGACATCAAACTTTCCTGACACCCCCTGGACTTTTATCAATGTAAATCTTGTGGTGATCAAGCAAAACATTTCCATGCTCCAGTAAGACATCTGTCAAAGAAACCTGTTCTTGTTAAAATACAAGAATGCCCACCTTTGATTCTGAATAGAGTTTCCTAGAGTATAAAATAGTGAAGTTGAAAAGGCTTTATGTAATTTACCTTCAAAAACTTCCTAGCAAAATAGTATTAAGAACAGATCTTTTCACATTGTGAAAAGAGACAGAAAAGATAAAAATGCAAAAAATTGCCTATTTTGTTTAAATCTGATGGAAATTTGAGATTTAAATTTGATGAAATTTGAGGAGCTGCAGTTCTTTTACATTGACATTGCAATTTAAAAAGAATCTTTAAATATCTTGTGTTGTGTTACAGGTTAGGACTTTTTTCCTTTTTGTTTTCTTTCTCTTAGGGAATTTTCTTCCATATGTTGCTAGGAGACAATAACAACCAGGTACTTAAGAGAGACAAAAGAAGCTGTCATAGCTCAGGGGAGGGGTGCAGCTGGCTATTTACCCATTACCTAGGGATTTTCTGGGAAGGGCAGAGATACTGTGAGATTTGGGCTGAGGGAGGGGGTTTTATGTAGCTCCAAGTTTTCTTCTTGCTTTCTCTCTTGCTTCTGAGGAGGACAGCAAAGCTACTGCTCATAAGTGGAGGGGAATTTGCCATCTCCGGAGCCCATCCCTGCCTTGTGTTTCCTGCTGTGGGTGACCCGTTGCCCATAAGAGCAGCCATAGCACTGGGACCTTATTAACACCAATCTTACTGGAAAGGACTCTCACCATCTCTTCGGGTGATTCAGAGGAAAACCGAGGACCCAAGCAGCTCCCCCTTCCTGGAGGGCACATCTCCTCAGCTGTGTGTTGCAGAAAATCCTGCCTACAGAGAATCCTGGCTGCCACTGCTCAGCACTGCTGCTTTGTGCTGCTGCTTGGGCTTTTTCATTACACTCTATGCCAGCAGCCCATGTCCACCCGACCCCCAAAGCTCCTGCTAAGACTATAGAGTTTTCTGTTATATTTTGTTTGCCACCGCAGTGATATCTGGAATAGAGACTCCACAACCAGTGGGTCTGTGAAGTAGGTTTGTTTATTCAATACTGGGCACATGGAGGGGGTCGCTCCACCACAAGCATGCATGCCAAACAGAGCAGATCATACATATTTATGACATTACAACATCGCTTGTACATATTCAAGACCTACCCCCACCTGCTCTTGCTTCATCGTTTCATGTCTGCACTTGCACACTATTTTCTGGTGGTCTCAAGCAGGGGTCGCTGGATGAAGTAAGTAGTCATCCTCACAATGTACTCTGGATGAACCTGGTCCTTGCGCAGTGTTATGAATAACAAATTGCCTATTTGTCAAAAGTTACAGAGTTGACAAAATTAAACCCACTGTTACCAGTCTTTATTGTCACCTTGTTGATAATCAATTACTTGTTGTTCATCCCCTATTAATCACATGTTGTTCATCCCCTGTTAATTACATGTTGTTCATCCCCTGTTAATTACCTGTTAGAAATCCCTCTCCATCAGGTCGGATTTTCACCCCTGCTACTCCCTAGAAAATGGCACCCGGGACTGTGAGGAGGAAGTGACATAAGAGCTTGTATGCAAAATAGGAACACTTTGCCAAGTTCAGCGAAGAAAACCCCTGAGACAACAAGCCACCACAGAATTGAGCAATTTAAGTGATGTCTAAGGGTAAGCAACTGAAACCAGGGTCTTCTGGGACCTTTCTTTAGCCTCTTGCCCTGGCCTAAGAGATGTCGGCTAGAGGCAGGACTTCAGAGGTTGAACAGGGACACTGGAATCCCGCTGCTCCCATGAAGACGGAAGCCCTGGCTCTGCCTGTGTGCAAAGCAGACAAAGCTGTACACCTCCTCCTCCATGCCACTCTGGGAAGCAGTGGTGGCATGAGTGCAACCTGTTGGGCCCCCACCCAAGCTAGTCACTCTTATTAAAGGGATTAAAAAGGAGAAAGAACTCCTGCTGGTTTTTTTATTTCACACAGGCTCTCCTGGTGTCAGATTGTCCTTCAAGGCTCTGGACACAGTCCAAACTAAAGATACAGTTTTTATCAGTTTTTAGAGCACTAGTTCCTGTTTTATCTGTCCTAAATAATAGGCAAAATCCTGTTGTTGCACAGCAAAGGATTATCTGTTCTTAACACACTTAATTACACATCAAACTATAGTCACATAAGCTTAGTTATAAGTTCCCTATAGCAGTACAGCGCGTGCCTGCCACTGCCGTCCCAGCCACTGCTCCGAGGCGCCTGCTGCAGCCCATTTCGCCATCCAGCCCAGCCGCTGTTACCACATGAGGGAGCCATGGCTGAGCCCGTGGCAGAGCACCCCCTGGAGCAGTGGGGGAATCATCGCACCCGCCCTGCCCTGCTAGAAGCCAACAGGGCCCCTGCCGTCTGTGACCCTAACTGGATATTGCTTAAAGAGCGGGAAGAGAAACTTTATTGGGTTTTCTGGTTTTTTGTTTGTTCCTGCCATTGTTGTTGATTATTTGCATTGCTATATACATGCATACTAGTAAAGAACTTTTATTCCTTTTCCCATATCTTTTCCCATATCTTTCCCATATCTTTCCCATATCTTTGCCTCTTAATTTCAAAGTCGTAATAATTTGGGGCAAAGGGGTCATATTTTCCATTCCAAGGGAGGTTCCTGCCATCCTTGGCAGACACCTGTCTTTCAAACTAAGACATCTTGAAAGTTATACTCAACCTAATTATACTCTGAATGTAGCTCTTTGTCTCTAGGACACTGTTTACCCATTATAGCCCTCATTTTCATTATGAATCATGATTGACCAAAACAGTAATACAAATGCAATGTATGTTCTACCCTCCCTCTTTATGATTAATTCTACTAGTGGTACAATTGCATGAATGAATGTCGGTGTGTTTTCTGCCCTGAACATTTCCTGCTGGGTTCAATTCAGCCTTGCTGACATTTATTACAAATAATAGCTAAATATTATTGATTTAATGGCTGTGGTGACTCCACATCTGAAGATGATGTCTGTAATAAAAGCAGACAAGACTAGCTTATAAAAAATACTAATCAGATTGTGTTAGCACATATAATGGAGAGGCTACACAGACATAGCAACAAAATGGAATGACAGCCTTTAAAATGCAGCTGCTGAAAGTCAAGGCTTCAAGAACATATCACCTGCATTACTTTTTGTCCCTTTCCAGTTTTTTACTACCTCTCTGGAGTACCTGTGGCAACAATAAGATCATAGTCAAAAGGGTCAAAGTTTCCTTTTTGACCCTCTTTCCACAAATAACAATGAATACCATAAATCACAGTGTAGTCACACCTACTGTTATTGTTAATCCTTCTACCAGAAAAGCAAGAGAAATTGGAGGCACTTGTCACAATTGAGTCAGAGCTACATCTGCAGAGTCACATTTATATTAGTTTAATGTGAATCATACTAAAAACCTCAATTCTCCCTACTATGTCCCCCAAATGCAAGAATGTTCCTGTATTTAGGGGAAAAAGGTATGTTGCTCACCAGAAGTATAGAGCAGACAAGAAAATAGCTGAAGTATTTTTGCAAGATGTACACATATATATCATATAGAAAGATTGGAGAAAACAAAAAGAAGGATACTATACAGGTTTACTATTGAGGACACAAAGAATTTTGCCCTTGACCTGTGAATGAGTAGCTGCTATGTGACCAGGATCACAAAGGTTAACAGGGTCACTAGGTTTTAATAAGGTAGTGCTACTGTCTTCTCCAGAATATTCTAGAAAGGATCCTAGAGCATCCAAATTAAAATCAGTAAGGATACTGTCTGTAAGGCTCTGATGGGGGGGAGGGGGAAATAAATCATACTAATCATGTTGGTTTTGTTTAGAGGTGCCTCACAGCCCTATATCTTTGCTTTCACTTAGTATTATCACCATGCAAATGGTTTAAGAAGAAATTTTCTTCATCAGCTTCTCAAGGACTGGGAGTGAAGGACTGGCCTGTAGTTTTTCCAGATTCATCCTCTCCAAGGATGTATCCCATGGGATTCTTCCAGGCATATCTCTGAAGAGGCTAAAATCTGCCCTCAAGAAACACAGAGCTGTTGTTTGGATTCGTGCCTTCTTTCCTTTTTAAGATCAGGAATCCACAATCTTATGGTCATCTTATGCTGCCCACTTTCACATCCATGACCAGTTCTTCCTTGCTCATAAGTAGCAGGATCAGCACAGCACCCTGCCTTCTTGGCTCCATCATCTACATGTTCTAGAAAATCTCTGAACCTTTTGTTTTTTCCCTCCCTCCAAAAGATATCAGGGTGGTTGAAATCTTCCATCATCACCAGGGCCTGTAAATGTGATGTTTCTTCCAGTCATCTGAAGAAGGCCTCAGCTATACTTCTTCCTGCTCAGGGAATCTGTAGCTGCAACAGCAGCCACAGCAACAGCAACCATGCTGGTTCACCTGTTGACCATCATCCATCCAAAAGTTCCCATCTGGCTCCTTACCCATTACTGGACCCAGCTCCATGCATTCCAGCTGCTCTCTCATACAAAAGGGCAAATAATTCTCCTCATTTTCCTCTTCTCTTTCCTAAGGAGCCTGTATCATTCCTGAACCAACAACCCTCCTTGCTCCTTATTCTAGAGCCACATCAATGAGAGTCCTTAACCTTTTAATGAGACTACTCTCTCTTACTAACCACAATATTTTCTTTATAGAAAGGTCCCTACTCAGGTCATGTTTTGGGTATCAATAACAAAATATTTATCACCATTTATGAGTAACAAATAGGACTTATAAGAAAGTGTATCTTTACAACAAATTCCCAAAAACCCAAACAGCTGTATTTAAAAGGTCCTTTTTTCCTTTTTTATAATGAGGACATTTAAGAATCTATAAGCATCTATTTCTATAAGCATAAATAACATTAATCCATGCGTATTTAGAATATTTTTACATACACACATATAACTGATGTATCTAGGTATCAGACATGTACATCTAGTATTACCTTACAGGTCTTTCTCATCTATTGTTCATGTGAAAATAGTGTCCTATATCCTGTTCTTCTCTTCCCTAACCAACATGTGAATTCACAGCAATACCATTTTCTTAATTCATTTATCAGGAAAGATTTGTGCACCAATAATTCCTCATGAAGATAAGAACTTCTAGGAGCAGGGGTTGTTTTGTCTATATTTATCTCCTGTGTAATGCAACTGTGGTTTGTCTTTTCTGACAGGCACCAAATAAGGAATGTCCACATCAGAGATTTTAATTACCTGAAATCTTTTTTTATTGATCACATACAGCAAAGCAGCTCTTGTGCTAACCTTTCAAAATGTCAATTTAAGTTAGGAATACTGTGCTCTTTTTGAATTCTATTGCGACAGATGATACCAATTGCATTATATTACTGTTACAAAAAGTGTTTTGTAATTGTATACCAAAAATGTGGTTAGGAATTGCCATTATTTATGAGAAGCTCTGCTTGACTGCTTATAGACAGTCTAGGCAGATCAGCACATAGGCTTAGACATTTTGTTGGTGCAATACATGTTGTATTTATTCAGATTTTTATGATAGCCCTTCTCATTCAGACTCTGTATGGACCTCACATTTCTGTGTAGCAGAGGCCTGAATGAAAGACAGTGGCTGCATATAAAAATGTGTCTGCTGAATGGCATTTAGACAGAATACAAGCATCCCATGTGGCTAACATGAAATTTAACAAAAGTTTGCATTCAGATCAGGAAGATACTGGCAGTATTCTACTACATCTGTAAATGGTTTCACATTATTCCCACTTTTTCAGGGAAGAGTGGCTTGCACCACACTGGGCATGCAGTAGTTTGACACTCTATATAATTCATTTATATGGCATAGTAAAGAGGAAGCAGAAATTGTTAATTTGTTGTGTCTTCAGAGTTTTGATAGCTCATAGGCAGTGGCCACTAACAAGAAGCTTCAGAACATACATTCTTGTATACAACATACACAAGGTGTATCCAACCTTTCTCTTGGGATTTACAAAAATAAGGATTCTGATGGATTCATGACAAGATTTTGAAAAATTTCTACAGAAGGCAATGCCACTGATGCACTTAGTACAAAAGAGCTGGCAAAGGAAAAAAGATTGTCAACTTGACATGTTGGGGTTTTTTATTGTTTAATCATACATTTTGTTGTTTAACATACATTTTCCAGATTCTAAACCAAGTTTAAATCAAAGGAGAGAAGGATTACCTTCTGGCTACTGGCCCAGTGACCAGAATATCAGTTTTCCTTTTCTGTATTTCATCATCAAAAGTAGAAAAGATTGGGTTTATTCTTCATGGAATTTCCATCATAAACAATCAAATTTACAGTAATTTGGACAACTACATTATTCATGTTCTCAAGGCTTCGTGGATTAAGGTTTAATTTCATATTACTTCAAGGTTATATAAACTCCTTAACTAATTTCATTAGCACTTTAACTAAGGGTTTAATTTTTTATTCTCTCTTTTCTATTTTTTTTGTTATATTTTGCAAAACATTTCTGCAACAAGTGTGCAGTTGAGATCTGAAAGATATGTTTCTATGGAAATCTTCAGAAAGTTGAAGTCAAATAAAGAAAACAAAATTCTTTCATAAAAACCACAAGGGAAAAGAAAACCAAAACAAAAACACAACAACATATTCTTTAAACAAAAATATTGACATTGTAATTTGAGCTAAACACAGGTGCACATTAAGAACATTTTCTATTTTTTCTTGGACTGAAAATTAAATGTCTACATTCTTCCTCACAACATTGCCAAAAGCAAATCAGTTACGAACAAACAAAACACTGTGATGTGTTCTTAAGTAGCTTGTCACTACACCTCTTTTTATATTAGTTACAATATGATGCCTGTGTTTTCATTAAGTCCACATTTTCCAGTATGGCACATATGTTATTTCTCTCCAAAAGCCTGCAAGCCAGGTGGGAAAAGTCAATACCTTTTGTTACATTCAGCATTTGTGCCAAAATACAATATCCCAGCTTTGTATTTTCCATTGTCTGCCTATAATGCAGAAAATCAAATTGCCAATACATCTTTTTGCTTAAAGCTGTAAAAACATAGAAGATCACATTAAACACTAGCTCTGTCACCACTGCCGCACATGTAGAAGGTGTCTACAAATGTCTTCTTAAGATTTTTTATTTTGAAAGGTTCTTCAAATAAAAAGAGTTATCTATGTGAATTAGTCATTGTTTGCCAAGGTCTGCAAATATATGCCACTCCTGAGCGAATAAGACTTTTCCCATTGGGCTGTGTCTACATCTTTTCTGATATATTTCAGACCATTTACCTAAAAAATTATAAGAGTAGTGAAAAGGACAGCATTTCTGCCAACTCATTTACTCAGTTTAAGTATCAGAGTATGTAAAATTTGCAATACAGATTACAGTTCAAAATTTCTGCAAATATCTCTCCCAGACTAGGTCCAGAAGGACTGGTGCCACTGAATCTAAATGAATCAATTATCTGTAATACATCAGAAGATGGCAAACTTGAGCATAAAGAAAGACTTGGAAATAAGCTAACAGATATAACTAGAGAGCAGCAAGTGTCAAGCATTTAATTACAAGAAAATATCTTCTAGTGAAATTCTGAAAGCCTAAAGATGAGATAAACTCTATGAGACCTTCTTTACAAGTTTGCCAGTCTATATGTTTGAAACTAATACCAGGAAAAGTTTTTTTTCTGTTGAGACTGATAATTTTGAAGGACAAAAATATCACAGCAAGACTTGACTCTCCATGACTTACTTCTACCTTTGAAATCAGAAGTCACTGAAGGTTATTTGAAAAGCAATGGATGGAGAGAAGAGATGAATTAGAGAATTGGCATTTAAAATATATATATTCATATATGTATTTAACATGTAAAACATATAAAACATGTAAATCTTGTGTTTTCATCTCAGTAAAGTGGTGCCAGATGCGCAGTAAGGTATGTCAGTATTTACACAACAAAACTCTCTGAGAGAGCAAAAAATGTATGAGCAGAGAAAAATGTATCATTCATGAAAGTTTATTCTAGTCCAAATGCATTTAACACAGAAACCACAAGTATGGTATCACATATGCACACACAATTTCAGCTTAGTCAGTACACTACTGCTCTGTATTTCGCAGATTAAAAGTCAGCATTCTCAGAAAGGAGTTATCTTCAGTTCTGATCTGCATTGTTGACATCAGTAGCAAAGAAATTCAGTAGCTTTTATTTATATTTATATTCTTGGTAGAAAGACTGGTAGTTCTTTTTCAAGTCATTGCCACGTTAGCCTAGTGTTATCTCAGTCCATGGATCAACAGCTATACACCAGCCAACAGCTATGCAATACCATTTCCAAGCTAGCAAAACCAGTGAATGTGCAAATGTGTGAGGGAAATAGCATAACCAGAATTAACGAGATATAAATCACAGACTTTCTTATTAATAAATAAATTCCTGTTAATAATTCCTATTAATAAAGAAATGGCTACAACTTCACAATAAGCCATACTGCAAATAATTCTAAATGTCCTTGGACAAATACCCCAATTATACCATTATAATGATATAATGTTGAGAGCTACTCAAAACAGCCATGAAATAAGAAACAAGATTCCCAGAAATCCTAAATACAATTCCCCTCTAATATCTCTTTGTTAGGGCCATGACTGCTGTCATACTTTAAAATGCTTTAAAAAGTATAAGCAGAAAAGCAAAAACTCATTTAAAAGCCCAGCTCTGTGATGCAAAGCTATGTTAACAGAAATTTTTCTGTAAATCTAGATGGAGGTTCTCTCAGCTGAAACAATTCCATTATGTTTCTCTGGATCTTCAACAGCTAAATAAGAAATACATTCACAGAAAACACAGACAATGAAATATATGTACACCTAACAATCCGCTGATTTTTAGCTGATAGAATGTAATGCTTAATGAATGCAAAGTTCCCAGTTGAGTGTTCCAGTGACTAAACTGCATAGAGTATTTCAAAATAAAAAGCATGTCATTTAATGATCAGACTTCCACTTTAAAGCCAAGCAGCTGTGATAAAAAGCTAAGGATAAGTATTCAAAGAATGAGGACACTGAAGACTGAGAGAATAAGCCTTTTTTCTGCTTTTTTTCCTTTACCATTTTCCTGACTTTTTGAGGCATTTTTCCTGAACGGGTATGCAATCCATACAGAATTTTGGGAAAATGCAGTAAACAAAAAAACTGTCTTCTTTGACCACTGTAGCATAGTGTTATTAACTTAATGTTATTGTATTGCATAGCTGCATATATTCAATGTATTAGTTGCTCTGTAAAGATACTGCAATAGTTTATGAAAATATTGTCCTTATTCAAGGTGATTATAGTAAGGTTGGTTGTTTCCTGAAAGGTAGATGAATCTTCCTCTTTATTAACAGAAGAGGAACAAAAACCTTGATATTCTACATATCTAACTCCTCTGGGTAGGTAACACACTGGTGTTGATGTCTTGTACTAACACAGTTATTTATTTCCACAGCAACTTGTTAGAAATTACCATGCTGTACAGTTCAGCAGTTCAATATTTAAAGAAATAACATTTTTTGATGACAACACACTGTACATTAATCATTCTATCTCCCACATGTGCTGCATTTGTGATCGGTCTATTTTGCATAAACTAGCTAAGTTCAAAAATGTTCAGCAACAGGTTGATTGTACCTTCAAATCAGTCAAAAGAACTTACTGGTTTTCCTTGCAAAGTGACAAATCCAGTTACCATTACTAGTTTATTTACAGTCACTCTGCAATATATTTTGATAGTTTCTTGGCCTTATCGGCAGCATCCAATTAACGTGGCAGCATACATAAATACGATTTTAAATCACCAAATTACTATCATCTAAGTAAGTGGTGGCAAAATATAGCTATTGTAGAATTTTGTGCCATTAGACAATGACTGTTTACAGAGGGCTATGTAGTTCATAAATTATCCATTATGTGGGAATTTGTGATGCAGCATATTATTAATAATCACTCTACTCCACAACACAATTTGAATTCACTTCAGCTGACAAAATTAAAATTTCAAGATGTCTAAGATCCTTGTTTTGCATGGGTACCACTGTTGAGCTTAATAGCTAACTCCAGCAGCTAATATTTGCAGAAAACCAACCTTGACCCAGGTAATGGCAATGTAATAACATGACAGACAAAACCTAAGTCCTTCAGTAAGGACCATCATATTTATGGTCTTGTACTCACACTCTCTGTCCTTCCTATCCATCATCCACCATCTTCAAACAAACTGAGGCTTCATATATCATATACCTATATATCATCTTTCACTCCATTGCTTTCAAGCACTGAAGGCAATAACAGTAACAACTCACACCTGTTGATGCCTTGAGAAGGCTGACCTAGAACAGAGGCTAGATGGAGTTAAAGAATAAAGTAGGAATTTATTAAAAGGCCTCAATGGATACACCTTGGGCAGTACAAGAACCCAGCCACGGCTACACCCAAGATGAACCCAAAATGGTCACAAAACAGACAATGGTCATGATGGCTCTCACTTTATAAGTCCTGGTCTATATGCATATTGGAGCCAATTGTCTCATCTTAGCTTTAGGTTATGAAGTCCCATACTTCTTGTTTTTTTCTCTTAATTCCACCATTGTTTATGCTCTTGGGCCTGAAATTTGGATCAGTTGTCCTTGGTCCCAAGCTAGAAAAGGAATTGTTTTGTCTTGGTACTCTGTGAAGAGAGCTTACCATTCCTTAACAGGAAGCTCAGAACTACACACTAAAGCAGTACAGAATCTGAAAAATATAAAAACTAAAGCCTAAGGCATCACTGTGGTATGCTTCTCTTTCCATCTTTGAGCAGCACAAAAAGACTGAATCCAGAATTCTCAGTCCAGTCTTATGATCGCACTTCTCTTCACAGAGAAAAGCAAGGCACATCTTCCCAAGGATATTGCTGGGAATCGCAGCGAGGAACCTCAGAGAAAGAAAAAACAATTCTTAGCTCATTTGCTGCACCTGTATTTGTGCAAAAGTAGAATGCAATATGGAGATTGTTTACCCAGTGATGGTGTTTTATTTCCTTGGCCTATAAGGGCCAAGCACATGTGCAACTGTTGGTCAGCAGACAGTCAAAAGATTCTGGGCAGTTGAATTGAGTGCTTGTGCAGATTCAGTGTAATATGGTGTAATATAGTATAAAATAATATAATAAAGTAATTATTTAGCCTTCTGATACCAATGGAGTCCTCCTCTTAATTTCTCTCTTTCATCGGGGTTGCCTTGATTTACTATACTGAAGTGGTCCAGCTGAAGAAAGATTGATTGTCCTTCTCGGACGTCCCAGCTAGCTATCCCAGCACTGCTAGCAGTATGGGGGGCACTATCCCGATTTCTGTGGTTCAGGACAGCACCTAAGGCAAATGCTCTATTTGTGCTATTAAAAAATATAAAATGTGCTATTACAGCAGTGCTACATTGTGATAGGATGTGGCTTGGCTTATGGCTACAGTCAGCAGAAATAAGAGAGCGCTCTCTAGCTGTGGTTGAATCCAGCTTTATTCGGTCCCAGGGGAGACCAACAACCAAAGAGAAAGAGGGGGAAGTTGCAACAGCTTATAAGGAAGGAGGGAAACAAGGGAGGAGTCAGTCCTTGGACGAATAGGGTTTCAGAGGGGAGTGGGATACAAAAGATTGACTATGGGAGAACACCAATGGGGATAACTTGAGGGTGGGGCCCCGGCCCCTGAGCCAATCACTCAATGCTCTAGCTGGAAGTTTCTAGAGAGTTCTAGAGAGAAGGGTGGGAGCGCCAATTGATGGACAGGGTACCGGGGAGGGATTTGAGAAAGGGTACATTAATCTCCAAGGCAACTGGGGAGGAGTTGGGATAACTGGCAGCATAAAGGAGGGAAGCAAGAACCAGGGCAGAACCATTACATGATAGGGGGAACAGAACAGTCCAACTTATACAGACACAACACAACACTATACAGTTTCACTTACCACTCAATTTTCTTGAAACTACATTTGTATTGATTGTCATATTATATATTCTTTTTCAAAACTGTTCTAAGTTTAATTTCTTTCTGATTAGTCATTCCTGAAATTCATTGCATTCAATTACATTCAATTACATTCAAATATACCTCCATTGTGCTAGGCCAATTTACCTGAGGTCAAATTCTGCACTATGTATACACACTTCACATAAGTGTTTTATTATAGTTCTGCTGGAGGAAAGAAAAAAAAAAAAAAAGACAGGTTTTAAAAATACTGCAAGATATTTGATACTACTCAGTTTTCTTCACTCAGGGTATATAAAGCACAAGTCTTCACTAACAGAAATATTTCAAATTCTTTCTTTGAAAGGATGTTTTCTGTCATCATTACAGGAATGCAGTTTACAGTACTACTTACTACTACAACCGTTAGAAAATAAGCCTTTCCTTTCATAAGGAGGAAAAAAAAATGGCATAAGGCTCTGTAGTTCATATAGCTCCTGGACTCTGCATAGTACCATCTTCCAGCAAGAACTGAACACATGAAAAAGCAAATCGTGTGTCATAGGCTTGGACAATATTTATTTGAACTGATCATAGAAAGATCTGATATAGACTGATGCCATGTGGTATGCTTACAGTATGCTGAAGTTCAGTTGTGCTACACCACACAAGGGCAGCAACATTCAGTAAACATATGGCCATGTGGTGCTCCACTAACCTGAAGCACTGCAACATTTGCAGCAGCCATATGCCACTGAGGAAGGTTCCCATCATGGAAAGAATCTGGGCACAACACAGCAATGGTACCTGTCAACTGCAGAAAAGCATCTTGCTACTTACCCACATACCTGTAGAAAAAGCTGATGATAGAACTCCAAGAACTGAGCTGAGGCATTTTTAACTTTCCCCTTTTTTTTTCTTAACAGTGACAACATAAAGGCAGCTGTCTACAAGCCAGTTTCAGCATCACGGAAGTGGGTAACACACAGGCCAAGAGCAGAAGCTTATCACAGGGAGGTTTGCTAATCAATAATATATTTCCATCCATAACTTTGATTCTTCCAGTATGAGGGATATGCAGTCTTGCATTGCCTGAGAAATCACCAGGCAGTTTTGTAGTGGTGGTTTTTTAAGAAGCAGATGAGAAAACCCTTTGGAGACTTGTACACTCTGGGAAAATAGCTTGCCCTTGGCCAGCTGTACAAATAAGAACAAGTGGAACAGAAAAGCAAAGATTAATTCTGGTGTGATAGGTTGGTTCCTCCAAAATCCTTAGTTATATTCAGCACTAAAGGCTGAAATTTATATAATAAGAAAAACTTCAATTTCCATTACATGTGTACAGCTACTCAGATACACAAATAGAAAAGACAAACAAAAAAAATCCTACATTAGGCATAAACAGCAAGGTTTTGATACTGGCAAGGAGTGGTGCTGCAGAGGTAGCCTCTGTGAGAAAAGGCTGGGGCTGCTCTATGCTGGACACAGCCAATTCCGGCTGGCTGCAATAGACCCACCGCAGGGCCAAGATGGTGATGCCTCAGTGAAAGTGTTTTTAAGACAGAGGAAAAAGATCATGGACAGGCAGAGGGTGGAAAAAGCTAGAAACAGCATGTCAGAGAAAAAAGAAAGGGAGGACATATTTCAGCACAGAGATGAGATTTTCCCACAGCTCATGGTGCAGACAATGGTAGAATAGATTTGCTTCCTGAAGCACCAGACTGGAGCAGTGAAAATGTATGAGGAACAGCAGCAGAGATAAACTGCCACCTCCAGAGTACAGTCCCATCCTCATCCTCAACCGCTTCTCCCGTGCCATAAGAGGGAATGGGTAGAGGTGTTGAGAGTGAAGGAGTGAAGTGGAATGTGCAAAAAGAGGGATGCGATGAATTGAAATTTGTCTTCTTGTTTCCCACTACCTGAATCTGTTGAATTGTGAGTACACTGAAGTAATTCTTTCCAAGTCAAGTCTGGTTTGCCTATGCCAATAATTGTTAAATGATCTCTCTCTCTTTATCTCAATTTGTAATTTTTCTTATCCTAGTTTCTCCTCCCATCTCACAGATGGGAAAATGAGAGAAAGGTTGGGTACATGGCTTTTAGCCAGAGCTAACTCTCCACGTATCCATAGACTGAAACACAGGCTGAGGTTTGGGCTAAGCATGTGTCTGAGACAGTAAGTCTGGGCAAAGACCTAGGAGAAACTAGTGCATGACTGAAAGACAATGAATTACTAGTTGCATTTGAGGCTAACCTTAATAAAGAAGCCTCTGCATCCTGCTTTGTTGGTAATCCTGATAAATTGCTAAGTTTATTTTTAGTTATTTATTATGACACCATTAGCACTTAGCCTCTTTATACTTACTTCCAGTATATATATGTGTGCATAATGGCCACATTTTTCTTTTATTTGTCCTGCTTTGCTAAATTCATTAACAGTGAACGAGGATAGATCCACTTTATTGACAGACACACATTCAAAACACATTTCTACCAGGCACATTCTTGCACTTTACCTTATGCACACCTTACCTTATTGGAATTCAAAGTATTAATAAGAATATGTTTACAACATTAAGGGGTGAGGGAATTAATCCAAAAAGAGGGGAGAAATACTGAGAGTCATGACAATATAGTTCTGACATACTCAGGAGAAGCATTCTTTGAATTAATTTCTTGCTGTAGCAGTCTCCTATTGGAATTAATACCAATATAACCGGGTGGGACGTGCCTGGGCTTGTCTGGCCCTTGATGCTTGACCAAAGGTGGCAGCTGTGGTGGTTTCACCTCAGAGACACCTTTGGCTAGCTGGATGCTGCAGCTGGGTGCTTGGATGCAAGTCCAGACATGCAGGAGCTCAGGTTTACCTCTGGCGGAGAAGGTTTCAGGCGAGGTGAAGGAAAAGGAGTCGGGTTCTGCTGGAGGGTTTCAATCCAGAGCTTTATTCCTGGTCCACAGGCCTCTGAATCCAGTAACTGCTCCAACAGAATTTCCCGAACCACATGGTTGTTGTTCCTTTTAACCCCGGGGAGAGGGGGAGGGAAGGGGTAAGGATCCCACCAACTAGGTACGGGGGAGAAGTCTCAGGGGACAAATGACACCTGGATGGTCCAATGTCCTCCAGGGGTGCAAGGCATCTTTTGAACTCTGCCAATCACTTGACACCCTTCTGGAATGCCAGGACTGACACACAGTGCTCACCAGGGGTCAGGGTGGGGGAAAGGAGAGATGATTGACATACCTGGGGAAGAAATCTACAGGGAGAAACCCGATGCATCTGAGGCAAACCATGACATCACACTGCAACAGTCTCCCTCTACTACAAGTAGTCAGCTATTTCTATGTGCTTTTCAAATTACCTTCACAGCCAGAAAGTATCTCACCGTATTAGAGATACATCTTGTATCTCTCCAACTCCAAGTACACTGACACACAAAATTTGTTGTTTCAGAAAGGGTACATGAGCAGGATACACTAACATGGCTAGGATTCAATAAGATATGACAACTTTTGCATCGAAAAAAATTTATGACACTTCTAATGGCTCACTGAACTTCCAGGGATTTCTCTTTTCTTTTAATTCCCTGAGGTTGGACTTCCCTGAGAAGTTCAGAATGGACATGCTGGTAAATATCAGAGAAAATGCTGTTCTCTTCCCTATGATATAAATATTGATATTGAAGAGCCCAGAGGTGGGAAAAATCTCACTTGTTATAGGTAACAAAATGACTGCAGTAAAAAAGACAACATGTAAAGCTGAGGTGAAAATATTCACATGCTGAACAAAAGGATATCCATTTTCATGATGGCAAGTTGCAAGAAAGTAATAGAAATTCAATACGTCTGGTGTTTTACCTTAGAGCAACCCACCCTGAGCACCTTCAATAAACACAAGATGACAAGAAAACTAAACATTTTTAAGGCAATCAAACCACATACTTATCTGGAAGACTGCATTACTTTCCCTGCTATTTTAACAAAAATAAGAATCTAATATAATTCCTAAAGCTCACTGAGGTCTGTGTAACTGTTTCAGGAATTTATGGCTCTGAAGGTTCACAGGTTTTGAAAGAAAAAATTTCCACCACCACAATCAAGCACTTGGAGGTGACAATACAGTCCTTAAAATTAGCTTGTCATTTTATCTCTGGTCATGCTTTCAAATATACTACATATGATTGATTACATCAGCTAAAAGGAATGTTTCCTTATATTTCATCATAGCTCACAGAAGTATGCAGAAGAATACCATGTGAACTAGCAATACAGCTGACAGATAAGGTAAAAGAGCTATGAAGAATGGAGGTAGGAGAGGATTTCACTACCCAGTGTTCACTTCTTCACATATCATGGTAGGGGAAAATAACTGCCATTTGCATCACAGAACACTCCACTCAAAATCACAATACTAAGACTGCATGAACACAGGATATCCCATAACTTCATAATTGTGGGATATTTCTATCTTATCCTTAAAAATTTTTATTGTTAGGAAAAAATCCCACTTTTAAGTCTTCTAATAAAGTCTTAATTCCTGCTGTTCAATCTCATCAAAAAGAAGAGATGGCAGGAGCCATCTACTCTTTGGTAGTAGCCTTTGCAGTATTTGAAGACTTTCAGCTCATATTCACCATTCTGCTTATCTCTAAGCTAAACTTCTTCAAGCAGTTCCATCTTTTCCTGATATTTAAGGTTTCTTCTTGACTCCTTGAGGGAAGAACTCAGTTTTTCAGAATTACTTTGAATTTCACTTTATATTCCAGTGTGCTTGTAGCCACTCCTCAACTAATGACATTGGCAAATTCAGTAGATACACTCTTCACCATTTCTTACAACAGTTTGCAGAGTTATCTCCTAACCCTGTACTGGGATTAATTTCTGTTTGTGTAATCCTGAAATAAATAAGACTTCTTGTCTGGGAATACAATTTGGGCTTCAAAGACTAAAAAAGGACAGATATTTGTGGGAAACAACTAAGTAGCAATGGATAGCCCAACAGAAACTGTAAATTTACTTGGAATATACACAGATGTTAGCTAAACAATGTATAGGTGCCCCCATAAATTTGCTAGATTTATAAGTGTATATTTACATATTATACTTCTTGAATTATTTGCTTAGGTAAAATATAAGTCAATTTATATTGATTGTATACATACATACATACATATATATATATATATATAAAACAATCTATTACATATATATATGTAATATATATTACATATATTATATATATTTTATATCTATATATAACCATCTATAAATATTTAAAGAAATCTGGTGAGCACATACCCTGATTTTTAATGTTTAAAAACTGCCAGCACTTAATCATAAAATCATAAAATGGTTTGGGTTAAAAGGAACCTTAAAGATCATCTAATCCTAGTCACCCAGCCCCTACACTAGGATGCTCAAAGACCCATATAACCTGGCCTGGAACACTTCCAGGGATGGGGCATCCACAGCTTCTTCAGGCAACCTGTTACAGGGCCTCACAATCCTTAGTCACATCAAGCTCATTACTTCTATTCCATGTTAAACACTATCATGTCTCTATTCTTTAAAGTAATTATTCAACTATTTGTTTGCTTAAGCACTGATCCTCATTTTCAGTTGTATTGCCTATGAAACTTATGTCTTTATCATCAATGAAGTCAAATAATACACCTGTCTTAATTCACCTATTGCTTTATATAAATATGGTTACAACTTTAAAAATCACTGATTTATAGATTTATACAGTTTGGTTTGTTGATGGAAAAATTACTGTTTTCTAAATCACTGGACATCCAAATTAAGCAGTTTACTACAAATATGCATGTGGAAAGTTTCACTGCACATTGTTTGCTCAATAAGCATTACCTACCACAAACAAAATTAAATTCACAGAGAAATATAAAGCCCTGTTTGCTGGCAGCTAGAATATAATTTAAATGTTAATAATTAATTTTACACTTCATATTTAATAATGGTGGGACAATCCCCTCCCTTGCCTGGCTGGCAATGCTATGCCTGATGCCCCCCAGGACAGGGTTGACCCTCCTGGCTGCTGGGTACTGCTGACTCAAATTCAACTTTCCAGGGACCAGGACTCCCAGGTCCCTTGCTGTGGCACTGCCTTCCAGCATCTCATTCCCCAGTCTGTCCATACATCCTGGGTTGCCTTATTCCAGGCACGGAATGGGGAACTTTCCCATGTCATACAATTAGTGATTGCCTAGCCCCCTGATTTGTTAAGTTGTCTCTGCAGGGCCTCTCTGCCTTTCAGAGTGCCAATAGCTCCTCTCAATATAGCATCATCAGCAAACTTGCTAATTATCTTTAATGCCATTAGTATTATGAAATGAATGCCATTTCATTTCCATTTATGATATTCACTGACATTTTTGTAAAGACCTACCACTTTAAATCTCTGATCAACAATGCTGTTAAATTCTCTGTATTACCATTAGAACCAAGCAAGATAAAAGTACTGTGAATCAGAAAATCCTGTAGGCTGTTTGATTGTCATCTGATCCAAATCTACTCTGTAGACAACAAAGAAGATGGAAGTCCTTGTTTTTCTCTGCCTCAGAGCTCTTTTGGGCTGGATTCATACTTCATTTCATCAGCTTTCTAAAGTCCAGCAATAAGCTATGATTCTGCATCTCACCATCACTCCCCCTTCAGCCTGCAATCTGCTTCTGACTTGCCTGTCTCAAACATACTACTGTAATTCCTCCCAATAAACTGTTTAAAGAAACTATGTCAAATAAAGTCCCTAGTCTGTCTCTGACATCCCAGCAGCACACTTATCTATGTTGCATTAGTGGCAAACACTGGGCCTCAGTTCCTACTGCTCTGGTATCTATAACCCCCTACATGCTAGAGGAAATACAACCAACATAACCAGCAAAGAACCACAAAAGAACTACAAGGGACAGACACCACTATCCCAATGCCACAGTGATCATCACAGTCTGCTGCACTCTGCAAAGTTGCGAAGTTACAAAGGGTGAATTCTTCTACCAGAAACATAAACAACAGCACAGAGACATTTACAATGCAGCCCAGCAGTGAGCTTGACTTCTAAGACAGAAAAAGAACAAAGAGCCCAGGCCTTAAAACTTTTAATTATACACAGAAAGAATGGCTGCTGGTCATAAGAACCTAATAATGTGGAACAGCCCATATCTATGCTACTGAACTTCCTCTCAAAATAACAAATCCAGTTGAAAACAGATCTATGATAAATACACCTCAATCTTTTTACTCAGTTTTGTGATTTAAATCAAGCTGGAAATTAAGCCCCATGCAGCCACTCCCCTTCCCCCACACCCTCAGTGACACAGACAAGGGGCAGAATTTACGGGTTAACCATTTACTGAAAACAAACAGTAGCATCAACAATACTACTAACAACAATATATAAAAGAGAGTGATCACATGCAAGATGCCCACTGAGTCTGAAGTGATGTGATAGGACCAAAGCTGGCACCTTCTCATCACTTGCTCCTCCAGAATGCCAGAAACGCCCACTGTGCAGCCCCTTTCTCTTCCTGAAGTCATGTCCCCTTCTTCTCAGAAGAGAGACTCCTCTTTCACTTCTACACCTAATAAATTATGTACATGGTGTTAGGAAAATTAATCCACAAACATCAGAGGTTTATGTCCAAAAAGGAGACAAAGGAGTCCATTTACTTTATTCGAATAAAGGAAGAGGCCATGGGGCATTCCCCTGCAGTCTCTCAAATTTTTAGAGGATGCAGACTCTTTTCATCCTAATTTCCCAGCCGCATTTCCCTTCTCTCTTTCCCCATTGGCTGAGATACTTGAGAGGTACAGACCTGATACCAAAGATTTCCTCTCTAATGTATAACCCTCCCTTTTAATTTTTAATTCTTATGGAATTTAGGGGTTTTTCTTCCCCATTGTTTCTTTCATCTTTCAATGTCTAATTTCATTTATCAGCAAACCTAAAGTTTATTTGTAAAAGCAAATATCTTTTTCCATTCATCAATCAGTGGAATTGATTGTGCCACGCCTTATCAAGGTTTGTCACCTCTGTTTGGTGCACCATATCAAATATTGCTGCTATACATCCAAATGTAACTTTGCAAAGTCCTTGTTGCTCTTGGTTTTCAATTAGATGCCTTGCATACTCAAGCCTCCTTTGCTATCCCCTTTAATAGGAAAAACCCCTTCATACCCAGGCAGGAGATGGAGCCCTCCTGTGGATGTTTTCTAAAAGAAATTCTCTTATCTGATGCTGTCAGTAATGCAAAAGTCCCCAAGGGAGACTTCTTTAAGACTCTGTTAACAGCCTCTCCCTCTCATAAATTACAATCCATAATGTTGGCTGTTCCAGAAATTCAGTGTCTCCATTGATCAGATTCCAAAATAGGACTAAGAGTAAAGAACACAATTTTTACTCTGATTGAGACAGACTGTGCCACAAGGATATATGGCATTAATGATAAAAGCAGAAAAAGGATAAGACCATCTCTCAGTTTCTAAATCTGGGCCTGGAGTAGTCCTCTGGAGGAGAAAACATCCATTGGGGGTTGGGTTTCTTTACTTCTGTGCCTTTTTACTCGTGGAATTTTTCCCACTGAGTTGCTGGCAAGCACTGGTGGCTGAGAGCTTGAGACGGTGGAGAGGTGACCAGGCCTTGGGGAGAGGAGGTCTGGTGGCACTCCTCTGGTTTCTCTCAGAGGGGCAGAGGTGCTGCGAGACTGGGGCAGGGCTGGGACAGCTGCTAGCTCTCCCTCGCTCTTGGCTTTTAGGGGAGGATGGTTGGAGCCGCTGCTTGGCTTCGAAGGGAATTCATTGCTGCCGCCAGAGCCCAGCCCAGAGCTGTTTCTTCTGCCGTGAGGTGAGCCTTTGCTTGTAAGAGCAGCCACTGAACTGGGACCTTCTAACACCCACCTCACTAAAAGAGGGATCTATCCCCGTCTGCCTGGGATCTCGGGCTCACCCCTCTCTGCCCTGCTGGGAGCCGAGCTGCCGCTGCCCCCGCCCCGCTGCTTGTTTGGCACTGCTCCGAGTTTTCGCTACGCGTTAGCCCCGCACCCCCGGCCTGCCGAGACATCCCACGGTTCCAGCCACGGCTCAGGAGTCCCTGCCACATCTCGTCCACCAGCCCGAGATTCCTGCTGTTCCAGCTTGGTGCTCCTCGGTGTCCTGCTGGGGCACCGGGATCGACTGCCCCAGGGGGTTTGTGAAGCGAAGCCTCTCCTCTCTTCCATCCCTTCCCGTCTCAGCGGGAGCCACCACCCAGCGCCCCTGCCGGCGGTGACCGGAATTGCCCCAAATGGGAAAGTGGCTGCGACCGAGAAGGGCGCCGTCACCGGCTTCTGATTCTGGTTGTTGTCTGTGCCATAGTCATTGTTGTTTGTTTGCCTTGTTATACATACTAGTAAAGAACTGTTATCCCTATTCTCATGTCTTTGTCTGAGAGCCCCTTAATTTCAAAATTATAATAATTCGGAGGGAGGGGGTTTACATTTTTTCATTCCAAGGGAGGCTTCTGCCTCCCTTAGCAGACAACTGACTTTCAGACCACAATAACATCATAAAACCATGCCCCATGGCAGGGTTTGGGAAGGTTTCCCAGTTTAAGACACCAACCCCCCAAAGGGGTACAGGCACACATGTACCCTGTCTTATTTAGAGGAAGTGTCTGATCATCAGGCTTGGAAAGGGAGGCAAGCCAGTCTTGGCCTAGGCAGTGATGGATGAAGAAGAAGGATCTAGCCAGACCTGAATTCCATTTCTCACTCAGTTTCTTGCAGACTATAAAGAGGGTGGTCATCTCCTGGCCTCCTCAATACCATGACTCTGCTTTTTGCTTTCCAACTGTGAAAAATCTGCACATTACATCACAGTCCTTCATAAGAATGGCATTTGTAGAGCATGATGCCAAAGGTGCACCTGGAAGGCCCTGGGAAATGCCAGACAGCCTCCTGGGATGATTGTAGAGCCATGCCAGAAGGAGCATGCCAAAGCAGCACATCCTTATCTATTCTAGTAATTGAGAGCATTTTAACTGCCAAATTATACCCAGGGAGGGTATTGGGGAGGGCTTTGGATGGTACAGGCTGAATTCATGCCAAGAAGCATTCTGATTCTGTATTAGTCCAGATGAACATGGGCCAGCACCAGGAAGCATTAATGGCACAGTCAGAGCCAATTGCATAGACACAACCATGACACACAAAAAACTTCACCCAACACCCATCCATCTTGTCTCATATTTTCATTTAAACTCACAGGCTTCATGTTCCAGATTTCTTCTCCAGGCTCTTATTTCTTTGGTTCATTACACACAAAGATCCTGGAATTTTTACTGACAACATTTATCTAATGTTTTGGTTTGAAAAGACAAGTGTCTGCTAAGGAAGGCAGGAGCCTCCCTTGAAATGGAAAACGCAAATCCCCTCCCTCCAAATTATTATAATTTTGGAATTAAGGGGCTCTCAGGCAAAGATATGGGAGTAGGAATAATAGTAACCTGTTTTTTAGAGGAAAGAATTTCAACCTTATTCCCATAAATGGTACCCGAATTTAGACTAACTCTGTTTCTATGTACAACTAATTTATTTAAAGAAACAATCAAAGATACTGAAAATCTTAGTACCTCTATGTTAATTAACTTTATAGATTCATACAGCAACACAGAGGTTACCAAAAAGGGACATAGTTCTAAAACTATACAATAAAAGCTGGACTTTTGAGATTAGTGACTGTGAAAAAAATCAATGGTATATTAAAATATTAGAGATCTTGTGGTAGGTGACAGCAAATGATGTTTTACTGACACTTTAATGCATTACAATATTTCCTTTTGCATGCACTCATTAGATTTGAGACCTTTTTATTAGTCAAAAAAACTCATTTCATGCACTTTTAAAAGTGACAAAAATGTATATATAGCTGGTAGAACATAGAGAGGCTTTTTTTTGCCTCAAACCATTATACTGTCCAGAGTAAATATGTATATAAGGAATAAAATCAGGATTTAGATCCTATTTTTCAAAATAGGATCTAAATCCTTATTTACCCAGTTGACCAAGTAGTGTCCTATAAGTTCAACTTTTTTTTCTGCTTTTTCATGTGACCATTAGTATAATGCTTTCCAAATGAAAGAAAACTCAAAAATAAGAAATCATGTCTACAGTATGCAAGGCAGAAAAAACACAGTCTTTTTGGGTTTGGGCTGGGGTTTTTCAGTCCTTAGGCTGAAGTGTAATGTAACAATGTCACTCTTAATGTCATACCTTTACTCTTTTTCCTTTTTTTGAACTTCTTCACATTCAGAGTTACATACAGAGTTCCCATGTTATGTTTTCTATAGCTGTCAAAGTGGCCTGGAATTTTTAGTGGTATTTCATGGAAGTCTACCATCATCCTCATATCCTGATGTCTCTTAACTTCTGCACCACAATCACAGAGTCTGTATTTTCTCTTTTTCCTAGTTCTTATGCACAGTTCTATCTAACTGTTCTTTCCTTTAAATTGCACAAATGTCTTAACATACACTCGTAAAGATGGGAACCCAGAGTGCTATCTGGGACTTCATTGAGTTTTTGCAGGTATCTCACACTATATACTACCATATTTTGCTATTTGTTTTCAGACACAAATGGTGTAGAAAACAAGGCAAACATTTAGAAATATATCTCATCATCAGTGGAAAAATATGGTTTGAAGTGCCAGGAGCTATACATAATGCTTATTTGATGACAAAGCATTTCTAAAAAAATTGCCAGTGATGCCAGTTTGAAAGTGAGTTTCCAGTGAGCTGGAAGGCTTAGCACTTCCTCTCTATTCTCTTTGAGACTGTGGAGTACATTAGGAAAGACACAAATATGTAGAAACAGAGCAGCAGCATATCCTCACTACTACAAGCTTTCACAGATCTCTTGAAATTGGAGATTAGACAGTTTACAGCTGCTGAGGATCTATCCCTGGTGCAGTAAGAAAACCATAGAACAAGTCAGGGGGGAAAAGAATTAATTGTGGGTGCTTGTTTTGTAACTGCATGTTGATATAATTTCTTGAAATGCAAGCTAAACATGTTTAACTCTTTTTTCAGTTATCTTTGTAATATGATATAGTCTTGCTTTTTAACATATTGCCATAGGTTGACAAGGAAGTGAGTTTTCTGGGGAAGTTATAGCCAAATCAATCAGTGGTCAGATTTGAATATTGACACCTGGTGTAACCACTAAAGACATGGACACGCCTCTGAGAACACAGAGCGTTAAAAGCAGAGAGCGCCGTCGAGAAGCCTTTTGTTCTAGTCAGTGAAGGGTTCAGGGCTACAGGCTGGGTGGGGGAGGGGAAGCCATACGGCGTAGGCTGAGGTAGGTCAGCAGCCCCGGACAGAGAAGCGGGGTAAAGGGAATGGAACCGGGCTGGCCCCTGCAGGACAGAGGGGTAGAGAGGCAGCCCCCTTAGAGAAAGAGAGAGAGAGCCACCTTGAAATTTGATATCATGTGCTGGCAGCACGCAGCTGCCAGCCGTGGGAGTCCCGGGCAGGCTGCGGTGAGACTTAAGCCGTCCTGAGGCCAGCAGAGCCCAAGATTTTAGCTCTCTCTTAGACAAAGAAAACTTTGCGAAACACTAATCCTCCTTGATCTGAAAGAGGAGAGAAACAGCCTGGGACCTGAGATACCAGAAGAAGATGGAAAGGATCCTAGGTGGGAAGAGATTATAGAATGGCCTTGGCTGGACTTTTTCTTGTATAGCCATAGACTGAACCAATTTTCCTGTAAGACAGAGACTGCACTTAGGGAGATGCAATGGCTTGAGCCAAGAGGGTGACCCGCTGCCGTGGCTGCCAGTGCAGGAGTGAGAGTGACCTGCTGCAGTGACACCATGTGCAGGAGTGAAGTGAACAGAAAGATGAGGAGGGTGTCGTGGTGCCCTCTGTCTTCAGGGAAGAAGATCTCTGTTCTCAAGATCCTTGGCTCTACGGGAGGTGAAAATGGGGGGAGACTGTTGTCCCAAAATGAGAAGTTCTGGTTTTCTTGGTACTTGGCAAAGCATCCCTAAAAGGAACCCTATAAGCAGTTTTGGTCCATGTGCAGTGGTGAAAGCACTGTACATGGAAGGAGGATGTCATGATGGTAGATTTTCTCAGGTGGTGCTGTGTGTGACATGGAAACATAAGAGGTTTCAACTGTGTTTCCTGTGGAAGACTATGGTACAAGAGAGATTCCTTTCTCCTGTGATGAACTGAGAATTGATTATCTGAGAGGTGGTAACGACTTACAATGCAAGGTTTTGTCTCAATGTGCTTTGGTGGAAATAGGGTGGGGAGAGGAGGAATGTTTTGGAAGGTTTTCATTCTGAATTTTTGTGTTCCTTTAATTTTAGTGTAGGTTAATAAAGTTTTTTTCTTTATTTCTAAGCTTGAGCCTGCTCTGCTCTGTTTCTGGTCACATCTCACAGCAGCCATTTGAGAAAAATATTTTTTCATGTGTGCAGTGGCACTGTGCCAGCACCAAGCTATGACACATACAAAATTTTAGTAATGATTTAGCACGTTTTAAAATCTTTAATGAACATGTTGCCCTTTTCTTGAGGAAAATTTTCTTTTACTACATTCAGGATATGAATACTAAAATTCCTTAGATGTTGTGTTCATGACTAACTTACAAACCTTTGAAAACTTTTGAAAATGAAGTTTTTGTCAAATAACAATATACTTACAGTTATATTGGTGCAAACAGTGTCACTGAAACACAAAATATTATTTTAAGTCCAGTTGTTTCAAAACAAACTAGAAATCATTAAAGAGGTATTTGTAGTCAATACTTGCATGATGAACTACTGGATGCCATCATGAGCAGTAAAGATACTGATTATCAGTTATCCATTACCCTAAAGTACAACTGCACAGTTAATCATCACCTAGTGTCCTTGGCTAATGAAGACAAATAGATCAAACACAGTGAACTGTAGTAACAAAGTGTGAGGGGGACAAGGCAAAAGAGACAACTGATCAACTGATTGTGGCCTGACCACAACCCCTGTTCCTTGAGAAGCTGTGAATGAAGCAGTGAATTGAATGGGTTTTCTTATTAGAATGTTATTGACAGGAAACAGGTAGAGTTTAAAAAAGCTTTAAAAACTTTTCATATTTCACATTATTACCAGTAAAGTACCACAATCATCACCCTGAGACAAACGGGGTTTAGGGAGCAGTTTTTTGTCGGTTTTTGCTTTTCACAATTCAACTCTATTTTAAGTGGCAGTAAAATAAATTTTTCATAAGTTGAGTCTGTTTTGTCCATGATGGTAATTGCTGAATGATCTGCCTGTCTTTATTTTGACCCGTGGGCTTTTCCATCTTATTTTCTCCCAGCAGTCTGGGGAGCAGGAGGACTACAAGACTGGCTGCATGGCTGTCTGGCTGCAAGTAGAGGTCAGCCCACCAAAACTTCTTTTATGGACTTGACCAGTTTTAAATGGCTCTCTGTACTTTCTTGGCTACACTGCGACAGATATGAGAAACCTATTAAGAAAGGATATCTGTCTAGGTTTCAGATTTTTTTTCTTCTTAATAAAGAAGAAAAAAAATAGTTTGTTTAAGTATTGATGTGCTTTTTATGACAAGAATATAATCAGAGTGGAGAGAGAATAATACTAGGCTGAACTTGTCAAGGCCCCAAACTAGGGGAAGTGAGATTAATTGCAGAAACACATTTATTCCTATTAATTAATGTTGTTGTATTTTCTGTGAATATTGTTTTTTGCAACTCATTCCATGATATATATTGGATTATGGCTAAATTATTAAAAAATTGAGTAAATGATTTTATATTAGCATATTGTTTATATAATTTAAATAGAGTTCAGGTGGTTTTCAAAACTTATCATGTGTGCCATTAAATCTACTGAAATGTTCATTACAAAACTCTGACTTACACATTTCTTGACATCTCTGCAAGAGGTTTTGATATTTCAAGATAATAAGATTAAGAAAAAAAGCAAGGAATGTGTGCCACACATTTGTTAGGAATTATAATGCACTCCATTGGATCTTTACACAGAGGTAAAAGTATGTCTTCAGTGTAGGGTCCCTAGGTGACAGTCTTAAAAAAGCATATTCGTTTCAGCTTGGACTCTGTGAATAGCAGAGAGGACTGGCATTGTAAAACCATCAGTTTCTCCCAGCCCTATGCTTGCAGGTGTGTCACACACAGTAACAGCAGTAATGCTTCCATAAAAGCCATCAGAGAGACAAGCATCAGGAACTCTACAGTACGATATAACTATCAAATCAATAACAGGAATACATAATTTGTCACCTACATATAAATGAATTTCACTGCCAGAATCTGCAAGTCCAGAGAAAGCACAAATGTACCATACAGGAAAATTCAAACTATTTTTCATTCAGTTTATTAAATAAATTTATTACAAACATCTTTTTATTGAATTGATTATACAATTTATATCACTCTTGAAAATTATACAGAACCTTTATTATCTTTATATGGGATTTCCATTCTCAATAGTTAAAACTAGAAAAAGCAGACTGCAATAATTACCTTTGACCTGTAAAACATATCTTTTGCTATTATTTTTAATTTAGGGTGTTATGAACCATAATCTGAGCCATTCAAAAGGCTACAAAGTATTAGAAAAGCAACAGTTAGATTACTGGCAAAAGAATATATTTCCCTGCCTAGCAGAAGTACATAGGCACATATTTAGTTTTAAATAGTTGATTCATTTCTGAACTGTTTCTCAAATTTCTTCTTATTTTCACCCATTTTCATTGTCTGTCAAGAAAGAAGCGTGCTGCGTTATCTGTGTACGCATTAATTCAATCTGAAACTGTCTCCACTGGAGCCCACCCTCTTCTTTCCGCTGGCTGCAGCTTTTCCTAGATTCCGTCCCGCACAAGGCGTGCCTACAGCCGCAAGCTGGGCATTGCCTTAGGTGCTATCCCGAAGCCAGCTATCGGGAAAAGTGCCCCATCGTGCTGCTAGCAGTGCTGGTAGCTAGCCAGACGTTGAGAATTCAGCCGCACTGCTGCAGTTCCTGGCGCCCAACATGGGGCCTGAGGACATCGCCGGACCTTGCAGACGGAATTTTTAATGCCACTGGCCGCCGGACTACCCCTGTGGGAGCAGACCCCTTTTTGGTGGGTGGCACTCCAGGGGACTGGGGACTTCAGCTCCTTGTGCCCGAGGAGTCGTCCCTCCAGCAGAAGCCACTGCCCCTGGATTTCTTTTGGCCCTCGCCGGGATTGGTAAGTCTCTCTTTTCCCTGTCTTTTTAACTAATTTGTCCCCAAAGGGACCCTCTCTCTGCAGCAGTGCGGCTGAATTGTCAATGTCCGGCTAGCTACCAGCACTGCTAGCAGTACAAGGGGGCACTTCTCCCGATAGCTGGCTTTGGGACAGCGCCTAAGGCAATGCCCAGCCTGCGGTTGTAGGCACGCCTTGTGCAGGACGGAATCTGGTAAAAGCTGCAGCCAGCGGAAAGAAGAGGGCGGACTCCAGCTGAGGCTTAATCCAGGCTTTAATGAATCCCAGGGGGACCAGCAGAAGGAGACAAGGAGGAGGGGATAACAGCAGGTTTTAAAGGGTAGGGAGAACAAGGGAGGTGCCAGCCATTGGACAAATGGGGGTACAGTGGGGAGTGGGGTCCAAGGGATTGACACCTGAGCAACACCAACGGGAAACATTCTGGGGAGGGGCCCCGGTTCCTCAGCCAACCATCAAACTCCCCTGCTGGAACATTCTAGCAGTAAGGGTGGGGATGGAAAGTGATTGGCAGGGTACTGGGGAGGGGTCAGAAGAAAAGATACAAGGGTTTCCAGGGAAATCGGGGCGGAGTTTAGGGGATACATTGTCAACTGAGGTGGAGCCAGGGAGACAGATAGCTCCAAAGGCGGGAAGGGAGAACTGGGGCAGAACCATTTTCAGACATAGGGGGAGTGGAACAAACCAACCTAATAACAAAACACAGTGCAACACTCCACTAAAAGCTAGAATAATATAGTCTCTTCTTTACCATTTCTTGACATCAAAAGAGATATTGTTGCTTCACAATAGAAGATCGCCAATTGAAAAAAATATTTTCTAACAGCTTTGTGATACAACATCTTTGAAAGTGGTTTGCTTCTCTGTGGGAAATCGGCAGAAGAAATGCAGCACACAATATGCGTGATCAGCAAGTCTCAAACTTTATTGATAGTTCACACATATTTTATATTGGTATTAATGAAGCTTATACATATTGCAAAGCTGAGCTCATTATTGGTTAATTACTTATCAGTCAACCACGCCTACTTCTATATTCTTATGGTTATGTTGTTACTACTTCTACATTCTTGTGGTTATTCTGCTGAAACTATCCTCATATTTTTGGCAAAAGATCCTCTCCTCTATCCAGTTGTTGCACCAAGGACACAATGTCCTTGTCAGTGGTTGGACACTGACTGCTGAATCCTAGACTTGTCTCCTTCTAACTTAACCAACGGTATTATGTCGACGTGACCTTTCTCAGCTAGCCAACTGTCCACAAAGCTCTCCTCCACAAAGCTCTCCACATTTCCCCCGTTTTTCTGTTGAACAAGCATGGTCTGGTTAAATGCAGCAGATATCATCTTTTGCACCATGTTCTGTAGGCATATGCAAAAGCACGGCAAAATTAATACTAGTAACAAAGCTATAATGCCCACTATAATGCTGACCTTAACAATAGAGCATAACCATGATCCCAGGCCTAAAGATTTGAGCCATCCATCAATACCAAAGCCTGATTCTACCTGTAAGTTTCCAGACCGTGGATGATCAGAAAGATTCATGCAACACATGCCCTCAAATTCTTCACAACCATGGCTTTGTGCAAGTAAAAGGAAATCAATTGCAGCTCTATTTTGAAGCGTTGCATGTCAAATAGAATCAACATCAAGCAAAAGACTAGAAAGTGCTAAAGAGGTGGCATTGGTTTGCTTAGCAAGCCAACATCTCAACTTATTTAAAATAGCATGAGCACCTGTGGCTGATACCCCTGGAGCCAGGAAAGATGCTGCAATTATGGCTTCTGGGGACCAGAATTTTACATCATCCTTGCCGTCTGCAGCAAATGCATGAGCCATTCATTTATTTCAACGATGGCGGCAGCTCATGTTTAGTATCATGGACGTGTTGGGTGTAAGTAGACACAGCTGTCTAATTGGACAGCTGTCTACATGGTCCTCTGTGCAGCATTGATGGGATACCGGGCCAAGCACGGTCCCCACATATTAGGAAGTATTTTGCTGGCAATTGAATAGGGTCATTTGATGAGATTGATATTTTCTTTGTGGTATAATTGCACCAGGCTGTTGCATTACGGTAGACAGCTATGCTGGAAGTTACAATCTTGGAATGGTTCTTGGCTGGCAGCTGGCTTCTATGGTTGAAATTAAGACATGCATCTGCCATCACTGAACCTAACAGCTCCAATTCCTGGGGTTCCTGTGGTGCTATGGGAAAAAAGGAAACCCACTGGTCTCAATTATCTACACTTGCCCTAGCATTGTTGGTCTTACAGGTGGGTACATGTGAGGGGCATGGTCAGGGATCCGCTGGTAACCTAACCAAACAGGTTGTAAATGGATTACTGGGAGAAGATAATGACAGGCAAATAGCTTCCTGGTTAGTTAAGTTTGCCAGGGTGACTAGGATGTTAGTCTTGGGCTGAAGTGGGGCTTATACTTGATGGTCTGCACTGTCCACAAAAAGGGCAAAGATTAGTAAAGTAATAGCATAAGGCTGCCACCTCACTCTGATCTTTCCAGGCACTGCTTTGAACTACTTAGACATTTGGGAAATAAGCATGTTTCTCACAAATCATTAAGAATAGCTCTTCTTTCCTTTTCTCTTTTTCCCTCTTGATCTGCCCAGATTTAACTTCTTTAGGTCTCTCAAACAATCATCTCACGCTCCGTTGGGATCTTGATCTCCTGAAATCTGACTTATACTTGACTGTGACAGGGGAATACCCTGACCACACTTAGACTGTAAAATACACGACTGAGATTGCCTTAAAGCGCCTTTGACTAAGTGCTGGGTTTCTTACCTAAACTATGCAAGAATTTTCTGTTCTGGGGATTCATACAATTGTAATCCTTGGAGGCCAGGTAACCCTGTAAATGCCTCAAGTTCTCTTTGCTAGGAGTTGAACTGCCAATAGAAATCACAGCTCCTGCACTACAACTCAGGTAATTGGGACTGATGCACCCACTTAGTTTCCTGACAACCCCCGCAAAAAAGCAGTATCCATGCAGCACAATGTCTATTTTGACACTTAATACAAGCTAAAATCCTAGGCCCTCTAAATTCAAATGTAGAAAGCGCCGAAAGCAAGCTTATTTACAGATTTGCACCAATCAACCACTTGGTCTATGGCAAAACTACACTGTCCTTTCAGTTTAAGAAGTATTGGTCAAAGGATGATCAACAGCCTCGTCTCCACTCACCGACGATCTTCTTCACTCAGTTGATTGAGGTGTTCATCAAATGCAGCTGCTTGGGTCTATTTAGCAGGTATCCACAAAGATCCTGTAGGGGTAGAAACACAAAGATATCTGCGGCCTCAATATAACACTTTAGCAGGACCTTGCCATTGTCCTGTTTTAGGATCTCTGTATCTTACCTATACATCTTGCTTCACATCATCTTTTTCCTGTACATAGTGGTGAATTACAGCAGGTACTTTACTTTCCCTAAAAAAACACAAGTGATTTAAGACAAATAAACACCTTAACAATCTCTCTTGCAGCTCTCTGATGTCTGTGTATTTACCCAGATATCTTTTCAAGGTACCATTTGCTCTCTCTACGATCGCTTGCCCTGTAGGAGAATTAGGGATGCCTGTAACGTGTTCTATCCCCCATACTTGCATGAATTGCTTTATTCCTTTGCTACAGTAAGCAGGCCCGTTATCTGTCTTGATGCGCTGTGGCACTCCCATTACTGCAAAACAACTACTGAGATGTCTTTCTACCTGCTTTGCTTTCTCACCAGTCTGTGCTGTGGCTCATATAAAATTACTATAAGTATCTATAGTAACATGCACATACTTCATCCTTCCAAACTCAGCAACATGTGTGACATCCATTTGTCAGGTCTCATTTGTGTTCAGCCCTCTTGGGTTAACTCCCAGACCTAACCCGCAGCCCCCATTATGATGACTACATATGGGACAGGCTTTGACTATTGCCCGTGCCTCCTCCATAGATATCTGAAATTCTCTATGAAGGCCTTTTGCATTTTGGTGGAACATGGAATGTGCCTCTCTGGCTAAAGTCTGCCTGGGAATTGGAGTTGCTTGTGTGATTGAGACTAGCTTATCTGCTCATGCGTTACCTTCTCCTAGACCAATATCTCACTTGTGACTTCTGATATGGATAACAGAGAAAGGATGCTTCCTCAGCTTAATTGCCTTCTGCAACTGTATAAACAGCTCATGTAACCTCTTGTTTTGAATTTCTTTTATAGAGGCATCTTCTATTCACTCACACACTCTTGCAACATACAAAGAATCTGTCACTATGTTGAGAGGCCCAGAAAAGTGCATCATGGCCCATACAACAGCCAATAGCTCCAATGTTTGTAAAGTATCTAACTCAGAAGCCTGGAGAGTCTGATGGTGCCATTGTAGATCACCAAGTAACTTTTGAGCATCATGCAATGTATGTATTTTAATATTTAATTGCAATTTCTGGGGGGTAACAATTTGATCGGTAAGCGTCCATCCTAAATATTTCCAAGGTGCAGATAACTGAATTTTTTCAGGAGCTAGAGCCAATCCATGTAGTTTCAGAGCATCATGTATTTTTTTAATTTGTTGACCTGTAAAAGGTTGTGGCTGCGCAAATAAAATATCATCCATATAATGATAAATGATTGTTTCAGGCCAGGCTTGCCGCAAAGGTTGTAAAGCATTGTCAACATACAGTTGATACGAGGTGGCGCTGTTGCGCATGCCCTGCAGAAGAGCCGTCCACTCAAATCTCTTGTCTGGCTCTTCCCTATTTAACACCGGTAAGGTGAAGGCAAACCTCTGACTGTCTCGAGGGTGAAAAGCAATAGTAAAAAAACAGTCCTTAAGATCAACAATCAAAAGTGGCCATTCCCTTGGCAACATAGCCGGATTAGGTAATCCTGGTTGCAATGCTCCCATAGGCTCCATTTGTTCATTTACAGCCCGCAAATCATGTAGCAAGCGATACTTCCCTGACTTTTTTTTAATAACAAAGATAGGGGTATGCCATGAACATGTTGACAACTGTAAATGACCTTGCTTATATTGTTCATGTACTAGTATATGAACTTGTTCCAGACTTTCCCTTTTTAACAGCCATTGCTTAACCCACACTGGAATGTCTGTGGTCCAAGTTAATGGGATTGGGAAAGTCCACGCAATGGCCATTAACCTAAAGGGTGCTCATTTGTCAGCACCACCCCTATTTGAGCCAAAATGTCCCGACCAATAAGGCACTGCACAGTAGGGGGCAAAGGTACAATTGAGAAAACACTCCACAAAGTTTTTCCATAAATAGTTACAGATAACATGGGTGACTTTCTTGCAAGTGTTAGGCCTCCAACCCTGGTAACTGTCACTGTGGTTGGCTGTAATGGCCAGTTGTGGGGCCAGAAGTCTGGACTAATAATGGTGGAGTCTGCGCTAGTATCCAATAATCTTTATAAGGTTTGCTTCTCACCCCGATACTCCATTATTACAGTGCACTTTGGTCGATCATTCAGGTTCATTGTTAATAAAGTAAGTCCTCCAGTGGAACTAAATCTTTGCTCTCCTCTCGACTGTGATTGACGAGGGGGTAAAGTTTTAGCCATTTGTTCCAATGGAACCAATTGAGCTATCTTTTGTCCTTTCTCGATTTGTATAGGCGGAAAAAGAGTATGCACTATAACAGAAATTTCTCCCGTATAATCAGCGTCTATTACCCCAGGTAAAACTAATCTTATCATGGTGGCTGATGATCGTCCTAGAAGTAAAGCTCCCATAGGTAATCCATCAATGATGATTGGTCCCTTTATTCCAGTCGGAACCTTTTCCGGTGGGTGGTCATCAAGGTTACTGCTGCTGAGGCTGCCACGTCCAATCTGATGCTCCCGGCGGTGGCTGGTTGAAGGGAAGCTGGGCTGAGGTGTTGACAGCAGCTACTTGTGTCTGGGCGCGGCTGCTGGTGGACACGCTGGCTTTCCTGTTTCCCGTGAGGCGTCAGCAAGCTCCGGTGTTGTGGGTATCCAAGTGACAATTTTTGCACCAGACGCTGGCTGCTGGACAGGCCCGTGGCGTGTGTCCTATACCTCCACACTGGTAACATTTGAATTGGCCAGTAGATGGAGCCCGTGGAGTAATTGTTGCCGCTGCTTGTAGGGGGGCAAGAGCAGCTAACACCTGACTCTGTGAGGTTTCTGCCTGTTTTTGTAATCCTGCTCCTAACTCCTTAATAGCATCTACTAACATTGCTTGATTCCCTACGGGCACATTCGCCAATGGTTCTAAAGCTTCTTCTATAGACCAATTAGCTCCTAGGGTATTTAATACATTCTTTGTAGTCTGATTACTATTCTGAAGTGCACATTGTTTTAACAAAGTACCCTTCATGAAATCAGGGACTCCTGCCCGCTCAATAGCATTGGCTACCTTATCTATAAAAGATCTAAATGACTCATCTCTTCCTTGCTTTATTCTCATATAAGAGGGAATCTCCTCTGCCTCTTTTATCTTATCTATAGCCAACCGCACCAGGCGCATAGCCTCCCGACACTTATCAGGACCGATGAACGCTTGTGCTTCTGTCCAAAGAAAAGGCCCTAGACCCATTAACTCCTCTAGGGTTATTCCATGTAACAGGTCACGGGGCTGCCGTATTACTGCTACACTTTCCTGACAGAGTGATTGCCATTGTGCATTAAACAAGAGCTGCTGATGCTGAGTGAAGATAAGCTTTGCTATTCTTCTGCAATTAGCCAGCAGCAAAACCTGAGTCTCCCAGATATAATCAATCATTTGTTTTGTGGGCTCACTGGTTACCCTAAATTGACTAACTGTGGGCCGTAATTGCGACAACTTCCAGTCTAGAGTTATTGTTGCTTGAAACCCACCCCCTGCCACGGGTGAATATATCACCAGACAAGCAACATCCATAGCTGCTTTTATAGCCTCCTCATCCCCCGTATCCATGATATCTTTTGCTATCGCTGCCCATGCCTCCCTTTGCCCCCGTGCAATGGCCCCCGTGCAATGGCCCCCTCACTTTCTGACCCAGGGATCGGCTTATTACTAGGAGGAGGAGATGGAGTGTTTGACACAGGCAGTGTGGATGGTGCTGTTGTAGCACACGCGGGGGGGGAGCTGCTGCTCAAAGCAGGAGCCGATGTTGGTGGCAAAATGACTGTAGATGTGGCAGGGGGTACCGGACAATTAAACCAGTCCCCATAACCCTTATTCTTTTCATGCACCGTGCTAGCTTGCTGAGCAGCCTTCTTTTCTGCCTGATATTGTAATAACTCATCATGCACAGCTCGCCACAGCTTTCCCAACTTTTTTGCAGTTTTGTCATCATCTATGACTGCCTCTCACAGCTTGTCCCCAAATCTACGCCACTCCGTTAACTCATGTACTGTGTGAGGATTTTGAAAAACTCCCTCTTCATACCCATAAGCTAACAACCCAGGAAGCTCTTTCTGCAAATCTATGCCCTTAACTTGAAGCTTTTGTAAAAAGCAAGTAAATAAATCATATGCTGCTTGCCTTTCTCTATCCATTTTAAAAACATCAGCGCGCTGTTGCAGCCCTACAAGGTCTCGGCAGCACATATCGGCCGGGCTCTCTGATGAGGTCACCCAGGGCACAGCATCTTCCCTTTTTCAGCGGTGCTTATTCGCTGTCCTTGCTGCGATAGGACCCGAACTCCTACACCGATCCACCATGGTTGCCGTTGCCGGTATCACGTCGCGGGGTCACCGTTTGTCGGATCGGCGGAAGAAATGTGGCACACAATATGCGTGGTCAGCAAGTCTCAAACTTTATTGATAGTTCACACATATTTTATATTGGTGTTAATGAAGCTTATACATATTGCAAAGCTGAGCTCATTATTGGTTAATTACTTATCAGTCAACCACGCCTACTTCTATATTCTTATGGTTATGTTGTTACTACTTCTACATTCTTGTGGTTATTCTGCTGAAACTATCCTCATATTTTTGGCAAAAGATCCTCTCCTCTATCCAGTTGTTGCACCAAGGACACAATGTCCTTGTCAGTGGTTGGACACTGACTGCTGAATCCTAGACTTGTCCCCTTCTAACTTAACCCTCGGTATTATGTCAACATGACCTTTCTCAGCTAGCCAACTGTCCACAAAGCTCTCCACACTTCTCCTTTTCTTACTTGGTTTTGGATGTGCAAAAAATCTCACTTGTGGGGTTTTTTGTGGGTTTGGTATTGTTTGTTTTTTTTTTTTTTGTTGGTTGGTTGGGGTTTTTTTTTGAAAAAAAAAGCAAAACTCACAAGACCATGACGCATACAGCTTATTAAAGTCAAAATATTAGGAGAAGTTACCTACTAGCTAGTCTGAGAAGCAACTGCTTTCTTTCAAAGCCAAATTTTAGCCTTTGTGATATGTGCTGTAGGTAGCCCAGGAGAGAAATCAGCCACACAAACTGTCCAGATTACATGCAGCTTGATAAGCACCAGTGAAAAATTTCCTACATATCCAATTTCTATCCTGGACAGAGTGAGATCTTGTTATTTTAAGACTCATGATTTTGATGGAAGTCTAACATCATGAAGAAAACAACATGCTTAATAGCCTCATGCAATACAGCTGATTAGAATTTTTAGATATAGGATGATTACTAAACACCACATTCCTAATATTCACATAAAAAGCTAAACATTTAAAAGAAAAAAAGGAAAAAAATTAAATATCTTCACTCTTGGTAAAGCCACTAGGCATTTTGGAAATCTGAGCTGAAAGAACAGGAAGGCCAAATTAATTGACTACCCTACACAAAGATATCCACATTATAATAAACAGCAAAGAAGAAACCTCTGAAGACTTTCAGGGAAAAAGAGAAAACTCAGACATCTGAGGATGCATGTTAGAAAACCCATACACACAATACTGCAAAGCAGAAGGGTAAATATTTTAACACCTACCACTTAAACTCCTCATATTACGTCTTTCCTGGTCTTTAGTCATTTGTGGGTGATTTGCAGGAATTATTCAGCCAGAATTCTTTCTTACAGTGTCTAGTAGGCACTGTAAGAAAATGTTGATTTGATAATACTGAGAAAGAGCAGCACCCAGAGGCATTAATAGGTGTGGTAAAGACCAAATGGGCACCAATTATGGTACAGCTGCTCACTCATTCCCTTCCCTTTGCCAACCAACACTGGATAGGGAGGAGAATTGGAAAAAGTGAAACAACCAAAAATCCACATCATGATAATAATGAAGAGTAATAAATTCATATAAAAGACAGGAACTAAAAACCAAGAAGTCAAATTAATGGCCAATACATTTGCTCACTGTGTGCCAGATGATGCCTAGAGTGTCCTCAGGTAGCAACCAGGACCTCACTTTCTTACTGAGTATGGCATTCTGGTATGGTATGGAATGTCTCTTGGCCAGTTTGTATGACCTCTGCTAGCCATGCTCTCCCCAGCTTGTTCAGCTACTCACTGGCAGCATGGGAGACAGATTATTTGATTACTTTATTATGTCATAATGAACCATAACTACTTGTAAGTTTATTAGACACTGACAATGTTATGAATGACTTTGGTCCCACAGCTGTTTCAAAATTAGAATTCCCTATTACAGGAGTAGCAATCTTGACTTCAATTTTTAGGAAGTACAAAAAAAACGTGCTTAAAAGATCTCTGCTTGTATTTCGAGACAAATTTTGTACTGCTGGTGACTTACACAAATGTAGAGATAACAAAGCAACAAGTGAAGATAACTGGTCAAAGTAATCTATCTCAAAAGACAAGTACCAAACACTGCATTGCTTATTCTGTTTTAGTGAGAATTTGTCTTGAAAATCACCTTCTTTTTTCCTTGCTGGTTGCTGGTACAGCTGGAAACCCAGATGAAAAATTAGCTAACAAACAGGCCCCAAGACACATTTGTTCAAAACCTTCTTCATCTTCAATGGACACCTGAGGAGAAACTAGTTAAAAGCTTGATAGAGTCAACACATGACAAAGCATCTTTTGTTGGCAGTGCTTTAAATTGCTGTGAGGGAAGGTGTATCAGTGAATTTGAGGTCAGCACAGGGAAAGAAAACGCCACTGTTAATTCCATGTTAGAAAAAAGTGTTAAATCCCAAAAATTAAAAAAAAATCCACCACATTTTATAAATTCATTTAAAAAATTCTTAAGCAAATCTTAAATATCTATCTGTGGAAACATATATATTCTAAGAGTGATTTTATGTGTAGCATAATTTTCACATGAGATAAAAGGACAGATTTTCCAGTTCCTACTCTCTGACCTTCAAAAGAGTCAAATTTAGATTCTGTAGGTGCAGGAGAACAAGTAAGTTTGGGTTTAAATCACACTTTGATAAGCTGATGAACAGGATTCTAAGATGTGCTCAGATGTGACAGTAAAAGTCTGTACTTAATGACCCAAAGCAGCTTTTAGAGTCCTCTTTCTTACATCCCACTGATGTCCATGCACACCCATGGAGAACTTGGGGGGCATCCCCTGGGTTGAAGCTTCCCTCAAAAAGCCAATAAGACCCCATTGGCTCCTTCCCCGGTTCCTATGTCTGTTCCTGTGTCCCTGAGCCACTCCTTCCCTATTCCCCGATTGGCCCTTATCTTTGTACTGCCCCGAGACCAGGGTCAGCCCCTCGGCCCCTCAGAGAGAGAGAGCTGGACCCTGCATGTGTGTGCCTGGGACCTGAACATCTCACCTCATGGCTGAATTAAACATCTGTGGATACTATGCAAAGGCCCTTTTTGTTTCTTTACCTTGGACTTTACTAGCAGCTATTCAGGCTACAACATACATCTATGCAAAAAATGTCCAGAACCATTCAAGTGCAAGTTTATCAGATTTAATGAAGTATGGATTAGACTCCAAACAAAAAGGGCCATATGTCTGAAATATATCTGAAAATATAACAGAAAACAAAATAAATCAAATTGCCTGATGACTCTACCTAAATGGTGATAACCACTGAGTCTCTTTGGGGTAGCCTTTCTACTGTTTAAAAATTGCTTGGACTGAAGATATATTTAAATATTTGGCCATATATAATAAAATTTATGATTATGAAAGGGTCTGTGAGTATGAGGCACTTAATTTTGTTTTCAATTCCCAGTCTTTATTCAGTAACTCTCTTCAGAAAGGGGGGAGAGAGATTATAGACATAACACTCTCTTTAGATTAAATAATTACATATGGAGTATGAGCTCAATTGCATTCTAGAATGTATAAAAAACATTCTACTACAGATGTCCTGAATTCTGCCTTTTCTCCTGGAGGATACTGTCACATCACCCACTCTTCAAGACACAATGAGTGTGTGAATCAAAGCAAAACTACAGCTCTCCACCCCCTTCTCCTGGATAGAAATAGGCCTCTGTGGACAGAAATATGCACAGGAAAACCTATATAAAGACAAAAGAAAATTCATATTTTGTTCATATTTTGTTCATCTGTTATTCTGATAGAAAATCCATATTGTTTTGTGTGCAGAACCCACACTTACATTCTGGTTTTAAAGGTTCTTTTCATGTTTAAGTATGCTCAGTGATTTCATTATTAGTTTCATTTTTTGTTCATGTGAAGGAAAAGTTCATATCACTTGTCAAAAAGGAATGCAAATATAAGGAATTATTTATCCCTTTTGAATAATCAGCTAATGAATTTGCCAGGGGAGAAGCAGGGTGACACAACATGACATTTTATTTGCCTTACAATCTAACTAAAATTATTGCTTGTCTCACAACTGCAATGAGTCAACAAACTTGCTTGCATTTCTTTGTACTCAAATTATACCAATTTACGCCTGACAACAATTCAGCACACTTGCATTCCAAAGAGTAAAAAACCCCAAAGTATATTTTAAAGCTCTTTTCAAGTTTGACTTACTCTTTTTGAATTCTACCCCCTGCTTGACAAAGCTTTCTGACTTATCTGAATGCTGATGTAAAAGAATGCAATTATTTGACCAGGTAGGAAAGCTGTAGCAAAGGCCTGTGGTGTTCTACAGCCACAGGACAGATATGAATATATGTGCAGTTACATGATGGGTATGCCTTCATGCTAAATAGGACAGTCGATGGACAGGAACCACAGTGCCAGCCCAGTGCCTTGGTAAACTCAACCTTCCTTGAGCCTGGATTTCTCTCCAAAAGATACAGGCCTGGTTGTAGTGCAGTAACCTGGTAGTGCTCTCCTCAGAAATAGTCGGGAGCCAGAAGCATATTGAGGAGCTGTGCAGTCAATCTGTGTGTCAGAGAATAAGAAGGCGAGGCGTGAGGAGTGATTGTCACAGTCACAGCATGGGAACTTTAAATGCTTTTCTTCCGGAAAGAGAAAAGATGAATGGTTACAATGGTTACAAGATTTCCTTTCTGGAGGCAAGTCTGACCAATAAAGCCTGTTCTCATGTGCCTAACTCCAATCTCACACTACAGAGGAGACTGAAATTAGTATTTTCAGTGTGGCTATGAAGGCTGTGCTTACAAAAGGCAGACTCTCTCTGGAAAGCAAGATATAGAGCAGGCATGAGAAAATATTGGCTCTATTACAGGTTCCACTCTTAACTCAGACCTCATTTAAATTGTTTATAATAGTGTTACACTAAATTGTCCAAGTATTGTAGCAAGTGGGCAATCATTATTTTAAGGGAAAAGCAGGTTTTGTGAAGGCAGTACAAGTAAAAAATATTCATCTGCCTCTTCTCAATAATCATAATGCAATCTGCATGCTCTGACATATGCATTCTTAATAAAAATAACATTAGCAGTCATAGGAATGATGCAATTTTAATAAACTTTGCAATACTTACATTTTGGAATAAAATCAGTAGCAGGTGGGTTCAGCAAAAATAGGACACTTTTTTTTCCTAGGTGTCCTAGGACATCTTTTTTTAAACTTTTAACTGTGTTGTCATGTCAAAGACCAACAATATTTCATCTTGAGAATATTCATCACAATCTTAAATTATATATTAATTCTATTCTACTCTATTTGTCATTTTGTCTATTTCAGTCATGATTTTATGGATTTGCTGAATAATGGTTTACCATAATCTTTTATTCATTTACTATTACCAAAATTTCTTGCAAGCATAAAGCAATTATTTTACTTTTACAGCATCTAATCAAATGATCTCAAAAAGTTAAAAACAGTAAGCTAATTAATTCTAACAACATTGCCAACATTTGACAAAGGTTATAACTTTTAACCTAAGTTTTACTTGAGCTACCAGCAAAATGCCTAATCCTCTGATATGAAATAGAATTGCTGACTGAAAGGTCTCAACAGAATAATATTTTGGGTCTTTTTCTACCCTGTGCTCAGAAGTTTCTATTAGCCAGTTGTAGACTATTTGTGATCTCACATTAAATTACTTCAGAAAAGACATGTTTATCTAGAAGGGGTCAGGAAACACATGGTTTTCTGCAGAAGGCATAGACTTTAAAAGCAAAAAATTTGGTTTTAGTCTAGACTATGCATGTTTGGCCAGATGTTCTTTTCATGTTAGCAAAATTAATTAGCCATAGAGTTTGTTAATACTACATTCTGGGGCCCCTTAGTAAAATTATTGCACTAGTAATTTAACTGTTATACCGTGAACTTGCAAATGCTAGTTTAAATTGCTAGCACATGTCAATATCTGTGTGCTTATAAAAGACATGATAAATCATGTGGTTCTGGCAAGCACTTAAAAAACCAGTGTCAACTAAGCATACACTTGGCACAGCTAATTATAGAATCAACTACTTTTGCAAAATACAGGAGTGCAACAGATGACATTCTTGAAACATCCTGATCTGCACTAGTAAAAACCCCAAATGTCCCAAGAAGCATGCTCAAAAAGCCATCCCATTTCTATAAGAAAAGCCATAACTGTCTGCCAAACTGTTGCCAGTATATCAAAAGCATGGTATTTCATATAAATCTAGAATCACAGTTTACAGTTCTCAGTCATCCTGCAAACACTTTGCAGCACCACTGTACCCACAATTTAAAGCCCATTTAAAAGGCCTTCGATCTAGTTAACAACTACTTTCAATTTTGTTCCATACCTACATTTGGCAAAAAACTCCTGAATCATCTAATCTTTTCTGACAAAGAGGAAAAAAAATGCACATATACATTTTGTACAAACTGAAACCTTTGGCTAAACTATGGGGTATGTTTTCTCAAGGGCACAGTAATCTTTCTGAGGCAAAGCACACAGGAGAAAAGCATATGACACCTTTGCTCATGCTGCATTTTAATCCACTCAAATATATAACAGCCTCTCAAGGTGTTGATGGACCACATGATGTACAAAGCCACACAGTCCCATCCTTTCATTCTGTCTTCAGACTCTTTCTTTTCTTGACTCTCTGATTTGGAAGTTACTGAGAAACTGCATAGAATAGATGGTACACCATTGTATAGCTTACTACATTTAATTTATGTATTTTAATTACTATAGCTTTTCAAATTTTGATAATTGTATGACATTTAGACCTCATACTATTTAGGAATGCCAGACCATGACTCCTTAGAAAGACAGCTGAGAGGTCACTAAAGCTTAATCAGCTTTACAATCACAGCACCATTCATTCCCTGAAAGAACTCTTCCTTGTCCTCTTTCAGCTCCAACAGCCACACAACATCAAGATCAGAAGAAGATCACAGTTCTGACTCAGCTCCTGCGACAATTTTCTAAAGCTCTGTCAGTGTGTGAGCCATGTACTAAGATCCTGAAAAACAGTGTACAGGGTGATCATGAATCATCATGGCAGAACTAAGCAAAAGACAATCAGTGTGATGCAGCTGTGAGCCAAAGAAAGATGGAATGGGGAAAAAAAATAAGTGTACAAGTATACAGTGTATGGCTTTAACTTCATCACTCTCCTTTCTCCTAAACCATTTTTTGGCAACTTTTTTTTCTGTTTTCCTGCTACTTTGTGCCTCCTAAAACACTTCAATGCAAATCTTGACATTAAAAAAATCAGAAAACTTGCAAAAGGACCAGCTCTGCCTCTATTTGGAAGGAAACAAAAGTACTTTCTCCCTCTACCTTCCAAACAGGAAGGAAAGCACAGAAGTCAAGAATTTTCTTGAATCTTCCTCAATCATTTTTTTCTAACATGCTGAAAATGTGTCTCCTGCTTTCATCTTCCTTGTCTCTACTCCTTCCCAATATTTGCTTTGTTCTCGTTATAAAATGGTATATATCATTAGCAGTTTAATGTAGCATTTTAATGCACTTAGTATTGTTTTGATTTTTTTTTCTTCCAGAGCTGTAGTGGGTACCTATAGCTGTTTACAAAGTATTTCAAACAATCTGAAACAAGTGTCCTGAATGATTGAAGATTATTATGTAAGGGCACAGAAAGCCTTTCAACTTCATAAGATAAATTAAAATGCATCATAAGATGATAACAATGAAAGCCATATGAAATTATGTCTTAAAGTCTCATATGAAATATAGTCTGCTCAGTGCTCTATTCCATATCAAGAAACCCACCACATGTGGCACTGGTTAACAGGAGTTGGCAGTCTCCAAAGAATGGTTGCAGAATTATGGTCTATGAAATTAATTTCTCTTTTAGCCCTGGAAAAGGTGTTTTAGTTCAGAATTTACACATTGCATAAAGCTCTGTTAGGTACAGTAAAATTTTAAGCAGAGTGGTAAGGGTGTGGACCAATTCCATGACCATTTAACCCTTCTCTGTTGCTCAGAGATCTCTGAGGTTTTACAATAGAAATATTCATAGTAGCACATAGTCTGGAATTTAACTACACAGAGGATGGAGTGGGAGGAAAAGGAAGAATCTTTACCTTCACTGAAATAATCAGACTGTATAACAGTTTAGTCACAGTAGTCTTTTCCTTTTTTTTCTTTTTTTTTTTCCTATTGTGCTTCTTTCTTTTTACAAAAGTTGCTGCCAGAAGGCAACCCTGGCAGCTGGCTCCAAGAAGCAAAGTTGCCAAGACACAGGGAGAAAATGGACCTGTCCTTGGACTGAGACAGTAAATGGGAAAATACAAACACAACTTGTGTGTGCACAACGGATTTCACCACAGTCCCCTCACAATTATCCTCCCTGACAACACTGAAGAAGAGAGTGCACAGAAATTATCTTCAGCCCCCCATTAGTTTTTGCTACCAGGCCTCATACTGTTCTGATATATGAGATCCTTTACAGCTGATATCTCTAGACCAAGGATATTGGTCTCTGAAGCATACTGCAAGAAAATGAGCACTCCATTTGGCCATACTTTTCACATACCTTCCACCTGTTTCTTGGCTTATGTCTTGCTTCTACCAGAGACCCATTAATTAACTGAAAACCAGAAAATCAAGTATTAAAGGCTGCCTGGAATGCCTCATATCAACCACTGTAAAGATCAAAAATCTCTTAGTATTTTAGACAACTTTGGTCCTATTTTCTTATTTAATGGGGTTCTGGCACCCAAAATTAGGTTCAAAAAAGCAACAACATTGAAAGGGAAAAATCACATGTACATAACATGTACTTGGACACGAAGCAGGAATGAGGATTACACCCTAGAGATCAGAATAACTACACTCAGTAATTCAAATGACTTAGTAATTTATAGTAATTTATTAGGGAAAAAAAAAAAAGAGAGAAGGGTATTTTATGGTCCACCATTATGGTGCATCACCTGCTATTGCTCTTACATTTTTCACTCGATCAATACTTCCTACATACACAATACTTGATCTCCAATATCTAGGTAAAAGTCAGATTCTTATGGAAACTTTAGAAGGTAAACTCCAATCATTCAGTGATTAGTCATGTTTCATGTAAATGCTTACAAAGTTTAGAGTACAAAAGGCAATTTTTAATACAATATTTAAAACCATCTCTTAAAATAGTTTTATAGGTTTTCAAGAATAAACAGTGACAATCTGTTCTTCAGAGGACTTAAGTAAAGAAAGCAATCATTAAATCTACCTCAAGCACAGACACTTGCAGACTCAGAGACTAAGAGAAATGTTCTGGGAACTTTTGAATGGTACCTGAAACGTTAAACAGAGAAGGTTCCTCAGACATGTTTTTCTGCCCTATGGTTCAAGTAGTAAAGGATTTTGCAGTTTTTTGCTGTCCCTGTGCATTGTGCACCCTCTAGCGGCAAAAACTCCCCAACAAAGCACCCATATTATTCAATATTGTATCCCTTTCTCAGCTTTACTGTCAATGTAAGACAGACCTTTTATTAAATGCACTTTTCCCTATTTCTCAGGGATTTCAGCTTTTGTTTCATGACACACGACAGCTGAACTTATTTATATGAATTTTAAATGGATTGTCGCAATGCAACAAGGACTGTGCAGGTTGTATAAATTTTCATGATAATTCTGTTGTAACCAAGATCACTCATGCCATCCCTTCATTAACAAGATACTTACTTAGCCAAAATCAATAAATGCCTCTCTTGAACACCTGGAATTTATCCCTATCCAACTGCTACAGACACACGTCCCCTAGATTAGCACAATTTTAATGTAGTTTGCACAATACTGAATATGATTTTGTCTGGATTTTCTGGTGTGACTAGAACACAAAGTAATGATAACCAGGAGGGTCAGAAGTTAGAGAAAAGAGGCAAAAAAAAATTTAAATTCACCAGCCAAGGACTAATCCTAACCATAAAATAGGTAAACAAACAAACAATGAGTATACCTTAAAAAGCATTTGTAAGCAAATTCAAGATTCTGGATGAGATAATGACAATGAAAGCAAAATTCAAATTAGTGATCCTAAACAGATGGAAGTAGTCAGAGCAAATACATGCTTACCCTAAGCCCCAGAGACTAGTAGATGTCTTACAGAAGGTTAAGGGATACCTACACAGAATAAACACAGAAAAGGAGCAGTGGTCTGCAGAATGCCTTTGTCAGACAGATGCTCTCTGAGATGGTAGAATTCTTGTAACTTCTATAAACCATCACACCAAAAGATAAAGAAGCTAATCTCCAATGAACTTCCACTGTAAGTATAACCATGTTATGCTGTTAATTTATACTAACAAGACATAAAGTCCTAGTTTTAGAGGTCCATGTACTTAAAATGAGTTGACAGAGAGCTGCTTGCTTGTCACATCTCCTGTAAAGAAATATTTTGCTGACTTTGACAAAACAAGGGTGTCCTTTTTTATGCTATTACCTGTTTTTCAGACAATCTCTACCATGAACTGCATGCAGTTGTATTTCATTCAGCAGCAAGCAGCACTTGAACTGTTTCCAAAAATAGAATTAGCTACATTCTTTGTTTTTAATAAATCCATTGTCTATAATAATTGATTAAAACATTGTCTTTATAATAACTGAAAGGGAACACCATTAAAACAAATGTATTCTGACTCAAGCACTTATATAGAATCTACAGAAAAAGGCCCAATCCTGGGCTTGTATAAGTAACATTTTTTCTTAAAAGTCCTTACTAATTTACAGATAGATCACTGTTAAACAGACATGCTATACTGAATAGTGTTAAATAAAAATGAGTGAATTATTTTGGTGACAAGGACAGAATTCATTTGCCTTGTAGCATATGGTTCAAAAATGCTTTAGGAAACGCTGCATGTATTAACAGTATTAAAGCTATTGTTTCAACTTTGTAGTATAATGATTTTATGTACCTGAAAATTACCAGTTTCAATTGTACATATTATGGTCATAAAGATAAGATGAAGTATTTTGTCTTTCATGCGTGCTACAGCATTAATAAACTTGTACACATCAGAATACTTTAGTATATGAGCTGTTAGGCTCATGAGCAAAATTTCTATCCTTCATACCTAGTTTTCTAGTTCCAATGTCTATTATTCATCTGAAGTGTCTTTGCCATAAAATAAACATTTTTTGTAAAAACTTAGTGATTAATGCTTACAGAATTTTTGGTTGTAGTTTTCTTTGGCTTTTTTTTTTACCAAGCACCTCATTTTTGGAACTTCTTCCACAGTCTTCTTGTAATCACTGCAAATACCTGATTAAATATCTTCATGCTGTTTTAAGTCTAACTGGAGATTATGTGAATATTCAAAGGGTATATTAACTTGATTTTATCCTGATAATTTTCCTCTCCATCTTTTGGCTCTCCATTTTAAGGATAAGGAAGAGCTTTCCCTGGTAAATGCTGTGTCCAATTCCAATTAAAGAAATCACCTAAACTGACCTTTCAAAACCAAAATAAATTAGGTATTTGCAAAGAAAGAGCAAATCACACTCAAAATCAGATACTGCACAGGTTCTGTACATATTTGAGATAGTGACTTTAAAATTCAGATGGCAAATTTAGAACTAATAAATGTACCCAAAACAAATTAAAATCATTTGTATGTGTCTATATAAAGAGACCCACACACATTGCTTTGCTTTCAGCCTATTTTGCTTACTTTGTAGGATAAGAAAAAATTCAGTTTTTCTGTATTGTGCAATACACTGTGTCCCAGTGTCACTAACTTACATGTAGACAAATACACACTCCCTAGCTTCTGTATTGCAAACTATATATTTTGTTATAAAATTGAACTGACTTGTACAATTTTAAAATTTATTTGTTTAAACAAAAAATTCTTTTCCCTTGGATGATATTTTTGTTTCCTTTAAGCTCTTCAGAAATCTGAGTGATCCCCTGGTTTGTACTCTCTCATGTTTCATGAGAACCGAGGTTGTCAGACCAATTATTCATGTTTGTAACATCTTCCCTAATTTGTCAGACAAATCAGGGAAGCACTCAGCAATTTGTTAGCACTCAGACAAAATCACATTATTAATGGGGGTTTTTGTCCCCCACTCATTCATATACACTAAGTGTTGCTGTGATCCCTTTGAGGAAAATACATACTAACATTAAAATCTTCCATAGATTTCAAACAACACTTTGAATGCATATTGCAATATTGCATAACATAGCACTGTCACACGTGCCCTATTGATGGGCCATACTGCCATCCTACATCTGCTGGTTCAGGCACTAGCAGCCTGAAGCCTGAAGGCACTGAAGCCTTGCTCATAACCAGACAGTTTAACATAGCTCTCAGGTGGGCTTTACTGCTACAATAATGAGTTTACTAAAGAGTCAGCTATTTTCAAAGCTCAGGAATATAGGTACACTCTTCACCTGGTGAAAAACATACTAAAGAAATCGGTAAAATAAATTTGGTATTTCTGTGAAGACATTGAAATTCCTTAAAGACAACATGAATTTTTCTTCAGATACTCAGTCAAATCAACTAAAATAGCTTAAATTAAAACACAGAGTACCCTGCCTTCTCATTTGCTGTATTTCATGCAAGAAAAGAGTATCCCAGTATCTTTCTATTAAAAACAAAACAAAAAACAAACCAAAAAAGGGGAAAAAAGGCATTTTTATATTTTTAACTTATATTTCTGACTTTTAACTTATATTTCTGCAGTTTCAACTCAGTGAAGCAACCAATATATATTTAATTACGTGGAAAAGATGGTTTAACTGCAAGGCAAATTCAGTACCAAAAATCCAAAGAAAACTGCCTTGCCTGAAATATACACAAACCAATTCTTTGCAGTGATTTGAAAAGAGCAGTGCTTTAATACCTAGATTACTAAAACCAGACTTGATAAAGCCCTATATTCCTGTGGGTAAAGCTTTATGAAAAATTGACCATCTATAACACACTTCATTAAATTCTTTTTTCTTCTTCCCAGACTGACACAACTACTAGAGCTGCTTAAACTCCTAATGCTAACTATATTAATCTGTCATCTACTGAAAACTTTGACAATTTGAATTCAAAGTAGAATGTTAAGGATCTGCTGACACCCTACAAAAATCTTGAAAAAACACATTTTATACACAATGCTTTTGTATTACGTCTTTGTTCTGAATTTCTTCAACCTTCTTCCTCTTACTACGTAAGGTATAATTAAGGCAGGTCATGGTCCCTACAGTTGAAAGCATCAGGAAGTCATGATTAGACTTACCAGAAACAATATGACCCAATTCACTTTTCTACAATGATACTACACTCAAAAAAGTTTGTGGTAACGCCCACAGACTGCAACATTCTCATAAAATGGCCTGTAAGTCCAAAAGTTATTCTTCTAACCTCCCTTTAGATTACCTCTGATTTTTTTAGCAATTTCTCTTTTAAGAAGCACGGTGAGAGCACCAACATTAAGGAGACTTGTAGAGGAACCTCACAACAGTGCTTGAGAAATGTCTCTGGGGACAGTCATCAGCAGTAACTGGTCTCATGCTTTCTGCACTTGGGAACTTGGGATCCTGGCATTCTCTACTGCTGGAATGATTTTAAGGCTAACCAATAGAAGAAGTGTAAGCACACTGAAGCTCAGTGATTTTATTCTCTAGCTGTGCAGCTCCTTGCAAGATGCTAACCATTGGCAAAAGGATAAGCTGTCACAAATAACAGCATATTGCACCAAGGACCTATTAAGTAAAAAATATTAAGCTTAGCAATTTGTTCTGTAATAAAATGTATAAATGTGATTTAGCACAATTATATGAGAGGATGCTAAAATATGGTCTTTAAGATAAACTATTTCAGTAATGTTTATAAAAATGTTCTCTAAAATATCAACAAATGTCTCAGCTTCGACAAAGAACATTGCATTAGCAAAGATATAACAAGTCAGTAATTAAGGTAGCAGAATTATGGACTGAGATGTTTGCATGTCTGAAATTTTACAACAAAACTTATTTTATTAGATTTCACTTTTCTTGATTTTCTGTATTTATTCTTATATAAACTGTATATAATCACTCATAATTCCATCTAGAAGGAAGCACAGAATAAGCTTGTCATTTTATAGAACAAAATACAACCTTTCTTATAAAAGTAATTTCATGTTTGCAGTCGGAGAAACCACTTGAAACAAGAGATTTGTTTCAATTTGGCTAATATCTCATTATTGTTTACCCCAAAAGCACAAGGCATAGCTGATATTGTGGTATTTAACTTAACATTTGTAGAAGTGCTGACAGTATATGAACAGTAGATGTTCATCAAAACCATTGCTCTTGACAGCACTGCCACCTGCTGTTCATCTTTTGTTTCTTGCTCAATAGTTTTAACTACCGACTTTGTACAGCTAATTTCACCTCATCTATTAGAAATCTGTACAATCAACATTGATTTTTTTAACCATTTAAAACACTACTCGTTATTTCAGTTTCTTATGGCAGCGGATGCATAATTTTCTCCTTCTCATGGTTTTTTTAAATGCACAGAATAATCACACTAAAGAAGCAAGACTTCCTGCCTGCTTTTTGGAAGTGTTTGTTTAGGCTCCTCTATGTGTTTCTTAAGATGTTTTCACATAGTAAAAAATTAAAAAGTAAATAATCTAATTAAAAAATTATTAAATTATGTTGTTTAATTTTTAGGCCAACACACCTAGCACAGAAATTCAGGAGATGTTAGATGTTAAAGAAGTAACTTTTACTCGTTAGAAAATAGACCTAGTAAGTTGTTGTGGGATTTTATAATATAAATTAGGCCTTCAGCTCTATGGTATTAATACACTTCTGTGAATTTAATCAGAGGAAGCTATTCAACAATGAAAGACAAATTATTACATTTCCTTTGCAACTCTGTTTAGAACTAGCCTAGGTTTCTGTACAGACAAAAGAGCAAACAAATTAAAAAATAATTTTATTTCTGAAATTGAAACTTGGTACATGTACATACTTTATTCTTGTAAGTTTGTATAGAGAGAGAAAAAGATGAGATGTATGTTTGTGGGGGAGTTTATAAATTTATTTAATTATATGTTTATCTCTTAAAGCATGTAACACTGCCCTAAATCTACTACTAAATTTCAGGGGTAGTAAGTAAGCCAAGCTATCATGATGCTTGCTTTACATTGCTGCTCAGAATATTGTGTTTGAAGGAAAATGTTCCTTTCCACTGCCTGGTCTTGAAGGTTGAATTCCAGAAAAGTTTATTGCTAAAATACTAAAATGAAGAGAGTGGATTGTGGGATAAAAAGCACTAACAATCTTTTGGGGCAGATGTGAAGATTCAAACTGAGGACTTTTTTCTGCTCTGCAGTGGATTTCCATAGCAAGGTTTTCATAGCAGGGGGGATATAGGGGTGGTTTCTATTAGAAAGTAGTCTCTTAGTAGTAGTTTCTATAGGATACTATCCAACAGAACTGGTGCCAACCCGTTCCAGGACAGACCCACCACTGGCCAAGGCTGAGCCCATCATTGACAGTGGTATCGCCTCTGGGATACCTGTTTTAAGTGAAAAAGTTACTGCACCAAAGCCATTGCAGCCAGAGAGAGGAGTAAGCATACGTGAGAGAAGGAGTTCTACAGATACCCAGATGAGTGGAGAAGGAGAGGTAGAAAATTCTCCAGGTACTGAAGCTGGATTCCATCTGCAGTCCGAGGTATAGCCCATGGTGAGGCAGCTGTGCCCCTGCAGCCCATGGTGGGCCATGGTGGAGCACAGATGCACCTGCAGCACAAGGACAACGCTGTGCCAGAGCAGGTAGATGTCTGAATGAAGCTGTAGGAAGACCATGTAGAAGACTAGAAGTCCTGCTGGAGAGAGGACTTCCATGGAGAGAGGTGCCTAGGCTGGAGCAGGTTTGTGGGCAAGACATGTGACCACAAAGGGCACCCAGGCTGGAGCACTGCATTCCTAAAGGACTACAGACCATGGAAGGGACTCATGTTCAAGCAGTTCATGAATAACTGCAGCCTGTAAGAAGGACTCATACTGGAGAAGTGCATGGAGGAGAGGAAAGATTTCTTCTCCTAAGGAAGATGCAGTAGCAGAGACCATAACTCCCATTACTGTCTCACTTGCACTGCTAGGGACAGGAGTAGAGAGTCAGAATAAAGTTAAGAAATTAAGCAGGGAGGGATGGGAGAAAGCTATTTTTAAGATTTAGGCTTACTTCTCATTATCCTACTCTAGTTAGAATGGTAATAAATTAATTTCCCCAAGTCTGCTTTACCCATGACAGTAACCAGTGAGTGATCTGTACCTATCTTTATCTCACCCATGAAGCCTTTCTTTGTATATTGTCTCCTCTGTCCAGCTGATGTGGAGAGTGACAAAGTGAATTTGGTGGGCATCTGGCATTCAGGCAAAGTCAACCCACCGCATACTTTTTATAGGAATTCTTTCTTCTTCCCACTATGCTGACTATAAAGAATCCCTTAGCTAAATGACTGCCCCTATACTGACAAGGAATTGTAGATACATAACAGGGACAGCAGAGGGACTGGGCTGACTGAACAAGGACATTTACAACATTAAGACAGTATGGGAATATAAATTACATGTTAAGAGTACAATAAGCAGTCATATGGTGATAGCAATAATTAGGTTCAACTGTTTCCTTTGAAGAAAAGACAGAGGAGAATATGAAAGAATTGTACTATGAGTGACATAAAATAGGTGAGAAATGACTGCTTACTCTATTCCAATAGCATAAGAATCAAAAGAACATACTAGATGGCAGGTTCGAAGCAAAAACAATACCAACAAAAAAACCTTGTTTTTTTCCAAACAACCTGCAATTAAGGTGCTCCCTGCAATTGAATACTGCAGATGCTAGAATTCAATTATTTGGAAAGAAAACCTATCTTTTTAAAACCCTTTCTAGGAAAGATCATTGACTGTTAATAACCATGAATACCATCTCCAAAGTATTCTGCAAATTATTGAAAGAGGGTCTAAGGAAGAACTCTTGCAATCTTCAACACCATGAGGTCTGTTTTTAATCACTGTCAAAGAAGTCATAGATATCTTAGACTTTAAAAATTGAGCAAACACCAGCCTGAAAGCATGCTAAACTATCTTGAGAAAAGTAGAAGAATAGGAAATGACAATTGAATAACAGCAGCCTGGATGTAGCAATTGGAGTAGCTATATTGAAGACATAAATTGAAGACATAATTGTGATTGTGTGGGACAAAATTATGGAAGATGTTAAGATGGTGAATAATGAGAAAGAGAAAGCAGTGTAATGAGCTTGAAAATCTGTCATAGGAATCAAGACTGCAGACATGAGCAGATCCAGGAGATGGGCAAATAGTTTAAGCTGGCAGATACAAGATGTTCCACCATGGCTGCAGCAAGGGTATATGGAAATGAGTGTCAGTATTTTCAAGGTTATCTGGTAAAGGACCTTTTTCAGTGCAGCCAATGAGAAAAGGAGGAAGCCATACACAGGAAGATACAGGGACACAAACCTGACCACAAAATGATAAGGAAGGTGGTGATGACAGCCGGGTCAGGTCAGCCACACAAATTGATGAGGAGACATGTGAAGGCAAAGGAATATTTATTCCAGCAAGGTTATCTTAATTGGGAACTTGGTCAGTTGGCAAACCAAAGGAACAGTGGTAGGCAGGAAGCAAAATATACTGACACCTGACTAAGCAAATATGTCAACAGAGACAGTAAACTAACCTTGCCAGTCCAACAGCTGCTGAGCTATCATGCAACTATGGCCACTACTTTGATGAAAACTCACCTGGAGTTTTCAGCTAGTAAGTCTGCAAACCCAGGGGTCCTCTGGTCATTCTGCAAATCCAGGGGCCCTGAACCATGTGGAGTGAGGGAATCAACAGAGCTGTGGAGCGACAAGCAGGGAAAGGGAGAGCAAAGAAAAACAGATAGACAAAAAGGACAAAAAGGGGTACAGTTGTCTGTAAAGAAGTACCACTCAGTACATTAATCTGGCTTAGTCCTGCACTTGATGGCCACAGTGTGTCTTGTCTTCTTGCAGCTTCTTATTAAAAATTCTCTTATCTTCCTCTCTACATAATTGATTGCACTGTCCCATGTATATGCATGCTGCAAGAACTCAGTGCCAGGTACCTGGGGGGACCTGCACGTGCCTGTGTGTGAATGGAATGTGGTGCCAGACATTGGAGTAAACCTGGGAATGTGGGTGTTCCTGGCCCGTGGCATCAGAGACTGGAGTGAGGAGGGGGATCCCAGCACAAGGTACAGAGAGCAAGAGGGGGCCTCTCCTGTCATAGGCAGGAATATAGTGCTTGTTTCCAAAATATATGGTGGGTGGCACTGGCGAGAGTGAGCATAAGCAAGATCACAGATCCCAGGAGATAGAAGGCTAATATGATAAAAACAAAGAATTAACTCGGAGAAGGAACAGTTTTATGAAACCTGCTTTGATGACCTAAATCTTTATCCCTGAATTGGTTCCACTATTTCCCTCAGATATATTGAAAGTCTCTTTTTTTTTCCCAAAACAAGCAAAACTAGTTTCCTGGTTTTAAAATACAGTTTAATTTGACTTCAAAGGAAGTCATCCTTTGAATTTGAAACAAGCAGCATGAAGATAATTATGATTAAAGCAAAAAATAATTTGCAGGTATCATATCAGTTTGAAAAATAATGTTATCAGATATTTCTAATGCCAACTCCAGGCCTCAGAGAGTCTACAGAACAGGAAGAGTAACAGCCATTTCAACTCAAATTTGCTGCAAATATGACTTCGCTGATCATGAGCAAGTACTTGCAAGCCAGACACTGAGAAATTATTAAAACCACTTTTATTAATAAACCCTTATTAAAAAATTCAAACACCAGCTCAGCCATCACCTGAGAAATTTGAGAAATTAAATTAACCAGTCTAGAACTCAGGGAGCTATGCTTCCAAATTTATAAGTGATCAGTTAAACACAAGTGCTTAACAAATGCAACCAAATTAGAATATGGAAAAAACTGAAAATCCAAGAATAATTTGGAGAAGAACTAGAAAATCCTAATCAATCACAAAGCACATATAATAATCCTACCCATACTATAATCATCTTGTCTCATGCCCGCTCTAGACACACTACTTCTCTTCCTATACCCTTCACAGTTTTTCAGGTTCTGGAGACTCCTGCAGATTACTACACCAGAAACATTCCCCACTTGGATTGCACCTTGTGCTAGGTCATTGAACAGCTGCTTCATCTTTCCCCAATGAATCAAGATTAAGCAAGGTGCAGAAGGGGAAAATGGGGCAGTGGTCAGGGATTCAGTCTCACAGAGGAAGCAGCTGGGACCTTTCATAGCAGTGGTCCCTTCTGAAAAAGTAAGCTGTTTGTGCTTCTGCCTTCCAGCTCTCCATATTGTGCATACCGTCCCCACAAATTTAATTCAGGAACATTAAGCTTCAGCACTCATCACCTCTCACCCCCACATCAGTTGCTTGGAGAAAATTTGTTTCATAACCATCATATGACAAATCATTCACTTTTCAGGAACATGTTCTGGGCAGATTCTACATGCCTTTTATCTTGTCAGACTGTCAGACACAGCATGTATTGCAGTACCTTCCACAGCTGTAAGAAACTTCTTGCTCAGCTGACTGAAAGCATTTTGAGTTGAAAGAATTCCTATTCTCCCTATTCTCTAGACTGCTGAGGTCCAGAGTTAGTACTAAAAAAAGTATTTTGAAATTAACTGATATATGTAAATGGATTTTTCTCATAATAAATACTGTCATACAGCTTTATTACAGCTCTTTCCTACAAGAAAGTAAAAACTCCCACCAAAAGGATTCCATCTCTTCAATACCAAGAAACTCATATTTAGACCAATGAGTGCTTTGGATCAGGCCCTTTAGTATTTGCCCAAATGTTTCTCAGGGAGGACTGCTTGGAAATTAATCAGAGAGATGCTTAGGAAAGGCACTAGTTGTATTGTCCCAAAGTCCTTGTTTACAACTTCAAAGCATACTATTACAGAATGCTTAAGTGCCTGATAATACTGATTTCTGCTTCCCTCATAACAACTTTGACTCCTTAAGACAAATCAAAATTTTATTTTGATACTAAGAAGTGCGAAAACCATAGTCTATTACAATACACTAATCACAATGTACATAAACTAAAATATTTGACAACACAGTCCTTTCACACATCCAGTGTCTCACTTTTTTCACTTAAAATGAACAACTTAAAATCAGAGCTTCTTTTAAACTTTACCTAGCACATCAACTCTGAACAGAGCCTTCATGAAACATGGGTGGAACTAAAAGGTTAAGAATGAAATGCAAGCCCAAATGAAGAACTAACAAACCTTTTGTCATATTGTTACTGTTTTATTGAAAAGCATTAAAAATAGATAATTCTTGTGTGTAACCTAGCCCCTACACTAAAATGGGTACAATTCAGATTCTCGCTCTAAAGAATCTAGACAATATAAATATAAAAATAATGACATTTTACATTATTTTTAATAATTCTATTAACCTAAAGGAGAGTTATTGGTGTCTTTTTCAGACATCTACCTCAGCTAAATCTCAAGAGATTTAGAAGGTAACTCAGACCAGACAGAAGCACAATTGTCTCATTTCTTGCAGGCACTCCAATACTTATTTTTCCCAATCACTGCAGTGCTCCCGATGGCATTTAGGTACACTATTTACAGCACATGCAATTTTTTTCTAAAGGCTGCAGCACCAAATGAATAGGGCATCAAGACATTCAGATACTACTCCTTGACTGCTGTCCACAGCAATCAGCAAGCGTTTTGAAAAGACTGTCATTAGTCACTATCAACATGGAGCCATTTCTTTCAGGATCAGTGTAAATTAGTGATGTTGCATTCATTTCTATTCTCATACTGACAATCTTGGACTCCTGAAGCCTTGCACTACATCTCTACAACCATGCTCTCCACTACTGAAGAGCTAACAGATTCAGTGAAGTTGAATGAATACTGGCCAGTACAGGCTTTATTTTCTACAAAATTCAAGAACTATGGCACAGCTACATTTAGCACTGTTTTGACCTCATCAGTGAGTTTTACTTAGCTCTTGACTACACCGAAGCTAAAAACAGCTTTTAAAGCAAGTTACTATTACATATTTCCATTCTAAATAAAATTAAATTGCCCTTAGAAAATTCAGCTCAGTGATTATTAAATAGAGATTGACATATTCACAAGAATTTGTAACCTTTTATCCAGTGAAGTAACTACATCTGTTAGTAGAAACAAATTATTTTCAAACTCACAAGTTTGTATGTTACTGTTCTAAATGACAAAATAGCATTGGCTTTTGCATCTATGTATTGACTTTTGCTAGTTATTATTGACCACAAAGATTTTGATATGGTACAATTTGTAATTCCTTTAAACTGCTTTTTGGTACAATATAATCTGTCATCTAATGTATGCACTATATAGCTTACATAAATAGTAGTGTGATAAACATATATCTTAGGCCTTATCACAATACTAAAATAGAGGTTGTGTAATGTAAAAATGCTTTTATTGGTGTAAGTATCTCAGATATTGGTGTGAAATAGCTTTGCTGTTTCTCACAGTTGTGGACTATCTTATCTGAATTATAACAGTGACAAGGACCAGGACACTTAAGAGAAAAATTTACTGCTGACTCTCCAGTTATTAGGAAGTGTCAAAACAATAGAATGGACCCTCCAGAAGAAATAAAATATATTGATTTAATCTACAGGATGGCATGTCAAAGGTTAAAACCAAACAAAAGAGTTCCTACTCTTTTGTAAACTCACAGGAATGTTTCAATATGTATAACCCTCACTAATAAGCATTTAACCAATGTAATGAAACATATGTAAGAAAATTGTTGAACCTTATGGTATACTTTTGGCAGATTGTCAAGCACCCCAGCAGTGGATATTGTCCCTTTTATCTCTTATTAAACTTTTATAAAAAATTTTCAAATAGTGACCTGTTTCTCACTGTTACAATTTTGAAGTCACATTGAACTTATTATAGTTGCTGGTATTTTAAACAAGGGGTACTAAGTTGTTTTCACAAGGATGCACTTGAAAATGACATGAATTCCACCAGAAGTACTTAAAATCATGGACCTTGGGAACTGCTGACATGATATCAGGACACAGAGAGTGTATCCTACCATCAGCAAGACATAAAACCTTCTTCCTTGTACTATTTATTCCTGTTCATACATTACTAAACTTCTGCAATACTCTTGAATCATAAATGACACTGCTCTTGAGTAATAGGTTATGTAGATATATACATATACCTCTATATATACATACTTTTATATATGTATGTATCTCCAGCTAAAACTCTATTGCTAAAACAGAAACTTTATGGAGCTTCTGAGAGCCACATTTAAAAACAAGCTGATGACCAATCATGTTATTATTTGAATACAATGGTGAATATCTCACAAAGATTCATATGAGTTAGCTATTCATGTTTAATACAAATCCAAGTGGGAAAACCATTAATGTAATACTGATGGAAGAACTGATGAAGGGGCTAAGGCCTGTTCTATTGATAAAGGGGCTAGAAAGGCCTGTTATGGACAGTTCCTGATAAAAACAAGCACTGGTCCCTGGTAAGAGTAAGGACTAGTTTCCTGGAGCATCTTAAACTAGCCAAAACTGGCTTTGTGGTCTGGACAAATGCCAAGGGTCCAAGGAACATGCATGAAGAACAGAGATGAAAAGTTCAGCATGAAGAAGAGAAGCTTACTTCATCCTAAAGCCTCCAGCCCATGACCACCAGGAGGCACTACACAGGAGCAATCAAAAGGAGCTAAAGGTGGGGACTATGGAAATTACTTCCCAGGACTCATTATAATAAAACATGCCTTTCTGGGGAAATGTTATGAATATGTATAGACTTTTCATAATTATTTTGAATATGAAATATCTTTGTGTATAAAAGCGAGGTAAATGACAACAATGGACACACACGTTTGTGGTGGAGTGATCCCCCATGCATCCAGTGCGCTGAATAAAATACCTACTTTTCAACCTTGCTGGTTGTGGAGTCTTTTCTCTGCATGTCAGAATTGGTTTTAGATTAACCTTTGCATTCCAACTTTAGGCAATGGGAATAACCGCAATCTGTTTTGCAGGATTACCCTGTACAGTACAAAACTTTTATTTTGACCTTTCGAAAGCTACACCTTTTTATTTCCCTGCACTCTCCAGGTGCAAATGCATTAGGACAACAATTCCATGTTCATTTCTATAGGACTAATATTGCCTCGATTTTCCAAGGTTTTTCTTAGTGAGAGGGAAGCTAATGTCTTTACAAACAATATGATGGGTGAAGGTGTGGGTGTTAGCATCTTTGAAATGGGTTACAGTGTCTCTACTAACTTTGGGCAGCAGGTTTGTTGCAGAGCCCAGAGTGCTTGGCTCCTGTGAAAAATGTCAATCACTTGTTTTTAATTTTTTTTAAAGTTTAATAGTAATAAAATGGTTATAAAAATAGTAGTATAATTAGAGTAATAATAATTTGGACAATTTGAATTAGGACAATATGAGACAATAGAAACAAAGAGTTATGGACATCCGGGTACCTTTTTCTGGACAGCACAAGCCCGAAAAAGGACACCTGTTAACCCTTAAAAACAATAGCCTGTTGCATATTCATACACTTCATACATGATGCATAAATTCCATTCAAACATAGGATTCTGTATGGTCATCATCAACTTCTTCCTCCGAATCCTAACAGCGCCTTCAAGGTGGGAAGAAGTTCGTTTCTTCTGATAAGAGGGCAATAAATTCTTTTTCTCTGAAAGATTTAGGTGTCCTGTGGCTGCTATCTCACTGAGTCCTTTCTTTAAAAAAAGTATCCTACATAACATAGATTCTATTTTAAAATTTCTTATAACCTAAAACTATACTTAACACACTACTGAAGAGAATTAATACAGCACTACTTTCTAACACAACACATATAATATTCATTTTAATATTTGCAAAAAGGCAATTATAAAATACACATTTTTCACACTCCTGAGACAGACAAGGGTCTGCACAAGCCTGAACTTCTGCTCTTTGGGGTAAAATGACAGTAGATTCAAGGGGGGATACGTGGTAGGTGGTTCCTAAGGTGGTACCTTTCTAGTACCTCAGCAATGGGGAAAGGAAGAGGGCAACATATAGTTTGGAATAAAATGAGGCTGCGCCCTCTGAAACTTCGAGAGAAAAAATCCCGAGGCCATGTGCCCCTGTGGAGTCTCCCCCTTTATTCGAAAAAAAAGTTGAAGGACTCCTCTTTTTGGACATAAACCTCTGGTGTTCGTAGAATATTCCTGACTAGTCAGGACACACCTCTGGCTGATTACATCATTCCGATTTCGCCGCTAACTCTTCTCCCCTGCCATGTCAATAGCTGCACCTTTTCCACAACTACTTCCGCATTCTCTTGCCACCCACCTTTGCCTTCTGCTAGCGCGGTAAAGCAATGCTAAAAATCAATCTGATCATTTCCTTATAACCACTGCCGCCCGGCGGACAAAATGCCTGCTTGCCCTTTAACCCTGTGTATCGACCCAACCCATCCAGCAGCGGCGCTCGGGGAACGACTGGCAATTCCCTCCGGGAACACGCTGCGTCTCAAGCCCAGCGCCCGCCTGAAAGGCCGGGCGTGGCAATCGCGCTCGGCTCCGCTCGGCCCCTTCCGGCCCTGCTCCGTGTCTCTCGGGCTCGCACTGGAGCGGGCCTTCCTCCGCAGCGCTGCCGGGCGCGGTGGGAACGGCATAGGGCCTGGCCGCCCGCGGAGGCTGCGCACGGTAACGTGGTCCCGCTGTTGAGGTCGGGTCGCGGCCCTGAGGAAGTGAGTGGAGCGGGACCTGAGGAAGTAGAAGCTGTCGATGCGTTGCGCAGCGGTCACGGCAGCAGTGTCTGTGTGTGCGTGTGCGTGCGTGCATGTGTGCGTGTGTCTGTCTGTCTGTCTCTCTGTATCTATGTGCCTGTGTGCTTTTGGTTTAGAAACCTTGATGTATTGTTTTCACACTCAGAATCTTCATTTCCACAGTGAAATATTCTGGTCCTCAATCCTCTTTAAAACTGGTTTTGATTGTTAAGGTAAAGTTTCACAATGTTTGGAGATGGGTGGGACAAAGATTTGGAATAATAATATCGCACCAATCATAAGAATTTCTTGTATCTGTATTTTTGGTAATAATACTGATTTTCTGTACAGGATTAAAGTTCAATCTTTTGCTTAAATCGTCTTAGTAGTGGGAGGTATGCTCTCTGGCACTTTTATTTTCTTTTTTTTAATCTTAGAAGGCACAATGACTGACTTTGAAAAGAACCTGCATCAGGACATGGTTTCTCAGCTGCATGACTTTGCTGCTGCTGGTGACACAGCCGGGCTGAAAGTGCTGCTCAGGCACTCGCCATCACTGGTCAATGCAGCCACAGGGAATGGCTGGACAGCCCTCATGTACGGTGCTAGAAATGGACACCTTGAGGTTGTGCAGGTTCTTCTTCAAGAGGGGTAAGCTGTTTAGTAGAACCTATTCAAGAGCTCTGTTTTGCACCCCCTTTTTGCCCCTATCAGTTTTGTCTCAGAAGTAAATTTACCAGACAGATAATGGCTGAATTTTCAGGGATAAAACTCAGGAAAGTTTATTCTGTGTCATTTTATAACTGGGTTCTGCTGTTGCATCATGCTTTTTATTTTTGCTAAGAAAGTCTAAAACTTATAAGCATCTCTAAAGTTACTCCTTTGATATTCAAGGATATGTTGTCACTTTTCACAGAGGCCAACAGAATAGAACAGAGTTTGCACCCTAATTTCAACTGCTGTATGATAAATTGGATGTATTTGATCGTTCCACTTAAATTTTTTCTCTAAACTTGATTTGTAATCCAGTTTGAATTTTGAATCTTTGTTAGTGTAGAATGTTTGCTGACTCTTCAGTAGGACATCACAGACTCACCTTTTCCAAAATTACTCCAAATGGAAAATGCTTTAAAACTAAGTTAAAATCAAATGCATTTAACTGAGTTTAACATTATTCAAGCCCAGGCTGTTCCGTTCTGAACTCCTACTTACAGAAAAAAGGAAGTTTAGTTCATTCTGTAGTTAATGACTGACTTCAGGCATAGCATTCCACATCCTCCAGTAATCATCCCACCCACTCTTGATTTTTTTTTTCAGTCATAGCCAAGGCCTGTAGCCTCTGCTGGGGCTCAGAGTGGGGCATTAGATGAACCACTGGTTTCTACTATAATCGGTACATTCCATTACGTAGAGGGTATCTTAGTGCAAGATTTTGGGTATTGAGGAATCTTTTGTGATGCTGGGAAATTTATCAGTTCGTAAATAGGATTATCAGTTTTTTTATCTTAAGCTTTTCTTAATAAAATAAAAGGTGAATATCACTTTTAAATTCCTTTTCATGGTTGCTCTGTTAGGCAATTGAATATAGTTCATGAAATGATGCTGTACCCTCATTGCTCTTCTTTTAGTTAATGCTTAGAATAATTATTTTGACAATTATAGTTGCTGGTTATACAAACATGAATGTCTATGAAGATAATATTTCATAACATTACAGACAATAATTCTAGAAATCTAGTTGCGTTTTTGTCACAGAACTGTAGCATCATAGAATGTCCTAAGTTGAAAGGGACCCACAAGGATTAAATCCAACTCATAGTCCTGCACAGCACTGTCTCCAAGGATCACACCGTGTGCCTGAGAGCTTTGTCGAAACACTTCTTGAGCTCTGTCAGCCATGGTCCTGTGAGCACTGCCATGGGGAGCCTCTTCTAGTGCCCAGCTACCCTCTGGATAAAGAACATTTTCCTGATAGCCAACCTAATCCTCTCCTGAGAGAGATTAATTTCATTCCCGTAAGTCCTGTTACTGGTCATGCAAAGAGTTGCTTTAGCAGCAAAAACTTGTAATTTAAGTTTTGAGTAGTTTTCTAAACAGTATACTCAAATTCCCTCAAAAACTACTGAGTTTAATATAAAATCTCAAAATGGTCTTGCCTGTGGTACAGTTAACTGTGTATCAGCAACATTAATAATACTGGCATCTTCTGGTATTAAAAACTGATGAGTCTAGTATTTATTACATAATTTGTAATTTACAGTGACATTTCTGTTTTACTTACCAATTTAAGATTAGCAAATAATTAAATTGTATTATTTTAACCTCCCAGTCAGCCTCAACCTATTTAAAGTTTGGGTTTCTTTTTGGTTTTAGTATTTAAATGTATGTGATGAGGCAACATATCCCTTACCTGTTTCACTTTACAGACATCTGGGTAACTAAAAAATCCCTACAGGAACCAGCTTCTGTCACTAAGGAGAGGCTGTATTCTTGATTCTAATTTTATGGTAAATTATCCAATATCCTGAGTTAGAAGGGACCACAAGGATCAACTCCTGCAGCTGTGCAGGTCATCCCAAGAATCCCGCCATGTGCCCATGTTTGAGAGTGTTGTCTAAACATTCCTTGAAGTCCGGCTTTGTGTCCTGTCACTGGTCATCAGAGTGAAAAGATTAGTATCTGCACCTCTGCTTGCCCTTGTGAGGATGTTGGACACCCCAGTAAGGGCTGACCTCAGTCTTCTTTTTTCCAGGCTGAACAAGCCAATTAACCTCAATAAAATATTTTATTGTAAATGTTTTATTGCTGCTTCCAGTAGCTTCTAGAAGGTAATGCTGGTTAGGCTTCTTTTTTTTTCCCCTTTTGATTACTGATTATGAGGAGCAGACCTATAGCCTGACTTTTTAAGCTCTGGTTTTGAGCCTTTTTTTTAATGATACAGTATGTGGAATTTTAATAAATTCATTGCCTTTGTACTACTTCATGAATTTTGGTGAATGATAATCTGGAGAGGATCAACAAGAAGGGATCAACAAAAATGTGAAATACAGCCTTGGCAAAGGAAGAAGTAAATTATATTTTATTACCATGATGCTAAACATTTTGCCTAAAGATTATCCCAGTATTGACAGTGTCTAGAAGTTCTTGTACCTTAATAGTGTCAGATATGTATGCTGTAAGAATAATACAGCAACAGGACCCTTTCTAAACATATTTATTCTGGTAACCTCGGCTCTTTTCTGTTTATTCAGGTGTGACAGATCCATCGTTAATAAATCAAGGCAGACAGCTCTGGACATTGCTAAATTTTGGGGGTACAAACACATAGCTAATTTGTTGGCTAATGTGAAAGGTGATCAGAAACCTAGTTTTTTGTCAAATGATGTGAAAGAATATGAAAATTATTTTGGCATGACACTTCTGGACAGAAGGAGTGATAAAAGAACAGATTCTAAGTGGCTAAGTAAAAAACAAAGCCATCCAGATACAGTGTACATCCTCTTCTCAAATCTAAGTCCCTTGGTTACTTTGGGTGGGGGAAGAGAGAGCTCGCAGCAACCAGAAGTAAAGCTTTGCAGGTTGTGCCACAAGGATGTGGAACTGTGCATGAGCCAAACTGAAGAATGTACCTTGGTTTTTCTTGGAGTGGACCTTCAGTTTGATAAGAACCTGATGGCTGCTTGTAGTGGAAGAGTTCAGCAAGAAGATGAAGATGGGTTAGTTGCTTGGTTTGCTCTTAGCATAGATTCTGCTTCTGCTGAAAAATTTAAACAGAAGCATGAGGACTGTTACTTTCTTCACCCACCGATGCCAGCGCTACTGCAGTTACCTGAAAAAGAAGCTGGTAAGGTGCATAAAATGCAGCAAGTACAAAATGCATAATCAGAAAGATTCCTTTTGGTATTTCCTGAGGTATTAATTCAAAGAAAAGACAAAACACTGCAAAGAAATTGTGTTTTCAGTGGTTTTAGAAATATTTTGATTTTAAAAGCCTGGTAGTGGTTTTGTGAAGAATTTTGTATGTAAGAACATTTGCATTTGCAAAGGACTAATTTCTGCAATGACAGTATTAGACTGTAAAACCTATTGATCATCATGGGTTTTAAACGGTACTATTTAACTATTAATGCGCGAACATTGTAAACATAAAGGGAAAAAACTGTCATTACCGAGTTTTCAGTAATGAAATCGTTAATTAAAATTAATAATTATGAAATTATTAATTATAGGAAATGAGAACCTAAGTCCTTCATAATAGTGTGTTGGATACTCATTTGACAAGAAAGTGTTGAAAATTTAGGATACCAAAGTGAATCTATGTTAGTAAGGACATTAATAATAAATGTTGTTAATGACTGCTATTGTAGCAGTTATGTTTTTACATAAGGATAAAGAAAAGCTCAACTTGAACCTTAAGTTCAAATGGAACAATGCATTATTATGTCAATACCTGTAGTAGCCCTAAAATGGTCATCTGAAGAAGACTTGATACATGTAATTTTGGCAGTTTGCCTACACAAAGAGACTTCTGTGAGAAACAGGGTATATTGATCTGGATGAATTTGTTCCTGAATATGTGTAAATTGCCCTGTAGCTCTTTAATACTATGTTCTATTGTGTTTGCTGTGCTGCAAAGAAAAAGGTCTGCATAACTCATTTTGCTCAACTTCTCCTGTAGCCAAACCACACTCTGATTTTTTGTGTTAAAACTCAGCATTTGATTTTTTTTTTAAACCTTAACATGAATTAGTATTTGATTTTGTGCACTCTCAATGTATTGTTTTAAAGGAGTAATAGCCCAGGCGAGATCTGTTCTAGCATGGCACCAGCGTTACCGATTCTGTCCAACATGTGGGAGTGCAACCAAGATTGAAGAAGGGGGTTACAAGAAAACTTGCTTAAAAGAAGGTTGTCCCAGTCTCCAAGGAGTTCACAACACATCATATCCAAGAGTTGGTAAGAATATTCACTCAAATCATTTGCTTGTAAATTGCTATGCATGTATATCAATTTATTTCTAGTTATTTCAGCTGCTTACTTCTGTTCTAGGTCTTCCATACTTGTTTCTCCACAGGCTGTGTGTGTTTCAGCTCTGTTTAGGATTAAGTAGTTTGGGCTTCTCTTTCTTTCAGTAGTCTGTGATACAGAATTGCTGTGATAATGCAAACCTTATTTCAACAACTAATATCAGTTAGAAGTTCCAAGAGTATAAATGAGAATTGGCAGTATAAAGGGTCACATTTTACTTTTTTACTTAAAACTAGATGACAGTAAAAAGGAGAAAAGATCACAAGTTGATAGGGCTGCTTAGACCAATAGGAGAAAATATTACGTTAGTAATATTTTAAAGTTTTACTAGTTGGAAAGAAAAAGATACAATGACCAGAAGTGAGAAAATTTGTCAAAGTGCAACATCATATGAGAAACCGATAGCAAAGAGTAAATGAAATCAAAGGTGGAAAGTAGTCAGTATTTAGTCAGTATTTATGTTGTCAGCAAAGTGTCTAGTTATTAGGTGTTTAGTCAAAAAGACATTCTTCAGACCTCTGTGGTGAAGAGAAGATGATAAACGAGTTTGTTGCAGAAACTGTTGGTATATGCTGGATGCACAGGTTAGTATTGCTGATTAGTACTGACTCTTAGCAAATTGTGTCCTTTGGTTACAGGTAATTTCTGTCCTGCATTTCAAGCCTTGGTTAGTAAGCTGCTTCTATTAAGCATGTATGTTGCGCAACCATATAAAGAATATCTTGCATGGAGGGTAACCCCAAAGTGAAATGAAATAACAGCTTACTCTGGGTACAGACACAGTTATGATTTCAATATAATTTTTGCCCTTATATGCATTGGTATGGAATAGACTAGAAGTTTTTACTGCATTAAGTCTCTCAAATGTTGAAATATATTAATTTAATGTCCTTTGCAGATCCTGTTGTGATAATGCAAGTCATCCATCCAGATGGCAACCATTGCCTTTTAGGTAGGCAGAGGAGATTTCCCCCAGGAATGTTTACCTGCCTTGCCGGATTTGTAGAACCTGGTGAGTAATTTTGTTTTCCTTTATCAAATGTATTTTCTCAATGAAAGTATTATACCTTTACAATTACAAAGAACTATAATTTGTGTTCTCTCAAATTGAAGTTTTTTTGCTTCCTGATAGATGAGTTGTTACAATGAATATACCCATTCTGTACTTTGCAGCTGTTGAGTTATTTAAAAAAAAGCAAAGAGCAACTTGAGTAAATAAAAATACTGAACAGTTTTCAAATCATGTAGTCTTAAATCACTACTTAAAAGAAAAAAAAATATTTTAAAACATGTCACCTTGGCCAGTGATACTTTAGGCAAAGGATTTTAGCATAGGAAAAGTAAGTGTTAAAGTCTAAGTTAAAGCTAACATGAAGTTAAGCATATACTTACATGTTTAGGGCCTGATTGATTCTATGGAAGATAAGTAGACATTCCATAATTCTGAAAGAAAGATAAAGAGATTTTTCAATAGCTATGTCAAGCAATAATAGTTGAAATTAGTTACAATTATAAGTACCTGCAGATCAACTTGCAAAATATTCTGTATTGTGAATAGATCTTTATCACCAGTGAAATTATAGTGAATAAATATATTCAGTAAACATGTGCAGGTTGACATACAGTGACAGCATGGACAAGTTTATTCAGGTATTATTTGAAAGAAGTCAAGATATTTATTTCTGATGGATGGACTGTGTCCTTTAATGAACCTGTAACCAGCAGTTACAGCACAGTGCATATGTGCCTATGTAGGCTGGTGACCATCAGCATTCCGCGCACATGCATCTACAGTTTTCTATGGATATGGAAGCAGAGCTTTCCATTGCAGTTTCAATTTACAGTATTGTCTGCATGTATTAAGACAATGAAGAATGAGTCAGGCAAAGGGAATAATACAACACAGAAATGTTAGCAAGTATTCTAAATCTCTGTTTTCTTACTATTGTAATTCTAAATACTGATTTTTCAAGTTGTAATACATGCTGTTGCAATCATACTGAAAATCCAGAAATTAACACAGTGCTAGTTACAAATGAATGTTTCAAGAATAATTATAGGAATTATGTATTTTCTACTCAATTTTTGACATTTTAGATATAGTGATAATGGTTTGTGTGCATAAGGAATTATCAATTCAGAAAATAAATATTATTGTGGAGAAATTACTACACTTTCTTTTCAAAGTTCCATTTTGCTTTTTTGGCTGTTTTACCTTATTGGACTTTTGTGTCTTGTGCTGAGGTCTTTGCTCTGATCTGTGAACTAGATCTTTATAGATAATTGCCTTGGGCAGTTTCAAATCTTTTGAGTCAGTTCAAAGCACAGCATGTGATCATTGCTTGGAGTATTTTCATGAGCTGCTTGTTCTTTGCCCTTTTTGATAAGGTGAAACCATAGAAAATGCTGTTCGAAGAGAAGTAGAGGAGGAGGCTGGAGTCAAAGTTGCCCATGTTCAGTACATCTCTTGTCAGCCGTGGCCAATGCCTTCCTCCCTCATGATTGGCTGCTTAGCTGTTGCAGTGTCCACAGAAATTAAAGTTGACAAGAATGAAATAGAGGATGCCCGCTGGTTCACTAGAGAACAGGTGAAGTTCAATTTCATTTTCTTCTTCTATTGATTAGTCTGTGACTGTATTGGTTCTGGCATACAACAGACACTTGCTTTTTCAGCAAGTCAAATAAGCATGTGTACTCTTCGTTTTATCATACAGCAGAGCTCGGATTAGTGGAGTAGGGGTGCCTTAGGGCTGGGATTAGTGGAGTAGGGGTGCCTTCTAGCAGGAGGTGGCCTAGTGAGGCAGAGGGTTGGTTTTGCAGTCCTGTTAGGAGGGTGGCTAGTCATAGGGGGAAAGCTAGGGCTAAGTTTATAGATAATTGGGTGGTTGGGGTACATGTGTAAGGTAATAGGCCTAGAAGATTAATGAGTAGGAAAGAAGATTATGAGGGATGTTAAAATTAGGGCTCATTTGTGTCCTTTTCTGTCTAGGGGTATTATTAGTTGTTTTGTGACTAGGTTGATAAATCATAGTTGGAGGGTTGAGAGGCAATATATTGTCAGTGTAGGTTAGACACAACCAGAAAAAGATAGTTATTCACAGTAATGTCTGAGTTACTTTCATGCTCATTTTATGAGGTTTTTGCCAGTTTGCTCTTCATCTTTCCCTTCTGAGAGATAGTCAAGTTATTTTAACCTGTGTCCTTAGCAAGCCTGTGCTTTTCATGCAGTAGTAGTATTTAATACCATTATTCATTACAGTTTCTCAAACCAGGCATGCTACCAGATATGCTATGAGGGTGGAAGTTAAAGTAAGGACTCTGGGAATTAATTAGATTGAATATATTTTTTTTTCATGCAGTACTATTTTAATACTCTGTTATTAAATGCAGCTTACTGTGCATTAATAAGAAATCCTACACTTAGCTTCCATCAGTAGTTAAAATACAGTCAAATAAAAGTGAGGCAGAAAAGAAATACTTTCACAGAAATACTTCAGTTCATGAGTAGAAGGAAAGGTTGCTTGCACAACTTAGTTTTCACAGGTTTTCCTATAGGCAACTTAGAAGCTAAGCTTTTAATAACACTGGACATCTGCCTAGCTGTTCAAAGCATTTTGACTGTAAGTCACCTTGAAGGCAAAGTTAATCACCTACAATCTCAGTGTGTTTCTGTTAACACTGGGAGCATTATTTTAAAGGAATATCAGTTCTGAATACAACTAGTTGCATGCAGATTGGCATACAGCTGGAAATAAGCTTCAAAAATGTGATGAAAGTGAATTCACATGTTACTTGCAACTTCTTCAGATGACCAAGAAAACACATCTCCATGGCACTACATGTAAACATTAAAAAAAATATTTTTGTCACAGTGTAGAGCACCATCTGGTGGTCCTTGCCATAAAAAAGCTTCACAGAAACCTTAAATAATATACTAGCAGTCTCCACAGTTCTGTTAGGAAGAAGGTATCCTTTGGAGCACATTAGGCTCAAAAATGTCATAATTCACACAATGGTGGACTTTCTCTGCATTTACCTTGGAGAATCTCTTAGTAGCTCTTTAATAGGTATAGCAGTGGCAGACTGATGGATCATTATAGGAAGATAATTTCTGTATTAATACAATGTTAGATTCTGTATAGTTTATAATGCTATCTTCTAAAGTTAAAAAATCTGCTTTTATTGCAGGTCGTGGAAGTTCTCATTAAAGGAAACCAGCGTTCTTTCTTTGTACCACCAAGTCGAGCTATTGCACACCAGTTGATGAAACATTGGATTGGAATGAATGCTAATCTTTAGTTCAAATAATTGATTTCTTTAAGTTACTTCTTCTACTGAATGCTTAATTAGGAACAAATTAGAACTTTTTGTCTAGTGAATGTGTAACCAAGTGATTTTCTGAGCCTTTACGTTGGTTCCAGAGCTAAACCATGCAATCTTTGTAGGTGTTTACAGACCTGAATTAGATTTGGACAAAACCCAATAATTATCTCAAGCAAGCAAGCACCAAATAAGTAGAATTGGTACCTTGTTGAGTACAGGCTGTGTTTCTTGTTCTAGAATGAAATTATTATGCCTTTTTCTTTACACTTTTTATGTTTGATTTGGTCTTCCCCCACTGGAAGGATTCACAGCATTACAAAGAGGGCTGTCTGACCTTGCCTGCTATTTGAATTCTCTACTTACATCCTCCTCTTTGGCCTTAATTGTTTCTTTCTCATTTTTGCTTATCTCCATTTTTTAAATTTGACCTGTCACAAAAATCTACATTCAGTGCTGTAAGCCTTACCAAGTATGGTTATTTTAAAGTCAGTAGCATATGTAACTAGTGAAACTATGTAACTAGTGAAAGCATATGTAACTATGTGGTACTTCGTATCTTTTATATTAATAATTTATGTTAATGCTCAAAGCAGACCATTTACTCGTACATTCTGACTTGGCCTGCACTTATCCAATTGTATGTCAGCCTGAATTTAAAGGTATAACACAATACTTTGTTTTTGAAAAAGGTGTTGGAGAACCATCCCTGAATGCCTAAGTATTAGTGTTTTCATAAGATAATAATGTACTTATTGATGCTAGGCAGTGAGTAATTTCATTCTCTGATAATTAGAAATGAAATTACAGAATAATGGAGAAGGAAGAACAAGACGTATCTCAAAATATGCACAAAGTTCATTATGGAAATAGAGATGCCAAGATTGTTACTGCTATTAAGAATCTTATATTTGAAAGAAGTATATTAACTGCAGCTATAAGACTGCAGGGATATGTTAATTAAAATATGTATTTATGTGTTTTTAATGCTACAGTTCAGATTTGTGCCTTAATTTATCAAGTTATTTAAGATAGTGTTGATGTTCTAAAAAGAGAAGTATACTGGTTTAATATTAATTTCATTATGTAATAGTACTCTCTCATTCTGCAGTCATTGCAGTGATATCAAAAGAAATGCAAATGACCTGAAGAAGTTGTAGTGACAAATGTAAACTTATTATTTTGTGATTTGTTTATTTGGAGTAATTTGTTTTTAACAGTGAATGGTGTCACATTTTTTTCCAAAATTCTCAGGAACCTGGAATCAGTAAAACTGTTGTACAAATTCTGATTGTACTTTGTTTTCCCCATCCATGTCACATTATGCTCAGCAGTTTTCATGGTTTTTTTTGTAAGGCAGTACCTAAGAAACTTTAAAGCAAGAAGCCTTCCTGACAGATTTGGAGTATTTGACATGTTATGTTGCTTCATTCTCTTCCTTGTTTTAGCCATATGTAAAAATAAATACAGGCTATTTCTTGTCTGGCAAGGAGAAGGAAACAATACAGTGCTCCTTTAAAATTTGCTTTTACAGAGAAAGCGAGTTATGGAAAGCATGTACCAGCAAGACTGTATGGTACCAATGGCAATTATCAGTTGGAGGTTGCTCATAGAGTAAAGGAGAATATTGGAAAGTATGCAAAAAGTGGTGGAAGCTGAGCAGTGAAAGGAAGTTTCAACTAGTGCTGTGGTGATTACATTTGGAGAGATGAACAAGGGAGTGAGGAGCCAGATGGAAGAAGGAGGATAAAGTGTAGAGCAAATATAGGTAGCATAAAAATAAGTAGTTTGTGGCTTTGAGGTAGCTAAATGTACATGACTAAGATCCATAGGAATACTTTTAAAACTATTGGAATAGTTTTTTGCGTAGAAAATTATGGTGAGTGGCTATAGAGATGTGCTTCTAAAAGTGAAACTCCAAACACAGTATCCCTAATTAAAACTTAATTAAAACTGATGTTAATAATCTGCCTACTTTTTTTTTTTTTGAGGATCTATATACCAGTATATATGTGCAGTTACAATGCTAATAAGTAAATAAAAAATGTACACTTTTATGTATGAAGAAGACCAGAAAAATATGACAAAATGAGCAACACTTAAATAATCTCTGATTTTGAGAGTAATCTTTTAATGATCTTTCAAGTTTAATAATTTAAGTATGTCAACGATTTTTAGTCTTTATAGATATTCAAAATCTAAGCCAAGCTTTTGAAAAAGGTTTTGAAGCTTTCTTTTCCTTTTTCCCTTACCAAGAGAAGAATTCCATTTGCAGGGAAGAAGACAAATCTAAGAAAGCCAGTTAGATAAATTTAATCCATTTAAGGAAAGATTTTTCCTGGCATTTTATTGCTTAACTTTCCCTATTTGCAGGTCAGGGTTTAAATTTATTTCAAAATTACCTATACATTTTAAGGACAGTTACTGTTTCCAGGTTACACAGGAAATGTCAAATTGAAGAGCCAAATGCTGTGGTTATCTGGCAACTACAGCATTTCAGGAAAGTGCCAAATTAAATTTAGAAACAGTTGAAGAGAGTGTAGTGGTTCTGACTGGAATATTGTACGGGCAACACCTCCAGAAGATCTCAGTAGTTCAACTTACTCAAAAGACAGCAGCAGCTTTGAAAGCAGGCTGTTTCTTGCCACAAAGTTAATGCAGTAGATTAAGAGAATAGTGTTACTTACTAAAAAGAGTGGGTTTTTTCTACGATGTGAGTAATGATCTGTCACTTTTTTCCCTTTCTTGTACAATGGTATCAGACCATAAATAGTACTCATGATATCAGATGTACAAGGCAGAAAATTCTGGAGATGCCTTTTATCCCAGTTTGCCTGTGTACTAAAGAGAACTACCTTCTATTCAATATATAATTTGAAAATATTACGTATTTTATCTGTTTTTATAATAATTTACAGATAATAGAAATAGTAGCTTAATAAAGCAGGAAAAGATAATTAGGTCTTTGAACACAAACCAAAACAGATACTTCTAATGAAACTGTAATCTCATGCAATGTAATGACATTTAATGTAAGTATAATACTGATTATGATATTTTTACAAACTTTGCATTTGTCCTAATAAACATACTTCTTTTAACTCATTTTTCATTCTAGATGTATGTAAACACATGAAAAGTAGAATCATTCCAGTGTTGATTCTATAATTTGAACATTATGTTTTCTACAGGAGCATTGACAAGTCAGTTCTTGCCAATTAACTGATTACTGATTGAAGTCTGATTACGTTGAAATCTGCAAGATGTGAGGGAAAAATGGGTGGATGTTAACAGGCTGATTAAAGGTAGACCAGTCATGATGCTTCATGGAATTAAATATACTAATCAGATTCTGAGCTTAGCAGACAGAAATAGAAAAAGAAGTGGAACAAGGCTGTGAACATTGCTCCCTCTTTTATCTTTAATTTTAATTAGGTAATCTGATTGATTAAGACTTTTCAGACGGAGCTGGCATTTTGTAGCTGCTGGATAATTTAGTTGTTATTTTATTATCTGCTTTATCTGTAAAGAGTTAAATAAGTGGTAGTCCTTTATTGCTTCATTGATTTGAAGGATATGTATATACTGTATATCATTGCTGACTGGGTTTGATGGTACTTATGGGGGTAAGTCTAAAGAAAAAAAATTGAACTTTTTATCCTATTAAGCCTTAGTAAGACAGCCAACCCATCCTTCATGAGCTTAGAAAAGCAAACTGTTCACAGTCCGTAACAGCAAGCATCTGAGGAAAATGAATATTGGCTTATGGCAATGGTAAGTATAAACCTTTTTCTGGTAAATTAGACTGTTTTAATTAGTATTCTGTAGCTACTAATTATTACAATTCATCATAAATTTTGTTAAATAGAAATTCTGCAGTTTTTTTTCACAGGAAAGAAATATGACTTTTTTCCTAAGTGATAGATTTTTAAGATGGATATTTGATTCCTAAATCTGTATTGATTATCTTATTTTAGCATATAAGTACTATAAGTTTAGTGGTATATAATTTTGAAAATTAAAGCCACCTTATATGAACTTGCATTTGTTAGAAGTATTGCCTTTCTGCAACCAACATTTCACACTGGAATATGAGGAGTGCTATGATAAGACTACAGAATTAGTAGTCAAGAAGGAATATTGAGAGTTGAGTTGAGAGAAGAGGATCCTGTTGAGTAGAGAAGCTTACATTATAATTTTTCAGCACTTAAGTAAACCTGGATAGTAATTTTTTTCCTCCTACCATTTCCTCATCCTGCAAACTAGTCTAGCTTTGGTAAAGTACATCTCTATTTCTTTCCAAGGAGAGAAGCATTCTAATGTTCAGCTAAGAAGTGTAGGTATTTTCTCAAGACTTCTGTCAAAGCTAAAAAAGAGTGTATGAAATAAGCGTCTCAAATTCTTTTGTCACTCTAAGTCTAAATTGCTCCTTACTTACTTTGTATGAATTGCTCAGGTGGAGAAAGTGACCCTGGAAACTGTATGGTCAGGAAATACGGTTCCCATTTCAGACACCAGAAATCAAATCCTAGAAGTTAGGATAGGGTGACAGATTTTGCCCATATTGCATTCTATGAACAATGGAATATTTTTCATACATAACAGTAATTTATATTTTGTACTCCCAGACATTTTGAAAATAAAAAACTACCTCATTTTCAGGTAAAATTTTTATAGTATGCAATTACTCTGCAGGGTTTTTCTGGGGGGCTGAGTTTCAATTATAAGCAAATACTTTGAATTTACCTGGTTTCAGTTAAGAGGGACAAGGAATTCTGAAGCTCAAATAAATTGGATTAATTTATTTGAAAAAGAATTGAGAAGGAAATTTATTTGAGAATGATTGAGAAAGAATTGTAGTATTACATGACAGTAACTTCTTTCAGTATAGAAACTCCATTTCATTTTTGGAAATGGTTGTTATGGTTGTTATAGATGTCATTGTTAATGTATGTTATAGTGAGATTACTAGTTTCATTATCAATTGTTGCATCACATCTGTAGGGTATTTCTGATACCTGCTGTCATTTTTGGTACTGACAAAGCATGAATTCCATAGATAACCCTCTGAATATCAGAATGACAAACTCACTGACATGAACAGGCTAATCCAGCTGATACTCAGTAGTATCAGCTGATACTTTAGGAGGTTTTCCTTTGGTCTCTAAAACAGACATAGAAGATGTCCAACAATGTAAATAGAAATGGAAGTTTATGTGATTTTTAAAACACATTTTCAGAGCTTTTGATTAAGGAAAATTATTTTATGCAGTAGAAAAGAGAGGTCCTGCACAGCAAATTCTGTTCTCTGTTTATAAATATGTTTTTACTATGATAATAAATACATGAACTTCCATTGTAGTAAAGTGTAGAATAATAATTATTTAGTAATTGTGTTAAAGTCATGGTGGAATGTTTTATAGACCATTTACAGCACAGAGGCTACCTACTAGTCTGTTGTAGTGTATGGCAGTGCACATTTTTGAATTAAGGTAATTATGAAAAATGCTGCTGCAGAAATTGAGTATCTCCAACATCTAAAATAAATGTTTATCTTTGTTAATACATTATTTTGTCTTCTGTTGCAAAAGCTCAAAATAATTAACCAAAAAGCAGAATTACTTAATAAGTAGACAGGAGCTTTACAGGACATGAGTTTTACATATGATTTAGCAGAATTAAAAAAAAACAAACAACTGACTTCACTTCTCTCTAAAAAAGCAGAAATACCTGTGTATATACAGCCCATGATTGCTAATCTGTATTTCACTGCAACTTTGCTGGTACCTGCATTCTTAGTGCTGAGTTAAAATAATCTTGAAAACATTTGACTGACTGCAATTGTAGTAGCATTTTTTGAATCCAAAGTGAGGTGTCTGCAGGGAAATAGCTTTAATATGTTGTAGAGAATAATATAACTATTATTTCTTTTCAAAAGATTGGTCGAAATCTATTCAACAATTCATATTGTGTCCATTTCTGCTTGTAGAAAAGTCAAAAATAATGCAAAATCTAATTACACGGGGTTTGGATTTCCTAAATATGTGGATTTATGGCATATGTGATAGTTTTAGTTGTTTAGACAGTAACCTTCCATCTGAATCAGAACCAAAGACATACTGACTGGTGTTTGCAATCTTTTTGTGGTGTGGAAAAAAAAAGTGCCACGGTAGCAGTGAGGAACAAGTGACATGGACCCCCTTATGCATCAGAAGGAGATCCCTTTATTGTAAAAAAATCACACCTTTTTTATGCCTTTAATCTCTACCTGACATAACTGAAACCAAACTGAGACTTAACAGAAAGAAGGCACCCACTGGCTGCCTCAGCTGCAGTGCTGCTGTCCATGCATCTTATCATCTAATCAGCTTCCTGCTCATAAACTGTCCATGTGTTCCTCCAGCCAATCACGATCTCACTTCTAGCTGACTCTTTTCTCACTCATAACTGCCTCTCACCTCTCAAGCGACTTCCAACTGTCCAACCTGCAGCTGTGCCTTTCCCATGGGGCCTTCTGATGAGCATAAGCCTTAGCAACTTTAATAATTATAACCCCATAATAATATATAACCCCATAAATGTGGAAGGGGCTAACAGCAGGCCTGTTAGCTAAAGGAGCGAGGAGAAGCAAGAAGTAAGAAGAAACTGATAAGGAGCTCTCTCTAAGGCTGTAACTAAGGAGACCGAGGGAAGAAAGATAGAAGAACTTTGCAGCTAGATGAAACATTTTTAGAAAGTTAATTAAGTCACTAGAACTTCTCACCAATAGTATTATGTTGATTTATTGTGGCCAATAGTAAAGATAGAAGAAGGATAAACAATTAGAAAGTGTATAAAAATCAGCCATATTCAATAATAAAGTGTTGCCAACTAAGACTGCTTGTGGTCTCTGCTTTATGTCGTGACCGCCTCGACAGCAACATTTGGTGATTCCCGACGTGATAAGAAGTCGGTGGAGACCCATATGAAGTCCTAACAACTGACAACTGTGACCCACTGGGACGTAGTGGGGGAGGCGGCGTTGGTGTAGCTGAGAGTGGCAGGTAAAAGCCACAAAGAAGTCCAGACCTGATTTTCTCCTATCAAGACACCTGGAAGAAGGTGAGCCACCAACTAGTAATAATGAGACATAATTTATCTAAAGAAGAAGAAAATGTTCTAGCTACATAGAAAGTTTTGTTAAGAAATAAGAGAATTAATACGTCAGACTATGCCCTTCGAAATATACTGCTGTGGGCTAAATCACAGAATTTTGGCACTGATCCCCACACAGCTTTTAGTGTTAAGGCATAGAAAAAAGTCAGGGACAGACTGTGAGAAGTCATCCGAAAGGGAGATAAAACGGTTGTCGATCTAGCAGTTACTTGAAAATCACTCTTTGAAGCATTAAAAGAATAGAAAACAGAGCGAGAACAAGCAGAGCGGGATGCGGACGAAGAGTTGGGGCTGATAACAGAACCTGATGGGGGGGATGAGGCAGAGGGGGCCTCTGATGGAGAACTTGAAAAAAGTCCGGGTGCCATGCAAGTTACCTGGCAAGCTGCCAAAGCTTCCAGGAAAGCTGCCAAAGCTTCCGGGAAAGGTGCCAGAGCTTCTGGGAAAGCTGCCAAGGCTTCTGGGAAAGCTGCCAAAACTTCTGGGCAACCTGCAGTAGCATCCTCTTATCATACCCCTAAACCTCTCTATCTCACACCTGCACAGCAGCTCGCAATGGTGCCTGTATATACTACACCGCTACGCCAGTTAGCTGAAATATCTTTAGCAGAGAGACAAACCCAGCCATCTGCCCCCCTGCTTCCCTCCGCTCTAGTCCAGCCGTCCGCCCCCCCGCTCCTGTCTGAGCAGTTTGAACAACCTGCAAGGCCGTATCCTCCGTTACCTGACAGTGACAGCAGCAGCGAAGCAAGTGATGAGTCGCCTGCAGTAACATCTGAGTTGGGGCAAGGAGCTCTGGTCTCTTTACCTCCAAAGAGCTCTAGCCTTGCTGCCCCATGGACTTTGCCTCCATGTCAAGTAACTGCGCTTCCTCGACACCCTCAGGAGTTTTAAGAATTTGTTAAGAAGAAAGCAGTTGAAGAAAAGAATTGGGACACCATAGAAAAGTGCTCCAAGAGTACCTCAAGAGAACAGTGCCAATGCAAATGTTGCTTGTGATAACCCTATAGCTTTTCCAGTTTTTAAAGCAGCTCCTGGAGCAGGGCAGGATGACAGTCATCATGTCTTTGCCTAGAAAGTTGTGCAAGACCTCCAATCGAAAGTGGCTCAGTATGGTATTAATTCCTCAGAAGTAATGCAATTAATACGTGTGATTAATGCAAATTTGCGTTCACCTTACGACATCGTGCATCTTGCTACAATTCTATTCCAGCCAGTACAATACAGTGTATTTCAAGAAACTTAGAGAGAGCTCCTTATCAGTTTCTTCTTACTTCTTGCTTCTCCTCGCTCCTTTAGCTAACAGGCCCGCTGTTAGCCCCTTCCACACATAAAAGCTTTTATTTTTTATTAAGCAAGAAAAACATACTAGGAAAAACCTAAACAACTCCTAAGACATTAATAGCAGGGAAAACAATAATAAATATTACAACTTTAAAAAAACTGCAACATAGGCTTATAACATAGTGACTATATATATACATTAATTCAGGATGCTGTGACAAAAGGCCGCACACACCATGATGGAATCCACTGCACATGATGGCCTGTCGAGAGGCAGGCATATCCTCTTCCCCATGTCAACAAGGCCAGTGGTCCTTTCATTCTGCAGTCAGTAGGTTTTTTACCATCACAGGAGGTTTTAGATGGGCCTTCGTGTTGAAAGGATACTGCCTTTCACATGCAGTTTGTTTTGTCTCATAGAAATTTTAAAAATTGAGAACCTACAAGGCTTTAGCTCATGAGGGTGCCCCAACTCCCCGCCTCTTTGTTTTTCAAGCAAGGATTTTAAGATTTTATGGGCACACTCAACAATAGTACAGTTCATGACATAAAATGGTTGATCAGTGGGTCCTAGCAGAACACCTGTTGCAAATTGAGTTCACTAGTCCATGTTTTATTGTGTGTCCTCTACTTTGGGTCCTCTACTCTCAGAACTAAGTAGATACTGTCATATATCCACTGAGTTCCATTTGATTGGAATCTGATTATTTTCAGACATAGAGTTAATGATTTTAATAATTTTACAAAGGGCTATATGGTACTGTTACAGTCCCTGTAATGGCTGCCTTCTTCCTTTTTTCTAGATATTTTGCAGACATTTTTGAGAAGGCCGGTTTTTTCAGGAAAATACATAGGTGAAACTAAGCAAGTGAAGACAGGATCCATTCCAGCTGAGGCAGAGAGTGAGAAACCACTGCTAAGACAGGCACTTTTATGGCACATTTTATATATGTTTGACATAAGCATTCTTTGACATGAAATGTATTCTACAGTACTTCAGAAATGTGTGTTCAGAAATTATTCAAATAAAATTCTAGTGGAAGCTTGGTAAAGAGAAAAAGGCAAAACTAGAAGGTATTTCAATAAGATGTATTTCAATGAGATAAGTAAAAGGTAAATCAGTGATGAACCCTTTTTGCCTGCTCTCTGTGGAACTCAAGACTGTCCAATACTACTCATTCTAATGACCTTGTAAAGTATATGTGGGGCATCTACCCCAGTGTAAGAAATTTAAAGTAGGGAAAACAACACAGACCACAATCAGTACAGAAAATAAAAAGAATAAATCAAGTAGTAAACTTTAATATTTGCCTAGACATATTTGAGAATCTCAGATGGCTTTGGATAATTCTATTTAGAGTTTCTATGGTTTTAACTGTGTCAGTTACTTCACTGTGAGGCACTGAAACAGGTCACTCAGAGAAGCTGGGGATGCCCCATCTCTGGAGGTGTTCAAGGCCAAACTGGATGGAGCTTTGAGCAGCCTGATCTAGTGGAAGGTGTCCCTGTCCATGGCAGAGGTGTTGGGATGAGATGATCTTTGTTTCCTTCCAGCATGAGCCATTCTGTGATTGTCTAATTCACACTGGAAAATTCAAACCTTAGTAATTAGAGGAGAGGAACTAAGCAGTTAGAGACTGGACCACACATAGCTAGTAACTTGAGAAGCAAAGTCAAAGCAATGATTAGTATGGAACAGTAGAATATTGTGAAATACAAAGAGACACAATGGAAAATATGAGAATTGAATTCAGTGTTACTAAGTTCATCTAGGGAAACAGGGACAAAAATGATTCTGTATCAAAAGGGATGAAACAGATAGAAGAGTTTAATGTTGAAATGCAGAAGGAAAGAGAAGTAAAATATTCTTGTTTGAGAAAGGCCTGTTTTGGTAGGCTGTGACATCATTGTTCTAAAGTCTGTGAGCACTCCCCACCATCAGTAGGGAGGTATTCAGCAAGGTACCTCTGAATATAATCATAGCCAAAACCTTCATAGGTTTTGGCTATGAATAGAGCATAGGATTCTGAATTAGAAGAAAGAGACTTACAGCTTCAAAGGATGGTTTATATTATCCTGAAAGAACTTAAAATATTTTTCAAATTTATTGTGTCATCACACCATTCTGATTCAGCATTAGCAAATATATTCTCTGTATTTTCCTTTCTTTTTTTACCTTTGTCTTTTCTGACAGTCTCATCCTTATAGGTTCACGGAACATGGTTGTTTAGAAAACAAAAGAATACATGTAGTTTTACGTAAAATCTCCACTATATAAACAGAAACATAAAGTAAAATAGCTCCTATGTTTTCAAATTTACTTCCAATCAGTGTTTTTAAGGCAACTTTTCCTGCATAACAAGATGAACTCAAAGCCATTCATTACATTGGTTTTGGGTTTTTTTGTTTTTGCTTTCATTATCTCAGAGCTTGTCATCATCTGCATTAACCTGAAGGAAACAGCATTATAGATGTTATCAACAATGAAAATAAATATATTCTAAACAGAGATTTACCTGTTAGTGGGATAATAGGGGTATAAATATAAATGCAAACATTTCTAGATTGATCTTTTACTCAAAATTAGGATGTTGTTATTCTGAGCTAACCCAAGCAGTAATCTATGTAGTAAGAGTAATCTATCATGTAAGAAACTATGTCAATGGACTTTGGCTTCCATCTAGGCAAATGCTGAATGCTTCTATTCCCAGTTAAGCTAATTTGTCTCTTGTACATCTAGTGTCCAACAGTGAACAAAATAGTTCCTAAGGCAAGGTCTTACCCTGCAGTCCTGATGCATACAATTAATCCTTGCTCAAGTCAATAGCTCTACTCAGGAGTAGGATTCAAGTTGATGAGATTCCTAATTCTCTTATCACATCTCAGCCCCAGGATCAATGAGACAAGAATAGACCAAGACAATGCGTGGGTAGAATAAACGAAAAGCAAAGAACGGATGCCTCTTCTGATATGGTAGGCCTAAGAGTAGAAAGGATAAATTAACATATGGAAATATAGTATGGGCAGCAAAACTATTTGCATCATGAAGTTGTTTCCAATGTTTTTTTGAAATTTAAGGTATCAACAATTTAACATACTGCAGGTACAATAAAAGTAATATGTAAATACTATAATTAATATCCAAGAGCTGATAGACTAAAAACTCCTGGAAAAGTACAGATATATCTTCAAACTGAAACTGAGAGTGTAAACATTCCAAAGTGCCTGCTGTAAAATGAGTACACCATTTTCACAGTCTGCCTGCAGTGTCTTCCAAAAAGACAGAGGAGAATTGCCTTCATTTTACAGCCAGCTAAAGAATGTATACTGCCATATTCAGTCATTCAAGCCTCACACTAACTTAAAATTTTTCAGAAGTAGAAATGACTGTGTCTTGAAAAAATTTCATCCCAGTTGTTTGGCTAGCTATGTATCATGGCATACAGTGACATGTAACATGAGTCTTAAAATTTCAGTGTAATTATTTTAAAAGCTTTATCCTTGTAACAAGATTCATATATCCTCATCATTGCAGTAAGTTTGTGGCCTTAAAAATTCACTCACACTCCTTCCACAATGATGTATTGCATGTTCTGATAAACAAACATCCAAAGACTATTATGACTAATAAGACTTGTAATTAGTTGATTTTTCCCAACAATAACTTAATTGATTTCCAAGACCACACCTATGATGTATTAGGTGTACAAATACTTCTCACTTCAAAGAATCCCTTCTCAAGAGAAGAAAACAATTACTATTATTTATTTTGTTACACATATAAATAAGATTGAATTTAAAATGAATGCTTAAAACAAAGTATTAATCTCTAAAAATCTGAATCAGATAAAATCATAGACTGTAAAAGATCACCCACTGCTCAAAGCTTCCGCAGATTTTAAAGGGTATTGGTTCAGGCCCTGTAACTGAGATCATGAGATCTTGATTTTAAGATATTATTTTTAAATCTTCAAAAGTTGTTCCTAAATAAATAAAAGAAGAAATAAATGCAATATAGAAATAATAGAAATAATAGAAATAATTGCATTATATTATGCAATAGAACTTTTCGATTTTTTATTATAACAAGTTATAACAAAACAAGTTAGTAAACCTGAGAGTTAGAGGGCAAAACTATTCCAGAGAATCCTTCTCATTATCCATTGTTTTCCCTCCCACACAGAAAACTAGAACACAGATGCCCTTGGTTCTTGGAAATGAGCAGAAAGAAAAGAAAAAGCTGCAAGAGCAGAAAGAGCTCAGATTCCAGAGAATGTAAGTTTACAGAAATGTTTAATATAAAATAAAATCGACAGAAACATATGTGGCTATTCTTAATTTACTCATCAAGACAGAAATTCACTTTTGAGCCCAGCTGTTTGTCAGATTGGAAATATTTACACTTAAGTGTGGACACATAGAGGTAATGTATTACATAATGGTGAAGCTAGTTCTTTTATTTTAGTTAAGCTGCTATCCTGTTTATTTCTGGCAAAAGCTTTCCAAATATATTGTTGTTCAATTGCCTCAAAATGTCACCATTCTTGATGTAAACCTCAGTGTTGTCTTAGTTTAATAGCTTGTTTTAATCCTGTTTAAGTAGATGTCACAATTAAACTGTTACCCTGTAATGCATATGACCTTTTCTTACAAAAATCAAAGCAAGAGAGAATTTTATGTCATTGTGTGTCATTTTATGTCATTTCAATGCCATGAAATCTTGCCTACTACAACCAGGAAACACTATTTTATTATACTTAAATCAGGTAGCTGTGACTCACATCTTCTGGCATTGTGCCACTGACCTGCTGTGTGATTCTATTAATTAATCCCTTTGTTTGCTCATCTGTAAAAGGATTATAAAAGCCATCTTCCATAGAATTTACCCAGACTGCAAGCAGGCAGTGAGATGATGATTGACCCAGTGTGTTCACAGGAACAAAGTAAATATTAGGAGGAGTAATAAAATTTCTAATGTAGCTCTTATTATAAACAAATAGAATATCTTATACCCTAACAAAAGCAAAAATTTATTTTAAAAAATTGCAAATATATTGAATTTCTTAGATCAGAGTGAATTAATGTGGCCCATCCTGTTTATCTCATTTTGCATTACTTATCAGTTAACTATGACAAAACTAGTTAATACTGAAATTGAAAAGTAATAATGTGGAAAATACACTAGATCTTAAACATAGTGTAGGCATTTTCTATGAAAACTGTCTCAAAGCTAATCACATATTTATGATGCTGCTTACCAAATCATGGAAAATGTTTTTTCTTGTTTTTAATCTTGAATTAGATGCACAGTTGTCACCCATTTGTAAATGCCAGCAAAGTGTAGGAAGCCTTGAAAATAAAGAACATGAGGCTCTGTCTCAGTTCACAGAGCCACTGGATGTACAGGGTGCTGAAGAAAATGGAAAAGATCATGAAAACAAGAATCAGAGTAGCTCAGATGCTTCTGAAGATAGAGACCTTGATAATGTATCAGACACTGAAAAAGAAGGGAAGAAGGAAAAGATCTGCACTCCTAAAATGATCTCACCTCAGCAAGATGAAATCCTAGCTACAGTAACTTTTGGTGAGTCAGAGGGCTCATCCAAAGGAAAAATTACACTGTGGCGCAAGCCAGATTCTTCAGACTCGGTTAGCTTGGCCACTGGGAAAATTTCTGCAGAAGTAAAATATGGCTCTTTTAATATTGAAGTAGAAATTAAGAATATTTCTTTGTTTGATTCTGGAACAAAAGTTGGAGATCAACAAAGGAAGAGTTCAAAGAACAAGAAATGTCATGAAAGACAGTGCCAGAAAAGTCAGTGTTCAAAATCTTCCAAGTACGAATGCCCTTTAACTGAACATTCAGCAGAACACAGGGGGAAATATAAGGGATCCTCTCTACATAAAATTCAAAGTGCCATCAATGAAATTCCCTCCCTGGAAATAAACGTTGAAACTAAAGACATTCAGGTGGAATATACCAGCAGAAATAAAAATCTGAAGGTTAACATCAAAACTGGTGAGCAGGAACAGAGCAAACCACTCAACAGGGAACATGAAGATACATACTGGAGTGAAACAGATAATTCTGTTACAGAGGCACTGTGTAACACAGACTGTGAGTCATTGTTTAGCTTTCATGAAAAAGTAGATTATACATTCCCAGATGGATATACACTTCTTCCTCCACCTAAAGAATTTGCTGACTGTGACAAAATGCACCTCGATACAATTGCAGAAGGCATATCTTCATACCCTGTTAATAGCAGAAAGGAATCTGACAGTCTCACTACAGCCTTGAGTATTTGGGGGGAAGAAAATTATTCCTGTGAACTTAACACAGAGGACTATGAAGACCATACCAATGAAAAGGAAGATTTTTCTAAGGATAAAATATTTTTCTCAAAAATAAATAATACTAATTGTCTCGTAGCTATTAATACCTTGCATAATCCAAACAACGGGAAAGAATGTGTTAATAAGAGCAACGTATTATGTCAAGAAAGAAATAACTGTGACCAACACAGAGATAGAGGACCCAAAACAGCAAGAAGAAAGTCTTTCCCAGATACTACCCTGGAGGTACCATCACCAGTTCACCCTAGAAGGGATTCTGGCTTTTACTCACTGCCGTCCTTAAATGTATTGCTTAAGGAGACCAAAGCAGATGTCCATAACAGAAGCTCACATATTCCTACGAAATACAAGGAACTTTTTAAGTGTCCTGACTTGACGTCCTCTCTGACAGAGCTTTGCAAGTATCCCGACTTGACCTCCTCACTGAGAAATTTGAGAAGTCTTAAGTCTTCATATCAGTATGCTTTAACATCATTTGATCGTAATATTACCATTTATCCATCTGAGCCTGAAGAAGGTGTCTGTCTAGATGGCACTTGTTCACTGAAAGACTGTGCAGACTGTGTGGGGCAAGAGGAAGAAACAGAAGAAGCATTAATGGAGAGTCTTCATTCCAGAGGTACTACACCTGACAAAAGAGAAAATTACCATGAAGAGGCTCTGGGAAACCTATCCGTGTGGGAAGACGACTCAGAGTCTACTGAAGCTTTAGATAAAGAGAAATCAGAGTACAACTCTGTAGAAAAGCATGTTGAATGGCAAAACAAAGCTCAACTGATACAAGCCTCTCCACTTTCTACAAGCCCTTCAAGTGAATTCATTAATGATAAAGAAAGTACTAATTATGCATCTACAGAAAGCATCCCAAAACAATGTTCAGTTTTACAGTTAAATGTTCACCCACCTTATGCAGAGTCTAAGGTAACAAATAAAAGGAGAGAGTCAGTACTGACTGACCCTCCAGTGATAACTGGAGAAGTAGAAGGAAGACTTATCCAAGGCAACACTACATTGATACCTGAATGTTTTGGCTCTGCAGTGAAGAAAGAACCTAACCTTACCTGCAGTATACAAGAAAAATCCTTGCTGTCATCCTTGTTAGATCACAAAGAGAATGACATGAATAAAGCATTGGAAAGCCTTTCTGAGGTACAGTACGTATCTGGAGATGTCCTTGTTGAATCTGATTGCCGTAATAATTCAGCACAGATCTTCGTATTATCTACCTCTTCAGTAGGCACAGAAAATAAAGAGAATTTCACAGAACATCTAAACATTAAGCAAAGAATGGAGGACTTTTGCGGTAAACAGTCAACTGACAACAGTTTAAGGAGAGAGCCTGGAATAAATCAACAACCTCTGTTAGTCAAGTCCAACTTTGAAGAAATTGAATCAAATTTTGAAATGAAAGAAGATTATTATGAGACTGCAGATATGTCATCATCAGTAAGACATATTAGTCAGAAAGGTAGGTGTTACAACACTTCTCAAGTTAATATCACACACCTTTTGCATAGGAGCTTTTGTGACATCTATTTACTTGGTAAATAAATGTATATTAAAAGTTTTCAATGATATTGTTATGGTATATGTTTAGCCATGGGGTTATAATATGCAGTTATTCTGCTGAGGATTCTAGGATCCATCTTGCAGAGCCAAGAAACTGAAATTTTAAAAAACAAAAAAAATTAATGCAGCTTTGATCAAGAAGCAGTTTTGCTACATTAAACGTCCCTCCTATCCTGTACATCTAGTCAGAGAAGAAAGCATCATTGCAGGAAGAAATAGTAAAAGCAGTGGCCGCATGATATGAACTCAGGGCACAAGCCTGTGTTTAAAACCACATAAATCTGGCTTTCAAATCCATGTGATCGACACAAATACTGAATATATATGAGTACATATCGGTCTTAATTCTGGCTGAACATTTTAATTGGATGACCATAGGGGATCCTTTAACCTGCTTTTCTCCTCTCTTTTATATGTTTGAAGAAACTGTGTATGAAAAAGGCTTATTTTTAATAGCTAATGTTACAAAATTTCTTGTCTTCCTTTTTTCTATCCATCTACCCATATCCATAACTTGTCTTTCAGAATGTGTTTTGAAGTATAAAAATTTTAAGTCATCCTGGGATATTGCACACTACAATGTGAGCCTTTTACATTATGAATATGTACACATATATGTGTGTATGTGTTGTTAAAATACCACTCCAAACGCTTTAATTTTATTTTTTTAATATTAATCAGGTTATATGCAAATACATCTCAAATTCACCTCTCCAGAAGGCAATGTTTCCAGCAGATTTGGAGGTTAAGAGGTTTATATAATTTCAAAAATATACATTTTCTTATGGAAAATGTCTTATATAATCCTAGTTCAAAGAAGCTGAAGTTTTAAAAAATCTTTTCGTTCACCATACCTGCAGAAAGACTGGTATGACCTCTGTGGCTGTCTTTTTTGGCATTGGTAATGGAAATTTAAAAAAATACCTGAAGTATTTTATACACTATATAGATATACTACATAGATTCATATTGCTATATAGACCAGTATCTCAACATAAATATCTCAATACCAGTATCTTGGTATCAATATGTAAACTAGAGAATTGATGAAATGGAAATCTCTATAGAACAAGGTATAGAATTAAGATACTAAAGGAAACAGTACGCCAAAATCCTTGATTTCTCAGACATTAGACCTAAATGGTTAAGGACACAGCACAGAAGTGAGATATAGCTATGTTTTTCATTTTTTTTTCTTTTCTCTTCTTTTATTCTCTCTTCCCTTTTGCCCTTTGCTAAGAATTATCTATGTGTGTTCTTTCTCATACCTGTCATCTTGCTTTGGCCCTCTTTTGGTCCAGGGTCATATTTTGATTTATCATCATTCCCAGCAATGCTGTGGAGATCCTCCTTTAAATGAATAAGTGTGTGCATCCAGAATAAATTTTACAACCTACTTTACCAAGACATTGGGCAGTGTGGGACTTATGGAGTATAGTAATCCAGTGACACTGGAAAGCAAATGTGTCATTTTTCTGCAAAGAATGAGAACTTCTACAACAGAGTAGAAGAGATGCTACTGTGGTAAACAGGATGGGGGAAAGGCTTTCTAGAAGTCTCTAGTGTTCTGGGTACTTCATGACTGTATCGAAGAAGTAAAGACCCCTGCAAAGGGCACTAGAAAGGCATTGGAAGAGATAGTTTTCTTGAGTCTCAGCAATGGTCTGGAATAGTGCCCTGGAATGCCCTTGCTGAGTTACATGTGATGAACATCTGGCTGAAGCCAGAAAAAGGCTGTGCAGCCATGAGTGTATCTACAGAGTCCTCCAGGGAGCCTGTGGAGGTTGGACTTTCTCTCTATCTGTCCTTGCCAATGGTTACAGTCACATTTTTAATACAGAATATAATACAAGATCTGTTTTACCATTGTTGTTTTACCTGAAATAATAATGCAACAATTAAGGTTATTCTGCCTTAACTAGAAAGAAGTCTGAACCCGGAAAATCTTCTTGCATATCTTACAAGATTATTAGTATTCAAATAGGAGTTTATATATATACCTATTGACCGCTTCAGAAATGTATATTTCTGAAGATCCATGAGCAATTTACAAGTTTCTGCATTAAAATAGTGATGTACTATGATATGTAGGTATTTAACTAGAGATACTTCTACTCAATTAGTCTCAAATGTATATTTTCAGAATATTTTCAGTATTATTTGGTATTTTAATTTATATATTGGTTAGATTATTCTTGGATTTAGAATGCGGAGATATTACACAGTAAAATTACTTATAAAAACTTGTGTCACATATTTCTCACAAACAACATCTGGTTATAACTTAGACTTGAAATCAGAAATGAATAAAACCAGAAAATTGCCTTTGAAGAAAGACGCCAGAGCAAGTGACAGTTCCCAGGAAGATGCAATAGACCAGTGGGCCAGAAGACGGAAACAGTTCAAAGACAGCAAAAAGTGCAGTTCAACTGGAGGAAGCTCCATAAACAGCACAATCACTGAGGGATCAAGTGAGTACTTTAGTATTATACTTGCTATCTTTCCTGTATGTGTAATTGGTAATATGACAGGCTTTTCAACTAAGGAAATTGATCTCCAGTTTACTATCCAAATGTCTGTGTTAGTCATTATCATGAGTAACACAAAACATCCTTTCTCCTTGGTTAAGCAAACAATCTGACTAAAAAAAGTTGATTCTACCATGCATGTTCATGGTAGGACATGTTCAAATTATATGTTCAAATAATATTAAGACAAACTTTAGGCACAAACATGTAATTATGTGGCAGCAGGTTTGAGGTTATAACAAAAATCATAATCCTGATATCTACTTATGTCAAAGCATGCTGAGCTGGGAGTCTTTCCTCCTCACAAAGGTAACCATCTGCTCCAACTTTCATCTACACTTGTTGCCTAAATTGTTATTCACTGTGACTCAACTGTCTCTTTAAGGGATCTGTCACCTTGCCACATGCAAATTCATCTGCTTCAACTTCATGGAAAGGAATTTTTAAGATTAACTGCTTAGTGAATTTAAATTGCATGCAGATGGAACCACCAAACAAGGATTGCACAGTCTATTATCCATCTACTATGTGGATATGTGGTACTTCTTACTTAACACTGCCTTACCTCCTGTTTTGCTATTTTAGTAATATAAAAAATACTTCATGGGAATGAAGAAATGTGCACCTCCCTGTGGAAATATTTTGTGCGATGAGTTCTTTTGGTATAGGAAATTTTATTTGTAGGTGTATAGCCTCCTCTTTGAAGAAGGGAAAATATGGACGTATAGAAGACTCTGAACTCTGAGTTCCTCAGTGCAAGTCCAATAGATGATTAAGTATAAATATGTTCCATGCCTGTACCAAAGAGGTAAATCCTACATTAATTCACTACTTATACATAGATTTCAGTTGGCAACTGGGTTACCAGACCTGAGATATGTGAACCAGCAGGGAACCCAAGCCTTTTTGAAGTAGTAATTGAAGAGCAAGCAAGACACCCTGAGGTATCTAATATGGTACAGGCCACCTCTGTTCAGGTAACTGAGCCACTCCCTATGGTTTTAATGCCTGTTAACAAAGAAGAAGGCATGACTAACATTTCACATGGGAATAAAGAGGGTCTTTATTGGTAGCAATTTTCATTGCTTGCCCCTAAAACAGGTTCTAAGCCATCATATTAAGACTAGAAAGTTATCATGTCAAACCACCTGTGCTCAAAAAAACTTACCAGGAGCTATATACAACAGGCTAAACTATTCCTTGATTTCAACAGTGATGTCTCTTGAATATAAAGCTGGACCATAAATTTTACTAACTTAAGCATGTCTTGGTTTCATAGAGGAAGCATATATATATCTTTAACAAATCAAACAAGTCAAAAAAGAGCAAGTTGAAAGAGCTAGAATTGCTTTCCTTGAGACAAAGTTTTGGGTAGCATATGGCATATACCCAGAGTGGTCTCCAGAACAGGTGAGTGGGCAGACAATTCTGTCACAGATTCTCACATCTAATCTTTTTGGATAGTATGCCACAGGCCTGAGTCTTCCATCCCTTTTGGTTTGGTAGCTTGACTTATCCTCTGTTGGCAGAAAACTCTGATTGACATATGGAAGCAACAGCTCCTTACATTCTTACTTACAGCATCTGGGAATAATTTAAGTGTGCTTGTTTGTGACTCTCCAGTTTGACATCTGTTCCAAAAACTCAAGGAGAAGAGAAAGGAAATGTTTTGGCATAATTCCATGGCAGTGTCAGCATGGCAGTGTATATAGTTTTGCCTATTTGTCACATTTTAATCTACTCTAACTCTACTAAAATTACAAAAATTCAGCATTAAACTGGCAAAATACTGTGCTGTACTGAGTTGCTTGGTGCTAGTCTAGGTTTTAATTTATGCATTTGAGGAAAAATGAGCTTTAAACATATCAGCATAGTAATATTTATTTATTTGTCTATTTGCTAGTAGCTTCTTAAACAGTTAAGCATGTAATCTCATACTTTCTGCATAAGGGAGGAGCCAGTGGACCTAGAGTATTTGTCTAGAGAGACACAACTGAGCACATTTTCTAAGAGAAGAAAGGACTGCCACTTAGATGTATTCAGGGAGTGACTTCCTGAACAAATATAACTTTAAATAAAGGTATATTTTTATCTTCTCTGTTTTTAAACTGGGAATCATTTTACATCAAAAAAAGAATGTAAAAACACAGGATAAACAAAGCAAACAGATCCTTCCTCCAGCTGCATTAAATCTAGCTGCATTATACCAGGCATTTCATACTGAAAGGTATGTGATGGTTTTTTCCTCTCAGAAAATTTATATTTTCAGTCTATCTGTTAGCACAGCATCTGATGATGTATACTTATATTTGATTTTCACGATCCAGTCTTAACTTTGAAGTTCCAGCTCCTGGTCTGCTTGGGATGTTGTTGGACTATTTATTTACATTCAACTTGCTGTTTATAACCTGTCACAGCCAGCTGCCTGACATCCTGTTGCCTTGAGAGTCTCAACTTTAGCAGAGAATTAGGGCTCTCCTCTGTTTCCATGTGAGCTCTCCTCCATTTCTATGTGAACTCATTGCAAGATACTGGGAATGTAAATTATTATAAAGTAGGAATCTGAAAATCCTCAGGATAACACATCATACACATATTCAACAGCCAATGAAGGAACTAGCCAGGAGTTCTATGGTAAAAGACAAAAAAACCCGAAACAAACAAACAAACAAAAAAAAAAACCTACCCAACTATTATTTCCTCACCTCCTTTTTAAAAAAACTTCATGCCTAGAAGAACTAAGATTAAGAAAACAGAAAATATGGTCATCAATGCCCCTGTCATGGAAGATACTTTTCATCTTCTCTTTTGTCTTCTGATATGAACTGAACTCATACTAAATTTTTAGAAGATTTGTTTGATTTCCTAATCAAATGGGTCACATTAGATAGCTTAAGAACTAGCTAAAGCCAGATTTGTCTTAAAGAGTTGTAGCTCCTGTTTTGACCACTTGCATTAAGACTTCATTTCTTACTCAAGTCCAACATGCATTAGCCTCCAGTATTGTGATCTTATATTTGGAAATCCTTGCAGACTTCTCCTTTAACAGCAACAGAATTGAGGAATTCAGTATAAACATCACAAACAGTTAATTAAGAAGTTTGTGGCACTATTTGCATGCTGAGTGGCTGAGGTCTCTTATTCTTCATACATTTTCCCTCCTGACATAACTTTTACTTGTTTTATCACCATGACAGTAAATTCAGAGGATGCTCGATCAGTAGATCTGGGACTATATTCTGAAAATGAGGACAGAGGTTTTTATACAGAAAATTTTCATTCTGCTTCCTGGGTTTTCAGAGGAGATGATGTCTCTCCAGATAACAGTCCTAGATGTCTCAGCAAAAGACCTAGACCAGTGGCAAGTAAGTTGGCTAGAGCAACAGGTAATAAATGTCATAAAAATTTATTAATTTTGGGCACTCTGAGGATTTCAGGGGAACAACATTTTGGAGTAGGTGCTGGTCTCTTATGCTAAAGAAAGGAAAGGGAGCAACCCAAGAATCTAAAAGCTTATTTAAAAAATAAATAATTCTTATTTATTTGCAAATTAGAGGCAATGTAATTCCATGACTTCTTCAAGCTTGCCAAAATCTTAGAGATATTTATGGTCATAAAGTGTTATAATGGACATAAAACCTGGTTTACATCAAACTTTCAGGCATAATTGATCCAGGAAGAAATTAATCATTTGCTAGGAGTATGGAGGATTGTTCTATTTGTAGTTTAAATCTGTGCAAACAGATATAGTGAACAACTTTTTCTTTTGGAGGGAAGGTTTTCCTTCACTTCTCAGATGTTAAGTTACTCAAAAGTAACACAGTTCAAAGAACTAAGACAAGCTGAAACACCCCTATAGCTTTCCAGGAAATTGTGCTTTGTTGGAGCTCATAAATAATTCAGAATATGAGAGAAAACAAATGTCCAGAATCTTCTGGTATGAAAAATTTTCCTTAACACAGATGAGAATATTCTGGAAAACCATTTTGGTTGCTTCTTCTCTCAGGGGAGAGCTCAGAACTTCAGCATGATTGTTAAAGTCAGTATTGAAGTATCTATTTTGGACAGATAACATCAATTGGCCTGATATTAAAGTAATCTTGAATCTTGACATTTCTGTCTTCCAAATAGTACACAATTTGAAGACAAAACAGCTGTCATAAATTACTATTGAATTGGCCTCCATTAAGAAAAAATACATAGTAAGGTAGTTAAATGATCAAAATCAGACACTCCAAGAAATCAAATTTACACTGAAATCATTCTTAAGTATATTTGCTAAAGAACCAGGCCATTTAAGTCAGAAAAATAATACTAATAGACCCTGAGAAAAAGATGGAAGTAAGCAATTAGACCCTGATCTTCCTTTTTATGGAAGTTGATCCCTTTAAGTGTTAAATTCTGATGAGTTGAAAGATATTTCAGCTCCCCTTGGCAGCAGATGCCACTGTGGGTGGGGAGGTCAAACTACAGGATTGGAAGGCATTCTGAGAGTGCGGAGTGGATGGATAAACAAAAGGAGAAGAAACAACTATCCAAAAGATAGAGCCTTATGAAATATAAAAAGAATGAAACTACAAGCAACAAATTTAAACTCATTTGAGAAATTAGAGTCTATTTTGTATTTGCAGAATAGAGGTTTGACACACAGGGCATGAGTGTTTTTCTCTCCCAAAACACCATCAGTAGAGTGGAATACCTGAATATTTCAGCCTACATTACAAAGTCCAGGCATTTAATTTAAATTACTGTCCGCCTGTGCCCTGACATGAATGATACTTGATTTGTTGCGGTGTGAGGGGTGTCACCCCCCTGAGGACCAGCACTAAACAGCCAGGAGTGATAGTGAAAGCACCCCAACTATTTGTAAAATCAGTAACGCTCAGTACCTACAAAAAGTTTTAAGAACAGACTGCTGCTTATTAAATTGAATGTTTAAAGAAAAAAGGTATCTTTCTTCCTATCTCCAGTTCGAGAAAGAACAGTGAAGATTGCTAAAGGAACTGGCAATTACCCTTGGGGTTTCAGGATCCAGTTCTCAAAGCCTATCCTTGTGACTGAAGTTGACACAAGTAAGTTGTGTTAGTACTGGTTAATTTCACCTGTGGAAATATATAAAAATTAAATACATAATATTATATACACTGATATAATTATATTATATATAGCTACATGATATAATATGATCTACATAGTACAGAACATCTGTTTTATATTAATTTATAATATTGATGTACACAATAACTTCCTTAATTAGTGGAAAGGTGTTTGAGAGCAAGAACTGCTCATGAGCAACTGTCTTAGAGCCCCTCTATCCCTAGTAGTAAATCAGACTCCACTGCCCTGTCTTCTTCCATGTCAGTTCATACCTTGTGCAAGTGCCTGTATTTTGCTTCCCTCAAGATGTAAAGTCTAAAACTTTTGTGGGCTGACATCCATGAATGACAATAGGCCATTAAAAATTAAAATGAGGATGCAGTGATCCTCCTAATATTTCCAAAAATCTTATTGGCTAGGGACACTTCCACTTGGATCCATGGAGCCATCTGTTAGTCTTGACAGGTGGACTATTAACTTCTTCTGGTAATTATGATGATTGTAAGAAACCCCAAAAGAAACTCCAAAACCCAAGTGAGTGAGCAAAGAATGGCAGATAATTTTCAGAGAAGATGAAATGTAAGGATACTGCTTCTAGAGAAGAATGAGCTAGCTGTACCATGCCTTAATAATGGTGTTGGCACTATCGCTCAGGAATGAGATCTTGGAAGTCACCACTGAAAAGTCTCTGAAATCATTGGCTCTGTGCATAGTGTCAACTTAGAAATGTGACTAAAAGTTGACTCAGTCAGTAACAGCAGAGAGAATGAGACACAGACACTCTGTCATTTTGCTGCTGCCTAAGACCTTGGCTCATCCAAATCGAGAGTACTGTTTGCTCTACTGCTCTGCATCTCAGGACAGGCACAGTAGAATTAGGAAAAGAGCAGAAGGTACAAGAGAATATGATAGATTCTTACTAAAAATAGCAGATACTATGCAAAATGTCATCCCATACAGAGAATGCTAGTGCATGCCTTCTGGCATGGCATCTGAGAATAGTTCTGTCACTATTACCAGCCTTATGTATTAGATTGTCCATTATCCTGACAACACTGAGAAAGACTGTGAATTCAGGAGCATGTGAGTTCATAAGTTCTTTACCTAAGTACAAATAAAATCATACATCATGCATACAATAGCTCTGACACTTACCAATTTATCCCTACCACTTAAAATTAAGTACAGCAACTCACATTTTATATCGCACTTTTATTTGTATGTTGTTTTCAAACACAGTTGCTTTAAAACAGTGACAACATTAAAAAATAAGGTTGTTCAGATGAGCTTGTAGTAAAATTATATTTTCTCAAAATATAACTCATTTCATTGGGAAGAAATTCTTCCCTGTGAGAGTGGTGAGACACTCACACATCTTGCCCAGAGAGGCTGTGGATGCCCCATCCCTTTGAAAGTTCAAGGCAGGGTTGAATGGAACTTTGAGCAACCTGGTCTAGTGGAAGGGGATTGGAACTAGATGGTCTCTTTCAGCTGAAATCATTCTATGATTCTATAATGAATATTTTAATAATATTTTTATAGCCCACTATGGTCATAAAGTCTGGTATGGCATGTTCAAGGCCAGCACAACCCAAAATGTTCTGACATTTACAAATTCTTTTTAATACACATGAGGGTGGACTGGGGTTTTATTGTGCCTGTTTATTGTTAAGCTTTTACTAATCTTATCCCTACAGTTTCTAAACATTCTCAGAAATACACTGAAGGATCACATTTACTGCATCATAGGGTGCAAAATCTTTAAAAGCATACAGTAAATGTTAAGGACGTGAAATAATATTTTTCAAAACTATTATTTTACAGTACATTCAGAATGCTTCTTTATAAATGAGAAGATAAATACTGTATTTGAGAAATTTGTAACTGGGATTTAAGTAACTGTGTATTGGTGCCCATGAATAGAGTATATTTATCACCTCCCTAGTTTGTTTCCATTCCTGGCTTGCATGTGTCTGAGCAGTGTTTTATTAGGAATGCATGTGCTTTGCAATGGTTAACAAATAAACAAAAGGTGAGGCATTAAAAATCTGATTCAGTTCTTCCTTCACTGGGACCTTTTTAACTTACCATGTAATTTCTTCCTAAAGCCAAAAATTCTCAAAATGCTATATCTGAATTCTATTAACCAGCAAAGATAAATATCAATACAGAAGGTACTCTTTTGGGGTTAAATTCAAAGTTTATCAGAATAATAGATATTTTTTCTACTGACTCTACTGAGCTTTGCATCAGATCTTTCTTTGCACTTCAGGCCAAAAAACTCTCAGATACTGAAATGTCTATTTGAATCTTAAAGCATTTAAATCCTAATGGCATTTTAAATGGAATTTTTCCATTGCCAGTGATTATCTAGGGTTGCATCCATATCCAAATCCTGAAGCTTCCTTAACAGATGAGTAACAGGTTGGTCAGTAAAACTTGTTTCACCTCCAAGTTGACATCATGAAGGCCCTAAAACATAATCCTTGATTGGTTGAACAGATACTTGTTTTGCTGAAAAAGTGTGATCATATAGACACACTTGATATCTTAGCAGTAAATAAATTTTTGTGTTTGATTTTTGGTTTTGGTGGTTTTATTTTGTTTGGTTTTGGTTTCATTTCTTTCTCTTTTTCTCTTTTTTTTTTTCTTTCTTTTCTCTTTTTCCCTTTTTCTTATTCTCTTTTTCTTTTTCTCTTTTCTCTTTTGTTTATCTTTTTCATCTTCTTATTCTCTTTTTCTTTTCCTCTTTTCTCTTTTGTTTATCTTTTTCTTCCAGATAGTGCAGCTGAAGAAGCAGGGCTTCAGGTTGGGGATATTCTGATAGCAGTAAATGGAACTGATGTCACCAGCATGCCACATTCAGAAGCTGCAAATCTGGCAAGGAAAGGTAATTCTGAATCACAATAAATTAAATTAATGGGTCAGGTTTTCTGTTGAATGCTCCAAGTTCATCCAGAGAAATGGGGTGATATATGCAACAGAAATCTCAATTAATAGTTTAATCCCTTACTATTTCATAGAGTGGTATTGCCGAGGTAACTTTTTTATCTAGACCTTGTTTTTTAGACATTTTAGAAAATTAGTCCCCAAAGAGCATGTAACTGTAATGGTTTGGCTTTCCTCTTTCAAAGAAAGTGACTCAGAAAGCCCTTAAAGTGACTAGAGAGACACAAATGCCTTATACTTCCTCAGGGAAAGACTTCATACCTTCCTTCTGTTTCTCTGTTTCCAAGATGTGAAGTCTAGTCAGGAGATAGGAGAGTTTATTTCATGAGGCATTCTTTCGTAGCACCACAGAGACAGTCAGGGATATTAGTCCAGTATATCCTTCCCAGAATTGTGATGACTAAAACTCACAGATAGCCATATTTACATGGGGAAAATTAGTTTACTGCTATCCCCGTATTTATCCCAGATAAATTTTTGACAAAGGATCATGGGAAATCCAATAAATTAAAATACTTTACAAGGCAATGACAAATTTGACTTGACACATACTGTTTTATTTAATTATAGAACTGCCATTCACTCTATTTAAGAGAATGTTGAGTGTTTCAGCAGATAAATCTGTGATTACTGGTATTTTCAACTCCTCAGAGAACACCCCCTGGACTGAATCTTGGCACATCAACAACATTCCGAAAATCAAGTGTCCCCCAAAAAGAAACCCAGCAAATGTTTTGCAGATGAAATTGTGTCACAGTCACATTTCTCAATCTTCCTTCAGGCATTACCACCTGCTCTTTGGTGTTGATACAATCAGAATTTCAGGCCTTTAGGGTCAAAATCATAGATATATTGATACTGTCAGCACATATTGTGATGTTGCATCTCATTGATGATGAAGATAACATTTTTTCTTTAATCTTGCAACCCATAATCTCTTCTGAGTCCTTACATTTTGCAAATGATAACTAGAAGCTTTAGCACAGGTTTGCTTCCAGCAGCCATCTTCCTCAGTGAGGGGCACAGAAAAAATTACCATACTCCAAGGCGTGGAAAATGAAGAATTCTCAAGAGCATATGTAAAATGACATAGACTGAAGGTGCCCCTAAGAGCATTTTCAGCAATTTTTCGTTAAACCTCAATTTATGTACACCCATTTGAGCAATGAAATTACTCAAATTACTTCTCCTAACTGATAAAATAGACAAGTACCAAAGATGCTGCTGGCAAAGATAGGTCACAAAAATTTTTTTAGATGTGTCTTCAGATAGCTGGCTCTATTACTAGTTCTCAACACAAAATTAGTTCCATTGCTGAATTTGTGTTAAAAGAAGGCCAAATATCACTTGATTTAATATGCTTTGTCAGCTGCTCTGCTTCCTTTTACTTCTAGAAGCTACACTGGGAGGACATGGGCATGGTATAGAACACTGCCTTCCTTCTCCCTACCCTAGATGGGTATTCAGAAATACTGGCACATTTATAGTTTTGACTTATGTTTTCACATGTAATATTTTAGGTCCTGATATCCTGACGATGATAGTGGGATCAGACATCAGCCGTTACCCCAACACCCCCAAACCTACCTGCCGAGGATATCTGCACAAACGAACGCAATCAGCAATACTGAAGGGCTGGAGAAAGAGGTGGTTTGTGCTGAAACATAGTGGTTACCTACACTATTACAAACACAAGAAGGTGAGTGGCTGGTGAGAAGTCATAATTCAGGAGTGTGTCCTGAATTATGGAGTGTAGCAGTTCTGCACTCAAATTTGCAGATCATTATCTTGACTTATGGTATTAGCAGCATAACATCAATGCTACAGGATTTTGCATGAAGTGTACAAAGGAGGCTTGTTGAATGTTCTTCTACAGTTCTCTATGCACCTTACATTTCCAGCAGAATAGCTGGTAGTCTTGTTTCTCTGCATCTCTCATGGTAGACACATGAGCCATCTAATCAGGAATATGCTGCAGAACCACTGGGTATGCAACACAACAGTCTGGCGAGTGCTTTATTTCAGCACTAGCTATTCTGGTGTCAAAACAAAACCAAGTAAAAAATTTCACACTAAAGAGATGGAAACATGTAGGAAACATTCTTTTGAAGAGATTTCATTTTATCATAACTAGATCCATCATCAAACTCTTGCAACGTAAAAATGCATATCTAGTTATACTTTAAACACTTTCCAGTTTTTGATCAATTAAATATCACAGAGTGTTAGATAAATTGGAGTGAGGATTACAAGGTGCCCCATAATCTTACATTCTCTAAGATTTAATTACAATTTCACTTCTTCCTTTCAACTAGTAGAATTAAATTTCTTTTAATTCATTTGTTCCTCAACTACCTTATTTGTTGCACTAGGAAAATAAATATTTCAATCATGCAAACTCTGTGCATTTGCTTTTTCTTAAAAAGAGTAAATACATTTAAAGCATTGCATAAATATTTTATAGAAATAGCTAACTACTGCTTATTTTCTTGCATTATCCAAGACTAGCACCCTTCAATTACTTTTTAAATTATTTCATGCTGGTTTTTTGCTCTCTGTCCCTGGACTCCAAAGAATACATTTCAGAATATACTGAAATATTGAGGTGCTATTTTAGCAGATGAACACACAAGGATTTTCTTTACTGCCTCATGTGCTTACAGAGTACTCTGAAGAATCATTTAGTAAGAGAGAGAGGGAGCAAGACAGTTAAAACAAATACAGTTCTTCGCTACTGAGAGAACCTAATGCCCAAATGAAATAAGAGGGATCTCAAATGTATTTGTTGGCACTTCTTTCTTTTGGTATGATTTCTCTCAGGATGTAAAAAGAGGACTGCTCATCCCACTTTTTTTCTACAGGAATTACAAACAATATTTTTCATTTAACACAACTTTTTATTGGCAATATTATGTTCCTGATCTTGCCTCAATCTGGAGGAAAAAAAATTTCACTTACTGTATCTAGGAAGTTCTTTGAAATAGTTAATTAAAGGCAAGAATAATTCAGGAATTAAAAAAAAAAAAACTTCAGGAAAAGCTGTCACTATCCAGCAAAATAGCCAGGATATTCAATTTACTCATCTTCATTCTGTTGTTAAGAACATCAGCTTACATTGCTGTATTTCCAGTGACTCCAGCAAGGCCATGCCTGGTTTCCAGTTGTGTAAGAAGACAACTTTTATGTAAGCCTGAAATGCAGAATATAATGTTTTGTAGTGGAGAAAGAAGAGGGTGATTAATTCTCTGCTTGCTCTAAAGGAGCAATGTTTGCTCTTCTAAAAGTACCATTTGCTGCTCATCACAGTAAAGGGGCTGCAAAGTAACCACAAAATGTTTGTAGTGAAGTATAGGACAAATAAGTCTTAATCAGCTTTACATGAGACCAATAAGATAGAAAAAACAATCTACCTCACAGCAGCAGAGCATCACTTCAACCTGTTAAATCTCTAAACTGTCATCAGCAAGTCACTTTTAGAACATGACAGCTAACTTGAAAACCTTAAAATTGGTTGCAGTCTTCAGGATAAAAAAAATACTGGTCTTGTGACTTTATTAAAGAAAAGAAATATAATTTCCAGGACTCAGGAACAAATGGGCCAATAAGGAGTTTAAAGACTGTGGAGCATGCATTTATTTATCATGGGGAAATACCTGCTAGAGTGCTAACAGTGTTTGAGGCTTAATAGGAAAACACAAGGATTAAAAATGCATTATAGTCAAAAATTAGTTTCCTAAAGTTTCTCATTACAAATATCCATCATGTAAGGTGTTCAACAAATTTAATACTGGCTTTTACAAAACCACTAAGTGAAAGTGCCAGTGAAAGCCAGAATTTCCTAAAAAACATTTATAACAAGCTCCTATCTGGTTTTTATCTTGCAGTGTTTCTAGGAATTGTTTTCAGCCCTTTGGACATAAGTAGACCCTGGTAAAGAGGATAGCAAGACAGATAACTAATTTAGCTCCTGAAAGGTAATGAAGAAATAAATATCGTTGTGGTTATCGTCTAGGAGAAACTCTAAAGAGGCCTGTCTCCAACAGGAAAGAGTTATTAACGTATCTCCATGCAAACTTCCTTTCCAGATGTCAGAGATTGATTAATTCTAGTCAAACCAGCTCTATCAGGTCCTTGTATTACTTTTATAATTTATTCCATTTCACTGTCCAATTCCCTCAGCTAAGAATGATGTAGAACTATAGTAGTTAGAAATAAAGATCTAAAGAGTATGGGTTTGTTGCCAGCATTTTGTATGGACTCCAAGTAGGAAAGTCAAAAGAAGAAGCTGTGATAGCAAAGAAGTAGGAGCAGTTACGTTGGAAGGAATAGTCAAGTTGGAAACTATTGCCCTGACAATAGAAAATAGCATGCTTTAGAGATTCAGCTGTAGTGAGAGACTGAACTGTGAATAAAGAGAAAATTGACTTTCCTGTGTAGCCCCAAGTCTCAGAGAAATGGCCTTCATGACAGTTCATGCTGGTAATGCTCTGAAACTACAACATATGCTTTTGAAAAGCACTCTTCCTGTGGCAGCATTGAAGGACAGGAATGTGTTTTTTTGTAATCATATATAATAATGTCACTTTTAAAAAGAGAATTATGATTTGCATTTCTGAAACTCCCAAGTTTAATGCCTCTAGGAAGCCCTTAGGCATATTGTGGGTGACTAAGACAAAGTATCTCAAAGCTGAGGGCAGGTCAGTGAGAACAAAGACATGCATTTCTTATCATCCAAAACAATTACACTCCAACCTGGTAAAAAGCTATTACATCACTTAAATCATTAGATGTTAGGTCATATCCCTGTTTCCATTAGAATAGAACAGAGAAGGAAAAAATGCTTTTAAATTATTTTAATTTCTGTGGTATATGGAGTCCAGTTTTTACACCAAGAAAGAAATCCCCTCCGTGCCATATGCAGAGCCTTCAGAGCATTTCAATCTATGGCAAATATTCAGTCCTTTGTTCTCTTGAACAAGCCTGTGTGTTCATTGCTAAGCCTAATCACTTTATATAAATGGCTTAGCTAGAAATAGATTTAGATCTAAGCCATTGCTCATAGAGGTATCACTGCTATTTGTTCTTCATTCTTGCTTGGAGCTGTATCACCATAGTCTGGAAGCTGCCACTTTATATAGAGCCTGTGTATAATCTGATTTCTTAATGTTTACCATGACTCCCATGGCTCTAGAATGTATTTTTCAGTTGACATTTAAGAACCTGCTGAATCCATTGATTCCAATGCATCCTCTGTATTATTTCTGTTGAGAAATGAGAAATAATGCTAGCTGATGATATATGTGTTAATTTTGGCTTAAAAGATTGCATACCCTGACCCAGAGAAAGTCATACACAGATACATTATTTGATCTGACTCAAGTTGTTCAAAATTTTAACTGAATATTTCTTTCTGTGAGACTTGATCTTGCAAACTGTTCATTACCTTTTGTGGAATTAATTGCAACAAATTAGAAAGAACCAATTGGACCAACTGGAATGTGAAGATTAACCATTCCATGAGACCGTTTGATTGTATTTCATCTGACAGCCAGTATTGTTTGGTGTGTGATAATTGGGTTCTTCAAATCAGAGAAGCTTTTAAATGTTTTTTCCATATTGCTTTGTTCTTCAGTGTATTTATATTCTCTCTAGTTTATATGTAAATTATTTAAAGCAAAACAAAATTAAAAACTAAGTAAATTCATCTCTACTGGCAAAAAATGCCATACAAACTGTTCTGGAATCTAGAGCTCCCTGTTCACTGACATACGCAAGGCCTTTCCTCGAGGGCAAAGGAAATAGATGTAAGGAAAAAGACATAAAAAGCATTTGTTTTTTCTCTGCATTGTTCTCTGCCCAGCTCAAAGAAGGAGTAAACAGGCTTCAGCTGTAATTTCCTTAAAGAACCAAAAAATGAGTCTGCCACAAATACAGTGATTAGAAAAACAGACACAGGGAGAAGAAATTTTCAGTGATATACTAAGCAAGCAGCACCAGACCTCAATGAGAAGCTGGTCAGAGAAAACCAGAAAATAATAGATGGTGAAAATTCCAGCGAGAGTTGTGGACTCATCTGCTATGATGGAGAAAGCTAGGCAAATAAGAAATAAGCAAAAAGAAAAAAAAGTTCCGTTTCCTGTCTCAGTTGAGATGTCTGTTTTAAGAACACTGAGGGACATCCAGGAAGATATTTTTTGAAAGACAGTCAAAATTTGGTCATGCCACTACTGACCTGAAACCAATCTAAACCAGTGACCTCAGGGCAACTGCCTCACACTTCCTACTGCCAGTCTCCCAAGGCAGCCAAGACTTCCTTTTCTGCTGTCTAGCCCTGCTCAGTTTTCATTGTCTTTTAGATTCCTTCTAGGATTTGATATTGTTTTCTGTAAATTTGCTTTCATTCCCTCTTACTAGTAGTTATAGACTATTTTGTGTATTACTTTCAAGTTCATTTCATGGTTACTCATGTCATTACTTTTTGTATTTTTTTGCTACTAATAGCATGAAATGTGCATAGATTTTCTCAGCAGCTTCCTAATGATACATGAAGAAACTTAATTTGTAATTTCAAGCATGTATCATTTCAAGCATGTATAACTGTGCTTGAACAAAACTTGAATGCAATGAATCACTCAGGAAATACGATGAATGGCATTAACTGGAATTCTGGAATTACTTGTACCAAATTAAATAGGACTACATGCGCTACCTTAATGAGCATTTGATACAATATAGGAAGGAGACATCTAACTTTCTATTTTTATTTCTTTCTGATTTCTGTTTCTCATCATTATACATTGTTTAATACTCTAAATTTCTTTTGAAGAAACATTTAACCTAAAACTCAGATCATCTTAGGAAAACCAGCAGTATAGGAATGGTTACTTCAGATGTTTCTCCTGTTCATAGAATAGCATGTACCAGAGAAGCACCTGCTTCCTGCCTTCTACCTAGAAAACTTCATCCATGTTTGATACTGAAGACTGCCTAGAATTCATAAACTAGATGATCACAACCTTGAGGAAAGAAAAAAAAAATTAGTTTAGTGCAGAATGGAACAGTAGTAGTTAAAATCTGAGTTAGTGCATTTAAAATCTGTACAAAACATGATCTTCTCAGTCAGCATCACATAGGTATATTAGGTTCCATAATGGCAGTATCATCAATGGGTTGAACTTTAGTCTCAGGCATAAGAAAATACTTCTATAATTTTTTTTTTTTTAGCAATATACCTTTGGCAATTCTTTTAGCAAAGGGATATTTTCCAAAGGAATGATCTCTTATTCATGAAAGCCACATGATGAAAGCCACCCCTTACAAATATGTGGATGTGACACATAAGTCATGGAGTTAGCAGTGAACAAAGTGGTGCTGGGCTAATGGTTTGACATGATCATTAGGAAGGTCTTTTCCAAGTTTAACAATTCTATGATTCTCTGGTCTGGATTATCAGAGGGAGCACGGCTCTCTATCATTCAGTGAAAGGCATTTGGTCTCCCTTTAAATGCGCCCAATCCATTTTATTCCATTCCTCGATGTATTTGAGACACAGTGGACATAAATAATTCTTGGTGCCACAGAACTTCTACTTACATTCATTCTAGACACCACAGAAAGTGTTTACAAAATAGGTTTATAGGGATATACAGTAATTGTGATCAGTCATTTCAGTATCTAAAGCGACCATTGTCTTCAGGACCATGGACAGGATCCTACTGAAGAATGCCTCCTTGGCACAGCACAGGTTGTGCTTCACTGTAGGAACGGGATTTGGACCCAAATTTGGTTATGCTGTCTTTGCAATGTTATTTTGTGTCTTGAAATCATTATAAGTAAAGGAGTCACACAGCACTGACAATTTGCAGGATTGCCTTCATCTTCTTCAGTTTTACATTAAAAAAATTTAGTTTGGCATTAAAAAAATAGGAAGACAAGGAAATGTAGAAATCGAAGAAATGTATTCATGAATATTTATTTATACTGTTGTCATTATTAGGGACTATTTTATTCTACAGAAGAATTATGTGTAACAAAGTGATATTTCCATGTGCCAGTGAGAATGCAATCAATTATTTAACTATTTAATTCCCACAAGAGCATTTTTTTTCATGGAAAGCTCTTTATGTTTATTTTTAGGCTAAGAAAAAATTACATCAGGCAGTTACAGTTCAGCTCCTTCTGACTAAATTTAATTAATTCCCAGCAATCAACCAGTTTTATTCTGAGACTCCACCATCTGTGTATTTTGCAGATTGCACTCATGATCTTCAGAGCCCCCAGCATTAACTTTCTTTTTTAATTTTATTCCCACCAAATTTGATGCAATTGTTAGAGCTCCGGTCACAGATTGTCAAGGAAAAGGGGCTGAGAATATTTTTTAAAATACAGCCAGAGTTCATTGTCCAGATGTGTGCACTTTTGTTTTGAGTTATGACATGTATTTAAGGAGAGCTGGGCTGGGAAATTGTGGGAATAAACTGCTTCACCTGCCCATGTGCATAAAGGAGCTTAATGGCTCTTTATTGCTAACCACAGGGAAAGAAAGACATTAGCAGTGCCTTTCACTCTCAAAGAGCTTTGATACAATCAGAAGCAAGTAAAAAGGTTTTGAAGTGCTCTGCATTGAAGGTTGTTGTTGTGTGGGAAGGTTTATGAACATAATAATATTTACAGCAACTTTGCAAAGAAACTGAAATTATGCTCATTATTTTCAAGTATAAGTATTTTTTCCTGTATCTGTGCATTTAAGATGAGTGTTTCTGCATAAACCAAAGTGCGACTACTGCATTGATTATCAGAGAGACCTAGGATCCTAAATTCTTCAGTGCACTTTGAAAATCCTGGTGTCACTCAGCTGCACCCTCAATGTTTGGAATATATACACATACCTAGAAAGTTTTTTTGCATGCAGATATGGCTTCTGATGAACCAAAAGCAATTAAGAGAGCAAAAACAGAGACACAAGTTTAGAGGGTGTTTGATTAGTTTCATATTAGCTCTGAACTTTGGGCATTCTTTTTTTCTAATTGCAGGATGAAGGGAAGTGCAGACCCCTGGAAGTAACAAAGCTGGAAGGAGCAGAAATTGGTGTCGACACAAGTCTGGGTAAACCATTTGTTTTTAAATGTATACCTCAAGCTGGAAACAGGATTTTCTACTTTTGTGCAACTTCCAATCAAGAAATGAAGAGGTAAGAAATCCTTCATTTTCATGGCTTCTGTTTTGTTACTCCAGTGTGGGAAGAAGGAGGTTGGATCTTTGGAGGATGTTCACAATACCTACCTTGATCCTTAGGGAAAAAATTAAAAATCTATCAGCAATTTAAGGGAAGATAATGTTTCTATTTCTCAATTGCAGAAGCTTCAAAAATTATTTTTCAGTTTCATAGCTTTTTTTCTTTAAATAAAATCTTTAACATTCACATTTTGTTACCCCCCTGATTTCTTCATTTATCCTGAGAACAAAAACTTCACCCCTATTCTCATGTTTTCTCTCCCACTTTTATATCAAATGGAAATGTAAGTTTTCCTGTGGATGTAAACTTGCTTATCAGTCTCTCTTCTGCCCAACAAGCAGAATAGTGCTAGTAATAAATACAATCCCATCTTCATCTCCTTTTCTGTCTTTCTGTCACATTTTCATTTTAGTATTTTAAAATGCAAATGTGCCACAAAAACATGTTGGTTCTGATAAGAGACCATGTCTTTAGGTTTGACACAGAGAGAGAATTTAAAAATAATGTTTTGCATTTCCCAAAGATAACAGGTGACAAAACAAAGAGATTAAAATCACCCATAATATTTTAAAGAGTTTTTACATTTCCCACTAATTCATTGTCTACATTATAACAAACACAAGGAGAGTAATCATTTAGCCTGACAAGTTGAACTATATTTGAACTATACATTTTGATATGTAGATTCTCCTGTCTGCAATATTGCCTTTATTTATTACAATGTGTTATACAGCAAGCTTTGTGACTTAAATTTTGGAGAGCCAGCAATGTTTAGTTAGATTTAATCCATTTGTTTTTTGACTTAAAGCCTTAAATATGTCCTGAAAATTGTGCATTCCTTTAGATGCTGCATATGCCAGCAAGAATTAGAAGAAGCAGTGAAGCATATTTGTTCTGATCTACCAAATTAATCTATTCTCACTTTTTGTCATATTACAGGTGGCTGGAGGCTATGGATAAAGCAGTGCATCCCATCCATCAGGTAATGCTGTGTTTAGGTGAGAAGCATGTGTACAGCAGATTGTGCAGAAGACTGAGAGAGAGATTAGCTGTGTTTGTACATGGTCAGATGCAGACAACAACATGGAAGCTGCACACTTTTGTTCTGTTGGGCTGTGAACCACTCCCAATCTAAGACCGGTTCATATACAGAATTATGACTCAGCTTATATGCTTTGCTGCGATATGGTGGAATTAATCAAAATACTTCCTCTCCAGATATGAGCAGCTTTAGGCTGGTTTGGAAACATAACATGAAATTATTGTAGCAGGCAGAAAGCAAGGCCTTGTGTTCAGCCTTATGTAATACTGTTCGGTGTAAAAGAAGAAAAGGGCCATATCTTCCTAAGTATTCCCCACATTTCTGCCTTGATTGCAGGCAACCCACTTTTTCCAACAGAATATTGGGTGACAATGAGACATGATTGCTGAGTTCTTATTTTCTGTGTTTTCAGAGATAAAGAAAGATAAGTATGTTGATAAAAATTGACTTAACCATCTCTTTACACTGTTATGTTCTTTGCTGGCCCCTCTGGCTGGGAAAAATACAGTCATAATTGATCTTGAGCTGCTACTTGGAGACGTTACTCAACCCAGCATAATTCAGTATCAATGGTCTCTGGCTTACACCTGAAATGGGAATTGAAAAGCTAATTTTAGTATTTCCAGACTTTGAACCTTAGAGGTCAAAGACATTTTAGTCTGCCCTTTCCTGGCCCCATGGGTCCTACTCTCCTGCTATAGACAAACCACCTTTATAAAAATATGAAAATTGCAAGGTACAAATTAAAAGCTGCATTTATGAGTGAAAAAAAAATTATATGAGTGATTCCTTCACCAGTATTTCATGCTAGGTTTAAAAACAGTGAACGGTATTTCTTGATGCTTTAATACCTTTTGATGTAAAATTGATTGAACATATATTTCTTTTGGCTTTAGCTTTCACATGAGGTTTTAAGTGCGAAACCAAACTTGTTTCCAAGTATATTCTTCCTGAGCATTTCTCAATATGAAGGAATCCACACACTTGAAAACAGCAAAAATAGATCACATAATTGAAAGTGTGTATCCTAACCTAAAGAAACATTAAAACAGCCTGAGCCAAAAAGGATAATAAAGGCTTACACAGACAAAACACATCAAAAGAGTCAATCTTTAGTGTAGCATGCATAAAACTGTTAGATAAAATTTCCAACATTGGACATACTGAAAGATCATTCATGCATTCATCCATTAACAACACAGTAAAAAAAAAGGGAAGGGAAGGGAAGGGAAGGGAAGGGAAGGGAAGGGAAACATTTAGTGTGTGGTAGTGCTTCCATCCAAGTGTGAATGCAATATCCCACTGACAGACACCACGACATTTTCTTTGAAACCCAAAGAGCAGATGGTGAGTTTTCTCTTGCCAGATTATATAAAGACTACTGAGGTCAAGTAATCAACATGACAAATTTAAAAAAAAAACTTCATACAGCTGTGAAATAGACCTGTTTGTACCTAAAAAACATGTACTGAAAAATAAAATAGGTGCAGAAAAGGCAAATCATTATTTTAAGAAGAAACTAGACATTTGGATATTTTCTATCACATACACAGTAATTTCATTTTCAGCATTGAATTTTGTTGTTACAACCCCAGTAGCAGCTCAGCCCTACACAGCTGCCCACTCACTAGCTCCTAGTGTGAAGGGGGAAAGAATCAGAAGACTAAAAGTGAGAAGACTAGTGGGTTGAGATAAGGGCATTTTAAGAGGTGAAGCAAAACCCACACACAGAGGTAGAGCAAACCAAGGGATTCATTCATCCCTTCCCATGGCTGGACAGGTATTCAGCCATCCCCAGGAGAGTAGGGCCTCATCACATGTAATGGGTATTGCCAGCCGGGGGTATATGTACAAATCACAAATGGGACGGGGCTGCTGTGGAACGTGGCTTGAGCTGTTTTATTTTTCAGCATCAGTCTCATTACATGGTTATGACAATGGGAAGATGCTCACATCCTAGGCAGCAGGCAAAGAACTTAATGTTACAACCTACTTTATAAATTTCTTGACCAATCACACAAAGCAAAAGCATATTGACAGTAGTTCTATCCAACCACTATGAGCACACGTACCTTTGGTTAAAACAATGCTTGCTTATTTTGAATCTTGTAAGCCTTAAAACACAATGCACAGAGCTCCATTATTAAGCTTTAGCCTTCCTAATATCTTGATAGATAAACTTTTCTGTAGCTTAGAGAGTTATTCTAGACAAGCGTTAATACACAGACCATTGTTCTATTTGTCCTTGCTTTTCTACATTTTAAATAATTTTTCTGCTGTCCTATCTCATGGCTGCTGCTTAGCTCTAATCACAGTTCTGCTGTCTCTAAGGCTTGCATTTTGCAGCTTCCCAAAACCCTCTGATTTTGTGGATTCCCACAATGCGTACTCAGGAAGTGAAACACCACCACTCCAAACTTCCCCCCGCTTCCATCTTCTTCCCCAAGTTTCATATGCTGAGCATGTTGTATGTTCTGGGATATCCTTGTGGTTGCTTGAGGTCACCTTCCTAGCTGAGTTCCCTCCCAACTCCTTGTGCATCCCCAGCCTCCTTACTAGTGGGGTGAAGGGCAGAAAGCCCTTGGATCAGTTCAAGCCCTCCTCAGCGATAACTAAAACATCCCTGTGTTGTCAACACTGTTTTCAGCCCAAAACCCAAACACAGCCCCATACTAGCTACGGTGAAGAAAATTAACTCTATTCCAGCCAGAGCCAGCACAACTTTTCAGAAGATTTTCACAACAAAAACTAATTTCTTAGCAGAAGACTAGAGCTTGTGTCTTTTCAATACTGGCATGTCCTCCTTAATTTTTTACCAGAACATTTCATTACATAACTTACTTTACAGAACCATGTGTGGGTAGATGTCACACTGCATAACACTACACTCCCACCATTGGCTATTAAGAACCCCGAGTGCCTGGGGCTTCTCCACCAGCTGGACAGGAGCAAAGATGTCTGGATTCAGCACTACTGCATTCTGAAGGATGGTTGTTTGTACTTTTATGCCACTCTCCGGTCTACACCTGCCCAAGGTAGGGATGGCTGCTAGATTTTAATTTATTATTGAAGTAGAAATGTTTCACTTCAGTTTCCAAGTAGAACTTTTACCATCAATGGGAGTTTCTTATCAGGAAATTCATGCTGTTCCATGAAGGTGAATGACTCAGTCTCTTCACTAGCCACCTAATTCCTGACCCTAGTATTTTTTCCTCCCACATTTTTATTTTTTTCTTTCTGAAATTGAGTTATTCTGCACACATTACCTTAGGAGCAGTTATCAGAAACAAGATTCACCCTTCTAAAGCACTTTATGATGGGTTGAGGCAGTCCCACTGATGGTAGTCTCCTGAAAGCTGTCAAATCCTGCATGTTAGGAAGTATCCACAGATATCATGAACTCTGACTGGTTGCCCTGAAACTACCAGGTTTTCACATGACCTTGTTAAAGCTATTCCATCCCTCAATTTGCAAAAGTTTCCTACTGCTGGAGAGCCTGTGGTCCAGGATTCGGCCACAGTCATTTGCAGCTAAAGCTGCCATCTCTCCTGCCACAGCAGGAGAGGGTGGCTGCCTGCTCTCAAAGCAGCAAATGATGCTACTGGGGTCAATTGCAAGCAGAGCTTACTTCACACACAGAGAGGGGATGGCTGAGGACCTGTAAGTGCTTCCTCCCTATGCTAAGGGAGCTGGCAGTCAGAAGAACCAGAAAGAAAATACTTTTCTTTTTACTTGCTAGCCAGTCTTCAGACCAAAAGGGAAAAACTTTTCTTAGCACTTATGCTATTATGATCAGGCAGAAGGTACTCCACTTTCTGTCATTTGCATAACACTCTTCTGTGGAGACCCTGGGGGGCATTCCCTGGTCTAGGGAGACACAAGAAGCTTCCATCAAAAAGCTCTGTTAGACCCCATTGGCTCCTTCCCCTATTCCTACATTCCTGAGCCACATCTATTCCCTATTCCCTGATTGACCCTCATCTTTGTACTGCCCCAAGACTAGGCTCAGCCCCCAGGCCCCTGTAGTTTGGTGCTGGAACCTGAACATCTCACAACATGGCTGAATAAAACATCTGTGGATATTATGCAAAAGCCCTTTCTGCTTCCTTACCCTGGACTATGTTAGCAGCAATTCAGACTGCTACACTCTTCATCTGCCCAAGGCCATACTTACAAATTGACTGAGGATTTCCTCTTTACATTAAACCAAAGCTGAGGTTTCCACATAGAAAAACAATGAATTATCAGAAATCCAGAAATTAGGTTTTATGCATTTATGACCCCGAAGCTTATGTTCCTTCTGCCAAATATTTTCTTTTGGTGTTTAAATATCCTACCACATAAAAATTCTTCTATGTGGGAGTATTTTTTTCTTGTTAGTGCATTTCTTTTCCATTTTCACCACATATTCTCATTCTGTTATATCATTCTCAATGCTAGAACATTAATTTGGTGCTGTTGTGCCTAAATATGAGACTCCCCAAAAATAAAGACTGTTTTCTGCAGGTCTTTCTGGCTATTTACCATGTATGTATAAAGTGAACTTACACCTTAAGTTGCACTGAAGTAAAGTCTGAAGCAAAAAAATTAAATAAAAAGATCAAAGCAAAAAAACAGTTAAAATGAAAATGCCCAGAAGATCAAGTTCTGTCTAATGCATCTCCTTCACAGCTGGGTAATGTGGCCTGCAATGACACCTTAGTTACTAATGGCAGCAGCAGTAACCAAAACTGATTTTAGGCACGTTATTTTTCATGTTGAAATTCATCTCCCTTTAGTTTTTAAAGGAATAAGAAAGAAAGTATCAGTGACAAGAGCCCCCCTTCCAAAGAACATTACAGTAGCTAGAGGCAGCCTCATTAATGGCAGCCAAAAACTAGGAAAAATATTTTGCCATATCCTATTTAATGAAAAGCTAAATAAATCTTTATTGCTCATCATTTGATAGATAAGAAGCCTGTTTAACATTGTTGAGATAATTTTCATAAAAGAAACAGAACTTTCAGATTTTTAAATATAAAGTATATAAAACTCTGTGAAGACACCAATCTGAAAATCCAATTTGCCAGATTTGTTGGTATGCTTGTAATTGGCAGTAATTCTATTAATGGTATCTGCAATGTACATAATGCATACTATTTTATTCTATCCAGGTGGCCTTTACCTGCAGGGTTATGTTGTGAGTGAGCAGTCCCTGGGCTCCAAGAGATCTGTCATTGAACTCAAACCTCCATCCGAAGAATTTAAAACTTTTTACTTATGTGCAGAGAATGTAAATGAAAACAAAAGGTAAACCAAATATTTTTAATTTCTCTTTTTTTTCCAGTTTATTTACCAGACTTTAGGAGACCAGGAATTCTGTAGCTTGGGAAGATCTAGTGACAACTTTGCAGTCTGTTTTTACTTTTCCCCCTAGATTTCCCTTTAGCAGTAGCCTTAGTCAAACTGCAGTAAAACATATCCTGTAACATGTGAGTCATCAGATCTGTTCTTTTCAGTGCTGGAACAACAGCAAGGCTGGCTTGCAGAGGTTTGGAAATAAACCTGGATAAGGTGTTTATCACAATTATGTGTGGGTGATTATACTGAACACAAAAGCTATGGCACTTCTCATTAGTGAAAGTAGAGTGTATATCCTTCTCATTCCCAAGAATTATTGACTTTGATCAATGACCATTGTAATTTAATTAATTTAAGCAAATTGGGCAATGGAAACACATTCTGAAGGTAAATTCCCTCACCATAATCCAGTCAAATTCCAACATCTGTAGGAGTTTTTACCTAAAGCCTATTAATTACACTACCTAGGCTTTAATTTAATGAATAGAAGACAAAGCTTTTCAAGCTTTTCAGTATGTTGGAAAATTGCTGTTAAGCTATATTGTTTTTGTAGCCAACTCCTCCAACTTCTGCATCTCTTCAATCCACTGATTATGAGTACACATAGTAACAGAATTGAATTCCACTTATTAAAGGTGTGTCTCAAAGGGCAGAGAAATGTATACATAACACTTGATCAGGGACAATTGTTGGTCTTTCATTTCTTCTAGGTGGATTACAGCTTTGAAAGCTTCAATTAATAAATGGTTACCCCTACACCAGGCAATCCAAGATTTCATGAACAGACCACTGGAGGAGACAAGGATGTGAGAAGAAAGCTCAGGTTTTCCCCTGTTTCTGTTCTGCATTTAAAATTCCATACTATATCTTCTGAGTCATCTCAAGAGATATTCTAGCAGCAGCTAATCTTTAGCATTGCTACACATTCAGAACTTTTGGAAGCATTAAAAAATAAATGCAAAGCAATGTTGCCTTCTTTGTCACTGTATTTTGTATTTCTACTTCAACTCAGACCACACAAAGAGTCTAGTTTACAACTGTGATGTGACATACATTCCACATGCATTTTGAACTCCCTGCTCGGGGTTTTTTTTTTTTGTGGTTTGTTGGTTTTTTTGGGGTTTTGGTAGATTTTTTGCAAATGCAGTCTTTGCAAAGTGTTCTGTTTTTTCATCCAGATAATTCATATGTAGGTTTACCTATAAGTTTCTAGGTGTTGTGATGCTTGAGACCAGCTGGGTTTACTGAAGGGTTAGCAGCTACATACTATTACATGGAATAAATCTGTACATTTTTATTGTACTATTGTACATTCTGTCTTAATTTTATGATGATTTTGATTTGGTCATCTGCCATCACATCACATCACAGCACATTTGTGAACAGAAATCAATTCAAGAGTCAAATTATTTTTTTCCTCCAAAGCTAGCAGTAAAAGAGAGCAGCATAACTTTTCCTATGAATAAATCTGGATATTCAATTTCCAAGCTTATCAAAACACTAATTCAAGTAAAATTACAAAGGTTAGTTCAAAGATGGACCCAATATAAACAAAAAAAAATGCCCATCTGTAAAATTCTAATTATAAAAGCTGTGATAGTTGCTTTTCATATGATCCTTAAACCTTAAGATTGTTTGAACACACTAGAAACTCAGCTACTCACTTGCTGGTACCATTAGCCTGGAAAATATCAATTGCAATGCAGAAAAAAGTTTAAAAAAAGCAAGTGATGCTCCCCCAGCCACTAGAAATGTATTTTTTTAGGAGACAGATTCATTAGCTTTACATGCTTGAAGCAAGAGTACTTCAAAGAATGCTGATAATCTGTTCCAATTATTTGCTACAGTGATTTATTTCAGAAATAAGAATGGTTAGTTAAACAGTGTAACAAATTTTTTGAAAACAGGCACCCAACCCTAGATATGTTACCATGTTTGCTTTGTATAAATCTGCATTCTGAGGTAAAATGCACAACTGTATTTGAAAAAAAGCAGTCATCACAGCCGTATTCTACATTCTACAGTATTTTTAAAAATTGTGTTCAGAAATGCAATTTGCATTTCTGCTACAACTCCAAGAATAAATAATGAAATAGCTATGAATTACTTCTTTTTCTTATTCATTTTCACAATGAAGAAAATAACACTTATGGGTCAAGTACAAATGCTGTTTACTTGAGACTAATTACTTTCCCTGGGGAATAGCTATCCAATTCAGAGTGACAGTTCAGAGCTAGGAAGCAGAAAAGCAAACAAAAAAACTAATATATAAAACAAATGCAAACAAAATGAAACACAAGAAATGTATTTTCTGTTAGAAACAGTAGCGAGTCCTGAGAAGAGCAATGTAACTGTAGAAGGGTGTGGAGTAGAAATCCTGTAAGAAGAAACTGAGGGAGTTGGGGGTGTTTAGCCTGGAGAAAAGGATGGTTAGGGGGACCTTAATGAGTCTGTGATTTAAAAAATTCAGTGTAGTGAGTGAACTTAGGATTTCTCAAATGACCATAAAGTTTGAAAAATTATTTAAAGAGAAAACCAAAACTATCAAGCTTTAGAACATTTAGTTTTTAACCCAGGGAATTTGAGGAGGAGCCAATGCACGCTTTCTACATTTCTTTGAGTCAAAGCTTGTTCCTTTCTGTCTGCTTGACAAGAGATCAGATTAGCCCATGACTGTTGTTTTTTTCCTAGGAAGTAGCTACAGACCCCAGAGACTTGGACTGCCATCCACTCCTTCTTGTACCAATTCATCCCCTTTTCTTGGTAGAAGAACCAAAGGCATTCTGAAAAGTATACTGAAGTTTTTCTCAACATGTATCAATAACATGAAAATTATCACCAGAGAAATTTGGAAATTCTCAAGCTTAGTGACCATACGTGATTTTACTGTGATTTTCACCAGGTATTCACACCACTTTTTGGGCAATATTTCTAGCATGAATTATAGCTCACTTAAGCTTGGCTTACATATGAACTACAGGACAAATGTTAGTCATGGTCATCAAGTCAGCCATGCCTTTTAAAAAAAACTAAAGTGGGAGGTTATTTCTGCATCCTTTCCATAACACAACCAGATTTTATTTATTATAATGAGACATCTAATGCATGCATGTTGCTAGTGAATAGCCCTTCCCAAGAATGTCTCTTTAAGGTAGGAAAGAGAATAGCAAAAGAGTACCCAGTGTGCTCACTTTACCTTTCACTAGCCTAAACATTTAATCCAAATACATTTCATATCAGAGGATATGTTATTACCATGCTCCAAGTACAAACAGAAATAATGAAGAAGTTATGGGTAAGCTGAAGAAAGTAAAAAAACACTAAAACCTGGATCTCTTAGGCAGAGAAAAGCTGAGGGATTGGATGAGGTTGTTTGATGGAGAAATTGCAGCAGTTCAGTAGCAAAAAAGACCTTTCCACTTATTCGAGGGCAAGCATGGTACCTATAGCCAGAACTAAAGTTACTGGATAGCATGTGTTGGAATGTAGAATTAATTTCTAATTCTAACAGCTTTGATGTTTATTACACATGTAACCTTCAACATGCATGATTTCAGTACTATGCAGTCTGTGTTTAATTATTTGAGATCTTTATAATGGAAAGTTTTAAGGCCAAATAAATAAACAATGTGCCTTTATTGACAAAGTAGGGTAAAGCCATAAGTAGAACTGTCACATTCATTCCCTTTCTGGGTAACTGCACCACAGCATAAAGCACACTGCAATGTGCACATTTTACCAGAAAAAAATACTTTTCCTCTAGTTTTTACAATATAATGCATGCAGTCTGAGGGCTGAAATATGAAATCTGCAAAATACTCCAAATCCAATCCTGACAGTCAAATATATGGTTTCATTCCTCTGTCTGTTTAAAATTAAACATGTGATTACAAGTTAGGAGCATGTCTGTGGTGCTTAGCACTTAAAAGTCCCATATCTGTGGTCGCTGTTTACATCCCATTGATTACATCTGTGACTTTAATCCACACTAGGCTAGAGCACAGTTAATTTGGAGTTAAAACAAATAATAAAAATGTTTGGGTTTAAAATGGGTTAGAAAGTATCCTGGATAAATAAATAAAACAAATAAAATAGTTTCCTCATTATTTGATCTGTAGTTCATAAAAGATATTTTAAGAAATTTTCATGTTTAGTAATTTTTCAGCATCAAAGCTCGCCATTTTCTTATATATATAGCAACTATCTTGTAATAAATATTTTATCACCTTAATAACACTAAAACCATAAACAAAAGTGCTTGGTTGTTTAAAAAAACCAAAAATCTGAAACACTTTCAGTAATACCTATAGCACAAACAGAACACATGTGAACTTGTGAACTTAAAAAGCATCAGTGTTTTGTTAATAAAAAATGTCCATACACTGGTCTTGCTCTGCAAGTCGCAGTTTGTTATTTATGCATTCTATCTCCAGATGCAGCAATAAATGCCAAAAACTGCTGAGCTGTTTTTACCCCCACATGTTTGTTATCATCCTCACCTGAGGGACAGATACACATTAAAATGATACATTTTTGAGCCATAAGAATTGTGCAATAATTCCTCATTTTCTCTAATGAAAATGGAAGAGTTTGAATTACTACTGACAGCTTTACCTATATATGAAAAAATGTTGGAAAACAGTGAGAAAACTCTGATCACAGCAAAAACCCTGCCTCCATCCTGGGAAAATGAAGTCGTTTTAGGCCTTCCCACTGAACTGAGAAAGAAATACACTCCTTGTCTGAAAGAACATGAACACTAATTTTTCCAGTCTTCAAGTTATTTCAGTAATGTCAACAGAATTCTATTGTCTTAATACTTACAATGCTTTAAATGGAAACTCAAGAAAGTAGATTGGAAATCTTTTTGAAGAACCAGGAAGAGAAAGCCTGTGAAAATTAGACACATCTTAGATAATACAATTGAAGAAACAAAACAAAACAAAACAAAAAGACCAAAAAAAATCCAAACCAACCAACCAGAATAAAAAGAAATAATAAAACCCCACCAGTGGTATATATTTTTCTGTGAGACAGAGAATTCTGAGTTTGCCACCAAAGAAATAATAATTAATCCAAATCCAGATTTCTCCAAAGGCCATGGAAGTTTGGATTTAAAACTTTAGTTAAAGTTCTCCTTTGGAATTTAAGTTTTAGTTCCCTTCTGAGCTTTTGTTGCAATTCTTTCAAAATAAGTGAAACTGAGGTGAGTTACTTCACTGCTGTCTTAGGGGTCAGGAAAGATGTGCAGTCACTGTATTGTCAGTATCCTGCTTATGGCTCATTTGTTTGCAAAGAAGGCTTCATAATTATTATGAGGTATATTTACTTTCAAGGTTTTCTTTCCACTACCAGGAACAACAATGAACACAACTGTGTTGAAACCAGAATGCTTCCACTAACAGAGTATGATATTGTACTGAGAAGAAATGGGGTCATGGTCTTGAAGCATGGTTTATTCAGATGGTTTTCTGCCCTCCAAATTGAGCTATTTTTCTGCTCTATTCAGCAGAAAATATGTACAAGGTTCTGCAGTAGGAAAGCCACAGAGGGTCACCAAGGCATTTTTCAAAGAGATGAGTTATTTAGCTAGAAAAGGTTTGAATCCACAAAAATATTTTTGGGAAGTGCATAACTCCCTTTTGTAGCAGGTTTTTGAAGGATAAAGGCACTGGCGTTAGTTTTTTTACCTTCTTTCTCCCAGACTCTCGTACCAGAACTACTAACCACTAGCAGCTGAAAGTCATTTTAGTGGGAAATTATTTTTAATTTTTCACAGTTAATCCACTTTTCAAACACAGCAATTATGAGATACATATTAGCAAAAGCTGAAACACTGCAACACTCTGGGACAGAAATCTGACTAATACCCAGACTTTGCTGATTCATGAGCGCATGACCATTTCCTCTGTCAGCACCACAACCCCTCTCAAGACGATACACTAATTTTATCTAAACAAAGGGGAATGACTTCAGCAATATGTAGAATGTGACAAATCTTATTCAAGATGATCTTCTCAAGGGCAATTTATGCCAACGAAGTCAGATATTTACTAACAGAAAACATGCTGACAGAGTCAGGAAAGACATTCATTTTTCTGGGGAAAAGGTGCTGCTTTCATCTAAAGGCTACATCATTTTGGAGAAAGTGTCTTGTTAATGAAAATACACAAGCAAAAAGACCTAAAGTAATTTCTCAGTACTGTAGGACAGCTAAAGTTTTTGAAGATTATATTTCATGGCGGGTTCATTTGCATGTTAGATTAGATTAGCTGTAGTAATGTATAATATCATATCTATATTTATAATTTGTAACAGTATTTTCCTAATTTTACATTGCTGAGAATATCTGCTATCTAGCACCATCTGGAAAGAACTGTTTTCATTACAGCAAGCTGCAGTTACTGTGATTAGGAAAAATATTTGAAAAAATTAAATAGGAGATTATATATTTCAATAAAAAATAAATGGTAAGAGGTTTTTACATTAAAAGTAATTAAATATTCAAATATAAATTAATTTCTACATTTCTAAATGAAAATACTTGGAAGAAACAAAGACATCCTGCAAGAAATTGAAAATGTATGCTGGAATCCATAAAGTTAGAGAGTTTTGAGAAAATGGTAAAAAAGCAGTCTCTAAAAAGCCAGCAAAGACAGAGAAATGCCAAGATAGCAGAAAGAGTTTTAGGCTGCAGCTTAGACATGAGAAATAGAACAATAAGCCTATGTGGTTTGTTTTTTTTGGTTGCAACAAATTTACTTAATGTATATTTTAGAAGGCTAACATGAAACGAGCCATTGTGTTAGAAAATAGGCTGCTATTGTTTTAACCGAAGCTATGTGTGCTCCATGTAATTGAGTAGAAGTAATGTCAATATGCTTTTGCTCTATGTGTGATTAGCTGAAACTTAGAAAGATTTTGCTTTATGCTGTGTTGTAACATCGCGTTTCTTTAGCATTCTGTGTAAATCAGTGAGCTGTTCACATCGAGTGTCTCCATTGTTAAGTGTTGAGACTGATGTTGAAATAAACCAGCTCAAGACACTGATTTTCGAGTGTCCCGTCCTGTTCAAGTCTGTAAATAGTTGCCAGTAGCAATGTACTTTCACTTGTCCCAGTTAGGAATGAAAAACAAAATTCAAAATGTGATTACTGAGAAGTAAACTTATTAATATTGAGTCAATACTAAAGGATATACAATATGCAATAAATTGCAGCTTTTTTTTTTCTTTAAATCTTCTGTTGGATTTTGGCCTAGATTTTTCTGTAAATAACACCATTGTTGCTCATTCTGAAATAAAGACAGCATGCAATATTATTTAGGAACACTATGAACTCTTTAGCTAAATATTCTTCTTTAAAATTATTTATTTGAATTTTTTTTCTGTAAGGAAATTTGGCATCATGCATGTGTTGGCCAAATCACTCAGAGTGAAAAGACCATTTGCTGGTGACCCAGTACAGTTTGCTGGGGTGCTGGAAGCAAGATCCAGGGTGCCCTTGTGCAGCACCACAGAAAAGAGCCAGCATGTCAGTCTGTACTCTGTGCTCCTATGTGAGATAGAGAGACTTCAAGTTATGATTCACAAACAAGTGTGAAAATTTACCAATGAAATATACTTCTCTCTACATAATTAGCAAAGTAATCTGATGAAGGAAAGGATTGAAGTAGTGAGAACCACCAGGAAGTAAATTTTCAACCTCAGTCTGCAAGAACTCAAGATGCAGCCCTAGACAACAATACACTCATTATAATCCACTGTCAAGGAGACAACATGAAAGCTAAAATGATATTAGTAACAGCTATTGTGCAAAGGTAGAAGAAAAGAGTTAACATAAATGGTCACCAGTAACTAAATGAAGAGCAGCAGTATACACAGTGACTGACAATCCCATGGGAAAAGGGGATTCTCAGAGTAAATCACGGTAGATATAGTAGGGGCAGGGAAATCTAATCCTAGCTTTGTATCTTAGACACAATACAAGCTGGCACTGATTGGAAATAGGAAGAAATACACATAATCCCAGTGACATTGAGTTTGACTCTGCTATGCCTTCATGATGGTAAATACCTGTGCTAGCAAGGTAGCACAAAACAAAGTTTACCTATGTCGGCAACTCTGTGCCATGCATTCAGGGTATGTTCACTGCTGCAAAGCTTGTTCATCTGCAGTTACTCTGTCCCATCGCTAGGTCATTGCCAATTTCATTATGATTGCAAAACAACTACAGCATAATCCCAACATTATCAACAAGTTGTAACAACAGAGAAGAGAATATGGCCAGATGCTTTTAAAAATCATTCCAAGGACAATCTGTGGGAAGAAATGTAGGCTGCAAATAGGACAGGACTGTTGCTTTAATTTGATTGCAAGTGTGGATTTGACGGAGTTCCACCCACATCACAGAGGTGTAAACAAGGTAATCCCACAGGATATATTCAATGCTAAAAAAAGAGTAAGAACAGTCATCTCCCTCCATCAAACAGGAAGATGGATCACGGATCTCAATTTTAATCAAGAATTTTCAACAAGTGGACGGAGTGGCATCAGCAAGACCCCCTCATCCTCACAGACACACAAACAAATATGCAGGAATGACAGAAGAGGTAGTGCATGAAGAACTCTTACAGAGAGCTCTAAGTGCTGATTTGCTGAAATAACAATTGGTTGCTAAAATCAATGAGAAGAAAAGGCTACTTTTGAAGACTTTTAAAAGCATACTCCGTCCTTCAGATTAGAGCAGTGTATAGATTAATAGCAGCTATATATTCTTTGTTACAGGGTGCTGTGCAGCTTTCATAGGGAATTTATTTGACATCAAGTTTGGAGATGAAATTTCAATACTTGTTATTAGCTACTGAGATCTCTCAAGAGCACAGCTCCAGCTTCAGAGACTTCAGATCAAAGGCAAAGGATAAAAAACAGAATTTGAAAAGTCATGTTTCCATGTCATTAGCCTTTCTCCTAATTTCTTGAGTTTTAGTTGTTAGAATGAAGCAGATATTGTATTGTAAGACTTTTGTTACAGAACAATACTATTTTCAGGTCCAAGTAACAATGACATAAAATATTTTTCTATTTTCATCTGCCACAGTCTTGAGCTGTGATTTTTTTTTCTTATATATTATTATGTGTATTGTACTAGTAATCACAAAATGTAAGTTCTTACCAGCAGTATAATAGCTGTAACTACTACTCAGAGCTACCTCCAAAGAGATAAACTGACTGTGACCAATTAAGAATTCCCAAGTAACATCTCCAAAGAAGTAGTGATTTCTCAATGTTAGTGGTAAAAATAAATATACAAAAACTGCTAATGAGCCTATGGGTCCACACTGCCATGTGTGGACACAGAGCATGCTTCCTGACCCTCAGGCTGCTCTAGACAAGCTGTCTTAGATCCCCAGGGCAGCTCCACTGGGGTGCGCAATGCTGTGGTTGGGCTATGAGGTGACAAGCTCATTATGGTATGAGGTATGTCTCAGTTGTGGTGTGTTGCACATGCAGGGTTTTCACCAAGTTGGCTGAGGCTTAACAGTCTGGGATACCTAAGCCCCTGTTGATATAAAATGAAAGTTTGCAAACTTCCCTCTGCATTATAGCCACTATGTATGCAAAATATACTGCTGGTTAACAGAAAAAATCATGGTTTCCTTTAAAAGTTTGAGTTTCTGCATCTAGAAATAATAAAAGAGAATAAAAAAGAAAAGAAAACTCTTTCAGAAGAAAATTTGAGCCCAACACAGTTAGTAAACCTGCTACTGGAGAATTGCAGTGCCAGCAAGACAGTGAAGTATGATGCCAATGAAGACACACAAGAAAGTGGAGGTGTAGCTAAACTACAGTCTCTAATGTTCCTCAGTAAAGCTGCTACTTCATAGGACTGAGGGAGCAAGGCTGGCAGAAATGTGAAGTAAACAAATAACACTACAACTCATTATAAGTGTATGCACAGCACAGACATCTTTAAAAGTTTCGGCAGTGATAGGGCAGAGGAACATTGCGTTTTGACAGATTGTCCTTGCTTGAGCCAACTGTCATGTTTGTCTAATACTGGGTACCATTAAAACCTGAAAAATTGGTAACAGAGAAAGTCTCTTCAAACCTTCCTCTGTAAAGCAAGTCTGGAAAAATAGCCATTAAAACTCTAACCTATTTAACCTAAAGAGGTTAGCTTACCTAAATAGTACCTCAGTCAACAAATATTTCAGTTCTTCTTTCATCTTCCATATGCCCTTGGAGTGACATTGTGAATTTATGAAGATGACAGCAGGTTGCATGTTACAGAACAAGCCATTTGTTGCATAAAGCTGTTGTCAACAAGCCTGGTAAAAGCATCTGGCCTGCTCTGCAGAGGAGTGTAATTCCCAGTCATTCTTATCTTTAAGTCATGTCTGTGTATACTCAATTAACCCACAGCAATCATCAACAAATTCTTTACTGTGATACCTCAGATCGACAGATTATCTGTAGTGCAACCTCAATGCTCTGAGGTCTCTCTCATAACAAATAGTTTGTATTGTGTTTTTTGTGGTCTGTCTTTTGTGGTTTTGTTTGTCTGTCTCTCTCTTTGGGGGTTAAACACAAGAATAACCTCCTTTATAGCAGTAAACAGAAAGAGAATTGAAAATGGTTTCTACATCTGTCATGTGACCAGAAAGGTTTTCTTGCCCTCTCTAAAATTTTATACCAAATGCATTTCACCAAAGAGCCAATGCAGTTGCTGTACCTATTCAGCTATTTATATACCTTTATAGGTATTTTGGTAGATGGATACATTTTCTTAACAGGAAACAGTAGATCTGAACTTCACCTTGAAGACAAAACCAAGTTAGTGAACCTCACGAAAGCCATCACTTTGGTGATAGGCAACATGTTACTTTCTATCTTGCAACCAGAAAAACTAGACTGCAATCAGGGAACGTTCCCTAGTCAGCCTTCTGCAAAATAAATCAGATCTAAAATCCCAAGTGTCAAAGCACAGAGACTTTGTTGGTGTCATGTAGGAGAAATGTCAGTGTCACAAGAAGGTGTAAGTGAAACTAGGCCAAAAGCACCTTTCCTTTGTGTGTAGTTCAAAATGCCCACAGCATTCTCTAGCTACTGAATGTTTCTTGAGATTCATGATCCATGCCTCTGACCTCATACTATAGAGTTAGGATATTCCTGTACACTTTCCAGAGTAAAGTTTAAATGCAGATTTCACTTACCATTCTGGCAACTATATACGTAATTATCGGAAACACAGATAAGAAAAAAAATCTCAGTAATCATAACCCGAACATGCAAAGCAGTGAGCCTCTTCCACATTATACTGAAATCAGGCCTCTGTTACATGTCCTTTACAAATGTCACCCTCTTTACCTACAAATGTAATGAGTTCTGCCTAGCTTAGCTGGTGTTTCACCTTAGATTTGGTTTTGTAGCCATTTGTATAGATACAAGACACCGGAGGTTTCCCCGATATCAATATTGTGATAGCAAGTCTAAAATTCCCTTTGCACTGAAGCAAGGGGAAAGATAAGGCAGTATATCTTGTATACATAGCCCAGAAATATATAATAGATTTTTTGGTTTTCAAATCAGACACAATATATATTAAAACTGACATACTTTTACTACATCCTGATTAAAACTTTCAGGCAGTATTTCCTTTACAACCTTGCTTTACTACCCATATACACATAATTTAAATAAGTTTGTCTTCACATTTTTTTTTAATGTGTAAGGCAAACAGCATATACAAAATCAAAATTGAAACAGGAAATGACTAAACGCCTCCTGTTTCAAAAAAGACCTTCAATTCACATATCTCCTTATCACATCAGAACATATTTGTACAACAGCATCATCAGTGATAACAGTAGAGGTTTGGAAGGAGTAGTGTCTGTTTATTAACAGCTCTTGCAGAATCACAGGAGGACAACACCTCACAGACTGTTTGCTTCTGGAATACACTGAGGTGATGACCAGTACTTTTCTCATATTCATGTTCTTGCCAAATAAGCAATGACTATTTTAAAGATATCTGTGGCAAGCACTTAGAGACAGGTTTACAGGAGTGCTGAATATCCACCCCAGAAGGAATCAACGGGACCTGCAGGCATTTGGCTCTCTAACAAGCAGATCTATAAACATTAGTAATTTTCTCATAGTACTACTTTAACAAGCTAAAAGAGATCACAATTTCTATTACATTGTAAGCGATTTTCTATTATTGTATGTTATTTTCTGTTTTGGCATTGAATAAGTGGTTTCCAATACGCTGAATTTGCTGCAGTTAATATAAGGAATATAAATGCATAGAGTGTGTTTATATATATTTTAATATATACACAAAATAATGAAAAAAGACCATAAATATTAGCAACCCTGATGGAGTATAAATCTGCCTCATGAAAAGTTTAATAATCATATACCCAAAGCTTTATTTATTCTCAGGAAATATAGGAAACTGACATACATTAAACATAGATCCTGACCAAAGCTAAATTAGCAGTATTCCGAATACAGTGCTTACCCTTGTAGGTATGAATTCTGAATAGTGACTTGAGATATCCTACTGTTAGTCAGTATAGCGCATCTGACAGACCTTTCTCAATTGTGAAATGTTGCTCTTTGTGGAGAAACAGCAGTTAAAATGCCATGAACAAATATATTCATACTGGAGGGAACAGAGATACTAAAATGCAATGTTAATTTGTTATTGCAGTGGATGGGTATCAGCTACTTGTGTAGACAATAAGGAGCAATATTGAAGCCAAATCTCTGAAGGAAAAATGAGATGTTAAATCCATTGCTTAATATTTTTTTTCTATTTTTGACCAAAAGAGAAAATATTTCAGTTACAAAGACCATAATTACACATCTCATAGCCCTGACATTTACCTTTCACTCAGGTACTATGAGAGTTATGTACTGCAGGTTTCATAAAGCCTTCTCTCCTGAAATTCTATTTCATCCTTCTTTTTCTCTTTATTGTTATGACTGAAGGATAGATACAAGATAGATAGATAGATACAAGACCATATGTTTGCATAAAATCTATCCTATTAATTGCTTGAATACCTGTAGGAGGAGTCAATTAGTACAAGCTGAATAGCTAGGAATTAAATCTGGGGGTAAAGGGATTATATTCTGAGGAAATCAATATTTCATATGGATATATTCTTGGGCTTTGTTGCTATTATTTTTGGAATGCATATGAAATAGATCCTTCACAATGTATTCACATTTAATTCTCAAATACTTCATGAAAAAATTCCACTCAGGAAGCTGGACAGGTTGTAATTGTCCTTCCCAGGCAGGTTACATCATGCATTGCACCCAAATAGAGAGTGATCTTTGCCAAATCCTTTTCCGCTACCATCTCTTCTGAGATCCTAATGATGTCAGTTTGAAGCAATAAAAACATGATACAAATATCTGTGGGCTCCACACTCTTCAAGTCTCATATAGATTTACTCCAGTCATTTCAAGTGTGTTTAAAGGGGTTTAAGTACATACTTCTATCAACAGGAAAAGAAAAAATATGTAAGTCCAAACGAAACATATTTATTTGACTATTTGTGCTTTTCATTATTTTTATCTATTTTTAATGTATATAACAGAAACAACACAGGAGACAGCAATAATCTGAGCACAGAAAGGTATATGACCACAGATCAGTTTATTAACAGACTAGTGAAGAGAATCCTAGTGCATAGGATTTTTTGCAGCTGACCTGCAGAAAGATTTTTCAACCAAACTTCCAAAGTTCATTAATTTAACATTAAAAGAACAAGAAGGTATTTCAGTTGTTTTGATTCAAAAGTGAAATTGAAAAAAAGACCTTATATTTCAATTTTTCACCTTGAAGTTCAGTATTTAATTTATAAAATATTTAAATGTTATTAAAAACATTTAAGCAAAATTATCCAAGGTTAAGATTTAATTCAAGCCAGACTTTATTTTTGTCTGGGCAATGAAAGGTAAATAAAAATCAGCCCTCTAACTGGATGCTACAGGAAATGATTTATATCCAGAGTACACAGTACTCAATGAATCTCACACTCAGCTTTCTGTTTAAAATCTGAGAATATGATCTTAAGATTATGTTTCAACTCTTCATCTCATAGCTGCTCCATTGGACTTTGATTTAAATCAGATAGGAAAACCTCTGTTCTTAGAATCCTAATGGAACAAGACAATCCCTATTGAAACATTTAGAGGCATTGAGTGCCTATTGAAAAGCTTTGTGTTGGTTTAATGCCTTACCCCAAATCATAGTAAATGTTCAAGATTTTTTGATACAAACACATAAAATTTCTGAAGATATTATTTTAAGCAGTTCCTGGCTTTCCACCTAAAGCCACTGCATATCTGAACCTAGCTTAGATGGCATTCATTATTATTTATTTTGCTGTGGTTCTGCCTGCAGCTCACACCCACGTCTCCCTTGTTCAGCAATGATGCAAACCAGGGACCTATGTGCTCTGTGCTCATCTCAAACTCAGGTTCACTGAATATCTTCAGAAAAGATATTTTTATGTTTTATCCTTTTTTTCCTCTCCCATATTTTCTATAAATTTCTCAAACAATTTCTTCTGTTTTTAGAAATTCTCTGCTATTCCCAATGGAAAGCCCCCTGCCTGGGCTGAAAGCAGGGACTCAGGTGTTTTCTTTTTATGACAGGGGCCTGCAGCAAACCTTTAAATATGACCTTTTTCCTGGTTATCAGGAACAACTACATCCTGATCAAGAAACCCCCTCAACTTTCAGACTTAATCTTATAAGTATTTATCATTCAGGAAAGATGCAATTATTAGCTATTTAGCAGGAAATAAAAGTTATACAGAGAAGTCTAGTTTTGGAGACATAATTGGCCCAAATATAATGGTGATATATAGGCTGGAATAAAGGCTAGATTGAAGCAGCCAAATGAGGAATGGTCTTGCAGATGGTTGGTTCTTAAAGAAGGAGTAAGTTTGAATATGCCTTTTTATGCAATGTACCCATAAAGGCACTATAATACAGTTAGTAGATAATTACACAACAGTTGAATAATGATTTATCAGGGAAATAATCTAAAAAAGTGTGATATTGGAGAATGCCATGGGTTATAAGATGAAATAATTCCTTTTGGCAATTTTTATTTTAACTCAATTCTTACCATACAAGGATTTTAATTCTATTGTGCATATAAATTCAGCTTGTCTCAAAAAGAAATTAAGAGAGATGCTAAAACTGAGATGCGAAGCAATTCTTGTTTAAAAAAAATTCCCATTTCTCATATGCAGGCCAAAATAATTTAGGCACCCCTACAGAAACAACTTTTCTTCACATCTTATAAATCAAAATAAAATTTATCTTACTTCTATGTTTCTCAAATGCTCCTGCTTTCTAGTGTGAACAGATAAAAGAGAAGGTTGAGTATTCATCTCTGATAGTAATATGTCATGATAGTTGACTTTCTACTGCCCAGCCAGGCCATGGCATTTGGTTCCCCATCATCTCTCCATTGCATAAGAAAAACATTTGTATCAGGAACTGTTAAGCCTTGTCTACACTGTGTTCAATTCCCAGGAAAAACATTTCAGCTCAGGTCTGACAATTCCTTCACATTTCATTTCTCCCAAGTGGTGACTGAATTTCCCTGTATTTTAGATATTCTAGAGCAATGTGATTTTAAGCTGCCACATCTTACTTACTGCCTGTGTAACAGAGGCAGAAACCACTACCATTACAAATAGCCACCTTCATCTTCCTTAGGCTGAATTTCAAAGAAGCTACAAATGCTAGGGATGCAGAACTTTTCAGCTGTGTGCACATGCACAGAAACCATGCACCTAAAACAACACCAGTATGGTTTCACACTATGGAACACCTCCAGAAGGTGTTTCGACTCTGAAAATGAAGATAGAAAGCATGAGACTGGAATGTTTTAATTCATTTCCAGAGAGGGCCTGAAAACTCTGTAAAAATGTATTTCAGCTTCTCATCTCAAACATAGTCAAGAAAACCCCCAAACAATGACAGAAACACTGATTTTTTTTTTACTACCCTTGTTTATTCCAGTTTAAAAAAATACTCCTTAGAAATCTTGCTATTAATTAGCTGTACATGTGAAAATACAGGCCAGCCACATAAAACTCATATTTGGTTATTAGAAATTAATACGTATCATTAATATATATCACTGCATCATTTTGCTACTTCCTAGTTATTTCAGTTTTCTCCTCTTACTAATCAATCCACAGCAGTTAGCATATGCTTCATGCTAACACACTGTCCTAGGTTACAATATAAAGATGTATTCTATTCCCATCCTCAAGAGCTGCTGAAACCAGGAGGGGCATTGTTTTTCCTTATCTCCTGTTAATGGGCCCATCAATGCCTTGCTGCATGACTCAGAGATATCTCCCTCCAGGACCCATGTCTATTTAATGGGTAATCAAGAACCCACTGCACGACTCAGAATGATATCAGCCCATTGTGAGATGCTCTGCCCAGGGGGGAGGAGCTCAGCATCCCCACCTGGATATAATGTGGGCTTTGGGACAGAACAGGCAGCCCTTACCCACTGGTTTCCAGAGGACAAGAGCTTCCAGACCTTTTCTATGGGATCACCACTCCAACAAGACCATTTCATCTGGACTGCAACCACCACCCTAACTAGCAGGGTGTCAGGTTGTATTCTGACTCTGTCAGTGGTTTTTTGTTTGTATTATTGCATGTATTTGGGTTTTTTCCCATTTCCTAATAAATTCTATTTCTGACTTGGAGTGTCTCACTGGTTTTGCTTTCAAAACAGAACACACAGAGTTCATATTAAATCATTAATCTATTTTACAGACTCATTTCCAGATAGCATCCTTTTAAAATTTAAAAAATGGTGTTTATTTTGACAAGGCAAATGACAACCCATAAAAGTTTATTTGATTCTATTTAAGTGATGAAGGAAAGCAACCTCTGACCTCAGTATGAGGTAAGATTATGGAACAGTTTATATTGAGTGTCATCAGACAGAATTTACAGGATGGCCAGGGTACTAAACCCAGCCAGCATGGGTTTAGGAGGGGTAGGTCATGTTTGACCAATCTGATCTCCTTTTATGACCAAGTGACCTGCCTGGTGGATGAAGGAAAGGCTGTGGATGTTGTCTGTTTGGACTTCAGCAAGGCCTTTGACACTGTCTCCCACAGCACACTCCTGGAAAAGCTGGCAGCCCACAGCTTGGACAGGAGCGCTCTGTGCTGGGTCAGGAACTGGCTGGATGGCCAGGCTCAAAGAGTGGTGGTGAATGGTGCTGCATCCAGCTGGGGCCTGTCACCAGTGGTGTCCCTCAGGGGTCTGTGCTGGGGCCAGTTTTGTTTTATTTTTATTGACAGCATGGATGAGGGGATTGAGTATTTCATTAGTAAATTTGTGGATGACAGTAAGCTGGGAGCATGTGTTGATCTGTTGGGAGGAGGGCTCTGCAGAGAGACTTGGAATAGTTGGATGGATAGGCAGAATCTAATAGGATGAAGTTTAAGAAGTCCAAGTGCCGAGTCCTGAATTTTGGCCACAATAACCCCCTGCAGCATTATAGTCTGGGGATGGTGTGGCTGGAGAGCGCTCAGGCAGAAAGGGACCTGTGGGTACTGCTCAACAGCCGACTGAACGTGAGCCAGCAGTGTGCCTTGGTGGGGCCAGCACTGTGCCCTGGTGGCCTAGAAGGCCAACGGCATCCTGGCCTGTATCAGGAATAGTGTGGCCAGCAGGAGCAGGGAGGTCACTCTCCCCCTGCACTCAACACTGGTGAGGATGTACCTTGAGTACTGTGTCCAGTTCTGGGTCCCTCCGTTTAGGAAAGGATGTTGAGACACTCGAGTGCATCCAGAGGAGGCAACGAGGCTGGTGAAGGGCTTGGAACACAAGCCCCATGAGGAACGGCTGAGGGAGCTGGGATTGTTTAGCCTGGAGAAAAGGAGACTCAGAGGAGACCTTATCACTCTCTACAACTTTCTGAAAGGTGGTTGTAGTCAGGTGGGGGTTGGTCTCTTTCACCAGGCAGCAACTGACAGAACCAGAGAACACAGGGTCAAGCTGCATCAAGGGAAATATAGGTTGGATATTAGGAAGAAGTTTTTTACAAAAAAAGTGATAAAGTTCTGGAATGGTCTGCCTGGGGAGGTGGTGGAGTCCCCATCCCTGGATGTGTTTAAGAAAAGACTGGATGTGGCACTCAGTACTATGGTTTAGTTGAGGTGTCAGGGAACAGGTGGAACTCAATGATCTTGAAGGTCTCTTTCAACCTAGTCATTCTGTGAGCTATACTGACATGGACTATTAATAAAGCTAAATATTACTACAAGAGACATTTCTGACAGAAGGTTTTGGGGCTTTTTAACAAATTTCTATCCTTGTATTTTATTCTGCCATTTTGACATTGATTTTTTAGAGCACAAATTCAGACCCCAAAACCCCTTTTATTCAAGTACAGATGTGGAATGATATACTTTACCATACTTAATGCCACCTCACTGCTTTCTTAAAGTCCAGAATTAAAAATTCCTACTACTGAAAAAACAGCAAGAATTTACTTTAGAAAAATAAAGTTCACTTTCTACAGGAAAGGCCAGTTCTTACAAACTTCTCTAAATCCTAGCATAAAACCAGTAAAATTTCAAAGTACTTTTTCCCACTTCCCTCAACTGGTATAATTTATTTTAAGCTAATTTCACTATTGCACAACTCCTGTCTGTAGCTATTTGTCATTTCATCTTCAGTAAATAACCTATTTTAGAATTCAAGAATTAAAAATAATCTTTCCATATTAGTACTAATAATTTAAAGAAAGAATGCCATCAAGGTGGAAGATAAAATGCACTGGAAAAACCTAGAACCAGCATGAGCTGAGAATGAATCCTATAATCTATGACCTAATTGTGGCCTTCCATTACCTGAAGGGAATCCACAAGAAAGTTGGAAAGGGACTATTTATAGGAGCGTGTAATAACAGAGCTAAGGGGAATGGCTTCAGACTGATAGTGGAAGTTATATTAGGGAAAACTTGCCCAGAGAAGCTGTGGATGCCCCATTACTGGAAGTGTTTGACAGGATTTGGAGCATCCTGGGATAGTGAAAGGTGTCCCTGCCCACAGCAGCAGGTTGGAACTAGATGATCTTTAAGCTCCCTTCCAACATCATTCCATGGTTCTATGTTTCTTTTATTCTAAATACTATTATTACCATCTCTAAGGGTCACAATATTTAGTGCAGCTGAAGAGATGTTGTCCAAAGAGATAAACTCTTTAACCAAAATGAAGTTATAACTTAAGTCAAAAAGAACAAAAAGTAAAGGAGCAACAAAGACAGGGATTGTGCTGGCAGATGACAGGAGAAGTGAATTGTCTCTGCCCAGTGTTGCATGGACTAGATTAACAATAAATACATAACTATGTGTGATCTCACTCACGTCCAGAGCAACAGTCTACCTGTATTAAGTTTAAGCCGTTGTCTTTGGAGGACATGTTATTTCAAGCCCTGAGCTGCAATAGTGCAATTAGGTTGTCCCACTGTACATACTGTAGCAATCTCTCCACCATGTTTCTTCACAACTCTTCTGCAAAGTTTTATGATTTCTGCAAGACTATACAGGTGACAGGGTAATAGGTACAAAAAACTGTAGCTTTGCAGTGTGCCTCCTAAAATCATTCCTAGTTATTGCTAGAAATCCAAAAAGTCCCATTCATGCTCAGATCACTTTTTTGGGGAACTATTAAAGACAACTTATGATTACTTTTCTTCATTGAAAGTTTCCTTTTTGTTGTGCTGGCAATAAATCTCTCTAAGTCCCATTTAAAAAATTGCTCATCTACTTCTCAGTGATTTAGGATACATAAGAAAACATCAGTTAAAAGTAACAGACCTTTTTGTGTGCCTTAATAAGCCTAACAAAAGCTGTGAAGTATCTTGACACAGAAAAAGAAGCTTTCACAACAAAATTATTTTTATCCTGTATTATTGCAGATGACAGGGAGAGATTATAGCATCTAGAAAAGAGCCAAGTTTCTTACCATTAAAACAGGGAAATTATCCAACAATATTCTAATTAGCAGAAATCATACCTGCATCAGCTTACAGTTTTTGTAGTTATCTCTAGGCATTGTTTGATCTTAATATCAAATTACTTTACATAGTTATTGAAGCAACCAGAATTTTCTAGTTTGTGAATTCAAAAACCAGGAAAGGAAATGTCATCATAACTCTATGTTTTCTTGTAAACTCTACCATACAAAAAGCCCAAGGTGCCTTTTATACACATTTCAATTCTGTTTGGTGCTGTGACACCAGGTTTTTTTTATTTAGAGGATTACCAGTGCCACTTAAATCTAGCACTGAGAATCAGGTTCAGTCATGAAGAGTTCTGACTCTGATCTTGTAAGATAATCTGTGCTTGCAAACCCTGCGCTGTTCAGAAACTTGTTCCTTGGTGAAAACAGAGAACTTATCATTCCATTTTTGTAAGATATCACTTTCAGCAATGTCTTCATGGTGACCAGAGACAGGACCCAAGGGGATGGTCTGACGTTGTATCAGGGGAGATTTAGGTTGAATATTAAAAAAAGATTCTTCTGCCAGAAGGTGGTTGAGCACTGGAACAGGCTCCCCAGGAAATTATTCACAGCACCAAGCCTGAGTTCAAGGTGTTTGGACAATTCTCTTAGGCCCAGCGTATGGGTCTTGGGAGGATCCTATGCAGGCCAAGAGTTGTTCTCCATGATCCTGGTGGGTCCCTTCCAACTCAGCATATGCTTTTATTCTATGATTCATTAAAAACTCTTTAGAAAATTCAGAATGAGCTTGTAAATAGTTTGGAGAATGGCTAAAAAAATTTACCACTTTTTTTCAGATTGTTAATTTTTTTTTTTTTTTTGTGTATTCTAACAAGCATCAACTACCATGCCTAAAAGCAATAGAAAGTATACCTCCAGTGAATGGGTTTGGGATCATCTTTTCTGCTTAAGTCAATCACCACTTACAGACATGAATTCCTAAAATCCCCTAATTTGCACCCATGTTTTGCATTCAGGCTTGCTGGTTTCAGTAAGAGCAGCAAATAACAATAAAAGAGAAGCATCTATAATAAAAGATCATTCACATTCAGAAATAATGGCTAAATTCAATAACATTTTAAGTGCTGGTACTTAGTTTCAAATGGCTTTTTTTTTCCATAGCATATGAGGAAAATTACCAAAAGCAAAGCAATTATTTTTCAAATTATTTAAAGAAATCAATGTGACATTTAATTTTCATGTAAGTATTACAAATTGCAGTATCTTCTGAAACCAAGTAGGTTTGATTGCTAAGGCTGCACTGAAAATAATATGCTTTTTCAGCTTTCCTTCAAATTTATTTTCATCCAAAACACACACACACACACACACACACACACAAAAAAAAAAAAAAGATGATTTGGCAATAAAATAATATCAACTGTGTTTATTTCTATCAGTTTCAAAGTAAAAAATATATTATTGTTGGTTAAAAAAAAAAAAACAACAACTTTAGAGAGCACAATTTTTATGAAAAGGATTGGAAATAGATATTTCTCTTTTAAGTAGAATACCCTTGCAAATGTCTTTAAAATTAAAAATAACAAGATGTCAAATGGAAGAAAAAATTTTAAAACCAACTTATTGCATTGCCAGTAGTTCTCTCTTCTTTTTGCTATGAATAGGTAAAACACTGTATTTTTGCCATAACTGCTAATGTTAAAAAAAAGAAATCCATGAAATGTTTATGTCTTTGTCATGGTCTGACACTGGCTAAAAGCCAGGCAGCCATGAAAAATACAAGCAAACATTCAATCATTCTTCTCTGATATAGTTGAGTGGAGGAGGAAGTAAGGAAAAATTGAAGGGTTCATGAGCCAAGGATTAGGAGAGAATACTTAAGGCAAAACAGACTCAAACTTATAAAGTATAAGGAAAATAAATTATTAACAGAATTAAAAGATAATAATGAAAACTAAAATAAACCTTTAGGTCATCTTTTTCCCCATCCAGCCCCTCCCTCCCTTCCACCGACAGTACAAGGAGACAGGGTGTGGGAGTTTTGGTCAGTTTTTCACTCAAAACCTTCAGTTTGCTTAGGAAGGTTAATTTCTTCTGCTATGCCGTTGGGTTCCCCCCATGGGAGACAGTTCTCTGTGAACTTCTCCAACGTGGTTCTAATTTTCACGAGTGGCAGTCCCACCCAACCTGCTGTAACGAGTCCCTCCCATGGGCAAAACAGTCTTCTCCAACAACATGGCATGGGACATTTTAGTTCAGGGGATGTAGTCTTTTAAGGATAAGCTGCTCTATTTTGGAAGCAATGGCTCTTTTTATTTCTGGAAACAAGGGTCTTCTATCTCTCTCTTTGAGTTTCCCACTAGAATACAGCTTTTCAGCATCCATGCACTCCAGTGTGAACACCTTTTCTCATGGGCAGCAAGTGGACCTCTGATCTGCCCAAGCACGTCATGAGTTACAGGGAAACTGTTTGTTTTATTATAGTCTATATCATGGCTTGTAGATCTCAGCTCCGATGTTCAGAGCACCTCCTGCCCCTCTCTCCTTTCATCGACCCTAGTGTTGCCATGTTGCTTTCCTCTGGTGTCCTCACCTTTTCCTCTTGTCTGAATTTGAAAAGACAGGTGTCTGCTAAGGAAGGCAGAAGCCTCCCCTGAAATGGAAAATGTAAACCCTCCTCCCTCCAAATTATTATAATTTTGAAATTAAGGGGCACTCAGGCAAAGATATGGGAGTAGGAAAAACAGTTCTTTATTAAGAAAAAATAAAAATAAAAATGAAAATAAAAATGCAGTAATACAAAATAACACCAACAGAGTCAGAATACAACCTGACACCCAGTTGGTCAGGGTCTTGGTAGCAGTCTGATTAAATGGTGGCTGCAGTCCTCCTGAAGTGACAGATGTAGTGTTACAGATCTAGTTCTTTTGAAACAACAAACCTGTAGAAAGGATGTGGTTTTCCTGTGAAGGTCCAGTGGTGGTGTTGATGGGCCTGGTCTTCCTCTGGGAGTCCAGTGGGAAAAGGCTGCCTGTGGTGTTCTAATTCAGATTATATCCAAGAAGGAATGCTTGGCTCCTCCCCCTGGGCAAAGCATCTCACAAGGGGATGATCTAATTTAATCAGTCAAGCAGTAAGACTCAATGGCCCATTAACAGAAGATGTCTCCCTAGAGGGAGGATGGGTCATGGAAGAGATAAAGAAAACTGACCCACCTGGTTTTAACAGATGGCAATAGAATACACACCCCCACTGACATCTTGCATTTGCAACCTAAGACACCTTTTCTCTAACCTGGGAGAGAACTGGTGTCCATAGGTTCTTTTCTTCTCAAGTTCTATCAGTTGAAAAGTTCTTACAGGGTTTAGCAGTGCTGGAAGGTTGATCCTGTCCAGGCTCCACATTGGGGAATCACTCATGTTGGCCATGTGGTCCCCACTGGCACAGCACAGGTGGTGCCAGCTGCCACAGCACCTCTCTTCATGCAGAGTGCTGAAAAGGAGAAGTTGCTGCCACTGCCCTCGTCCTTCTGTCCTCAGCACAGCTGGCTAAAAGCAGCCAGGCAGGCAAAGTCCATTGCTGGCTGTGCCAAGATGACAGTAGCTGCGTGGCCACTCGCAGTGCTGGCCCTGCCTCCACGCGTCCCCATTCCTCGGAAGGAGGACTATGGGCAATTTTTTTTCTTTCCTAAATATGTTTTCACAGAAGACTGACCAACTTTTCTAATTCGTCCAGCTTCAGAGCCATCAGGGACTGGCTCTTCCAGACATAGTAGAAGCTTCAAGCAACTTCTCTCAGAAGCTGCCTCTGTCGCTTCCACTGCCCCCACCAAAAAGCGAGGCTGTGTTAAACCAACATTCTCTTTTTGCAAATAGTGCTCTGTCTTCGCTTTGGATTCCTATGAATTCAGACTGAGTTACAATAATAAGCAAGATGACAGCACTCAATATTTCCCAATATTTCTCAATATTTATTCTGCTTAAAGCATTTGTGCTCTCAGCAGCAGCAAAATTTATTGCCACAGAAAAGCTTGGAAAAGTCAAATGTGTTCTTCTAAAATTCAACATATCTTGCAGATATAAATGAGGCCCTATCTATGAAAGCCTCTCTCTTTCTATTAGTTAAAATAGGGGTCAAAACCCATAATGTTTTGCTGTAAAAATTGTGTGGAAATGAAATGCCACTTCCATCCCTTTTTTAGGCAAGAAGAAGAGAATAAAAAAAGGAGGAAAGAAGGAAAAAACCGTCTCACAAAGAGGAGTTCTTATAAGCAATCACAAATAATGCTTATTACCCCAGCAACTGCCATATCCCATAGGATTCAGTTTGACCCCAGGCTCCACAGCATACTAACAAAAATTTACTAGGTTTTGGTCTTGAGAAATAGTTCATGTTTACACAACAAATATACATGTACACTTCAGAGGGTTAATACCCAAGCAAGGAACGCATTTATGTTTCTGAGTAATGCTTTGTGTACTTTCTAATTTTACTACTTAGTTCTGAAACCCTGTTGGAGAGTTGATTGCATAATTTTTAAACACTGAATTTGAGACGCAGTTAGCTTTGTGATGTAGAGGAAAATAGCTAATTTTAACTAATAACTAATAACTAATTGGGACCACTGGGGCAAGGGGAAAACAAGAATTCAAAATAAACAATGTGGATAATATGCACAGGGTTATTGCAGAGTTATATGAAGTGCCACTTGTTCCAGAAGAATTTATCTGTTTTGTATCATTCTAGCAAGATAAGGCAACTCATAGATGGTGGTGCACTGTGACTGCTAACACAAAGTGAGAAGTGGAAACATAATGGAAGGGGGATTGAATTAAAATCTTAATTCATGAGACATACTAAGCCAAAATAAATAGCAAAACTGGCAAATTTCAGATTTTTGGCAGCATGGAACACCACCACTTTTGTGTTCTACCATTTCTTTTTTTTTTCTTAGGAAGATGTATGTTAAAAAGCACCTTTTTGCATCATTACGGTCAACATATCAGATGTTGGCTTTCATTTGTAGTTATTTGTCAAGGTTTTTGTGGGTCTTGGGTCTTCAAAGAGACAAGAGCAGATGTTGGTTGTAGTAAAGTTGTTTATTGCATGAATACATCAGTCTTGGAGGAGGAGTTCAGAGTTCAGGAGTCCAGAGTATTAAAGTCCATGCTAAAAGCTTTCTGGCATAAAGTCCTGAGCAGAAGCAGCAGCAGAAGCAGCTCCCACCTTTCTTCATTCTTCTTCTTTCTTCTTTTTTTTGCACTTCAATACAGGGGGACTTTTATCCATAAAACATCCAATCAGCTAAAAGCATGATTGTAAAATATTCTTTCTACACCAACCCGATCTTAATTCTAATTTGCGAAAGTAGTCTCAATTCTTACCCAAAATTTATGTACATGATTTTATTTATTCATGTAAATATACTATCTGTTTTCTTACCTAAAATCTAGGTATGTAATTTGATCTATTTACATGAGTAGTTCTATCTATTCTATCTAGAAACACAAATAATGTTCTGCTATGTTTTTATGATGTCTGGAGCTAAGTTAAACTAGGCTTTAGGGCTTTTACTAGCTAATACAGTCTCTTAAGGCACTTAAGATATATTTCTACTTACTTAAAACTAAGACATTTCTATTTGGTATCTGTGTGGCTTAATGTATTTAAGCTTCTCTAGAGGCTCTAATTCAAACTCTGCATTCTTTTCTCTCTCTGAGGGACTCAGAGAGCCTTCCATTTCATGCATTCCAACAGTTATTCAGTCCAAATTTAGATTAGCACAGAACAGCCTAGGAAACAATTTCATAAAAGAAATGTCCATTTAAATACAGCTGTTTCTCAACAATAGGGAAATGTGAGCCTGGAAGTAATTATTACATGAGGATTGGTCAGAACTTTGTCTTTAACTATGCTGTGACAGTAGTTTTTACATAATAGGAACAGGGAATTTTTGAACATGGGTAATACAGAAGCCTGCTTCTACCCTTTTCTCAGCAGAATTGTGGAGCTTTTCCGTTCTGAGGAGGCTGTAATCTGATCCTAAGACTCTTCCTATGGGACACCTGATAAAACCCCAGCCCCAAGTCTGTGTCCTCTCTCTGCTTTCTCAGCTCTCTGGGCTTTGCTCGGGCTCCCGGGCCTCCACCTCCTGCCCACCCCAGCATGGGATTCGGGGGAGAAATAAAATGGACTCTTGTACTAAACAACAAAGAGACTTGTCTAGTCTGTTTTCCCTGGGGTCGGCTGTGGCCTCCCTGGATACTGATATAAACATGGGCAGGAGATTTTTCTCCTTTAAATGCCTTTATTAAAGCAATCAGCTCTGGGGGGAAAACTGACGGGTCCACACCCACACCGCCACCACCCCTGCCCCTGCCCCTGCCAGGAATGACTTGAGAGATAAAAAACCGCACAACTTTGACCACTGGTCGGTGGGCAAAGCTGAAGACTCTACCCCTATGAGTGCATTGGGAAAATCCCTTGGTCCTCTGAGTAGGTTTGACTCCCAGGCTCCTGCCTCTAGCCGAGGTCCTCCCGGCTAGGGCAAGGGGCAAAAAAGGGTCTCAGCATCTCCGCAGGCTCTGGACTTTGTTCCTCACGTTCAGACATCACTTTGATCTTTAATTCTGTGTTGGCTCGTTGTTTTTGGGGTCTTTTGGTAAATTTGGTGGGGTGGCTTTCCCGTGGCATGCTGGCTCCAAGGTCATTTGCATGCCCTCCGATGTCATCCCCCACCCTCCATGTCCCCTCCTTTCACTGTCCGAGGGGGTCATCCACCAAGCAGCAGCCAGGGTGGTACTGACAAAAGGAGGTAGTTAATGAAAATGACCGGTGATTACAATAACAAACAGTTAGAACTCCACCCTGGCAGCAACTGGTCCAACCTGTTCACTCTGCAACCTTTAAAAAAAAATTGGCAGCTTTTTCTACTTATAGCAGATATAATCGTCACATGCTGCTACACCTTTTAATATTGCAGACTGCACTGTCATGTAGCAAATTCTCGGCTACGTCCTGCTTTTCTAGAGAGACACAAGCAAAGTAACTCAAAGAAAAGGTTTTAAGTGAACCAGACCATGTGTAGCCCTGTTCCGTCTATGGCTGCAGCTTGGGACTTGAAAAAGATTGGAAGCTTTTAATGCAGACCAATCTTTGTTCTGGGAAGCCTAAACTCTCTGCACTGCTGTCTAGATAAGCTCTGGCAACTGTGAATTTTAGATTTTTCTATTATAAAAAGCAAAGTAATATTTTAAATAAAAACAGAGTTTTCAATTGGAAATTAAAATAATTTCAAAATGTCTGTTGTAATATGGCTAGTGACAGCGAAGTGAAATAAGAAGGCACAAGGGCCTAATGGCTAAAGGTGCAGTTCAGTTGAACATGCAGTTCCAACCAGAAATTATGGATCTCATGTGGATATACTGAATGTTATATTAAGATCAAGCTGAACACTATAATGTGACATTCCCAGTATTATAGAACACTATAATAAGACACTCCCAGTCTACACTTTTTCAGCTTTAGGCAAGGATGGAAGGCAGATAGGAAGGAAGGCAGGAAGGAAGGCAGGAAGGCAGGAAGGAAGGAAGGCAGGAAGGCAGGAAGGCAGGAAGGAAGGAAGGAAGGAAGGAAGGAAGGAAGGAAGGAAGGAAGGAAGGAAGGAAGGAAGGAAGGAAGGAAGGAAAACAATATAGAAATTCAATCTCCAGTAAAAGAGTTTCACCAATCCAAGGTTCAGGCCAATAGGAAATGCATTTCAATCCACAAACATCTCTTAAAATGTAATCAAGAACATTACAAACCATTATGAATTATGGACCAATTTTCAACAGGGGTGGGTGTTGGAATAAAGATGCTTCATGCATTGTGTGTAATAATAATTATTAACTGCTCTCTCAAGAATATTTCCTGCATCTTCATCCATTACCAGAGTTCAAGGCAGTAACTGCTGAAGCCTTAGGATGCTGCAAATAATTCAAGCTGTTAAGTCTGACCTAAGACAAAAGATATAGTGTAATTAGTTTAATTTGTCATGTTCCATCATAATCTACAAAGAATATTACACCTGACATTAATAATATGATAGCAATTTATGAGAAAAATTATTTTTTAAGTTTAAAAAAAATTAAATTTATAAAAAAGACATCCATTCAGGTAACAAGTCTCAGTACGTGAGAACTGCCAAACTATAGCTCCTCTAGGCTACTGATTACTTATAGGTATCTTATAACAAGTCCATTTTTAGTTTTAAGAAACACTTATGAAAAAACGGGGCTTCCTTTTATGATCCACCACACAAAGGAAGAATGTTTCTGTTCTGCATTTTGTCCTGAGAGTACCCACTAAAACCCAACCAGCTTCCAAAACTTTCTTCCCTTTGCAAGATCCACTTCTGCCTCCTGTTGACTGGCCATCTCTCCTCCAACCCTGTGGTAACTTTCATGTTTTAATAATCTCAGCTGCACACCCTTATCAAAGGCTTTCTGAGCACTCACTAGACAGTTTTACCCGTACCCTTTCTGACTCACTCAGGGAACACATATCAAGTTTAGTCCACTTGGATTTCCCTTCAGAGAGAAGCTATGCTATCCCACCACCTCACACTTCTCATGTATGCTCAGGTTCCTTGGGTGATGCCATAGCCCAGGTAGCTTATTTGCTCTGCATTTCCATGGGGTTCAACAGTTGTATCTGTATCCTTTAAATCAAGCTGGCTCCTCTTGACTCTGTTCCCTCTGTTAGCAAGAAGATGCTGGATGACTTAGTCAAGAGAGTCAGGATACGGAGCACAGCACAGACTTAAACTACAAGGGTGGTGGCTGCAGATGGGTATTTCTGCGCTGTCCATATGTGCTTTACCAGCTGTTAGTCCATCTGTAGAATTCTTTAATACATTCCTAACCAAAAGGTCAAAGGGACACTGCATGCCAACCAAGCCTGACATCACCTCAGTTTTAATGGGCCTGATGTACCACTGATGTACCCCTGATGTACCCTTGCTCCAAGCACAGTAATTCCTGTGTGGTTGGGATACATTTTTTCAGAAGGGACTTTGCCCCATCTGAAAATATGACAGGTTCCTAAATAATTTGGTTTTGACACCAACTGATTAATTCAATGTTTAAGGAAAAAAAAAGAAAAAAAAAATCAATCCAATATCCTTGGCCTGAGATTTCATGCAGTTTTTCTGGTACAAATAATTTATTGTGTGCATGAGACTTTGCCCAATATTTTCAGCAACAAAAATGAAACAAGGAATTTGCCAAGTCTGTCAGTCTCATTACTCAAGCACCTCTTTGATATTTCTTCCTCCTGTCATCTCCTCACTTGTTCCCTAAATGACTTCCTGCTTTTGATGTATTTAGAGAACTTTTCATTACCATCTTTTGTTTCCATAGAAAAGTGAATTTTCCAACCATCTTATAGTTCTGTTTCCAGCTAAGCAGTCCATCATACTGTCGGCCTTGTCCTGTGTATTTAAGCATGCTTTTAAATTATTGACATCAGCCTTTCTTAACATCAACGCTGTAATAACTACCCAAAATGTTCTAATGAGTCAGATATGGTTTAATAAAATGCTTTGCTTGGACGTTTCTTGCTTTTTGGACTGCTTAATTTCTAATTAAATGCCTCATTTAATAATTAAAATGTGTAGGAATTCTGCAAATAAATTCTGTGAGTTACCTGACTTCTTCATTCCTGTAACAATTATATATCTAACTATAATGTAAATGTTACTACAGAGGTATACCAGTAATTTGTCCATAGTAAGTGTTCAGCTGGAACAAAGCACAGAAAAGCTTCTTCCAAAAATTCTTTGAGACAGCAGCTGTCTGCTAAATAAATAAAAAAAATCTCCCTATATATAACACATGTTGTAATAAAGATCTTTTTATTCAGCTATAGTGTGTAGTTAGTTAATGCTGATCAAAGAATTAAAAATGGCAGCCTTTTCCAACTTCAGAATTAGGTTTGCATTTTGATAGTGGGCATTTAATCCTTCGACCAGGTTATAGCAACCTGATGATGTCATCTAATCTGGATGATTAAAGACAAATTTAGTCTTCCAGTCAGAGAAAATATTCAATCTAAAAGGGAGCCTTTGTGAGAATGATTACTGCCTGTGTAGAAATTGCCACAGCAAGCAGCATTACCAACCCTCCCTCTGCAAAAAATTTCAACTTCTGCCAATTTACCAGTCAAGATTACTACCTTTTCACACCACATGAGGATTAAATAAACTTTTGGATCAAAGGTACAAGAAAACCTTTCATGTGTGAGTAGAATACTGCCTATTACCTACTGTTATGAGTTTGTTCTTTTAAGTTCTCTTTAAAGGATACCTTGAATGATTCCAATTACCGAATGAAGCCGTAGTCATGTCTCCTCTGATTGACACATATACTTTCCCTTTTTTTTTTTCAGCAATATTTATATGAATTAGTATTAAGCATTAGGTGCTGTAATAAGGTTTCTGCCTTCTTCCTTCAGCTCAGTGTCAAATAAATACAAAAAATACTGCCCCTGAAATTATTTCTTGTGACATAAGCAAGTCTCAACTGTCTCAATATTTCCCAAGTCTCAATATTTTTCAAACTGACAAAAGAAGATTCTTTCCTTGGAAAATTGGCCACCTGAGGCAATCTTTTCATTCCAAAAAAGTCTTACCTTCTGGCTGAAGTTCTAAATTAATCAACAAGAACCCTACAGGAGATAGGAATGCAGGCAGCTGATTGGAGGTTTTACATGAAAAAAGTGTTACAGCCTAATTTTTCTGAAGTCCAGATCCTCTAATGTTAAAACCAGTGGCAATCTTCCAATTAACTGGAAGCCTAAATCATGTAAGTAGGGAAAATGCCAACATTTATATGCATTTAGAAATATACTTCATTTTGAGGCCAGACAGAAAAGTTACCAATTACTGCAGTAGCAATTTCAATACTGATGAAAATCTTGGATGACTATGCAGTAAATAATTTAAAGCATGTATTATATGACAAGAATATGTAAGAGTAAAAAAGATTTTTTTTTCCCACACATTTCTTAGAACCTAGATCTAAGGAGACAGAAGTTATTTCAAATGCATCACTGGCCTACTGAAAATGGAAGGCAGATAAAAACATTCAAAGACAGCTGCACCTCAAATCCAGTGTTCAGTTCTAGGCCTCCCACAAGAAGACATTGAGGTGTTGAGTGAGTCCAGAGAAGTGAATGGAGTTGATGAGGAGCAGTTCAGGGGCTGGGGGGCTCAGTCTGGAGAAAAGGAGGCTTAGGTAGAACCTTGTTGCTCTCTACAATGACCAGAGAGGAGGGTGCAGCCAGGGTGGGGCAGCTCTTGTCCTAAAAAACAAGCAACAGGACAGTAGGAAATAGTCTCAAGTTGCACCAGGGGAGGTTTAGTTTGGGTATTAGGGGAAATTCCTTCCTGTTAAGGGTTTTCAAGCACTGGAACAGGCTGCCCAGGGCTATGGTGGCATTAACGATTCCTGGAGCTATTTAAAGACCTGTAGATGTGGCACTCAGGGACATGGTTTAGTGTGGATTTGGCAGTGGGTTAATGGTTGGACACACAATGATCTTGGACCTAAATGACTCTGTGTTTCTAGAACTGGGTATTCCAGCCTTCTAAAAGCCTCTCTGAAATATTACTACAACCATGAAGCACTTAAGTCATCTCTGAAACATGACTGTGTCTCAAAATTGGATTAATTGGAGCAAAATTGGATACAGATTGGAGCAGTCTTTAGAGATCATTGTATCCCACCTCTGCACCTGGGGGTGGTGAATAATTCTTTTTTTTTCTCTAGGTTTGCAGTTCTACTTCAAAAGTTATTAAACTGATAGGATGGCCATTATTTACATGAAGGTTTATCTACCATTTTTACTGAGACTCCCATCAGTATTTCTTGCTTCAATATTTTTTGCCAACTATCTCTTTCACAAGATTAATTCTGAAAAAAATATCAGCTAAATTTTGAAAGTCTCATAAAAAATAAAAATAGTTAAATTCTATAGAAAGCATCGTTATAGATGGATAGGTAAAAATCTTGCATAGTCAGTCACTTGGAGTTGTAGCTATTCTGGATATCCTCCAATTTTCATAAAAATTGGAAGATGTTCACCACAATTAACACTAAAAACTTAAAACCACTGAGATAAGGCAGAAACAAATTAATTTGCATTTAATACATTCTTTTTTTCTCCTCTCATCCACTTAGCTTAAAAAGTTAGCATTCCACCACTCAACATTCCAGTGCACAATAACATTCTCTCTCCCCTTCTGCTTTTATCCATTTGCAGACTATAGTTCACACCATTAAGCTCTATCCTGCAACATTCCTAGCCTGAAATAAGACTTCTAAAGGCATCCCAGTATCTCAAGCTTTTTTTGACCATTTTTTGACTTCCTGAAAAATCAGCTAATGTAAAACACTACAGCAAATTGTGGTTTGCTCCATTTTCTCATAGGGTTCAGGCTGTCAGTGCTGTTCTCAATGTTCTTGCATGTTTTAGCACTTCTGCCTCATCACAGAAAGAACAGCCCATGAGGAGCTTCAGAAGGGGAGAGTCTAACAAAATGTCAAAACTGAATGCAACAGTAATCCTACCAGAAATCATAGTCAGTACTTACACCATAATATATAACAAAGCTTGAAAGATGCTTAATTTTTTTAAACTAAAATTAATAATAAAGGAACTTAACAGACAAAAGTTCTGCTTTTTCAGAGGGCTTCTCAAACTACAAAACTGCACCATCTACTTATTCACGCTGTGTAGGGCTGTTCAGTATCATAAAATACCACAGAACTTTAATTCAGGCCATGCTCAATTGGAATAAAGACTATTATTTTATTCTTTCAGCACTCTCATCTGAATTTCATCTAACCTTATGAGCATGAAAGTGTTACACACACAGCCTCAAGCTCCTGCTTCCTACCTTCACTGCAGCCTCGACTGATCACAGCATATTGCTAAGACATCTCATCAGCCTCCTTAGCTGAGCAGAAACACATTGCATTGCTACCTACAGAGATTTGAGGCCAGCACACCATCTTCTTCCACATCTTTGCTTTTTCTGACACTGGAACTACACTCCTGCTGTTCTTGTAGCACTGCTCCTCTGAGGTTTTTGATTTATTTCTCCAGCCTTTCCCTGATATATTATGGTGAATTCTTTCTGTCCTTCCACTCTCCACAGAACTTAAAGCACTGCGCAAGGCTCTCCTCCTCCTCTTAAAGAGAAACTCCCCCTCTTTTTACTCCAGGCCAATTTCTTGATAAGTGATACCAAGCATATGCAGGGTGAAACTACTTGTCTCCTAAAAATGGATGCAATGTGGTTAGTTAATTTCCTTACCTTCTCTTTTGTTTTCAACACAAGACAACTGATTCTGGGTTTTTCCCCCAAAAGTGATAGTCTTCTTTCCCCACTTCTTCTAACACGCTCTCTGTAGGTTTACATCAATGTCACTCTCTACTGCCAAACTCCCTAAGAGTAAGTTAAGAATGATGTGAGACAGAGTGCGTATTGAAATATTAGGGTAATGTTCCCTTGCTCCTTTCTAATATTAGGGCAAAAATATTCCCCTGCTCCACATTCCTTTTCAATGTGGAAAGGAAGCATTACACATTCTGTAGACCTGAAGGTAGTTTGATCTTTCCTGAGTGCTGTTGTGATGGAAGAGAAAAAAAAATTACCCGGGCAAAATCACTGGGAAAAAACCCATATAATCTGTCAGAAGGTTTTTGAAGACTTGGAAAGTTGGCATTATCTTCTGACTAAAACAATGTACTGTGAGACACAGGAAAAAAAAAGCAGTAAATCAAACATTATAGTGTTCTTCTAAGGATCTGTGTATCTGGCACATTTGTGCCACTCTTACAGTGTTCAGTGTAATCACCCATTATGGAAACTGATGTTCCAATTAAGAGATTACAGCAAACCATTCATGCAAAAAGTCATCCTCAGATTCATCAATAAACCCACACTTGCCAGTTCCAACAACATGCAAAGGTATGTGCATTTTACTGTTGGTTGCCAAGCTTGACATTGTCTTTAAAGCTATTAGCATTGTAATAAATCTACATTTTTCAGTTTTAATCAACATTTTTCCTACAACAGTTTAACAACTTATTTATACTTCTCTACTTTACTGTAGCTCTACTATAAAATTACTCTTATTCAAAGTATTTTTTCTAGTGTTTGCTGACTATATTCTCACTAAGGATGATCTTTTCCAACTGTGTCCATTTAGCATGTAATGCTCTAAAAGTGAAAATAACTAGCTTCAACCAGACCACACTACAGAACTTTTAAAAATTGATTATGTTGGAAAATTTGTTTCTGATTCCTTCATACCATTAAAACTTAGAAAAAACAAATTATCTATTATCAATTCCTTGCTTAGTCTGTATTACATGCAGTGTAAATAGTATTTCCCATGTTATGAGGGCTGCAAGTGTACGTGAGTTAAGCGAATACCATGACCCTGTCTGAGCACACTGACAAACAAATCACCAAAGATAAAATACCAACACATTTGTTATGTCTGAACTCAGCTATATAGCCATCAACCATTCTCTTTGTGTAGCCATACAATTATAGCACTGGACAATATCAGAAAGATGCACATAAGGTAAATGTGTGGCCCTTTTCCCAAAACAAAGGAACAGAGCTAAGCATCTATTTCACAGAAATCTAGGACCATGACTTTCAAGTTGTTTTTAAATGTTCCCTGGTCTACAGTTGTATTTTTTTTATGTCCTCTTTTTCTCCTACACAGCAAATGAATTCACAACAACAGCTGTTTATAATAGCCTTTTTATTTTTCAGCCAGAAATACAAATTAATTTCATATTTCAATAAACAGTAGTGTTTATTCCTTAAATAAACCCACTATCTCTTTGGCATTTGACTGTATTCTGTTTTTCAAACTGAAGACTAATAGAAGACTTTACTTTCAAGATCAATGTTAACTACATTAAATTTACACCAGTGCAGTTAACTTTGAAAAATACACATTGGTGGTTTTTTGTATTTTCTAAAAAAAACTAAAAAAGATAACCAAACTACAAAATGCTCAATAGTGGGCTACCTTCATTTAAACTGTAGACTGACTCTGCATAAGAACCCTTCATTTCCCAGAGCACATGCACTAACTAGTGCTTTCTAGTAATTCTGAGTGATAAACAAACAAAAAAAATCTTGACTCTATCAGAAACAACTGATCAAATATTTTATGCTTCAAAGCAATATGAAATTATTTTTAACTTCTGCAGAGGTCATCAGGAAAAAATCAACTTATCTACTGCTTCAGTACAAGACTGCATCTAAAAAATATACAGTATGAAAACTTTCATTTTTAAACTAAAGTAAAATAAAAACTAATTAAACAAAATGTTTTAAACACATCTAGGAATACAGCTGTCAAAACTTCATTTGATGTCATATTTGGATAAAAATTTATTAACAAAAGTAACCAGTGCATTATTCTGCTGTAAAATTCAAGATCATCTTTTTAACACTGACAAGAAATATTTCACTTTCACTCTTGTCAAGAAATAATCTGCCCTCCAGAGCTCGTGTTCAGTGCTTCAAGTAGACAAAATTTCCAAAACTATGCTGAAGTTGATACCTTCTGCTACTACAGATGAAAAGAAAATCACAAATTAAAATCAAAAACATTACCAACATACCAGTACAGACATTCCATTTTCTGTCTCTAGACAATGTAAAAACAAAATCTAACAAAAAAACCCCAAAAACCAACCAAACAAAAAAATCACTTTGCTTCTTGAAAGATTTGCTTTAAATAACTTAAAGATTTATTGTGAACATGTTTTATAGAATAAAAATGACAAAGCAATTACTTCAATGCAGAAACTAAAAAACCAGTTTTGATAGGATTAAAGTAGCAAACATTTCTTTTACGAATAAATCTCACCCACATCACTAGTACAAGCGCAGTCTCAAAATGTATGAATTGGATTGTTTAAATAGCAAGTGGTTCATCCAGTCAAGCTCACTTTCTTCTCCATGCTGTAAGAAAACCACAAACATTTTACTACAGAAACAAAAAGTAAACCAAAAAAACCTCCTTGGGTACTAATCCACGAGCAGTTTCTAATATCATGCCAAAATTAGCAACAACCAAGCAGACACCACATATTTTTCAGTGTTGAATTACTGTAAACACTAGATGTAGCAGTACAGAAAAAAAAATCCCAAAAATCAAAAGCTTTTTTTTTGTTAAAATGTGTCCAAAGAAATATCCACTAGTTGCAGTCAAATCTGCATCAGAAGCTGCTGAATCAGGAAAGATTTCACTCTCCAAGTATTTGCAGAACGCTTCATTGCCAAGACTGTATTCAAATAAATTACTTCCTGGTAACACTGAGCTGATAAAACCACCTACAATGTGGACAGTCACATACACACTTCAACAGTGGATTTCTGCGGCAAGAGACAAAAGATCAGAAACCATTTCTAAATTTGAGATGATAGCTCATGTGCTATTCCTTGCAAACATACGATCCCCTCTAAGAGTAAGGTGTTGGAGCTGGTATTGTAGCACTTCTGTGTCAGCAGGTTCCTTAATGCTCATTTTGTCTAAATTGAGGTAGTCTAGGGATTTTGAATGAGCCCTTTTACCTTTCAAAAGGCAGAGAGGCAGGGGACCATGAAGTGCTTTGTAAGGTTCATATGGTAAAGCTTTATTGTATTTATCCCCAGAGCTGGGCATCCGTCTCCTCCTCCTTCCATTTACTGCTGGGATCTCATAGGGCTGGTAGTACTTACTTCTAGTTTTGTACAAACGCGAGGAACGTGAAAGTCCCGAATCAAGATGTTTGGAGCCCAAGTTACGACCAGATTCTCCTTTATTCTCTTCACTTCCAATATACTTATGGGCTAATTTTAGCAGTTCCTTTCCAGTTGTGAAGCCAACCAGGTAGTTAGAATCCATGTGAAGGATCTGATATCCTGCAACTGTCCGCCTCAATGGTGAGCAGGGGGTGCTGGAACAGCGTGGCTTTTCTGCTTCCATCCTGGCTGCAGAACTCAACTCTGCAAGAGGCACAGAGAGGGTGGAGAGGGCAGTTCTGGACTCTCCAGTCACATCAACTTCCATTTTAAACACAAAGCTTTGCTCCTAAAAATAAAACAGAGCTTGATCAGAAAATGCAATACAAGGGGATGAAAGAGGACCACAGGAAAGGAATTTTTATCACCCAGAAGTCATAACCAGTAAATCCCTATTCAGCCTGGTCTTAGCTCTGCATGGTGTCACGTAACAGACCTATCACTGACATCTGTCTTTCAAAATTATCTTGGGTGGGTTTTTTCAATAAAAGATACCATAAAGATACTGCTATTTCTAAATAGCTAAAAATATATTAATACTATCATACATAAAAATGGAGCATCTTTCTGGATCATTTTTTCAGCCTTTTGATGCATTTGATTCTTTGTAGTCCCTCACCTCTTGGAGCATCTACATCCATTAGCAGATCCACAGCACCTTCCCCAGTCTTTACTTCGTAATTTGTCTACTGACAATATTATTAAACAAAGCTTTCAAAAAACACGCCTAAAAAGTATGAGCTCATTCAGATATGACCTGGATCACACCTGATCTGAGTGTACCTGATCTGATGCTTTCATCTTCCATATGTGCAGACAGCTTGCTCTAAATTCACAGAATGGCATCCTAGCCATTCCACACCTGTCTGATTAGGTCATCAGCAGTCTTCACATCCTCCCCAGGAAAACTGACCTATCATCTTATTCACAACTAATCAAACACACACTCGTTTATTCTAATAGGATTCTAATGTATTTCTAACAAAGTATACTGTGTTTAATGAATATAGCATTAGATTCTTATAAGCATCTTAAGAATAAACAATATTTATTTGTTTTTTTCCTATTTCTCTTGGAAACATTTTACCCTTCCCTCACTACTATTCCAAATACATTATTTGGTGCCTTTACAAACAAAAGCACTCACTGCAAGTTATTATCACCTCTAACATGAAAAGATATGGTCACCATCACAGCAAGTATACACCAGCAGATGCTGGAACACCAGAAGGCCTCCTTTTCATTTCTATTGTCAGCATCATCTGAACCATTTCACCCACACAGCTACTTCACAAAACAGGTCACATTTGTGACCTGCTTTCTTCATTTCCTGCAAATCCATGCTTTCTTCATTGTCAGACTCACCTTTGCTCTAAAGGTCAGCTACTGTAGTCAATATACTTCACCAAAAAAAATCAACATAACTATGTCACGTTTAAAGGCAACAAAGGAAGGAAAGTTAGCATCCAAGTGTTAAGCTGAATGAATACTAAAATTCATTATATGTGATCATAAACTACATCCAAAAGCTCAATAATATTTCACAAATAAGCCTGACTTTAAACACACTTCCAGGAGTTTGCAAACTTTTGAAGCTACTACTTGATGCCATTTTCAGGCTTGGAACGTCACAGGCCAAGTAGCAACGACGCAACAAACAAGGAAATACTTTATTCCATCTTCTGTAATTAAGACACCCCCCAAAATCCCATTAAGACCAATCTCCATTAATTTGTTTTAAATTAGAGAGGGAGCTGTGCACAATTATCACTTGGCAAAAGAAAATACTAGCCTTATGCAAAATATAAGATAACCTTGTATCTGTGAAGGGACTGGGAAGGAGTAATTCAAATAATGTTCTGTCAGAGAGTGGAAATCTGTTTCAAGACCTCTTGGGTGCTTGGAATATGTAGTAAGGGGTGGGTGAGGCCTTGCTCTGGTGAGGTGGTGCCCTGCCCCAGCCCCTCAGTGTCTGTCACAAATGGCACAATGGAGGCAGCCCCCCAGTGTTGCCTAACACAGCCCCCTAAATGGCTGAGCAACTGAAAGACCCACCTGGTAGGAAGGGTTTTTAAGAAGACTAATCATGACGCAAGCATGTTGCTCTTTAACTCTACCTTCATCTTGGAGCTTTACACCACTGGAACCCTGAAGGCAGTAGTTATGTCTGTTTTTCTACATCTTTCCCCCTTTTGCCTTCTAACTTTCTTTTCACAGAAGATAATGCCAAATGGGTTTAAACATTTTCTATGTTCAGTGGGCTATGTCTGTGCTGTGGTGTTTGATGTTGTACTAAATCTTTTGACAAAGTTCCTCATCCTCGATAATTCACTAGTAAACTTTGTGATTTTTTACCTCTTGAAGACATCTGGTTGGTATTTCTCCTTTGCACCTATCCAGACCAAAAGAATCTTGGTTTTACCCTGGATTTAAGTGACTGGGGTCTGACGTTCCTATCTCTCCTTCCCTGCTTAGTCCCCAGTTAACCTGCTGGTCCCTATGCTAATAAATTAGGAGTAAACAAAATGCCCACAGTTCTGCTAAAGAGGATTTTATTTGCCATTAACAGACTTATATTATGGAGAGACTATTTTAATGTTCCTTTACTCTTAAATGGTCTCTTTTCATTCTCAGTTGTGGTATACTGAGAATTCTTCATTACCAGTTTTGCGTACCATAACTTTTGCAGATATACTTCATCCAATGAGCTGTTAAGCATTCTGGGGTTGGACTAGATGGTCTGGGATTGGACTAAATGGTCTCCAGAAATCCCTTCCACCCCTAACAATTCTGTGAATCAATCAAAACAAGTAAAACAGTCAAATAAAGAATTAAAATACTGAAGCAAACCAGACACCAAACTGCAGAAAGTCCACACAACTAAATAATGCTTCCCGTGACATTGAATTGAATTCAATATATGTTTATGCAGTCAATTACCAGTTTTAGAATAGCAGAAGCAGTTGTTTCCTACTTTAACACCATATCCAGCAGTGAAACAGTAAATTTGATGAGGCATCAGCTGCTGAGACAAAGATATTAATGACAATTTCTGAAGTTGAAATTATGTACCACCAGGAACCACAATTACTGGAGGCACAGCACACAGAAATTCTGCATTACAATTTTCAGCTATCCTGTGATTTTAGGCAAGAAACCCAAGTATCTGTTCTTGCTCTTAATTCCCAAGTTTTACCCTGCAGTTTGGAAATCTCTCCTGGAACCTTTCAGAAAGACTCAATTTGTTCTGTTAAAAGAAACTGAAATGATGCTAGAAAACGTATAAATAAAATGGACATACTGCAAGGCTGAAAATGAATCATATTACCTAGTCACATATAAACAGCAAAACCAACAAAACAAAAAAATAAACAAACACGCCCAGAAAAAACAAATCACTTGTCACAGCAGTATGTGCCCTACAGAAGAGGAAGGAGGAAGATTGTCTTCATGCACTTTTGGTGTTTAAAATCTGAAAGTAACACAAAGGCTGCTCTTCTCAGAACCCAACTTTTAAAGTTAATTTATTTTGTTTTAAACATGGGCATGTGCTCTGGCAACCAAGAGCAATCAACTTGGAAAAGTAACTATGCAGAAGGGAAGGAGTCAGCAGTTCACTGCACAATAATTACCCTCACTGTAAAACAGTACAAAGGAAAATCAGAGCAGAAAGTCCTCAAGACAGCAAGGTCCAGCCTAAGTACTTAAGGTTCTGAAACTGCAGAACTCCCATTCTGTGCTGCAGTGTGAAGAACAGTATCAAAATCAATAAATCTGTCAAACATTTGAAAGCAACAGCAGCATCAGAAACTGGTGCCACAAACATCAAAAACTAAAGGGACTGAGCTAGAGACTGCTAGCCAGTGACAGGAATGACTGGCCAGCTCCATAAGCAAAGGACCAAAACTCAGCATGTAGGTGTTCAGCTCTTCTTTCCCAAGACTTTTAAGCCAGTTATTCAAGCTGCCATATGGCTTCAAAGTGATTTGTATCCTTATCTGGGAAAAAAGCCAAAAAAAACCACAAAGACATTATCTAGAAAACTCCTATTAAAAAATAGAAAATAATTTGAGCTTCACAGTGAGCGTCTGTACCATCACCTATAAACAGATAGTTAAAACTTTTTGACAATATTTTTAGGACATTTCTATGGTTATAAAGCATTTGATAACTTCTGTTATGTTCACTGCTGTTTACAAGTACAAGCTCATCAGTAATAACACTGGAAAAAACAGTACTTCAGTTTAAAAAGATTACTTCTTCAGATCACTGCTGGCTTGTCTTCTTGCCCCTCAAACAGAATGACGACAGAGTGATGCCAATTCAAGACAATTTATAATTGAAGATTATTATTTAATCTAAGCAAGGAGACTAAGAACAAGATGGCATATCCTTTGCTGCTGGTCCACATATTAAAAACATATGCAAAGTATATGAACGTAGTAAGCATTAATTCTTACCAAGAGAATTAATTTGACAAATACCTACCAGAATGGCCTTCAGAATAAAATTCAATGAGATTTTACAAGATTTTATCAATTCTCTGTATATTTAAAGCAAGCTCTGCATATGAAGTAACCAGACCCAATCCATATAAACACTAAGAAAATTGTCTAAAACACAGAGCAGAGAAATAATTAAGATAAATACTAGATTAACTATTAAAAATCCCTGTATGACCTCAAAGAATACATTAATATTCTTGAGATATTTCTTTCAGTGTAAAACCATCAAAATTCCCACATTTTGCAAATATATTTTCCAGTTATTGAATCTTCCACAAAGTTGTCAGATATTATTCATATCCTTTTCATAACATGGGACAAATGAAAAACACATATGCATGACACACTAGGGCCTGATATCACAATATATGCATTGTAAATCATTTATTGTTGAAATGACTTCTTGCCATGTGCTTCACTGCACTCAAAATCTTGTGTTAAGTTTTTTTTTCTCTGATAAAGTGTTATTTCTCCTGTTACATGCATTACTTACTGTCTTTTTGAGGAAAGAAATGTGACTTATACAATACAAACTTTAATTATTCAGTATTTGAAAACAAAAAGAAAGATGAAGAGCATTTTTCCTTGATAACATTTATGCTTTGTAGAAAGTCCACATTATTTTAGAACTACTGTAAGTTACTCCTAACAAAGTATCTGGTTCTCTGTAATTTCACATTTCTATTGTTACTTATCTCCTCAGCTAGAATCTGAAGTGATTTTACAACACACCTCTTTCTTTTCCTTTTAGATAAGCATTAAATTTCTGTCCATTCAGTAAATGTTTTCTTCTTCAGAACTGATTCTTCCTCCAAGATGCCAAGCCTGCAGGCAATACTTTTTAGTTAAGAATCACTAAGATATGTCACATTGATAAAATTATAGTAATTGCAACAAGAAAAAGCAGAATGGAGATGGCAGTGTTGATATCTGTAGAAGAGTCAAACATACCGTATAGAGATATCAAGCCAGTTTTGACACTTTCCCTTCTCTGTGCTGCCATTACTTGACATATAAATTGCACTTAAAAGACAAAATGTTGCTTACTCCTGTTAGACATCTGGAGTAAGTGAAATAGCCCAGCATGTGTGAAGCCAGGACATCTTTAATTATTTCAACTGTCTCTTTGTGAAGAGTGAAAGATAAGGTCTACATCACTTCCTTTGCAGTCTGAAGGGGAAAAAAAAGTTTGCTGTTCCTTACAAGAAATTCCATACTCCTCTAAGCTAAAGAGAATGGAGGCAATATGAAAAAATTGTTGCACCACATAAGAAAACATTCAGATGGAGTAACAAACAACTAAGCATAGGACAGATTTACTTCCTCAAAATTACATGCAAGAAAACAAAATTATGCATAAAACATACACTATAATCCTACAGACCTTAAGAAAACATGAATTGATATTACTGAGTTAATAAAGCCAGTGCAGTAATTTCAGAATGTAATGTAAAACAACAGCCTACAAAACAACTAGTAAAGTGTGTGTGTATTGGGGGGGGGGGGGGGGTTGTTCTTGTCAACAGGTGAAAAATTAAGCCATTCAGCTACCCAGTATGATTACATCAATTTCTACTAATATGCCCCTACTCCAAGTAGCAGGAACCAGTTTTTTAAAGTCTTGTAATTGACAGGTTTAAAAAGAAAACTATTATGATCCAGAAAACTACCTTGTAAAATTGAAGACTGTCAAAAGTGCACTACCAAGAAACTACAGCTAGCAACACAACTGACTACCTCAGACCAGGTCCCAGATCAGCATGACAGAGCACGCAATCTACAAAGAAAAGAGACACATGGAATGTAAAGAGTCTGACCAGACTAATGAATTTTGTATGAGCAGACTTAGCAAGCCGGGGAAGTGAAATAAAATGGTGGGAAAGAAGGCCATTTAACATCTCTCTGCCAAGCAACACTACACAAAAGTGTTTAACAGACCATAACTTCTCTAAAATATTTACAGCCTTCCACATGGACAATGAGACTCCCTTGTTGGATTCAATCACAGACAAATGCTTCCCCTTCACTTGGTCAGTAAAATGATGCTCCTGGCCAGCATACAGGTGGTTGTTTACTATGCTGACTCATCAAAAAATGAAACCATGAGATACATGCAAAGTAGCTGATGCATATTGTAACGCATATAATTTTTATTCTTTATTGGATTAGTATGTAAAATAATGTTTCCCTTATAATTTCATTTTTAGTTCTCTGTATTTTTGATCTTCCATCTTTTCATCAAATAAAATCTAAGTTTAATTTTTGTAGTTCTTACTTAGCCCACTTGGGAAGACACCAAACAACCTGAGTTGTCAACAAAAAAACTAAACCACCTTTTAAAAATAAGAGACAGAAACAAACAAACAAACAAAAGGAGAGTGCTTGAAGTATTCTAGTTTTCACTAAATAAATACTGATTTCTTTTCTTTAAGAACCAAAGAGACTATGGGTCTCCAATGTTTCTCTGTTAGAAAAGAAATTCAGGGTTGGGTAGTATTCTATACTTACAAGTTATTCTATACTTACAAGTTACATTATTTTGAAATGATCAGCCTAAATCATACAATACTCAGCTTTTGACTAGGAATTCAAGGAAGGAAACTTTAAAAATAGACTTAATCATAAATATTATGAAAAACACATTCAACCAATGCAATTTAGTTTTTTCAGTTTTTTTAATGGAAGCACTTTAAGTCACTTGTTCTCTGTCTTACCTTGCTACAATCTGCAGCAGATATTTAGATATTTGGTAGAAAGGTTTTGATGCCTTGAGAGGCTACCTAGAAAGAGAGGCTAGACAGTGTTAAAGGAATAAAGTAGGTATTTATTAAAAAGGCCTTCAAAGGATATACCTTGGGCAGTACAAGGGGCCCGACTCTGGCTACACCCAAAATGAGCAATTGGGGATGACGTCTCACACTTTTATACGTTTTGTTCCATTTACATATTGGGGTTAATTGTCCAATTACAGCTTCAGGTAATAAACTACGATCCTCTGAGTTTGCTCTCCTCAATTTGCTGTTGTTAATACTTTTTGGGCCTGAAGCTGCAATGGTGTCCTTGGTTCTCAGTTTGGAAAAGGACTATTTTGTCTAACTAAACTGTGAAGAGAATTTGCTAACACTTTATATGAAGGTCAGAGTTATATACTAATGCAGTACAGAATCTGGATAATATGAAACTCAAACCTTAAGGCATCGGTTTCACGTTCACTTATACAATCCACATTGATAAAGGTCACTTTCTCAAGCTCATTAAAGTAATGTATATAAAGGCTTTAAAGTTCTGTTTTTTGCCTGCTTCTCAAACGCTCCTTCCTTACTTAAATGCTGCTTTAAAATGAGAGTAATGCAAGCATAGAGTAACAATTAATAAAAGCCCAACAGTACATACAGTCACAGTAAATTTCTATTAAACTTAGAACTAGTGTGAACAGAAATCTTCCTCCTGGAACACTCAGTTCTGATTCATCTGACTTGGCAATACCAGACCTCATTTGCATATGATTATACATTGCTGGTGGCCAAGCCAGCAGCATAAGGCTGATCAAAAACAAGAATGTACAGAAAGCTACCCTATAATGTCAGTACTCTTACGCAAGAGCTTAATTTCAGTGATTGCACTGCCACTGCCTCATTTCCCTCTGCTTCAAAGCCACTGTGAGAACCATGCTCCTCTATCTTCATTATCAACAAATGCTCTTCCTCAAGGGAGAAAAGAGACAACTGAAGCAAGCACACCCCATTAGCCGGAATATGGTTCAAAATATACCAACAGCAGGAGGGTGGTGGGAGAAGCAGCTTTCTGCATGCAGCTATACAAGCAAACATGTATGACATCCTGGCCCACTTTAGAAAACACAGTAACAGAGACATGTTTATAAGAAGCATTTGTTAGCGTTCATAATTTCTTTTTTTCTTTGTAATACAGAATACATTTATGCTAGGCAAAATATATATAAACCAGGATATAAGTAATATATACAGAGACTTAAGATCTGAGATTGTTTTCCTACATTCTGCATACCACTCAAAACAGCACTTCAGATGTTCGAAGACACTTTTCCAGTAAATGTGCAGAGACAGAACTGGAAAAACATGCCTGCTAATGAACCAAAGCACCTTAGCAAGTTTAGTGCTCTGAAGTAACACTTTAATACACCTTTGAGTGCACAAGTGCAGTCTGTGAGCTTCCGAGGCCATACAGTAAATATTAAGACAAAACTCTTGTCTACTCTTCACTAAGCAAAATTTTTTACAAAGTTGTACAAAAGTTACCCACAGAAAACTGTGCCCTAGTGCACATTGTCATTGTCAGATTCAATAGTAAGATCATATTCACGTTTATCACTTGTTTGAGTATGGGGCTGCCAGTGTGCTTTAAACTGAAACTGAGGAGACGGTTATGCATACTAAATGCATACTTACACTAATACTAGACATAGCTGAAAAAGAGTAAGTTCTGGGCTTTTCCACCACTTACACTGTCACCCATCGAGTGACACGGAGAGAGCTCAGGAGCAGCCTCAGCGCAGCCTGCAGGCCCCGCATGGCAACTCCCCGGTTTCCCTATACACATGGGAATTACCACCAAGCATCCTGCTCTCCTAGGGCTGCCGGGCTGCCTTGCTCCCCGCTACCGGCTCAGTCCCGCAGCAGTCGGGGCCGCAGGGCGGGCTCCGGGGCCTGCAAGAGCGCAGTGCCGCTGCTCTCACCACGCGACCTGCCGCTGCCCGGGCACGGCTCACCCGGCCCCTAGTCCGCGTGCCACACTGCCGCCGGGAGCGGGCAAAGGAGCCGGCGCCTTCCGGAGGTGCAATCCGCACGGCTCCGTAGGCCTCCCCGCTGGCGGCACCACCGCCCACCCAAGGAGACTCCCGGCCTACGGCTCCTCCCTGGGCCCACCCAGCTCCAGGAACCGAGGGCAGGGCCAGAGGCCGTGGAGCCTGGGGTCAGATCCCCGTCGCTCTTACCTGCGGCCCAGCGCGGCGGGGTCCGCGCGGCAGCAGCTGCCCGGTTCCCCCGGCCTGCCCGGCGCCGGGCTGAGGGCGGAGCGTGGCGGCGGCTCCGTGCGGTACATCCAGGCCATTCCGAGCTCCGCCTCCCTCCCCGGCGTGAGCCTCGGTGTTTTCCAGCTGTCCTCAGGGTGGTTTAATAAGCGTTAGTCCCCCATACCATTCTTGCGTTGTATATACCTGTAAGAATGGATCAAGGAACCATCTCTTGGTGACTTTCTCATCGCGAGCATACCTCCTACTTCTGTAGTATTTCCAAACAGCCTACAAAGTTTGAACGCCGACTAGATAACAAACCTTTAGTAATGGCTTTTGCCAACAACCAATTAGATACTATTTCCCTATAGCATTTTGCTGTACAGGCAAATTACTGCTATTACTGCACACGCTATTACTGCAGCAAACCTTGCAAACAATTGCTTAACTTGGCTTTTGCAAGTGAAATAAAAGGGAAGGGGAAGAAAAAGTTTGATGTCATAGTCCTGGTTTTCCCCTTTAATAATAGTTACGAGCTCTACCACACAGCTCTTAAACCCCTAGGGGTGGACTTAAAACTAGATTTTGTTTCTGAAAATGAGTGTTTAAAGACTCAAACACACAGCTGAAGTTTATTAGTCTGATTGGGAAGGCATGGATGACCTCCATACCAAGGCCACATTCTGTTCTCCCTCTAGTCCCAATAATCCTGCCAAGAAAGTTGCAGGTACTCTGGTCTTGAATTGCACTGAAGGGTGTTGGCATTCCATATGCACCCAGACTAACCACTATGCACCCAAATGCTCCTGGAATTTGTGTTCCTTGGAATTCTCAGCTAGAATAAACAACAGATAAATAAACCCCAATGTTTTTATAAGGAATTTTAATTACAGGCTCTGCAAGTCCTTAAGAGTCATAGGGTTTGCAAGATCACAAAAGTGCTCTAAAAACTAAATTTGTAAATTTAGCACACAACATGGGGAGTGTATCTGGTCAATCAGCAGTCTAAAAAAAGGAACCTGGAGTGTAGTTCAGGGTGTTATGATGCTCCATGTTGCTCACAGTAGACAAACTCCTTTGGTTCATGTTGACACCTGCAATACTGGCCTGAGCGGGAATTTTCCTATAATGTCCCAAGGTATAAATGTTGCTGTAAGATCTTGTGAGTTAGTATATCACAACTTTCTTCCAACAAACTTCCTCCCAACAACTTCCTTCTCACTGTCAACTGAGTTTTCAGTCAGACTCTGAAATGGAGTTCCAAGGAGAAAAGGGCAGGCAGCAGTAGGATATTTTAGTATTTAATTAGCTGTAAAATTTATTAACATTTATCACATTGACAGAATTAACATGGTGCAAAACTTTTAAATTCCTAAGCACCAAAAGAAAAAAAGATCTTGAAGACTTAAACGTAGTATTCAAATTCAAAACCAAATATTTGAAAATGAACCTACATTTTTCTAAATCCCCATGATTTTCAAAATTTTGCGTTTTCAATGCAATCATGCTGTTAAGATTTTCTTAAGTTAAACTACTATATTTGATTGCTTTTTTGCAATGTTTAACAAGGCATCCAAGATTTTACATGAAAAATGAAGATACTTTAGAAAACTTGGGCTTTGTTTTCCCGTGTAAGATCTAATTAACACTCTGTAGTCCTATTGCAACACAGAGAGAAAGAGACCATTACAAGCTGTTTTCTCTGCATCATTCTGGCCAGAACATGAAATACCAACATCTTAGACTGTCTGTGCTCATCAGTAGCTTCCCACATCAATGATTGTCAATTAGAAGGACAATGCGAGACAATTTGTAAGTAAACACAGTATTAAAGGTAAAATACATGGAAAACAGCTCAATTTCTATTCTCCTCTTCAAGCTCCTCCTGATTTATTATGCCATGAGTCCTTTTATCAAAAGGCTTCTTTTTCTTGCTATTCCTGTATTCCATGTTTGTACATTGGAAACTGCTATGGTGTTTTGAGCATTAGTGAAGTTATTAAATTCAACAGCTGAAAGCTGAGCAATTTATAGAATATTTACTCATTGTGTTTCTTTGGCTCTCTGTACATGGATATAATCACCAAGCCTGATGAGACAAACATTTTTACTAAATACTCACTTTCCTTTTGCTTTTGAAGGATTGTAGCCATTATTTTGAAAATACAATTTTTGCTGGAAATCCAGAATTACATACAGGATAAAAAACAAGGCACTAATTTGAGAGGGGGCAGGAAGAGAAAAGCACCTCTGAGGAGGGTATGGCTGATGTGGCAGAAGAGCGTTATATTAGGGGGCGTGGTGGGGGGTGGGTGGCACAGAAGGAGTATTTTTATATTAAAAGACATAGAAATAAATATTACATGTTACCATAAAACTTGCAACTTTTCCATCCAAATAAAAAAGTTTAGTAATTTCCTAAAAGATTACTTGGCTAAGTTAAAAACTTTGCAGACCAGTGAATACAGTGAAAATCAACTTAAAATCTACAGAAAAATTTTAAAGCCCATCATTTATTAAAATACCATCTTAATTTTTATATAACAGTGAAAAAAATTAATTTTAAAAAGTTTAATAAGTGTAAAAAGCATCCCTTGATTTACTTATTGGGCCAAATTTAGTTTTTTGCCTAATAAGGCTGATTTCAGCTGGAATAACAGCTATTTAAGCAAGGTGAATTTTGTCCGATGGACACAAACACAGGAAAGAATATGAAAATGCAGTGGGTTTAGAACCTTGTGCATTTCGCAGATCTTCAGTTAGTACCAGCTGTGATTCAGAGCATCTCAAACTATAAACTGAACTATTCAACATGAAAAGACACACTCTGTCCTACACCTTGAGATCTAAAAGTTATTGGGAAAGGGAAGTGAAATTTTGGACCAGTCTTTAGAAAAATTTGCACTTAGTGTGCACATGTATAGGGAGAGGCAACAGAAAATACTTGCCAATGTTGCTGTAGGCTGTTTATTGAAGGTAAGTAAGTTTATCAAAATCAAACTGTGCATTGTTAAAGAGCAAGAGAAGTGATGAAGACATGTCTATAAGTGGACCTGGTTGCTCACAGAGTTGGTGCAGTCTGTATCCTTCAAGGCTCTCAAGTGCAAGCTGGATTAAGTGACATTGTTTGGTCCCACTGATGACCCTGATTTGAGCAAGACATTGGACCACAGCCTTCCTGAAGCCATTTCCATTCTGAGTTACTGTGTGTTCCTATGATCCTTGTTTAACCTTATTGCTTTTGGATTGAATGCATAGCCTATGTTGAGTTTAAAATGTCTGGCAATTAATAACAGAAAGAATAGAATAGAATAGAATAGAATAGAACAGAACAGTTGGGACCTACAGTGATCATGTGGTTTAACTGCCTGACCACTGCAGGGCTGACCAAATTTAAAGCCCATTATGAAGGACTGGGGAATCCTCTGACTGCTTCCCCTCAGGGAAATCCCCAGAGCCATGCCTTGGAAGGCTGTATCATAGAGTTTTCCCTATCTAGGCTGATAGAGAAGACTTAACCCATGATGCTCTGCAGCACTACTGCCAATCTACGTTAGATTGCCTCCCTCATTGCCCAGTTGACACTGCACCCCAGTTATTCATCTCATTTCCGCTACAGGTTCCTGCCCTTTGCCCTGCCCTTTGCCCGCCCCTGTGCCCTCAGGTCATTGGTCACTGACCCCATTCTTAAGTCGTGCAGACCACATAGTTCTGTTTTTTGTCTGTGGTTCCTTTGACATAATGGATGTAACAAACCCTCGCTGGAATATATCATATAAAGACTCTTCCTGTTCCTCTGCTGAGCTATCTGTGGTGTGTGTGTGTGCATGGGCTTGAAATGGCTGTTCTTGTGGCCTTACTCTGAGCAGCTTCTGAAAGAGACATTTCAAAGAAGGCTGCAGCATTTCTATCACCCTGCCACACTGCAACAAAGGACATTATCCAGATGCCTATTTTTGAGGCACCAAAAAGGCTCAGTGTATTAACCACCTCTCTAGAAAGCCTGTGCCAGGGTTTTACCATCCTCTCAGAAAGAAAATGCTTCCTAATGTCTTGTCAGAGCCTCCCCTGATGCATCTTTGAACCATTCCCACACACCCTGTTACTGAATTGCAAGGAGAAGGGCTCAGCACCTACTTCCTCGCTTCCCCTCCTCTGGCAGCTGAACACAGCAGTGATGTTGCCCCTCAGCCTCCTTCTCTCCAAACCCCACCACTCCTTGCAGGACAGGCCTTCCAACTCTTCTACCTGCTTGGATGTCTTCTTCTGGATGTATTCAGGTGCCTTAGCATTGTTCTTAATTTTTGTGACCTAAAATAGCACATAGTTTTAGTCCATGTTTACTTACTCATAACTATGTGAGAAATGCATGTATTTTATTATTGGCTTTTCGCAAATATTAAGATGGATATTATATGAGTTGTCTTAGAAAGTAATGCTGTATTAATTCTCTTAAGTAGTGTGTTAAATATAGTTTTAGGTTATAAAAAGTGTTGAAATAGAAACTATGCTGTGTAGGATACTTTTTATAAAGAAAGGACTTGCAGCAAGATGGCAGTCACAGGATGCCTGAATCTTTCAGAGCAAAAGAATTTATTGCCCTCTTATCAGAAGAAATGAACTTCTTCCCGCCTCAAAGGTGCTGTTCGGAATCAGAGGAAGAAGTTGACGATGACCAGACAGAATCCTGTGTTTGAATGGAATTTATGCATCATGTATGAAGTGTATGAATATGCAACAGGCTATTGTTTTTAAGGGTTAATCCTTTGTTAACAGGTGTCCTTTTTCAGGCTCGTGCTGCCCAGAAAAAGGTAGCCAGAAGTCCGTAACTCTTTGTCACTATTGTCTCATATTGTTCTAATTCAAATTGTCCAAATTATTACTACTTTAATTGTACTAGTATTTTTATAACAATTTTATTACTATTAAACTTTTAAAAATTTAAAAACAAGTGATTGGCGTTTTTCACAACTAATATCGAAGCTAGAAAAGACAGGAACTTCCAGGTTTTTTTTTTCATTCTATTCTGTTTCAAATCCAATGTCACTTCAGTCTTTTGAATTCTCTTGGTTGGATTTTCTAATTTATTTTCATTTCTGCTTTTCAGTATTTGTAACTCTATATGTTCTGTGTGAGTGCTCTTTAAAAACGTCTACAGATGTAGTTTAAATTCATAGAGTTCAAAATGCTTTCCAGAGTAGCCTTTTAAAATAATTTATGGAAGTTTTACATATAAAAGTATAAGTCTAAGTATATTCCCAGCCTTCACCCAAAAGAAAAAAAAAAAAAGCTATCTAGAGTCTGAAAACAAATAAGACAGTAAGTCTGAATGGACTTATACTCAGATTTTAAAAGACTCACAAATTTTCAGTACTTATATTAGTAAACAAATAATAATTTTATTAAGTAAAGGAACATTTATTCGTCTTCTGGAGAGATGAAATAGGAGATCTGGTAAGACAGGTGCACTCAGACCAAACAAGCTCTGTTGGAAGCAAAGATACCGCCATTATATTAGAAGTATTCTGGATCTGTTGCAAAATGTATGTCACCCAATTATCTTGTTTTCTCTTGTCAGTGACTTATCTCTTTGACTGAACAGGATGGAGATCTGTGAATTCAGATTTTCAGAACTTGCGATTAGAAGTCTATTTCTATATACTATATTCATCCATTGTGTGGTACAGCGACAATTATTCAGGCAAGTCTGGTTTTATTTCTTTTAAAGCAAGTCCACTTTAGAACTGGTTTTGTATCAATGCAGAATTTAAGCTTCCTTTGTAGTCTTTTCTACACTAGCTTCTACCTTTTATGCTGCGGATATTCTCTGTATTTAGTGCATTCTCCTCCTCCTAGGCCCACATTTGATGCCATTCACACACACATTCTCTTTTTTATAGATAAAATATTTGCCCTATTTTTTTATTCAACATCTGTTTTCCACAGTAATACACTCTGGACTGCTTTGGTGTTAATCAGTTTCTGTATTTCAGAGCACAAGACAGTTGTTCTTAAGGCTAAGTGAGGGAATAAAAAATTAGCATTTAAAAATACTCAATGAAATTTGTCCTCACAAAAGCAAGTACAATGAAAACCATTTTTTAGAAAGAAAAATAAAAGAAATCTGAACTACTACTAGAAAGTACACTTCTTTTCTTATACTGCTTCTTGCAGAATTGACTTTCTGGAAAAGTTTTTGCTATTTTTTCTTCAAGTTACATATGGAACTGTCAAAAATACATTTGCTGTAAATTGATTAGGAAAAAATGCAAGAAAAATAAAGGAGCATTATGCTTCTCTCTGTGTTAGATGACAGAAAGTAGTCTTAAATCCCTACATTCTGCCACTTGTCTATTGCATTGAACTGGCTTTTAAAAATCTTTGTTACATGTCTTCTGCCATTATCCTTTGAACTCTTTTTGATGCTGTTGTTCCAGGTATGATCATTATTTTTGAAATATGATAATATGTATAATTATTTCTTGTATGCATACTTCCCTAGGCTTGTTTATATGGATTTCTCCAAAACTGAACTTTGGAAGCACATCTGCTTTCCCTTAACAGCCTCTGCGTGCTTGGATTATTACATAACTGAAATTTATTGATTATAATAAAGAAACATAAAACAGGATTTAAATTAATTTTAGGAGTTTTCACACATATTTTTGTGGTTTGGTCTGTTTTGCAATGATGCTTCATTTTTGAAGAAATGCTAAGCTAAATAATTACTTAAACTACATTGCAGGGTGATAATATTTTAGGAGTCACAGTCATATTTTGACCACTGATTTTCTGTAAACATATTTTTTGACCTCTCCCAAATCTGGTTGGAATAGGATGTATAGTTCAAAAAAGTTTAATGTGAGAGAGAGTGATATTGCATAAGAAAAGGTATTTTTTAAATTAAATTAAATTAATTAAATTAAATTAAAAATAAAAATAAATTAAATTAATTAATTAAATTAAAAATAGGTTCAAACCTGTACAGTCCACATTGTGTCCTATTGTCAGTCTCAACAGCAAGTAGAAGAGCACTCACAGTGGTCATGTATTTGATACTATCATTCTGGAGAATGACAAAGTACTGCAGAATGTGTGACTGCTGCTTATCTTTTTGAGGAGTGATTTCAGTATAAAATGATACCAGCATTTCTTTTATGCCACATCCTTACCACCAAGAGTAATTCTGGCTTATTTGTAAATTATTGGCGTATATGTAGATTGTTTTCCACTGAGATGACTTTGTCAGCTACTCACTATACTTCACGGTGCTTTTAAAAGAACATACAATAGAGAGAAGTTGCCAGTGACCTTGATTTTATTTAGAAGCACATAAAAAAAGTTATGCCACAGCTTTGGTTGACTGGAATGATACATATACTTAAATTTTTAGGTTTTCTTTTTAAATGGTAAACAAGGGTACATTCAGTTGTATGCAAGACCAACATTGTAAATAACACAATTACACTACGGAAAATGAAATGCTTGAAGTATATAGCTGTGAAACCCTTAATATTTTTGGTATTGAATCAGCATTACTAGAAATCATCTGCTGAAGCCATTTCATATATGGTAAACACTGAAAAAAGACCCTGTGATGAAGTGAATGTAAATAGTAACTAGTGAATGTAACTAGTGCAGCTTGCACTGGCTCTGGAGACAAGTAAGAGCCCTACTTAAACATTTTACTCATAAGCTGTCTTCTGCAGCTTAAACATGAAAGGAATTACCTAACTTGTAGTTATGAAGTCCATTCTTACTACTCAGCCACTTGAACTTAAAGAAGTGGTCTGTATTTTCATACATGTGGGGTACTGATAACCCAGTAATTTTTCATGCCTCAGAAAAAAACTACAAAAATTGTTTAGATTGGATAATTATTCTAAATAACACCATAACTCCATGTTCCACCAATTTAGATATACACCATACAAAAATTGTTTAGATTGGATAATTATTCTAAATAACACCATAACTCCATGTTCCACCAACTGCTTCTTACATCTCATAAAATGTTTATTTTTTTTTCTTATTTTTGTTTTGTGGGTTTTTTCTGGGTTGTTTTGGGTGGTTTTTTTTGTTTGGTTTTTGGTGTTTTTTGTTTGGTTGGTTTTTTGTTTGTTTGTTGGTGGTTTTTTGGTTGGTTGGTTTGTTTTTTTTTGTTTGTGGGGGGTTTTTTTGAGAGTTGCTGTCAACCAGTAGCTTAGAAGGAGGGAGGTATGAAAATTCCCAGGCCATGACGAATCCTGAGTATTTTGCAACAGTATGCACTGAGTTCTCGTAGTCCACAGTCTCTCTCTGTGCTGAAAGGATGACAATAAATCATAGGAGGAATATTTACAATTTTCAGAATAAACCTAGTAGCAGACCAGCTGTAACATTTCTCATTCTACAAAACCTGCTTTTTAGTATCACCTTTTTCTAGAAACACATGGCAAGGAAAATAAAACTGTCTTTTTTAGTAAGCAAAAGAAGATTTTGATAAAAGATAGTTTACAGATATAAAAGACAGTTTTATGTCTGGATGATATACAGATATCTGTATACAAGCATGTGTACTAAACAATAAACAAGAAGGTAGATTTGAATGTTACAGGTCTGATGTAAAAGGAAAAAGAGTAGTCAAAAGTGCTGATACACGAACTCACTCCATCATGCCTAATTATTGCAGCATATATAATATAATATAATTAAAATGCAGAAAATATCTGCTTATCTCCAAACCAGGGAAAAGACATCTCTTTGGAAATGTAGTTAAATTAAAAAAAAAAAGCCAAGATGTGTGTTCTGTTTCAGCACACAGGAGAAATTCACAGGGAGATTATAAACTCCTGAAAATAGAAGTTTATAATGACAACAGACAATGCTTTCATTACAGTGACAACAACAAAGCCACTGTACTATATACCATCTTGTTTTTGTACATGTTTACAGTAGATACTTGAAGACACAGAAAAGATTCATGTGCAGCTTTTCCATTAAAAGCTGTGACATTCATCAAACTGATAAGTATATTTAGAAAATGAGAAAAGATGCTTGATGTAAATACTGTGCACATTAGTTAACAATGTATAAAGATTTTTAAGTGCACTATGAATTGGAGATGCAAACATGAATGGCTTTTGACATCTCCGTAACTTGCTTGAATGCACACTAAAGAACCGTTTAAGAAGTTGTTTCCAGTTTTGTCTGATCATTTCTTCTCAGAAGGAGTTTCACCACAAAGTTCTGCATCTACTGAGGCCTCTTCAAGAGATGGTTTAATATTAGATACATTAACAGGACATCCAAGGGTAGCTGTACAGATAGAGAGAAAAGATGTATTAGATTTTACACTTAATATCCATGCTAAAAAGCAGAAAGGCAAGAAAAATGCATGTTATCTAGCTCAGAAACAAACAAGCTACACTATCTAATGAAATCAGAAATCCAAGTGAAATTTGGTCTCTAAACAGCACAACCATCCAAGGGCAGACAGTGTAGCGGGCCAACAGTTCAGACTGAACATACTAATGATTGAATGCATCATCATGTTATCGGCAGCTTTAGTCAGAACAGAGTCACAGAGCTCTACATTAGGTGTTCAGAAAACATCTTAGAAATTTAGCCATTTAAAGAAATAAATTTGTCTTACTTGGAGATAGCTGTCATACTTCAAAACCAAAGCTCATGAACTTCAGGCCATAGAAAATGAAACAATTCAGAGGATAAGAGAAAGTAACTATTAACACAGTTTTACTGTTAAAGTTATTTGTGCAATGCTACTGAGTTCTCACTGACCCACAAAAAGATTCTACTTATGTAGGGAATGTTAAGAAAATCTGTCCTATGAAATCGTGTAATATGTAAGGAAGAATTATACTGCTGGAAATAATCAAGTTAGTCACTCTGCCTTTGACAGAATTTACTTACATAAGGTTAGTTTCTCCACCACTAGCCTTTCAGGCAAAGTTTCAAGTGGAGTTGGTTGAATTTTTGCAGGGGTAAATGTATTTAAAGAAATTTTCCTTCCTGAAAGGGGCATCATGTAAGTTGGAGTAGCTGAAATGATGGGGGGAAAAAGAAATCATTAATAATAAAAATATTCTGACCTAAACCAGATGTCAAAAACTGTAGCCACAGGACTGTGTATCCATCCAGCAAAATAGATACCACATTTATACAACCAGCCACCAATTTTTGACTCAAGTATCAAACCCTTACAATATGAAAGACAAATCTTAAAATCTCTTTTTTACAACACAAAGCAACACAATAAGTTCATGCTGTTAAGGCAGAATTTCAGTAATAGGTGCCTTGCCAGAAGAAGGCAAAAAGCATTCATGCTATTTCTCATAGGTTAGGAAGATTGCACCTGAATAGGTTTAAGTCCAATATGTCTATAAAAAGTGCACACAATGCTTTAATCTCTAGTACAGGAAAGCAGGAGAACTAAACATCTATGACTTTAATTGTCTCAGGTCTATTTTCCAATCACTGCTTGGTAGAAAGGTGACAACCATATGCTAGAAGTATGACACATTTTGTTTTTCAATATTTCTTCATCTTGTATACTCTCAATTCTGAACTGATATTGAAGACACACAGAATTCCTAACCAGTATAAAAAGACATTTTAAGTAGCTGAGAATTTTCATATACTTACAAACCTCTCTGAGCTCTTTTTCAGTTACATCAATTTTCTTAAAATTGCTTATACTCTTTCTCAAATATAGGAGGCCTACCCTATCAAATAAGCTGCTGATTAAAATCTAAACTGTATAAAATAATGGGGGAAAATTGAAAAATCCTGTAGTAGAAAAAAGGGTTAAGTCCAAACAGGTAGAATACTGTTGTATCAGTACTTTGATAGGAAACAGTACAAGTTTCTTTCTTAATCAAAGCATAAGTCTTTAGACACTTCCTTAGGAAGAATGATTTTCAATCACCTGACACATCCTATTATGTGGTAAATCTGACCTAACTTTAACCATTTCCAAAGACACAGCACTAGAATCACAACGGGAAATCATTTCCCAGACACATGCACATGGATAGAATTCAGCTGTATTTCCTTTCAAGATCACCTGAACTTTAAACGCAGCACAAACTGCTAAAAAGCTAAGTAATTGTAAAGCACTCTACAGGTGAAACCCCAAGTAATACTGAAAGAAACAGGAAATAATGAAGTTTTAAGTGTAAATGCAACACTATTCTGCTGAGGTTACTGATAGTGCAACATTACAGTATAAAGCTGGGAATGCTGCATGCTCCCTGAAAAGCATTACCTGTAATCCAGCTGAGTATGGACAGTATAGAGAAGTCAATATAATAATAAAGGAAATAAACTAACTATGATTTCATTAAATCCTTAATTTACTACCTCAGCCAACAGAGATGCTACTTCAATGAATTATATATGTCCATACCCACAAAAGGATACTGCAAAATGTAAAATTATGGTTTATATACATTTTCATTTTCTTCAAAAGCAGTATCCTTTTTTTTTTTTTAACAAATTTACTTGCTAGATGCAAACACTGCAAAGATTAACTAAACAACAGTTAAGAATTTAAAATTAACATAATTACAAATTATAACCAGTACATGTCTCCTGTAGATTTTCCCTTGATGGTGCAGCAACAGAAGCAAGAAATTCATCCACCTGCTTCAGAGACAAGGAATTGTGTAGAGTTTCCAAAGGACAAATAGAAGGCACCATCGAATACAGTTCAAAACCTAAAATAAAAAAATAATAAAAAAAGAGATTTCCAAACATAAGACAGGATTTAACGTACTGCATTAATGCATGATAAAAAAGGCTTAGTTTACATGAGCACGTGCAAGCATAAGCTTCTCGAAATCTTGGAAATTAAATATTACAGGAGTTGGAACAAGATGAGCCAGTTTCCAGCTAAAGATACAATACATGGGATACAAGTCCCGTGTACACATGAAGTACCCATGTAGACATAAATTATTCCAACATGAGAACTGTGCCCTACTCCCAAATCAGTTCATGAAAGATAATCTCCCTTTAAGACAAATTTAGCAGATCACTAAAAAAAAAAAAAGGCAGGAAAAGATAGTTATTTATCCTAATCATTCTAGTACCTGGCACAAGACTAAATAGGTAATTCATTCATGCAAGAAAGGAGGATAGCTATTTTGTTAGCAGACAAGAGCTAAAAATGCTGTATCTTCCAAGAAATAAATTTGCAGAACTCATGTTCTGTCATCTTCAGTATTCTGTGAAAATAAACTGTTGCCTTTAATATCAAAGGAAAACCACTGTTAGCATTTTTATATCTTGAGGTTACACACTTTCACTTTCTGAGACAGATGTACACCTACCTTTATGCATTTAAAAACAGTATTGAAAGACTAGAAGTTTCATATATTGGAACAGGTAAGTAAAGCAACCCAAAAATCTAAAAATTTATTGGACTTTGCTTTTCTATGTTAGTCTTGATCATACACTAACCATGCATATCCATATTACTAACAGACTAAAAAGTGTTTAAACACTTTGGCTAAAAAAAATTTGCAGTCCTCTAAAGTGATTCAAGTTTGGTAACTCAATAAACAGCGTTTCATCCAGTTGAATTTCAGAAGAGGAAAACATGTCCATTAGTGTTTTCAACATACAGCTGTGTAACATTACAACTTTGCAATTCAATACTGTAAATTTCTTCTAAGACAATTAAATGAAGAAGCCATAGTGAATGAAATAATGTTTAGAATTTCAGTTCAAGGTACATTTATTAGAGATAACATGACTGGGAACTGTTCTTTCCCATAAAATAATAAGCAACAATGTTCCTGTGATATCCAGTGTTGTCCATTCACTCTCCATCAGTACTATGCATAAAGAAGAAAGATTTCAACCCCCAAATGTCTATACTTATATTTAGACCCACCTTGGCCATATTCAAATTTTGGGGGCCATTGCTACAGATATTCAACCAACTGAGGTAGACTTATGTCAGCTTCACTTAAATTATAAACAAAATATTCCATTTCATGAAAATTGGAGTTTTGTGTACAAAAGAAACACCACCATACAATTAATTTCAATTCTTTTATAAAGTCATTAGCTAGCCTTCAGTGTAAGCACTAAGATGCTTACCATACATATTAATATCCTACATAGCTATATGCATGCATGTAAAGCGCAAACCCTTTCGTTGCCTTACAGTAAAATGTAAGATTTCTCTTTTCCCTGACAGAAAAGTTCCTATCACTTGAATGAAAATTCTTTCTTTCTAATTTTGCAATTAATGAAGTGTGACAATGTCAGGTTAACTTTTTAATAACTATTATTGTTATACTGCATGTTATAGAGAACCAGAGAGGAATTCCAAAATGCACTTTAAAAGAAAAAAGAAATAAAATTGTCTTGTTTTAGAAATTTCCCCTCCAAATTTTTTCATTAAGTTTTGACAGTTCTGCTGTCAGCTAGTCATATCCCAGAATGTCACTGTAGTATCTTTATTTCTAAGGGATATGGCTTAAAACATAATTGGGAATTCTACGTGTCGTGTTTTATTTGAATATTTTCTGACAAATATTATCTGATGGTATAAGAAAAAAGTTTTAAATTTCATGATGAAAAAGCCCAACAGTATCCCTTTAAGAAGGCAATTTCCTGTACACTAACAGCCTTTGATTTTTGCCTGTATTTATTCTTAAAACATCAAAAGGCAAGCCAATGAAAGGGTTAACGCAGCATCTCAAAAAGCCATCCCTGCTGTCTTAAGATTCAAAAACTGTAGAGACATACCACTGGAGCCTAGAAATTCCACAGAGGAAATGGACCAGCACCTAAAGAGGTGTCGGTGTTCTGCAGAGGCCCAGAAAATAAGGTATAGCACTTTCAGAAGATACTTGTTTCACCATGTTCCTTGAACTAAAGATGGGGTGGGGGGAGTGGGGGTAGTCTGAAATGAGTTAAGAGGGTGTGATAACAACATAAAAGTAAGAAAAAAACAGAGTGAAAGGGACAAGGATAATTAAAATGATAGTCCAAAGGACAGACGAAACAACATAATAGGGTGTTATGTTAGTAGAGAACCCCTGGAAACTGCAATATACTTAGGGTTCATAGGAACTCATACTGCATGCATTAATCTTGTCAAAGATGTGTAGCAAAACTACTGCATTACATGAATCAGAACAGTAAGTGTGATCGATAAAAGCTATTTAGATCCTTTTTTTTTAAAGAATAGAATCACAAAAAGTGACTTAATGGAACAAAAGGTAATTCTATTATTAGCCACAGATTCTGAAATGCAGTTCTTACTCTCTGACCTTGTATGTTTTGGGAGTATTGTTTGGTTTGAGTTCTAACATAAAAAATGGACTTCTGACTTTTCTATTTGAGATAAAACATTAGATTTGTCATTTTAGACCAAACACAGTCTTAAAAAGAAATTTAGCCTTACTACAGTTTTCCTTTATAAAGCACTGCAGTGCAAAAAAGCCACTATAGATTTAAAATGAATGTAACAAAATACAACTCTGCTTCTAAGCAAGGCTAAACAAAAACTCAAGTCTTTTTTTTTAAACTTTTTTCCTAAGCAAATATATTTTGAATCTAACATGAAAATACTGATGATTTCCACTGCAGTTTCAATATCACAATCACTGAACTTAGCCAGCAGTCATGCACATTTTAAAACTGCAGTGAAGAAATCTGGAAAAGCTACATTCAGGTCCAGTTGGTCCTGAATATATTTGGGGCCTATTCAGTCATGTAGAAAGGGAGGCGCAAAATATTTTGCTGAGGAAGAAAAAGACATACCTCTGTCCTGTGTGTTAAACGAGAAATTTTGCAAACTGAAGACAGTTAACTCTCACTCTTGAAGCTCAAGAGGTCAATGCTGCTCAAGAAGTCACAGCTCTCTTGCTGTGATTTTTAGTGCAATATTTAAGTAATTTGCACATCTGATGAACAGAGAAGTATGATAAGGTAAAATAAATTTTTGTCCCATAAAAAATATAGCAATTTAGCAGGAACAGAACCAAAGCTTCTGCTTTAGTTTTTGTAATTTAGCATCACTTCAAGAAGATAGTCATAAACTCCAGCTGTCAATTCAGTGACTTATTTTAGAATGGGCAGGCTCAGAGAATCAGCTCAGCAGGAGAAAGACAAAGAAGAAACAGCAGCTATCAAGAAGTGTATGTTTAATAAGATCAGATTTCATTGTCTGTATCTTGTACCATACAGTCTGATCACACAAGAACTTCAGGAGAATAATTTATTAGAGAGATCATGATTAACAGTAGTACCTAATTTTTTTTCGCAGATTTTTCTAAGTAATGAATTTTGATGTTGTATTTATACTAATGAATGGTAAAGAAAGTATTTAGGATATCTAATGATTACAAATATATTTGGAATTGTGCTTGAAGTTAGGAACAACAGACGGCTGGATGATACTGTACACCCCGTATTTGAAATAAAAATAAAAGGGATGAAGCAAGAAACCTTTTGTTTTTGATTTTGTTTTTAAAATAAAAGCAAAACGTACCATTGGTTGGGTGTCGAGCAAATGAGATAGAAAACCTTTTAACAGCAGAACCGCGTGTGGTGTCTGAGAAAGAGAAAAACAGGTACCTGAAATTTGTAACAGCTACCAAAAGTGAGAGATTTTAAAATAGAAAAGGAAGAAGAAAGGAAAATAGAAAAGATGAGACGGTATTAGAAGTGAGTGGCATGCAGAAGGGACTCAAGAAAAGGGCTAAAATCTAAGTAGATGTTAAAAAGAAGAAAATTTGGATTGTTGGTAACTACCAGATGTGTAATGACGTATATGAAAACAAGCAGAATGAGCTCGTGATTCTGGCATACAAGGTTATGCAGGTTAGAGTTGAATACTGAGAAGTGAAGTGGGGGGGAAAACAGCATGAATACTGTTTCACCTCAGAGTTATGAAGGTGTGCTTTGGTATCTTTACATTGTGAAATCTAGTGAGCGAGTTTCTTCTCTATGCCAGATTATCCAAAACTGAGAATCTCCTGCTCCTTTGTAATCCAAACCCCACGAAAAAAAAGTCAGGAATCCTAAAATTTTCACCATCAGTATTTAACTTATTAGTTTATAACTTCATTCCTTGTATATGCTCCAAATAATTTAAATTCAAGATCAATTAGCAGTGATAAAAAACAGAGTTTAAAATTATTAAAGAATTTAAAAACAAAACTTTCAGTTTACTTAAAAAATGCACTTCCTGGAATCTCCTGGCGCACATTACAAGTCTATGATCTGGTGTTCAATTCAAGACAAACAAGAATTAACTATGCTATTAAGTTAAACATAAGCAAGCTATGGGCAATAAAGAAGCAATAGAAACTCATAAAATTAATACTAAGGCCAAAGATTCTAGGATTCCATTAAAATCTTTAGAAGTTCAATGTGGCACATGGGTAGTGCGTGCATGTGCTAGAGTGTGCACATACCATCTATGAAGCCAGAAGAAGTCAGCTTTTTACGATGCGTACGAGCATAATCCTGTAGGTTAGGTGCACTTGAAGAACCCCCGAGCACTGAGGTGCTAAACAGGCCCGCACAGTGAGACCCTGATGGGAGTTAGAGAAAATACATACAACAACCAGGTGTTCGTCCATTCACATTGGGGATGCATGCAGCATGCAAGCACATGGCTCTTACCACACAAAAGGCAGCTTTTGGCAGTGCCTTGGACAGGTTCACAATATGCTTGTAATGTCAGAGTGGGACTTGTAGGCTGAAACTATCATAATTTATTGTGCTTCTACTCATGAAACAGCACACTCTGATATATGTGCAAAGAGAGGACTGGCTTTAACAAAATGAGTTCTTGTCCTGTTTTCACTTTTGGTAAAAAAAAGTTACCAGTTAGCATCAATGTAAACATAAACAAAACAACAAAACAAAATGAAGATGATGATGATAATGATTGATGATGATGATGAATTGAAAGTTGTGTATTTGAATACCTGTATTCCTGAAACAAATATAAACTGGAAAAATGCTGCTCATTGCTTTCATCCAAATCAACCTTTGAGATGACAGGCTGCTATGAAGTTCCACAGACTTAGCATGTGGAAATAATTCTAACCTCAACAAAATCTTAAATTGGAAATACTCTATTCATATTTCAGCTACCATTATTAACAATGCTACAAACTGAAAAAACCTGAAAGTTTCATCAAGTTTAACTTGACTTTCTTTCCTGAGAAGACTTTTGCACAGCTCCATGCAAGTGACAGTACTTCGTTACAATCATGCATTCCTGCCACTAGAATGGGAATTTAAACAAATCACTGACAGCCACAGATAAAAATATAAAAATAACTTTTGTAATCATCAACCATTAATGAAACTTACATATAACAATGAACAAAATGGGAAAAAAAGTTGCAAGTTTTTTCCTTTACATTTTACTACTAGTTGAAAGGAGAAACATTTTTTCACTCAGAAGTTATCTTTTACATTTTAGATAAGTAATGACAGGGGTTTTTTTTGAAAACCAGCAATACTTCCTTTCATTACTTATAACAGTCCAATGAGGGGAAACATTACTAGCACATGTGACCAATCAGCCAAAATACACTGGTGCCTGGTCTGTGGCAAAAGCCTTTCACAACAAATATAATACCTTAATCTACATGGAAATCCATCAACTTCCACAAGCCATATTGTGTCACACAAAAGAATATTCATTTAACTTAAACAAGCACATAATAAAATCCAGGACTTCAATAAACAAGAGCACCTGATTGTATGCATTTTGCTATGGGAAAAATATAATGGGAAGAAAAGTACCACAGAAAGATTAGACATACAAAAACCCCATATCTTTGCAAATAAAGGAAAAGCTACTTCTAAGTTTATGCATCTAGGTGATGCAGTTATTTATACTTATTATTTCCCATGAAAAGACACAGAAAAAAAAGCAATATTGATTTACAGCAGTGCATGATTTCATTTTTTTTTTGCATGTGGATCATGTGTACACCTATTTTAATAAAGCAATAGAAAAGCACCACTTGAATTAAGAGAATTTTAAAGAAGCCTTTGAATTATAGCATGATTCATACTAATGCTGAAAGGAAGAAATTAATTTTAGGAGAGGAGTATGTGCAAAACCCCATATATTATCAAGAAACTTTATGTTTGTTCCCTATGCCCCTCCCCTCAGAAAAGTATCTTCACTTTCATCAATTGCCAACAATAGGAAACAGAAATTTTAAAGAAAAGTGTTTTAATGGTTTCCAGAGCAGGCTGCTTTAATCTATAATATTCTTGCAAAATCCAAAAGCTCAATCAGAAACTACATTATCTTAAAATTCTGCTTTATGTTAAAAACAATCCTGTGTAACTGTTGTGAGCAGTACAAAATCAATAGTATGAAGGGTGTCAAACAATTTGTTCTTTTCAGTTATAACTTATTTTAAAATTTTGTTGCAAAAAAAATTGTCCAGTCTGTAGGCCGACACTCAGCATATGTTATTAATAACAAGTACTATTGGGTCCTGTTAACAAAAAAGCTATTCAAAGAATATACAACTATAGAGAACAGCAGGCAGATGAAAAGCTGATAACATCAAACAAAGTTTCAACTGTAGGCACATACCTAGACCACTCTGCTTTTGTTCCAGAATAGTTCTTGGTGTTCTTAAGTTAGTATTGCTTTCTGATAGGACCTGGATGTAAGAAAAAGAAAAATAAGGGAAAGTAGAACAGCAGCATGAAACATCCATTTAACTTGATACAGCAGCCTGTTTCAGACAGACAGGTGTTAATAAGCTGTATGATAAGTGTTAGTAAAAATATGTAAAGGAAACATGAGAGATCATGCAATATCCCCTTCTGAAGGGAGTCCATTTCACATATGAGTTCCTTGCAATGAAGTGGTGCAAAGCAAGCATTCAGAATGAGGAAGGACGCAGACCAAGACTAATATGAGAACAAACATTTGAGACATTTTATTTCATTTTACCAAAGGCACTTTCCTAAACTGCGCCTGTATTGAAAAAAGGAGGGGAGGGAAGGAAAGACAGACAAGCTATTGAGGACACCATACAATCACTGACCATGCACAGGCTCAATCAGTATAATCTTCAGATGCTCACAGCCTTTGCTGATATAAACTTTTCCAGTGTACATAATTTCAGAATTTTCTACAATAAATCATGAAAATTTTCAAACTAATAGGATATGGTTACAGAACACCATCCATTGTCCTACATGTAAACAATATCTTGACATTCTGAATAGCTTTAGATCTTCACTGGTACTTCCAAAACATTTACTGTTTCTTTTTTTCCCTGCTTTTCCCTCACCCCCCATTACAATAAGCAATCTTCAAAATATTGTATGAGTCAATGGATGATGTACCGTGTTGGGAGTTTCAGATACCTTCAGATATAGATGGCAAGAATTATTAGTGCTAGAGATTTTTCCCCGCAATAGTTAATACCAGGCCACTGAAAATATGATATATGCAAAACAAGTCTTGAATAGCAACATGAAGTACCAAATAAATTATTTTAAATTGAATCGGTTGCAATTATTATATTTTTTTAATTTACCTACCACCAAATTAAGCAATGCTGGTTTTAAAGTCTTAAAGGACAACTAAACCAAAGCATAATTCTCTTTCATTAGGAAGTACACTAAGTCTTTTTTGCTGTGGTAACATTTGCAATTCCTATAAAGAAACCAAATGTTTATGAAAGCGTGTAACACATTCAGTGGAAAAACATGCACTTGGTCTTTTCCCCCCAAACATTCTTGGCACGTAATTTTAAAAAGTGTAAGGTATTGCTTGAAACATAATCCGTAACAAGGGATTAGATGTCCTTAAAGACAGTTGTTGCTTGGAATGCATAAAATGTTTAATGAAGTAAAGTTTAAAAACCTGTTGCCATGAGCCAAAAATACTGGATGTGAAAGCCAGTGATTTAGGGGAGACAGGGGAAGAAGTGATTTGTTCCCCTGATCTGCGTCTTCGACGCCCAGTACCCACACCACTGGTGTAATGCAGCCAGGTACCAATACACTCTGGGCTAGACACACTCAGGGGGCTCTCTTCCTGGAAGTGAGAAAGGGGGCAAAAAACAGCAAAGCATGCAAAGTTAGATTCAACAGAGCCAAATGAACAGAAAAGAAAAAAAACCCAATCTGCTTGCACCCTTTTACATACTACCTTTAAAACTACCAAACAGCGAAGAGCGAAGAGTAATAATGCTATATTAGAAAGTTATCAGTTTCACTCTTGTATCTTCATAACTATATCCTTTACTACAACACTTCAATCAAATTTCTAGTAGACTAATATTAGATATGAGAGAAAACATTTGTTATCAATAATTGATTCATAATTTTAAGAATTTTTCATATGTTGGAAGCAGAACTTCTGTTACCCTTGACATACTGTTTAATAATTTTTCCCCTCCTAAGTACATTAAACTTTCCTATTTATTACTTAATAGTTTCCATTTCTAGTCTATAAGCTTATCTGAATGCTTAAATTTAAATTTAAGAATTTCTTTTGAGACTTTACAGCTGACTTACTGATAGTAGCACCAAATTGACTGGTAGTAGTTTTCCAAACTTAAAAATGTCCTAAAAGTTATCTGATGCTGGACACCTTATCAGGACTTCAAGGGAGTGTCAGGCTAAGCACCCCCCCCCCCATATCTACATCATTACCTATCATTAGCAATAACATTCTTTTTAATACAGTTTGCTTCCCAATGTCAATGAGTTTTACATTCCTGTTTTACCACTATAACTCAGCTTTTTTCTTTTCATGACTCAGTCACAGTTGCATTCCTTCTGTAAATATTGCTGACTATAATCCAGATTAAAATTTACATATAATCTCACACTTGACAGTGTCCTTTCAAATTAACGGACATAGGTGAAAACAGAATTGTCTTACAGGAGGAAAAAAAAAGGGGGGAGAGGGGGCAGGGGAAAAGAAAAAAAAGGAAAAAAAAAAGAAAAAAGTTCAAGGCAGTTGCAGTTTAAGTTGCAGTGACTTTTTAAAATTGATCCAAAATACTGTTTAGTTTAAATATTCCAAATACTAGTTTTGCAGATTTCAGTAGGCCAGATGGAACTTTCTATATTACTTATAAGAAGTATAAGGTCTACACTGTATGTTTTCTCTAAATTGGCTATTTCCTTCCAGGAAATAAGCAAGCTCTGAATGCTGAAACACATCCCATTTTAACATATATTATCTGCACAGTCAGAATCTGGCAGTTTGTGCTTCTGATATCTTGCGAAAGTTAACTTCCATATAGTTTATGAAAATGGTTGAAAGTCTGAAGCTATAGACTTTTAAGCTGTGCATAAGTGAACTCATAGCTAGGAGGGGAGTTTGCATGATCATTGCAAAAAACAGCTTTTAAAAATCAAAAATATTGATGTTGTGAGCATTTGTTTATGAAAAAACTTGGTAATAGAAAATGTAAGACATTAACATTTATTATGTCTGTTAATTTATGGAAGCCATGTAAAGTTATACAGATATCCTTACAGAAGGGAATCATGCAACTTTTTCTCTCCATACTGTCAATAACCAAGTGATTTCCAAATCTGTAATACTTTTACTGCATACAGACAATTCATTCCCACCACAAACATGAAAGAAAAAGCTTTTGGTATGAATCTTCATTTCTGATGGTTTTAAGCAACTGAAAATGAGGCAATAAGATGCTGTTAGTCTGCTTCTAGCATTAATATCACAGAAGTGCTTCTATGTACCATCTGAATTTCCACTCAACCATCCCAATGGTATCAGTGATACAGCTGTGCATACACCCCACCTCTGTGACATTAAGCCATATCTGTGAAGCACACCTAGATGTCATGGCTTACAACACAGCAAACTATATTGTTCAAGATGTTACCTACAGAATTCATGAACAAATGCCAGTCACTTAAAAAGAAAGCTTCCACTTTATCTTTCTTACCTTCAAAAGCTTGACAAGTGGAGTCACTTTCACTCCACATGACAGCAAATACAGCAGAAGAGGTCTCATGTTCTGCACCTCCCCATCCACCCTAATACCTCTGCTGCCTTTCAGCACAATCACCCTGAAAGTTTGCTCAATTCCCAGTAGTAGCTCTCTTGTAAGGATGAATAGAAAAGCAACGTTTGTTAGTTTGTAGATGTAGGTTTAGACTGAAAGACTCTTCATTTCAAATATCAACTTTTCTAAAATAGCTTAAAAAAAAAGGAAGTAAGTCTTATCACAATAATAATTAAAAAAAGCATCCCTTCAGAGGAATTATTGCCATGGAGGATTTCCCACTGAGTAAGGGCAAACCTTCTGTGAGATGTATCATGCTGGTTCTGTATAATCAAAAGCAGAATGACATTTGGTTTTGTTTTTTTAAAAGCAAGCAAAAGTTAGTATCTTTGACAGAAATTATCTGGAACACAAACACTTACTTCAACAGAACCAATCTTCCTGGATCTTGGAAGGGGTGACTTTCTGTGTATGTGAATTGGGTCTGATACCATTGGCTTGAACATCACTACTGATCGATCCGTTTCATCTCGTTTAGGAGCATGTACTTCCTCATCACTATCATTTCTATGAGATGTTTTCTTTGAGCCTTCATTCTACAGAAAATACATAATTCATTCTTAATTTTTATGCACACCTTCAAACATGTAGACACAAGTGGCTATTAAATAAATGTGCCACATAAAGGTAAAACAGGCTGATTTTAAAAATACAAGATGTAAATCACATATTTTGCTTTGCTCACATTCCTTTCTCAAAAAGCAGTTATAACTCCACTTACCTGACCATGTATCTTGGAAAATATCAATCCTTCCTCAACAATATGTATTCATAAACATGCCATACTACTTTATTAAATATATCTTCCAGTTCCCAGAATATTATTCATGTGACACTCTGATGTTGATATCACTTAGAATATTTTGTATTTATAGTAAAAATTCTGGCAAAACTTTAGAACATTCAAATTGTCTGTGTCCTTCACCTCAGTGCCCATTCAAAATAGAAAATATTGGGACTACTTATATTTACTGCATGTTTTTCTACCAAAAGAAAAACCCACACTTGTATTTTTTACATAACAATTTTAAAGTGTTTATTTTAGGTATGTCCATATCCAAAAAAATCTAAGTTTTGCTTTGTAGAAAAGCATAATTATTACCTCTCTGGAGGCAGGTCTGTATCCATATCCAGATGGTAAATTTTTATCTTCTTCACAGCCTTTCGCTCCTGGACTGAAATGCAGCTCTACATGAAAACGTTCTTCTGAAGAAAGTTCCTGAAGTAAAATAATAGGCTTATACTTTAACAAATAGCTCAGCACTACTAATTTCTGAAGATATTTATCCATTTTTAAATACCTTGTTTGGATCCTCATAGAGCATGATAACAATCTGTGTCATGTAATTGAGTTCATTGACCACATTTAAGTAATCCATAGCTCGTTTCCATTGTTCATCTTTTGATTCCTTATTGAGAAAAAAAATCAACAAGTAAAACTCAGCTATTTTCTTTAAAAATGATTTTTTTTAAAAGTGATGATTTCACTTTTCCCCCATTTACACAGATTTTCATAGCAGAAGTGCAAAGCTCATCATAGTTAAGGAAAATGCAGAGGTAAAACGAAAAAAACTAATTATGAACCTCCATGAGTGACTTAAAATTGCTGATCAAATGACTGAAAAGTGAAGAGCAAACTTTTCATGCTATTTCAGTGTGTCTTTCATGCTTTTTCGCTAATTATGATATGTAGACAGAGGCACTGTTTTCAATTCTTCTGATGAGAACTGCTAATATTGCAATAAATTCATTTCAGCTAATATATTGTGAAAAATGTTTTTAGATATTACACTAACAGAGATATCAGCCAAACAGAGTAAACAAAGCTTTCTAGTATATAGAAGAGGTGCAACCGTCACATCACAAACTACTTAGATGAACAGTCACCTTTTTCATGCTGTAGCAAAGAAACCATTTAGTAACCCCACCTTAAGAGTTCATCAGACTTAAAATTGGAGTGCACCTGTTGTAGCATGTCACAGAGATTTATAAGTGCTTTTGCCATCACTGAGTTTAGTCATCCATTACCAGAAGCAAGTATGTCAATATGACAATTTGAAAAGCAGTGTATAAGTCAAAAGGTATCTTACAAGCAGATGTGGTGCTGTATGTATCTACTCCAAGAGCTTAGTTTAAGTAATTTCTGAATCTGGAAACCTTGTCTTTTTCAGTGTCAAAGACTATCAGATGGAGATAATGCACCACCTTTGTAGTATTCTATAACAGTACAGGAAAGTAAGAAAATTCACTGTACACGAGAAACTTTGTACTCTATGAGCAGTCTTGAAATTAGGTAGGGATGTTTTGACAATATGTCAATGGACAAAAATAGTAAGCCAGTGCAAAAGTAAATTCAAGAGAACCCTTAATCATAACTTGAGAATAAAAGTTGAAAGAATTATTGGTGACAACAGAAGACAAAAAAGAAGTATCTGGCCTTTCCACATCTATTTGTGATTCTAACACCTACAGCCAACGGAACACAGCATTACATTGATGGAAATTAACATGCTAATTAATGTGCAATTTGCAGTATGTTTCTGCATAAGTAATAGAAAATAAAGTGTTTGAAAACATGTGATAAATTTCAAAGACACTTAATGTTTCAAAACAGTCAGAGGAAGATTCAGGTTCCTCTCAAAATATCAGGGCTTCAACAGAGAAACTTACATCACATAAGGCACCATAACGAAGGGTGGATAACAGAGAGTGGACGTGACTCTCACTGGTGAAATACAGCCGGGTACGAACATGGCGTTCTGGGGACATAACACCCCTGGAGTAGCTTAAAAAGAAGAAAATGTTATTAGACTATGATAAGATGTGCCCTTATTTTTAAAATAGCTGTTAAAAAAAATTATATTTTCTAATTTCCGTGAGCTAAGAAGATTCTTCAAATTTGAAACCTACAGAATAGCTCTAATTTTTATGGTAATTAATGTAACCATGTAAAGAAGTAACTGGCTTACAGAGGGTGAAGCTTATTTACAGTGTCATCATCTTGAGTTCTCTGAAGGTCAGAACGAATTTTCCTGACTAGAGGAGTGCAGTAACCTTTGGCAATCTCCAATTTCTCAGCTTTTGAAATACCATATTCCTGTGTAAAAACAAACTGACTTTTAAAATTCAGTTAAAGATTAATATGCCTTCTAATTCAAAGCTTCTATATTAAAGCAAATTAGTCATCTATTAGTTTGCTCTGGCTACAAACCATTTAACATTTTTACTACTTATGATTAGTGATGTAGCTTCAACTAACAAGCAATTTGCCTTTTTGCTGTTTGACTTGATATAGACAAAAAGTTTTCCTTCATTTGTTAAATCAAAGAAGTGGATTTACCTTCTGGTATGATAAAGCTCTTCTTCTTAACCATAATATCTATGGAAGCATTCTGCCTTCTTGTCACCATCTCCATCTCCTATCCTGTCCCCAAAATGTTGTGTTTTCTAATTTCTTTTTTTTTTTCCTTTCTTTTTAACAGTCACTAAAGAGATATATTTCGTATGTCTACCTTAGTTCGGAGTAAACCACCCCAGAGACTTCCATTCATGTCAAATAATCACAGAAATTATATTTATGTACAACTCAGAAATTACTGGTGATATTAAATGTTGTAATATCATCAATATTTAAAAGTATGTTCATCCAGGAGCTTCATACTCTGTGCTGCCCATGGTATGAAAGTTAGAATGGATCTTCTTCTTACCCTAGAGAGTAACACAAGCACTGTTCCTTTGCATTATGTAGGCTATAAAGTTTTCTTTGTTTTTCTTCCTTCAGTATGTGTCCTCATTTTTACCTGCTCTTCTCTAATTTTCTATTCAAAATTTCAGCTTAATAGACCTACACACAACAATGCATTCTAAGCATCACTACTATTTTTGTCTTTCATGTCAAGGAGTTTGAGAGATGGGGGAGGAAGAACTTCCTTCAAATGCTGCATACAATATGGGTAAGCACCTCTTACAACACTGTTCTGTAACTGCAGGGACACTTGGGGAAAGCTTTAGTCTGTTCTGTCCTGCTATCACAAATCAATTTCATGACTTGCCACCTCCAAGATTTTAGAGCTAAACAAAGTTTAACAGCTTACAGAGCATGTAAGTTTAACATGTCTATTTCTGGCCTGAAAGTCTATGAAATTTAATGCGTACATTCACATCATGGACTCTTACAATTATGAAAAAGCAGAAAGATCTTTTTAAATTAAAATTGTTTGAAATTAGTTAAATTGCATAGATTAGGATTAACATCGTCATTTGGAAAGAGCCCAAAAATTAAATTTCCATAAATTGTAGAAATGAAATTAAAAGCAACTTAAGAAAACATAGTTATTCACAAAGGCAACTGTTAAATCTATGATGAATGGTGAAGATGAACCCTTTTAATTTAATACACTGCTGTAAGGAAGGAGGCATGTTCACACCCTAAATTTCTAGAAAAATTCATCCTGAACACAGATTAATTATGAATCAAATTTTTCCAAAAAATCCCAGTCAGCTTGCTGCTGAAAAATACGAGATAATGTTAAAGGCTTCTATTATTGCAAAATGTGGGAGTTTCAAAAGAAAATACAAAGTAGACATTTTCACGAAAATTTAAAAAAGCATTTATTCTACACTTTCTTCTATTTAATAACTGAAAATGCTTACCTGAGGAATCACAATGTCAGCTAAAGCCTTTGAAAGTCTATATAATTCCATTGTGTTTTCTAATTTTAAGGATCCATTGTGTTGTACATCATATTTTATACAGTCATAAATATCAGGAATTTTGCTAATATCGTATCTTCCATTTTTTGTTTTGAAGTCTTTTTCCAGCTTGGCCCACCTGCGCAGCATCAGTTCTAGAGTTTCACTGTGGTACAGCTGAATATCTGGAAGATGTATATCTTTTATAAGTAATTAAGGCCATCCAAGTAACAAAAGGACATTTTAATTACATAGTAGTAACAACTGAATTACAGAGGGATCAAAATAAGTTACTATTAAGAAGAAGGGACAGCAGGGCATAAAATAAATTTTAGTGCTGAAAGCATCACAATTACATAGCTCCACTATGATAGTAAAACACATTGCTGCAGAAATGCACCACTGGCCCTTAAATATAAGATGTACCTATATAAATTAGCTTTAGTACCATCAATTTTTCTTATTACTTTTGTGGAATGCTGAGTTTCAAATAACTAAGACAAGAATTTCTGCAAACATTGGAATTTCTGAACACCAAAGAGCCCTTACCTGCAATACAACCACATGTTCCTCATGCTTTTTATTTCAAAACTAAGCATATGAAATCAGACAGTGAAAAAACTTAATCATTGGTTGACTGATGTTCTGCTAAAAGTAAGTTTAGTGTAGAAGTTACATTACAATTCTCCTTCATGTATGTTAACTAGAGAAACTAAATACAAGCACAAAAATGTTTCAGTACCTGCAGACTTTGGGTCTTCCATTCTCTGCCTGATCTGAGAAGTCAAACTCTGTATCAAATAATAGACCTTGTCACATGTCTTTACAGGATTTTTAATAACCTGCATTGATTTTATCAGTGAGATGCTTCCAGATGGAGTGAGCTGCAATTTGAGATAAACATAAAATTAAATGAACAGACTAGATTTGATGGTGAGATAAGATGAAACATGTCAAAGATACCAAATACTGGAGAAAAAGAACTCAAGCAATGAGTTCATAGCAACTCAATGTTGCTATGAACATTTTTAATAATTTATCAACTATCTATTACCTTTGAGGCATTAAGAAGATTCACCAAAACATGGTACCATTTACTAGAGATTCAAAGGTTATAAGAAATTCATAGAGCAAGTAATTCTATGCAGTAAATGTGAGTAACTGCAAGAACTTGTAAAACCATTTCTTTTATTCCACGACAGGAAAATTGGGAAGATGTTTAAAACTTCGTATATACTTAGCAAGCTTCCATATCTTCCTTTCAAGTAACTTCTGTATTCAAAAGCTTACAAAAGTAAATTCTGTTAGAAATGTTGTCATTAAGCTACATGCCTCACAAAATATTTTTTTGCTCTATAGGAACCAGATTCACAATACTAACTGGTAACTTAAAAAAAAGTTTGGCTGTTCCTGTCATAGGTTTTTGTTTCTACAGGACTGCAGGACACAAACACAAAAAGAAAGCCTTTAAATGCACATATAGCTACAACATATGAGATATTCTTCAGAACTGAATGACTTATAGAAATGGTAAAAGCTACAAACTATCACCAATGAGGTGAGTGTCACTAAAACAATATAATCAATGTACATGTGAGGCTTAGCCTCATTTATTCAGAAAAGTCTGAAGAATTCAAAGTGACCAATGACATGAAACAGTAATTTATACACAAAACACACACTTATCTGAACTTTCCTCAATTTCCTGAAATGGATAGAGTAATTTGGATGTGGAAAACTTCTGCTCTCTACCTAACACTAAGCAGTTCCTATCTCCCTATTATGAAGTAAATAAAAAAATTGATTACTTATACATAATAGGGAGGAATGCACAGGAATAAACCCCAGACAATTTTCCCAAATCACAAGTAAATTAAAAAACCTCCACAAATAAATGAACGCCCCCCAAGTTTTTATTGCCTTATAATCCCAAAAGTTAGTAACTCAGTGACAGAAAAGGCACTCTATTAGTTCTAGCCAATTTTAAACCTTTTATCTATGTAACAGACACCAATAAATCCTTGCATTTTCCAATTACTGTTGAATCCACTGCTAGGAGTGGTTTGCATGATACTTTATGTATTTAAATGAATCCACAGGGTATATACATGCAGGGTATATTATTCTTAATTAATTTGCTCTCAGTAATTTTTCAAAAATAGCAGTTTAAACTTAAACCTCATTTGAGGACTTGTATTTAGTTGTTATATGAGATAGAGTATAGAGACAAGCAATTGAAAGATAAAGAAGTTCTTTACTATAACAAACAATACATTTAAAACCAGAAACAATGACATGGTCTGTACTAAGGCAACATAAACTATATTACTACGTGCTAATTTAGCATGTTAATGAGATATTTCATTTCACTGAAAGTATTCTACTGGTTTTCAGTATCTTAATATTCTAAGTAAAAAAAAAGACCTTGCCATGGATCAGTGATTGAAACAACTGCAGCAGTGTTACACCACACACTGTCAAAGTAATGATTAGAAAAAACACAAACAATATAATGTCATTCCTTCAATAATTAAAATATTTTAATGGAACAGTGAAAAAGGTTTACAAGCGAGATCCCTGTTCATTTCTACTTCAAAGTTTGTAGCTATTCTGATTACCAAAATTGCAGGATGAAATATCTACAGCCACAATTAGTACAGCCACCTTTGCACTTCAAACTATTTGCAAGCATGCAAAACATTTTGCAAAACAGATACATAAAATCACTGCCTAGTACTTTTGCACAGGGATTTTCATAGTTATTTTATTTAATGGGAAACTAATAGTACACTAACCTTATCATAGTCATCAGCAGTAAATTCTCTGTCTCTCTGGAGAATTTCATGGAGCCTTGCTTTAACACGATGTTGACAGCTGCTTAAAGAATCACTGTCACTGTCCAACAGACCATTCATATTAGCACTTTTTACCATCTGGACAAGAATAGGAGTCAGCTCTCCTTCTAAAGCCAGTAATCCCTGAAACAAACAATACCATTATTCAGGCAAATAGATGAAGATGAAAAAATAAATATCTTTGAAAGAATGCCCAAAACAAATTTAAATTCAAGATGGTCTCACTTGGCTGTAGGTTAGATAAACAAGGGCACAATGCCTATACTTACAGAGAAATGGGTCCCTATATACTGCTAGTCTGCATGATTGATACAGATGGTGCAACAGTGATGGTGACATGCCACAGACAATGTTCCCCAACACCAGCTCTTCGGGTCTTGGATTGTAGGGAGTGCAGGTGCCCTCTCCCTGACGCTGGAAACAAGAGCTGCCTGACTAGTGGGTGACATCCTTTGCTCAAGGACTTGTGTTACCAGAGAGGAGCTACGGGAAGGGTTTGCAAACCAAATAGTATCTGGCAGGATAAACAGCAGATAGGTAGGGTCTTACAGAGACGCTACAGAGGCAAAACCCCAAGCCATGTGAGTCACAGGACAATCAAAGGCCTTGAACAAGGGGGGAATGGAGAATTCCAAAATGAAGAAGGCTGGAAACTTTTGTGACTTTTCTGGCAATGGAAGGGCTCTGGAATAAAGAAGGGAAATGGTGTGGTGTCTCTTCAAGCCTGCTGACCAAGGGAAAGCAGGTCAGATGGTTGAAATATTTCTGTACAAACATATGCAGCATAGAAACAAATAGAAGACAAGCTCTACAAGTCTTCAGACTTCCTTTTAAGTTAATTCACATTAGAGAGATACTGTAGAATAGTGACATGAATGGACTTTTGCTGTAACTCTAGGACCTTTTGGAAGCTTTTAGATATCACAGTATCATGGTAGGCCTCTATTACAGATCCCCCAATTTAAAAGGGGAAATGGATGAAACCTTCTTAAGACAAGTGGAGAAAGCCACCTAATTGCAGGCCTTTTTTCCAAGAATACTCTCAGCCCTGGTACCTCTATGGCAATATTGCAGGGGACAAGCAAGCAAGATTTCTAGAAAACGCCTAGGAAAATTCTTTCACAGAGGTCACTGATGAGCTATTAAGCACAGGCATTGCCCTGGACCTGATACTCACAAGTGTCAGGAACGTAAAGGTAGATGGCAGTCTTGGTAATTGAAATCTGATGTTATAACAGATCCATGGAGAAATAAAGAAGACAAATACTTGCATTAGAGCCCAGGATTTCAAGTGAGCAGACAGTTCACTTGTGAGAGCAGCTTGTTCACAGAATCTTACGGAGAAGAAGACCAAAGTGCCTCAGACAGGGCTTTTTAATTAAAAACTGTCTTCATCTGCTCAAAGAACTTCAAATATTTGGCACATTATTTGACACTATTTCACACTCTTTGAAAATACCTTTTTCTAATAAACTGTACATCTCTCCCAGACTTCAAAAGAAAACACAAACCTGAGAATATCAGAATTTTAGAAATGAAAATACCACTTCACATTGTACCTTTGCAAAAGCTGCTGCAGTCATCTGAACTCGTCCCTCATCAGAAGCATAGATTTTGAGATCATGTCGGTAAGTGCTATGTAATCTAAGTAATCCACATCCAGGAAATCCAGCATAATCTCCTACCAAATAAACATTTTGCTCAAACTCTCATCTTGCACTTGATTATCTTCAAAAGTGATTTACGACACTCAATTGATTTTTTTTGAAAATTATTATGATAATTTTCTTTTTACCTTGTCCACCTGGATACATACACCTGAAAGCTCTTCCAAGCTCCTCTGCTTGAACCCTGCCTGCAGGGGTCAACTCTCCTCCCCATTTTAGAACCAGAAGCAGGGATGGCTCATTTCTTCTATTATCTAATTTTACACAGGGAGAAAAGCTTAGTATTTAAGTATATTGTTAATTTTTTTTTTCCTAATTAACAAAAAGTTTTTGGTCTATGAGAAGCTTCATCAAAGGACCTCTTCAACATTATGAATCTTTAATAGTATTCTAACATTAAGGACATATTGACCTGGTGAACTAAATGGGCACTTGAAATAGAGACAACTGAAATAATAAAACTATAAAGAGAATATATGTGAAAAATATTTATCATGAATCTGAAGCAAAAAGTAAATCAAGACAGAAAAATTAAAACAAATTGGATGCTAAATACCCTACAATTTGTAAATGTTTTAAAGATAGTAATTGTTGAGTGAGATTTTCTTATACTGGCTCAAAAACCATTTTGGTGAATCACTGAAGTTTCTTTTCATGTTATTCTTCTGCTGCACAAGAGCAGGGTTAGAAGAGAAGTTTACTACAGAGTTTTAGGTGCACAATTCAGCAGATTAAAATACTGTGAATATCTGCTAACTATACATTCTTTCAAAACAGAATATTCCCTCTTTTTCACATCAAGACATGTTATATCAGTAGTCCATGACTATTTATATACACATAATATTAAGTGGTTAGCTACAAAAGTAATACAATACCTTCCTCTTCACTGGAAGTCTTAGGGCAGCCATGAGGAAGATATGTTAACTGAACTTTGCGATTTATGCCTGAAAAATGCCCATACCTTAAGCAGGAACAGGGAAAAATGAGGAGAGAAGAGGAAGAGAAACATTTTAATTATCTTCCTCCAAAACTGCCAAAATCCTATAAGAGGATATAATAATTCTCTGTTGGTCAATGATTTGTGCATTTGACCAACATTTATTGAAGCAGTCCTTAGAATAAACATTAATTCAACAAGCATAGAATTAGCAGAAGTAACAACTATGCTGTAATGAAACATCTTAAAATACTATTTAATTCTACCTTTTACAACACTGAACATAAAACTGGAACCCCCCTCCTCCCCCCCTGCCAACAACAAGCAGTATTGGACATGGCACAAGTAATTTATCTATTCAGATCCAAAACTACAGTGGCTATCAGTATCTAGAAACTGGTCTCACAGTGTAGATGGCTACTGGTTTTATAGTCCCATTAAGTTCTCAAGCAAAATTCAGTATTTAAAACAATTATTATAAATTTCAATAATTATTGTCTGTTCCCTGATATTTTTTAAATTAAAAATTCCTATTACCATTTCCACAGTCTAATATGCCAGATCTTTAATAAACCTTGAAGCCTTTTGTTTCTGTTGTTTTCTTTACTTTGTTGGGGTTTTAAAGGTTTTTTTTTTGTTGTTACTAAGTATTTCAGACTTAGTATACAAAGACTTATTTATCTTCAATCCTCGGAGTTTGCTGTAAATAGACAAGTAAGCATGGTGACAGTTCTTACTGGCTTTATCAGATGTCATTATGACATACTACAAGAAGCAGACCCTGCTTACAAGTATTTTCAGTTTAAAAACAGGCAAGACAAAATCAACATCAACAAAAGTAACCTTGTCTTTTTGAATGTATACTGAGACGCTAGATACAGCAATAAGGTAAATGAAAAAGTCAAGAAGAAAAAAACCAGAGTGATGAAAAAACATGTTTGAAAAACATGACATCCCTTCTCTTCAAAAACATTGTGCTTGAATTATTATATTATTATGTGTTTGATAACACTGCAATCCACACAGTAACTGGTAGAACAAGTCAAAACAGCAGATATAACTTCATTGCTATGAAGCCTGAAAATTAGATACTTACATTTCTAACACAGTCTTTAGCTGTTCAAGTTTTGCTTTACTTTCTTCAATTTCAGAATCATTGTTTTGCCCAAGTTCTACAAGGAGCTGCCTTGCTATATCAAGTACTTCCTAAAGGAAGGAAACATAAGATTTAATTAAATAAATAGATTCTACTTACAAAATATTACAGTAAAAAAATAAAGAAACTTGCCTGCAACTGTTTTGGTTTTTTCAGTTTCAGTTTTCCAGATTTATATCCATCACATTTTTCAAAGAGATCAAAAAATCTTTAAGATAAAGAAAAATAACTTAAAAATTCCATTAATAAAATAAATTACTACTACTTGAACAAGAGATTCTTGAAGAGATCTAAAATTAGTACCTTTACAGTATTTGAAAATTAGGTTAAAACTTGTAGTACAGAGGTCTAACCCAAAACCCAATGGGTTATTCAAATCCCATCTTCCCAGAAAGTTTTCAATGTATTAGGGAAACAAGAGCACCAAAAGTGACTTAGTCAAAAGCTGATTCATTGACTTGCTAAGTATTAAAAAAAAAAAAAGATTATATTCTATATATTTGAATGATATATTATTTGAATATGCAGCTATATCAATACCAATCTTCAAGAATGATCCTGAACAGAAGTAGGGACCAAAACCAGCAAATGAGCAGTCCTACTCTTCTTCAGCATGCCCTGAATGCAAGAATCTAGTCCCAAAAGAAATAATTCCTTTTTACTGAAACTCCACCTAGTTCCAGGTCAATTATGTAAGTTGTCTTATGAATGCCACATAAAGATGCTATCTACCAGAAATTTAGAGTCATTAAACTTTGCCAAAAATTACTAGAAAAAGTAATATCACATCGCATATCAAAATAGTTATGATAAAAAGCAGAAGGCAGAAACCATAGTCTAATGCAGAACCAGAAATATTCTCTGCTGCATTATTTTTAATAAAATAATGCAGCAGAGAATATTTAATAAAGACATTTATAGACACAAATGCATTTTCCATAAAATCAAACAGGACACAAGGCACAGCATGTGTTGAAGGAAATCTGCACAAGTAAGTTGACAGTCCTGTCAGAAAGAGAGGTGCATACTTGCAATTATTTGTAGTATCTAAAACTGTTAGATTTAGAGGATAACAAAAACAAAAAACAACTTGCAATTGTGCAATTCCTGGTCAATTCACTGCTTCCTTAGCCCCAAAATCCTATACTCTAAAATATGGGAAATAACTTTTACCAAGATTCTCTTTACCTCTGATGTTTTACTTCCATTTTCATTTTTTGCTTTGGTGTTCGATCCCCATGGCGTATTACAGCTATAACACATCTAAGCTCCATCCTGAAATTTCAAGGGTTGTATTTCACAAGTCTGTACACAAGGGTCTTTTATTTAATATTAAACCAACTACAATCAAGACAATTGAAAAAGTTGTAGTCATTTGACATTAACTACAGAAGTGATGGAAATATATGCAAAAATATAAGGTTAACTGAAAATGATGTCAGGTATAAAATATAAAAACTGATTTTAAGACTTTAGTAACTATAGAATATCTATTTGAAGTAGTTTTTAAAACAAAAATTTTGAGGATCATTAAATGAGAGAGCACATTTATTAGAAGCACATATTAAATTGGTGCTGGAACAATGATTAGCAGTGGAAGCTATGTATAAAAGACACTAAACTATAAAATCTGCTGTTCTGTACTCAGCTTGACTAAGGGTGAGAAACTCTGACTGCTGATATAGCAATTGTGATTCCTTCCTTGTTTTCAGCACACAAAACAAGCACTCACAGACCAACGTGGGCACACCTTGCAAAGAGAAAAAAATATTCACACAAAAGTTACATAGGGAGTTTGCACAATTTAGGTGTAGGTACTATTTTCTTACATTGTTCCAGAGGTGGTTGGCACAATAGGAATGTCTTCAGCTTCCAAAGGAATTGACCATGGTATTTGAAATTGGGGAGCAAGTTCTCTCATTATGATATTTCTAAAATAGGAAGTTAAAAATAATAAAAAAAACCAAGTAAGTTTAAAGCACAGCTTATACAACACATACAAACTCCAAACAGATTTTATATATGCATTTTTATTCATGTAGTTTTAGAATACTAGCAGCCATGAATGTATAACTGTACATATTTTTCTTTTAATTGCATAACAAACACCACTTAATAATTTTGAGCTATTACAACTGCTACAGGAGCATTAGACTACTGGCCCTGTATTTGTAACAAACTTCAGCATTTGAGCTCCAGTTCCTAAAAGTTCCTCGAATAGGAATTACTCTTGTCCATTTATATATGCAGACAATTGGCTTTGCTGCCTAACTAAAAGTGCCTAATAATCACCAAACCATTCTCATCAAAGAGTTAACTGCTATTTTCTACCAGTAGTTTCTGTGACAAAACTGGAAAAATAGGTACAGTCTCTCATTGTAACTATAAAATGACAATGCAGTCTCCACCTCAAGAAGGATGGTACATATAATGTTCTGTTTCATAAATGTTTCATCAAGCTACACTGAACTTCAGACTAATAGCTACGTAAGAAGCAGTAACACAGACGGGAAAAAAAAGTCCATCTTAAAGTAGAATAAGCCAAAATGTAATTGCTAAAAACCTTCAAAAAACTTGCAAATTCCTTAACATAACAAAATTGCAGACCATTAGATCATGCAAAATTCATGCCGTATCTCATCAGTGCAATCTTACTATAAAGCCAGTCACAATGTGCTTAGCCTACTTTAAAGACAACATTTCCTTGGCATAGAGTTCCATATCAAATTCTATATGATCCCTCATTATACTTTTTTTTGCCTTCAGTGGGAGAGACAAGATGGTATGATAGAAGACGCCATGATTCTATTTTAGTTTGGTTTTACAAGTATGAAATCCACAAACATACAAGTACACACCAGCTTCAGATTAAGGACAATGTACAGCAATTTGGACGCATTAAATACCAGCAGTCACAACCATCCAGCAGCACTTCACTAGTTGAAAAGATCTCAGCTACCTTTAAGAACTTAATCTTGATTTCAAAATACTTATTCAGTTAGTTGTAAGCACTTTTAAAAACTCAGGTGTTTGGAATAATTTTAGGAATAAGGAATTTAGTTAATATTTTTTAATTGACTTAGGATTCTCTTTAAGGATTTTTTAATTGTTTAAGTTAGTGACTTTTAATGTGATATTTAATTTTAAATAAATAATTCATAATTAATAGTAATGAGAAATAATATTAATAGTAATAAGAAATAATTCATAGTAATAAGTAAACAAAAATAATAAGAAATTTGACAGTACATAAACTACAATAATATGCAGGAGGTTAATAAGCAAATCTGAAATAAATCAGGAAACTCTTACCCCAGTATTTTAGCACAATCATCATAGTATTTCATGGAGTTTTTCACAAAACTGAAGCCATTCACATCACAGACATAGGACTGTCCATTAGCACGTAGCAAATCAAAACCACAAACTGTTTGCTGTTTTAAAGAATAAAAGTTCAAGTGATTTAGGATTGCTTATTCTACACAAATTTTATATTTTAACCAGGTATTCATCTGAAAACATGACCAAAACATGTCGTCACACTTTACACTTACTACCTTATGTGAGTTCCATGTTAGGTTCACCCACATCATGCAAACATCTTCCTGTTTTTAACTTTTTATCTCCAACTTGATTTTATCCTTCCTGCATATTCCTAGTAGTATTAGTATTGAAGGTCAAGTACACAGGAGCACAAACTTCAAGACTCACAGCAACCACGGGCCCACAAGTCCCCCTTTCTGACAGTGGTTTCCCACTACATATGGTTTTTAAGGATGGCAGGCAAGAAATTACAAAAAAAAAATTGAAAAACCATTTTTGTTAAAATTTCACAAGATAGTTTTGACATTAACAATATTAACATACTATTGACATCATTAGTAGAGAATACTAGAAGCTATTTCAACAGGTTACTTCTTAAGATCTCAAAGCCCACTTCGCTGATAGAGGTGCACACCCTACAGAATGCCATCACAGGCACATTCAGGTAAAGGAGACAGACTGAAAACCTTCCTATAAAACAGGTAAAAGGAGACTAAGGCACTAAATGATGTTTTGAACAAAAGAATCCTTGTAACTATACAGCAATCTTAAAGTGATACAAAAATCAAAACTATCAAATTAATACCAATTTATTCAAGTAAGCTTACTTACTTAATCATGTAAGTACCAAATTAACAATGAATCTATACCCGATGAAAATACTATGCAACAGAAGTTACAAAAACTTTATTGGAAGTGTGTTTTGCTAATTTAGAAACTAGTATCAAAACATGTGAAAATATTATACACAAACACTGTGGGCTAGCAAAACACAATAGCAACATGTAAATTCAGGGAACTAATGCAACACGAGCAACTTATCCAGAACTTTTCAATACATTAAAGGAAAAATCCTTCTTGATTAAAAAAAGATGTCATATAGAAGTTTAACTTTCCACCTTCCTAGGAGTTCTGCACTAATTACCACTGCTGGTTCATGCACTAAACCCCTACAGAAGTTTCATGTAGCAAGCAATTAATTAACACTAAATGTTTGATCAGATAGGAAAGCAATCAGCTTACCTTAAAGGCAAGGCATACTTTCCAAGCAATTAACTTCTCTCTTGCATTCAGGATGACTGGGTATCTCACTTCTTTTCCTTCGCTATCTCGTTCTACTTTGCCATCCAGAGCTGGAGACTTCCGGGCCTCAGCATGAGCATAGTCTGGACCTACTGTGTACACCTGTATTGAAAAACAGGAGCTCTTGATCCAGTGTATTGAAATGATGTTGCATAAATTTGCAAAATGTATGCAAATAACTCAAACGTGACAACAACATCAAAAGATACTAGCTGCTTCCGTCATTGAAAAGGTCACACTAAAGTATCTTCCTCAGTGGCATTCTCTGCCTTCAGAGAGCACACATCATTACTGACAGCCTGGGATAAAACAAGAAAAAGAGTAATTATAAAAACTCAATTAATAAAAATTAATTTCTCAGTTATGTTGGCACAAAGATGTAAATGGTTTCTTCTCCAAAACATCTGCAGAACCTGGAGAACAGGTTAATTTGAAAATTATTTCAGTTTACTTTCAGAAATCTGGCCGCAGGATTAAGTTATTATCTTAATTTAAAAAGTATGTTTACATTTTAGATAGGACGAAACAAAGCAAGGATCTGCCCAGCTTTAAGACGACAGTCTTAAGATGACAATCTTAAAAGCTGGGCAGATCCTTGCTTTGTTCCATCCTGTCTAAAATGTAAACATACTTTTTAAATTAAGAGAATAACTCCAGCCAAGAGCTTGACAGAAAAATTGTGTTATCTTTCTACTGCAGTTTTGATGCTCACTGAAGGGTTTGGGGCATATGTTGGAAGAGATTTGTCAGCAGCTCTCAAAAATAGGCTACAGTTTTTTTAATTAAAAAACAAACTCCAAGCACTGATTAAAAAAGTATTCAGCTAAAGCAGATGAGTGCCAATACTGCTAATTCAGTGAATTCAGGCAAGAGGGTAAGTTAAGTGAAACTGCCTAATATAATATTGATAGTCTTGTTAAAAAATCCATTACTTATTTGGAGTATTAAAAGAGCACTGCTGCTTGATGACTACACTTCAACTAGCCAGAATAGTCCCTAATCCTCAAGCCATTTGCATCACTTCTTGTTGCAAGAATCTTTGTGAAAAGTTTGTAAAGCTCTTACACAAACATCTGTAAACACATATAAACTTCTGTGCAAAGTGTTGCACAGAATAACCTTCAGAAGAGTACACCAGGGCATTTTTCTGAGAACATGGAAAGAGTATTCCCCTCATGCACCACCAAGTGATACCAAGAAGCTGACTGCAGTTAATAAAAGGGCTTTTTGGATTAGACCTCCCACTCACTACACTTGCAATTTTTTGTTTAAATATGGAGATCTCTTATGAATATTGTAAAACATTGGTTTCACATGTTTTGAAATGGGCTTAAAATAGCCAAAATTAAAGGGAAAGGAAGTAATCTTCACAGATGGCTGGTTTAACACCTACTTTGTTATTGCTCGGTTTTAGCATTCTCTCATGGTACCTAATACCTCTGGTTAAGAACCTAAATGAAAGAGTGAAAATTATTATAGATAAGGTCCACAAAGGTTATTTTCTTTGACTCCATAAAATTTTAGCATGTAACTTTTGCTTATTAATTAGCATTCTAAGATCTACTTCAGTCAGATTTCTTTGTAACCTTAAAACTTCAGATAAATTATCTAGGCAGAACCTGTTAGCATGGGAAAGAAGATGCTGCTCTGGCACTAATACAATACAAAAAACGAAAGACAATATATCGGGTAGCAAGCCTCCAGCACTTGATTCTAACAATGCAAACATAGCTACTCTACATTACAAGTACCATGTTTACCTAGAATCAGAATTGCGTTTTTTACTTATGAATTGTAGTAAAACTCAATTAAAATTAATCCTTGACCAAGATTTAAAACTGACAAGCTCTTTGAGCACTTGATTGTTCCAAATATAAATAAGAATGCACAGTTGTCATACCTTCACATCAGTTCCATCTGTAGGCATGAATTCCTCATAAATATAGGAGCCTGTTTTCCTCACACTGCTTTCAGGAGAATAAACACTGCTTCTGCTGCCAATCTGAAAGGTGTATTTTTTCCATTAAAAAACTCAAAGAATACTGCTTGAGAAACTTTGAAACCACCTAAAATAACACACTTGTACTAAGAAAACACTTCATGTACCAAATGAAGCAAACTTTTGACCATTGCCAAAAGATTTTTATAAGATTCTAGAAGTACATTAATGGATTAAGAATCTGCAGTAGCTAACCATCTACTGCAAGAAACATATGCCTTCATTCAATCTATATGTTCTCCTGAAATTTCTCTGATCCGCCACCATTCCTAAGCAAGTAGGACATGACAGAATTACTCTGCAATCCTTTTAGACACTTAAAACTTTTCAATAGCTTTAGTACCATAATTTCACCTTTCGAAAGAGCCTCTGGCTTCCACCCCCAGCAGATGTTGGATAATAAATATAAACATTGTGGTCCTCAGCACTAACTGGCTTTTCTACAAAGGGCTTCTGGAAAATTTCTCCATTCACTTCCACATGATCTTCTCCTTCAATCAAGTTGCATTCTGAAGAACAGTGCAAAGAATAGAGCTGTAACAGTACACTAATGGCATACAATTATTAAGAGATGTACATTAATTTGCAGTTTGAAAAAATAATATTCTATTATATCCTTGTTTCTCTGATTTTTACTGACTGCACAATGACTGATGATCACATGCAGTATATTTTTGCTGTACCATGTCTATATTATGTTATTTAAATACTATGTTCCGGAATTACTGTGGATTTCCGCATTGTCAGATAGGAACTTGTCTCCTGCAGGTGCGTAAGATGGTATATTTGAAGTGTTTTGAAGAGAGGGAAGTGATATTTGTCTTCTTTTTTCCAGTGCCCTTTCCTGAAATATCAGGGAGCTGGCAGGTGAATTATATACACAGCGTGGTGTTAGATGCCACAGCCATCTTCCATAGAGTTAGAACTGTCTCACACTGTGTGATAAATGCACCCTGAACATAAAATTATGTCCTCTGGTATCAGCAATCAGGAATCTGGTATTCAATACTGGTTCACTGCAAGCAGCAGCTTTAATTTCCCTTTTGAAGCATAAATGCATCCTTTTTTCCGTAGAGCACATGGAAAAATAACATTTTAATGCAAAATTCTCTTGACCTGTCATTGCAATCTCTTACTGTTGCTTAAAGTTTTCATTTTAGTAGAAAATGTTCAGGTTTTTTTGCAGGTACACAAAAAATAGATTCCAATTTATATTTATAGTACAGCATCTGCAGATATATCTAGAACAGATTTCAAATACATGGCTGCTTATACTCAGAAGGGGAAGAATTCAATAGACTGACTTGTTTCTGTCAATATTACTTTCCAAAGGAAAATTAATAATAATTGTGGTTAATATAATATCCTGAATGCTGCTCTATTCAGGGACATATTAGAAGCTCAGTTTGAGTAAGGAGGCCCTATATTGTAGTTATTCTATGATGTCTGTAAGATGTATGGTGTCAGAATCATACTTCTCAGTTGCATACTTGTAACGCCTTTGGCTGGGATGGAGTTAATTTTCTTGACAGCAGCTGGTATGGTGCTATGTTTTGAACTTGTGACAAAAGTCTTGATGTTTTTGTTAATGCTGAGCAGCGCTGACACAGCCTCAACCTCTTTTTTTTTTTTTTTTTTCCACATACTGCACCCCACAGCCAGTAAGGTCAGTCCACAACACACACTTTAAATGCTGGTGTGGAAATCAAACCACAAAAATGAATTGTCTAGGCAGTAGAAATTTAGTTTTCCACTATGTCCATACTGTTCTCCAGTGGAAACAGTGAGATGCTAATTTTTCTCTGCTCTTTTTACCTTGGGGATTGTTTGGATCACGGTTCAGAACTGCATAGCGAGGAAGTAAAATTCCTTCAGCTTTAAGAATACCATAGACTTCTCTTCTAAAGAAAAGAACATGAAGAAATGAGCCAGCAAATCCTGCAAATATTTGCATTTTACAATCAAGGAGGAGAAAAAAAAAACCACTTTTTTTTTTTTTTCAAATCACACAGGATAAGTTTACATATATAATACTCTATTTACCAATATAATGCTTTAAAGGTCACTGACACAGCTGTACCTTTGCAGTGATCTCTTCAACATCAATAAAAATGCACTTTGCAATGCCATTCCTTTTCTATCTGGCAGTGCAACAGACATTTGCACAAAACAATTTTCTTGTTAAAGGAAATTTTCAACTGTTCAACTTTATACAGAACAGTTACTGAAGGCATCCGAAATAGCAAGTCTGCTCACTGTTCAGAAGGTTTCAGTGTTCATGTATTTTGCTTACTATTTTTTAATTAATGTTTGCTAGGCATGACCTTAGCTCCAAAAGAAAATTTGCTTTTAATAACCACATGACCTTTGAGTACCAACAACTTCTGTTAAGTATCATCTTTACAGAAAAAAATACTGTAAATGACATGAATTCTACAATTATCTGAGCTTGTAGAGCTGCTATACATACCTATCCCTATATGTATTTTAAGAGTTTAAACTCTTTTTATTTGCTAAGCTTTAGAAAATTGTACCAGCAAATTTCTAACTTGGTAAATCTTCAGATACATCAATGTAAAAACAGCAAAAGAAAGAAACACACCTGAAGACACATTCCAGGAAACTATGCATACGTTAATAAAGTGTAACATTCGCTGTAATTTTATTTAAACTACTATACAATCATGGAATCATGGGATGGTTTGAATTAGAAGAGATGTTAAAAATCACCTGATTCCAAACCCTCCGCCATGGGCAGGGACAATACATTGGAACTGTTGCTATGCAATAACGACAAATTTTTATAGTCTCTGACAAAAATGACTTTCTTTAAAAGGTGATTAGTATTATTTACCTGTCTTGTATGTGATACTGCATATTCAAGTCATTGATTATGAACGGATTCCTGAGTTTTGCATAAGCTACTGCTTTGTCCAGTGGAAACCCTAAAATGTTTATTAAGAAAACAAATTAAAATTACAAGACACAGTAATTTAGTTTACTAGTAAAGAGTTTGAGCCTTTGCATTACATCACTGTTTCCACTGGCTTCAAATATATTTACCAGTGGGACAGCTATTCTTATATTGTGTCAGACAAGCAATGTAAACAGTATCATTTAATAAACTCACACTTTAGAAGTCAGTTGTATTATAGTAAAGAAGAAAAAAGAATCACATCCTAGGAAATCCAATAAAACTCCCAGACAAAAACCCTAAAAGGACTTTCAAAGAGCTTAAATAATTTAGATGGCACAAGTATTTATGGTATTATTACAAGATTTACCTTTAGAGTGAAAAGAAATGAGACAGTCGCATAAAGGCCAATTTTCTACTGGCTCATTCAAAATAACATCCTCTTCAAATATCACCACAGTTATATACTTAAACATGGAGAGGCGTTCAAGAATTTCTTTCATTGGTTTGGACTTCGATTTCTTAGCCATTGAACAAATCCCAACTGCAATTTGTCTTTCTGGTGGCTGGAAAGGAGGCAGGGGCAAGGGAAAAGTAATTTTTATGGGTTCTAAATTTTACAAACACAACAGGGTTTTAGCAGCACAATACTAGAGCAGGTATTTTCTCTTAAAATTCACATACTATCATTAATTTAGTTTTTAATCAGGTAAATTGCTAGCAAATAACAAAATGCAGCGTAACAGCATATCACAGTAAATCCTAAAAAAATGCCTCAAGAGTGAAACTGTTTAACAGCTCTATATTCCTTTTTTTGAGTATTGTTACCAGGAACAAACATGATCAAAGGCTAAGTCAAGAGTGTCGGATCTGAACAAAATCATATTTATGGCTTACTCTGAAATTAACTAGTAATTGATTTTTCAATTTTGTCATTTTTTAATGTCTAATTAACAGTCACAAAGCCTCTCATCACCTAATATTACAAGTGAATTATGAAAAGGAATATTAGAAAACAAGAAACTACTTTTCTAGATTTCTGAACTATTTAGTGTGTAAACAGTTTCACTTTTTTTGCATACTCTATATTTACTTTCACGTTAAACTTTCAATAATTTTTTTCTGTCAGTGATATTTCTAAGGGCAACCTATGGCCAATCTATTCTGCTCTATAAAGGAAACAAACAAAAAAACCCACAGAGCAATCCTTTAAATCAACTTACTGCTTTTTGTAAACCTAGCCAGCTACCTTCCCTTGCCAAAATAGGCTCACTGAATTGAGATACCTGAGCTGCTAATTTTGCATTGCTACTCTGCATTTCCAAGTTACTTTTAATAATGGGAAGTGCTTTAGCAATGCTGTCTTGCATTTAAACCTTTTAGACAAATTCACAATTAGTGAAAATGTCATCTGTTCCATAAAATGCAATGTTGCAAAAGGAACAAACAACAAAGAGTTAAAAAATGACATGATGACTAATGCGTAATACCATTAAGAGTTTGTCTTAAGCAAGCTAAAAATCGGTGAGCACAGTGCTCAAAATACAATTCAGAACACTTTATAGATAAAATAAACTAAGGTATAATTAAGATGAACTTAGCATGCACTTTCAATATACCAAGACAAGGAAAGAAAAACAAAAACAAAAACAAAACAAAACTTAACTCTGAAGCAGTTGACAGCACACAGAAGAAAAATTCCCAATAATTCTTTTGCTTCCAGCTATCCAAATAAATACAACAGAGGCTTATGCCATCATGAAGTTCATTCCAATCCAAATCAAGTTTCCAAATGATGCACATCAACCTCAGTTGCCCTGAAATTCTCTAAAATTAAGCACATCTACTACATAGTTCAAGGTATACATAATTTTCTGATATTCTTCTTTTCCAAACATTATGGACATATCATTATCTGAATATGAACAATTTCTCAATTTAGAACACCATTTCAGTACTAGATTTATGTGAGCTAATGCCATTTTTGAAAAATAATTAAATATTGAAAAATATTTTGAAAAAAAAAATTTTATAAACCACTTTTGAAAAAAAATTGGAAATCAAAAGTAATGCTTGAGAACAAAGAATAGTGAACAAGTGCTCCTACAGTACTTACAGAGTCATACTCTTCCTCCTCTTCTTCCCCATGGTCATAGAAGTGTTCATAATCTGTAGATCTGGCTGAATCCAATAATCCTTCTCCATCTTCTCCACCCACAAAGAATCTGGGAGGATCATTCTCTGTTGCATTAACAGACATGGTTACAAGACCTATAGAAAAATCTATGTAAAAATTGCAGGCACTCTGGCAGCTGAGATCCTGGGCATGTTTCCTACTGACACAGGGACACCAAAGTCCCCTGCTCTTTGATGTTGCTTGTGCACTGTTGCCACTGTGATTGCGTTGTTTACCAGGCACTGTTTAACTTGTTATCATCTGCTCATTACTGATCAGAGTTGCTGCTCCAAGAAACCTACTGTGCTAGACAAAAAAAAAAAAAAAAAAAAAAAAAAAGACACACTTGATAAAGGGATCTAAAATAAAATCTTTTTACTTAGAAAAAGTGTTTGGACAATTATGTACCTCTGAGAAAAGCATCAGAAACAAAACAGGTGCACCACATAGTCTACACTTTTAGATGTATATTTAGAGCATGGGAAACAGTTTCAAAATTACTCTCAAACTACTGATGCATAAATTTTAGAAACAGAAAATATAACTCACAGAAGTAAAAGCTATGCAAATGCATTTTTTTCCTAACTTCAGAAGGCTTAAATGGAGAGTATTTTTACACAAAATGTACAACAAAAAGATTCTCCAATATTTACAATATTTAACTCACTATCCATGGCATTGGCTGTTTATTCCACAGAAATTTCTGATCAAATGACAATTGCAAACAGACTACTGTCTGTTTGTTACTGTCTCTACTAGTGAAAAACATAAAGCCACCATTAGGACTATTAAAAAAACCCTATTCTTAAAACTCAAGTGACTCTTTTCTATGAAAACAGAATGTGACAGCTTGCAACAAAATGTTGCCTTATTTTCACAGAGAAAAAATAAAAATTACAGAGATGGACACTACCACTGCCTTCTGACAAAAGGACTTCTAACCACTAATGTAGCAGTGAAGTGAACACATATTATACCCTTTTAACCTGTCATGTGAAAATAAAATATTGGCAAAATAACTTGTATACAGAAACAAACCCACAGATTAGGCATCTGTTATTTTAACAAGGTAACTGATGCTGTGAGATGTATATGGCTTTATAAGATTAGAAATAATGTATCACTACTACTTACAAAATTAATAAGCAGTTACTTTACAAGCAGTTTAGAAGTTCATCTGATCCAAAGGGTTAGGTTGTTCACTTGTATGGCATTACGCAAGTCCATTCAACAGTGATGGCTCAGCAGAACTGAATTTGTTTTTAAATATCAGTGAAAATTACTTTGGCTGTCCTATGAACTAAGTGAAGCAATAGTAAATTCCCACTAGTGGTCACCCATGAAGGGGGATGGCAAGAAAAGCAAAAGTTGCCCAGAAAGAATCTGTCCTAATTCAGAGGCTAGATGTGGGTAAACAATGCTGTCTCTGTTTTGGAGAGACAGCATTGTTTACCCACAAGTTTCAGGAGAAAATGCCCTGGAATGAGTACATCCTCTAAAGAGAAAAAGCCCTTCAATAACTCCTTTTTCTTCTGCCAATGAGAGAAATTGATACCAGCAAGTGAAAGTGAAAAAACCTCAAAAGACCTGCTTATTAATAACAACAACAACAGACCAAAATAAAAAACAAACAAACAAACAAAAATGCATTGGGGTGCCCTAAGGCATAGAAAAGGATTGAATAAATGCTAGATATGAATTCCCAGAAACCTACCCTCCACACACCCAGACACCCACCAACAGCTTAGCAAAAAAAGCTCAGAAAAATGCCCAGGGAAAAAAAATACAGAAGCTGATGGCATGCCACGGAGTAAAATGGCAGTTGGTCCCTTTTGTCTCTGGAAAGGAGAAGAGGAGATCACACAGCAGCCCAGAACAGAGCAGATGGGAAAGCTGTTGAATTTCTGGCATGGGTCTCCTCCTTGCAGCGGCCAAAGCTGGTGGATTTTAATGTCCTTTCTCATTTTGGTTCAGCTCCCCTGAGCTTTTGGGTTCAGGGTGGTCCTGCTGGCTCCCCAGCCAGGCCAAAAGGAAAAATAAGACAAGCCAAAAACAGTCCAAGGAAACAAAAAACCAAAAAGCCGCTGAGAGGATTCCTGGTACAGCCTCCAGGCTATGGGAAGGGAAGTTCCAGGAAGGGAAGGGAAGTTCTGGGAAGTTCCGGGAAGGGAAGGACCTTCTTGCTTCAAGTTAGCAAAAAAACCTAAAAACCTAATCCAACAAAAGAACAATCAGAAAAGCAACATCCTTGTCCACACTGTCCAGAACACACTGGACAGCGAGACTGAACTGAGCCCATGCCCAGTGTTTCCAGGCTCTGGTCCTGCCCCCTGCCTCATCTTAAAGATAGTGCAGACATTTCTGGGCATAAAGCAGATGATCAGGGAATAAAGTATTATTGTAAAATCACCCCAAGAGAATTACAAAAACTTCAGACCCAGAAGTTGAAACTGAGCTCTGAGCATAAGAAACCTGGGCTCACAGAAGAGGATTAAAAAGATTTATTTCTTAAATGCATTTGCTATGTATCTGTTATTCATCAATTCTGCTAACAAAAAAATTTCTTCCCCTTAGAATGTGGAACTGTAGCTGTTTGCCTTTCAAGCAATAAGAACAAGAAGAATTTCAAACCCCTAATTCATCTGACTGTCACACGAGTTAGAAATTGGGTGTTCAGGTAAATTAATCCTGTTTATGACATGGTGAAGAAAGAGAGATTTCCAAATCCTAATTCTGGCAAGCTTCAGAAAGGTAGAGGTTAGTGCCAACATGTACTGGCAACTAACACAGAATTTTATAAAGGTATTTGTCACAGACATATTTTCTGAAAAATCCTTTCCTTAGGATTTTTTCTCCTGAGAAGCTGAGAGGCCTCAGGAACAAAATGTAAACAATGATTATCTGCTGCTGTGGAATGCAACAGGTGCATCTGTGATTGGTCTCATGTGGTTGTTGCTAATTAATGGCCAATCACAGTCAGCTGGCTCGGACAGAGAGTCCGAGCCACAAGCCTTTGTTATCATTCTTTCTTTTTCTCTTCTTAGCTAGCCTTCTGATGAAATCTTTTCTTCTATTCTTTTAGTGTAGTCTTAATATAATATATATAATAATAAATCAGCCTTCTGAAACACGGAGTCAACATTCTCATCTCTTCCCTCATCCTAAGACCCCTGCGAACTTCATCACAAGTATTAAACCAAAAAAGATGCCCCCAAAAAACCACTGATGAAGCCAAAAATGAAGTTCCTCTTGTATCACCTTCCATCCTACTACCCAAAATCTGTAGATTGGTTATCAGTTTCTTAACAGCTTTCTAAAACTTAGGAAAAAAATGAAAGAACAATGACTTGAAACAAATAAGTTGAAAGTCTTAAGATTTTTACACCTTCTTTCCCCTACCTATTCCTATAGTACACCTTGTGAGAGCAGCAGAAGTTAAGAAGTTTGCATACAATTGGTGACTGGTTATTTTACGGGAATATCTGACACTAACCAAGTCTTTCTAGCCCAAAAGGATTACTTTTCAAAGCAAGTAAAACTGACACAAATAGACTGAAGGGAAAGAGCGACATACTTGTCTACAAAGATACCACCTGAAACACTTCCCCAACAGTCCTATCTCAAAACTCATTGTTCTGTTACCTTCCTCATTCAGGAATCTAGAGACTGTTGGTTTTATGACTGGAAAGTACATTGCAGTAGGGCTTCATGTGCAGAAAACAGACTTTGAACAGCCACTTAGTTCGCTTGGAATTAACAGATTATTTTCTCCAAGATTAACACTGTTCACCCATTTGAAGGCAAATGAATAACTAGATTGCCACTCCATGCTACCGTCACTAGGCCCCAGAGTTTTCATGCTGTTTGTAAAAGTAACACTGAAGGCTACGGATCAGAAAAGGATACTTTTCAGGCTTATAAACTATTGCATGAACTCACTGAATTGCATATAAACTGGCATTCTGACTGCTGATAGTTGCCAGTTTAGCTCCCTGACAGCAGATGCTGTAAGCTACTGTCATTACCATAAATTTGTGTCAGGATATATTTAATAAATTATCTATTTTTTAAAATTAATGCTTTCAGAGATGGGAATTAAAATTCTTTCCCCTCATATCCTACAATAAAAATTGAGATCTCCCCTTCTTTCTTGTGGCATTTGAAATAAAAATAAATCAATGAAAGGGACAAGCAAAGAGAACTACTAAGTGACTGCAACTACAGTGAACAACTTATACAAGTCTCCCAAACACCATCTACAGTTATGTGACAGCAAAAATGCAGTAAGATTACTCTTGAATGGTTCTCTAGATGTATGCCAAAAGAAATAATAAATGGCAAAGCAAGAAGATGGAGCTCTCTTCCTGCTTCAGAAATTCTATTAGTGCTGACCAAAGAAGCTTCAAGTACATGGTGTCCTATGCAGAATTCCATCTTGCTGCCCTTTGGGCACGTAAGAGTCTTCCCAGCACCATTTTTCTGTATTAAGTGAGCAGCAGCAGAAATATAAGGGGCAGATTTACTTTATGTTAGATTTTCATTAGCCTCATTAGACAGTGAATATTAGACAATTATGTACTTATCTTAGCCATTAACAACTGCACTGTAAGCAAGACAAAACCCAAAGCTTTGTGTTGGAACATACACTGATCTATTTCCAAAGAGATAGCATCAATACATCCAGGCAACCATCTCCCACTGTGCTATGATATCTGCAGGTAAAATTAACTACACTGTGTTCTGTTTAAACCTCACCTGTTACACAAGGTTTCTCTTTCACAGTTTATAGATTTAAAAAAGTTCATTTTTTTGGGAAATGTACTGGTGTTCCTAAAAAGACTTTCAACCAAATGTGTGGCCTGTCTGCAACATGATGTGTCTTGGCCAAAAGCACAAAAAAACCCAAAAAAAATAAAATCTCAAAAAGGGATAAAATTCAGAGATAAATAAAATCAGAGATTTTGATAGTCTGTGCCCTGCATTCCAAGTTCTGTGTTTACTCCAGTGGTGCCCTACAAATTTTTCTTCTAATGGAACATCTCTCAATTTCCATAAGAATATTCTTGTTGAAGGAATTCCACAGAATATTCTGAAAGAATAAGCCAAAACCTAGTCCTCACTGGGTTAAAAGATACATCCACAATTTTCCTGACCCCATTCCACATGTTTCAGGAGCTCAGGAATCCAGCCCTGATGTTTCTCATATTTACTTAGACCATAATAAATATTACTATTGCAATAACTTACAGCAACAAATCAGCTCAACGCAGCAGCAGTGGTCTAAGCAGTCATGAAAAAGGGGCTCAAAGTTTTAACATTCACATTTTGAATACTAATAAGAACATATAAAAATCCTGTACAAACAGAAGCATTTCACCAGATTGTCTTCTGTGTCTCTGCAGCCATCAGAAGAGCAAACATACACTTTCTATACTTCACACTAATTGAACAGTACTATAGTTAAAGTGCTTCTTATCTGTTATCTCAAGAAAAAAAGACAACACATCATGCAATAGCTACAAAATATCTTTAAATTACCAACCACTTGGGAAGACAACTTTTTAAAATGCCATTATATCAAAACAGTTTAAATTGTGGAATTTACAAACAAGTAAAGACTGTCACATGAAAAGATCTATGCAATGACAAGATAAAAAGATAGATCTATGCAAATGATGACTGTAAACATGTTAAATTCTTTCTGTCTGTGGGAGCACTGCAGATATTTTTTACAATGTTCCAGAAGCATTATTACCATATAGCAGTTTATGCATTACTCCACCAGAAAAACTACAGCAGTTCCCATACCAAAACAGACTACCCAACTTCCAGTTTCACTATACTGAAACCTGAAAAAACCTTCTCAAGAATAAAAGGAGTCTTCCTTGCCAGGTAAGTACCTGCATTGGGATTTCCTGGTAAGGTTCTGGTGGTGAGTGGGCTGCAGGGGTGAAAGACACCAGAAGCTGTCCCCATGTCAGGCAGAGCCAGTTCCAGTCAGCTCCAAGATGGACCTGCTGCTGCCCAAAGCTGAGCCCCTTGGCCATGCTGGTGATGCCTCTGCTACAAGGTATTTAGGAAAACACTGCACAACAGCTGAGAGGGGTGACAATAACTGAGAGAAACAACTCTGCAGACCCCAAAGTCATTCAGAAAGGACATGTAGGAAGTACTCCAGGCACTTAGAGATTTCCCGACAGTCCACTGTAAAGCAGGCTGTGCCCCTGTAGGCTCACAGAGGTCCACAGTGAAGCAGAGATCCACCTGCAGCCCATAGGGAACCCCACACTGGAGGTAGTGGATACACCCTGAAAGAAGATGTAGCCCACAGAGAGTCTGTGCACCTTGCAGGAGCTGTAGACCATGGAGCAGACACATGGACAGGAATGCTATTCCAGGATGGAGCCCTCTTTTACTTTGGAGATCATATTAAGTGCTCAAGTGGTTCTTTATGGATGAATAAATTAATATATTAGAAAATATATGTAAAAAATGCATCATTGTACATTAAAGAATCAGAGAATGGTTTTGGTTCAAAGGATTCCAAACCCCTACCATGGGCAGGGAACATTCCACTAGACCAAACTGCTCCAAGCTTGATCCAACCTGGCCTTGAAGATATCCAGGGATGGGGCATCCACTTCTCTGGATAACCTGTGCCAGTACCTCACCATTCCCTCAGCAAAGAATTTCTAAATATTTTACCTACATCTCTCATTCCTCATCCTGAAAGTCATTTCCCCTGGTCCTATCACTATAGACCTTTGTAAATAGTCCCTCTCCAGCTTTCTTGTAGTCAGTCTCCTTTTACTTACTGGAAGGTGCTCATAGAAGGCCACTAAATTTGTCAAATTTGCCTTAGTGAAGTCACATTGGCTGTCATCCATCACCTTCTTATCTTCCAAGTGCACCAGAGGATCTGCTCCATGATTCTGCTTAGTAAGCACCTGGTAGCCAATGAATGTGTCTTCTGGGGAAAAAAAACTATGCACTGTTACTCATACTCCATCTTCAGCAGTAATGTATACATGCAGATGTTTTTACCCACACACTTTTCAGCTTGGTGGTTAGGACACACTTCTGATTAACAGAAAACAGGGAGCTGAAACCTCTGATACAGGAGAGAACAGAGATAGTATTTGTCCTGTTTCATTAAACTGTTCTAACCACTAGGCTATTATAATCCTTTCACTTTCTCTCTTCACCACTAAGTAGGATTTTGTGTTTTGTGCCATTGGTTTTGGTTTTTTTCTTTATTCTTTTTTTTAAGGTGGCCTCTGGATTGCTTTTTACAGGAGACGGAATCAGTATTGCTGATTCAGTATTCCAAGCAGAAGACAGGTCCTTAGTCTGCCAAATCTTACCAATGAGACCCTTCCAAGCACCCACTCTCAAGCATCAGGAATCTAGAAATACCCACCTTACTGACATTTCCTACTGGAACTCTGCTCAGGAGTACCTAACATTTCTCAAAACTCTGTATAGATAGGCTAGCTAATAAGCTTCAGTTGGCTAAGTCTTTTTTCTGGGGATCGTTATTATTTTCCAAGAGTATTTGTTCCAAAAAAATATTTGTACCAAAAGTAATATTCAGTCTGATCCTCTGTATTACAGTATCTTAGCAACAGAAAACCGAGAAGAGCCACGTAAGCCCGGAGTCTGTTAAGAGGCCAGCTTTCCAGCAAGGAAATACATGCCTTCTAGGTTGTTCAAAGATAAGATTTCCAATCTTAAAGCACAACTATTCCAGTTTCCAAACTACTTGGCTGATTTCCCCATGTCTACCTTTTCTTCCAGCAATTATATAGTTAGTTAGGCAAAGTATTTTCAGTAATTTTGAATTACCAAACCTAAAGTGAAATAACTTTTCAATGGGTCTTTTCCTGACCAAGTTCTTTGCTTGCAGAACTTATTTTTCCCTAGCAGTTCACCAGTAGAAGAGCAACTTTTCAGCACAGGTAAAACTGAGTTTTATCTTCAAATATTGCAGTATCACAGGCATATTTCAACTCTCTGGTTGAAACTCCAAAATAAACAATTACTATCCCTTAACAGAAGTGTTAAAACAGCCTTAGAAGTCTAGAAAAACCCATCTAGTAAATATCTCTTATCTTCCACACAGGAAGGTAGTGTTATTTTAAACTGGCAAACAACACAAACTGGTATCTGGTATATGTGTTTTAAGTGTCTCATGCATAGCCACAGAACAGATAATCTTCACATTCATTAAACTCCAAGTTCCTTTCTAAATCCTTTCTATGATACTCTGTCAAACATATCACATAAAGTCATTTATATTTGAGACAAGTTTGAATATTTCAGGAAGGGTGGCTTCCAAAATTTTTAAAATCCTACTCACAGACGTCAAAACAGCTTCTCCAGATTCTCACAAAGAACTTTAATTCAGCTTTGTAGAGAGGACAGGTAAAATCTGTACCCAAGTTCATTTGCCTCAGCCTTTGGAGGCCTTGATCTGTTTTAATCGCAACTGCCAGAAGGGTGAAACTTTTTTCCATAGAAAGAATAAGACAATCAAGCCAGTAAGTATAAAAATTGTAATTTCTCACATATTGAACCACAACAGACAAGAAATAGGCTAAAAAAGGTAACAAAGGCCACCATATACCATAAAAAAGTGTTTCATATCAAGAATAGCTTTGTTACTGATTTAATCAAACCTTGTTCACCAAGACAAAGATGGATTCCACAAGAATTTTGATACTCCAAGGAAAAAACCAGCCTAGGCTTGCTACTTGGAGTACAAAGAAGATTCAGAAGGGATGCAGAAAAGTTGGAAAGATACAGACTAAACAGATCAGACGGAAACACCACTTAAAAAGACCAATACAACAATCCAAAAACACTGTAACAAACAGCTGTAAAGGTACACCAGTAGCAGAAGAAGTTTGTGTGAGAAAGAAAACTACTCATTTCCTTGTGGTTATGATACAGATATCCCCCAATCTTCCCGTTCGTGACTGACTACGGGGAAACAATCGCAGTGCCAAACGCCCAGCATTTTCAAAGCTTACCAATACTCTATAAAGTTCCCACGATCTGGAAAACACCACGAAAACAAAGATAAATGTAACACAGGACATACAGTCTTTACATCTCTCTCATCTCTGCTCTTGATATGTAATCTATTCTCACCTTCGGTGCTCCTGCTGGTCCTTCCCCCCCCCCCCCCCATTTTGATTACAGATAGCCATCTCCCTTGCTACAACTTATTTTATACTGAATTTATCACCAGTTTTTGGATGTTAACAGAGTGCTCCAAACGCAGAGCTCCAAGAGGTGGTCTCTCACTTCCCTCCCCATCCCCGTTTAGGCACACACCACCTTTCACGCCGTTGTCATCTGTACCAAAAGGCTTCACCTGACAATGACAGCACCGCACACTGCAACCCCACAGACCCGGCGCGCGGCACTACCTCGCTGATGAAACCCCGTCCGAGAGCAGAACGACCCAGAGACAAAGCGCTGAGCGCACACATGGGCCGTGCCCGCCGCAGCAGCCTTGGGCGTGCCCGAGGAACAGGCGGGGGAGCCCGCGGGGCTCTGCCCACCGCACGCTCCGGTGCGGGGCCGCCGCCCGCCGCACCGCCTGCGCTGCCCGCCCACTGCGACACCGCTTCTCAGGGGAACTCCCGCTCGCCTCAACCACTGCGCTGCCTAACTGCGTCCCGGTCGGGCCAGGAATGGGAAGAAAGGAAAGGCGGGAAAGGCAGGAAACGAAGGGAACAGCCGCCTCACCTGTCCGCGGCGGCCCCGCAGTTCCCCCAGGAGGCGGCACCGCCGCTGCCCCGCCCCCTCCTCTCCCTCCCGCCACTTCCGGGGGCGCCACAAAAGTCTCGGGGCGCCGCTGGGGCTGTGGCTGTGGTTGGTCTGACCAGGAAACTGTGGCCCCCGCAACGGGTCTTGCCGGTACCTCTGCCGGAGCAGGTGCGTGCCCGCGGCAAGGCGGATGTTCACGGGTGTGCCCGCCGGGCGGAGAGGGCGACGGGGGGCGGTGGCGGGAAGCAAAGAGTTCGCGTTGGCGTCGCTCCGTGCATGCGCGGGGTGCGAGGCCCAGGGGATGATCACTCGCTACCGCCGCTCCCGGCATGCCCTGCGCGGGCGCGATGCACGCTAGGATGTGTAGTGCTATGGGCAGGAGGGATGCAGAGGCGCCTCCCCGAGAGGAATCTGTGGAATTCTGGATGGCGGCTGACGCTACCGCGGGCGGCAAGACACGACTTCGCGTGCCTACCCACTCAGCCTCATAGGCGCCCTTCCCAGCCCTCTGTCGCACCTTGCAAAACCAGGGAGGAATGTAAGCGAGTCTGTCAGTCTGGTTTACACATTTTTTGAAGCACCTGGGTTAGAAAAGCGGTGTTTTGAAGCTGTGTACTGGTGACAGACTTTAAGGGAACAGGAGGGGGACTTCTTACATGAACATATACTGATACAACAAGCGGGGATGCATTTAAAGAAAGAGAACAAGTTTAGAGCAGATATTAGGAAAAAAATCTTTACTGAGAGGATGGTGAGGCACTAGAACTGGTTGCCCAGAAAAGCTATGCCTGTCCCATTCCTGGAAGTGTTCAAACCCAAGTGGGTTCGGGGCTCTGAGGGATATCATCTAGTGTAAGGTGTCCCTGAACCTGGCAGCAGTTTGGAAGTTGATCTTTAAAGTCCATCTCAACCCAAATCATTCTGTGACTGTGATTCAGTGCTCCACAGGCAATTCCTGTTTCTTATAAGAACAGCACTCAGAAGTAGGGGAATTGGTCAACATCTGGACTGCAAGAGTAGTTTTGCAGTTAGGATTGTGTTTGTCTGTAGGAGAAAATGGGCATTAAAGGATGAAATAGCTTAGTTTTAGCAGGTGTGACTATTTTGGCTAAGCCACTAAAGCTAAAAGACCACTGGTTATATGGAAGTTTCATTCTCTTTGCTAAAATACTTTCTAGTGTATACTTTTTGAACTTCTAAGGTACTAAAAATGGATAGCTGATTTTATGTCTTTGATTTTTAGACTACCAGATGCATTATGAGTATTGAGATTTAGCATATTAATTATATGAATAAACAAGAAAAACAGAAGATTTTATAAATTGTTCTTTTCAGGGCTGTTTTATTTGGCATTTTTTAGGAGTAGCCAAACAAAGTAAATTAAGTAGTGGGGGAAAAGTTTAGTAGGGGCACAAGAAATTAAATATTCAGGAAGGAAGCTCATATTAGGCAGCAGTCCAGCAGACTTAAGTGCTTAACAGTTTGCTGGATCAGGATCCTAATAAATTAATGTATGTGAGTGCTACATAGCATATTATTCTGTCATTGGCTTACCTAAGCTCTTCAAAATGCTTATAAGAAAAACTGCCATTGCAGAAATGTGGATAGCATGTCTGCTTAGCAGAAGTGTATGCTGTGGTCCTGGTTAGAAGTATGTTGTTCCTGTGCAACTTCATTTTATTAAAATGGGCAATTTTGGGATCCATGGAGAATATTTGCTACTTCAGGCAAGTTTCAAAAGTATTTGAAAAATAAAGATTGTGCTGTAAGATCTTTTCTTCCCATGTGTGAAAGTCTGTGTCAAGCCAAAAGAATCCATCTTCCCTGTGGTTGAGTAAAAGGTCATACCGGGCTAGTTTTGACTTCAGGAAACTTAAGTGCAGGACTGGCCTTGAGGAAGCCCCTGAGTAAAACTTGAATGTGTGCCCCTGGCAGGTAGGATATTTTAATTGCCCTTCACCAATTTTTCTTTTACTGTCAGAAATACTAGTTAATTGACTTCTTTTAAACAACAGAAACATGAATTTACTTCATAGCAACCTCACCTCCTTTGCTGCTGTTAGTTATCCAATTTACCGGTTTGGTGGGTTGGTTTAGCATGTGTTGTCAGATACAAATTTACAGGAAACTGCAGTGTTGGAACAGTCCTGTGTTCTGGCTCCTCTCCTTCCCTGTTCTGAAACACCGTCTTTTTTCACAGGTGAGATCGTGGTGTTGGGAAGTACATCTGTGTTCGTTCTGTCAGGTATGAAAATTTTACTTGAAAGCACTAATGCTGTATGACAAGAGACTTGGCTTGTTTTGATAAACCAGCTCTTGCTTGTATAAAATGAAGTGTTCAGTGAGGCAAAAGCCTTGTCACATTTTGAATGGGAAGTTCCTGTCATGCGTTTGCCATTGCTAACAGCAGTGCTTAGCTCAGGGTGCAGGTTCCAAAAATGACATATAGCATTTTCTTTTCTGGGAGGAAAGGATGAAATGAAAGGCATAATCACTCCTAAGAGGTCTTTACCTCCTTTCCACCACCGGCCTAGTAAAGGTAGGTCAGAATCTATAAATTGAAAAATAGACATCTTGTCCTGCACGTTTTGTTTTCAAATAGCATCACCACATAATGAGATGGTGTTCATTCCAGAGTGATGGGATACTGTCACTTCCCCATAATTATAAGCCACTTATCACATATGGCAGACAAACTAATTACTCTTTTTAGCAGGCTACATAATGTCACAGTCTGGCATTTACTTAATGCTGTGGATAACCAGTATTCACTGTGAAATTATGACATGGCTGACCCCAAGCTTGGTCCTGCTCCTGCAGACATTGATGAAAGACAGATTAAACTGCTGCCTTGTCTATGCTGCTGGAAAAGATTTGGGGAAAAAAGCAAACCACAAATGATGTAGAGGCTGCATCGATTATCCTATCTGTGAATATTTCAATTTTCATCATTACATACTTATTTTGATGTTATTCTTGCTAAACCCAAACAGGTTCTGTATCAGTGGCCCATCTTGCTAATGACATTATTGCTTATTAATGTTATCAGGGAAGTCAGCTTGTGTCAAGGCACAAATTGTTACCTCACATGCAGAGTCTGGTTTGGAATTTCAAAATCTAATTGTCTGATTAATTAGTAAAAAAATAAATTTCCATTCATTTTTCTCTGGGAAGTTGTTTTTTTTTCCTATTTGACTATGTACCTTTTTCTCAGCTAAGATGAATCTTTGGACTATCTCAAGCACAACCAAATTTGAGACGTATCCAAGAATGAGAAGAACAGTTTCTTTCTCTCTGATGCCATTTCCTTTGCCTGTCCAATGAATGTAGTAGAAGCCTCCATTGTGTGGAAATTTTAAAATATAGTTTGACAAAATCAGCTCTGCTTAGAACAAAATTAGTGTTTCAAGCAGTGCTCCTTGTTGCTAAAGTTAACAGTGGATGTGTATAGTGGATGGTGTAATCTCTTCTTAGAGGCTACATAACCAGGATATGTAGCTCTGAGCTACAAAGAAGTAAGTAAAAGCTTGACAATGTCCTTCTCTGACAATTTATCTAATAAATTCTGTCCATTTTGTTCAGATTGGCAATGGTTCGTAGTGGAAAAAGTGGTGGGCTTCACTTGAAGCAGATTGCATACTACAAGCGAACAGGGGAATATCATCCCACAACATTATCAAGTGAAAGAAGTGGAATCAGGAGAGCTGCCAAAAAATTTGTTTTCAATGGTAAAACTTTTCTCTCAAATTATGCTAAAAATAGACATTAAGGTGAAGATTTGCTAATATTAAAAAAAAAGTGAGATCTTGCTTTGTGTGATTTTTGTATGATTCTGTGATTTTAATAAGCATTCTGCATGAGACAAATGCTCTGCAAATCCCTGGTTAATATATAACAGGATGTTTGTAGAAATGGAAGCTCAATCTGCTTTAGTCCATTCCAGGACAGGTTTATTTATCTTTATAAAAGCCAAACCTCATGTTTTATCTTTTTTATACTGTAGAAATATGTAGTCACTGCAATCCATAATGGAAAGGATTACAGAAGAGGAAATAGATCTGCAGCTAGAGACAAGGAATGCTCCATCCAGTGTGGGGGATGACTGGCAGAAGTACAAGGGCAATTTTGCCATCAGTCACCTGAGAGCCTGCAGGCCCTTCCCGACTTTATTTCAGCCCTGGGAGATATATGAGCCTCTATGAGCCATTGTAGTCTGCTGTACTGTCTCAATCCCATCAAAACTGCTAGTGTTGTGTAGAGAGAAGGCAGGGAGGAGTTAAATCTTTGACTATCAATGTCAGGTTGCTGGCAGGCACTCAACAGCTTCACAAACAACAGTTTCAACACTCCTACCTCCCCTTTCCAGTCCCAGTGTTAGTTTGTGTTTCAGTCAGATTTCGTGTGGGAATGCTGTTTGCATTCTGTCTTGCACTTGTAACTCCTTGTGTCCAGATAATAAACATGGCTGAACTAATGGGTGTTTGGAGGACATAATTGAAATGTTTATAAACAAAAAGCTATGTTTACAAAAGTGAACTTATTGTAATAAATGCTATTCTGAGTCATATTCAGTAGTTTAGTAAACCAAACAGAAGACAAAGCACTTGCTTATAATTTGCTGGTACTTCTTTCAGAAAACAAGTTGTTCTATGTTGGAAAAGACAGAAAACAAATGCGCCTGGTAATTGTTTCAGATGAAGAGAAGAAAAAAGTCCTCGAGAAATGCCACAAAAATGCTGCTGGCACTCATCATGGTATATCAAGAACACTGACTTTAGTGGAGTCTAATTACTACTGGACCTCTGTAACAAATGATGTCAAGCAGTGGGTATGGCTTCATAGCTACAGGATACTTTCAGTAGTCTGTTACAAATGTTTGGTAATCCTGTGAACTTTGGTACAGCAAGTGCCCAGCCTGTTTCACAAGAAGGAAATGTAAGCTTGCAATCACACTGCAGCTGGTCATCTTGGCAATGCATGGTGTTTCTTTTTGCTCTTTTACTACTTTTTATTCTTTTACTAATGGCTTGTGCACTACTATGGTGTGGTGGGGAGCCATAATCTCTTTTGGCAGGCAGGGCACATCCAGTCCCTGAGAGAGATTTCTTGTGCAAGGACTCTCATGTATTTTTGTTAGGATGCAATGGGCCATCACAAGGATGTGTGACCAGGGTAGCTACTAGCAGATAAGAATGTGAAAATGGTGTCTCTGCTTTACAATAAGTTGTGTTCAGGAAATAGTTAAATGTGTCAAAGCTTGGGAAAGTTTCTTCTCCTCCACCCAAAGATACAGGCGCAAGAACCCCTAGCACAATTTGACTGTTCAGGAAACTATGTAAATAGTTTAAGGCCAAATTACTGTTGCTATCGGCTTGCTGTAACATGTGAATACTTTGAGTTCATGTGTAACTGTTACATGACATGAAAATGAGTCTGTCCTTTCAATTTAGATTGGACAAGGGTTCTCTATCCCATAGATTAAGTTGTTGTGTATGGGAGATAATGTATACTTCCAGTGTTTTTCAGTCACAGCATACATAGATGAGCCAAAAGGGGAGTGATTGGGACTTCCCTTTCACTCCCAGTTACTTCCTACTTCCTTTACTATTTTACAGATAGTAATGGATTTTAAAATTTGTAGTGTGGACTTGAAAGAGCACAGTGCTTTCAGAATGGAGATAATTCAGCTATGAGTTCTTTTACATGTCCCTTTCCTGGACGTTTTGTTTTGGTTTTTTGCTGTTTCTGAAAAATCTAAGGGTAAGAAATTGTAAGAAAAGTGATAAATTTGTTTTGCATTGCCTACTCTGACCTGATTTACAGAGATATAGTGGAGATCTATGATTCTGATGGTTGTCATCACCTCAACATCACTTTTCATTGATAATACCTTCCCTGATGTCTTCTCTAGGTGCATGCTTGCCAGCATTGCCAGGTGGCAAAGAACATAGCCACCAGAGTACCCAAAATACACCCTATCAAAGCAGAGGACCCATGGACAGCAGTCACTATAGAACTAATGGGACCTTTCAGTGTTACCAACAGAAGTAACAAATACATCACAATTATGACAGATTTGTTTACAAGATGGACTGTTATCTTACCACTGCATGACACTTCGGCAGCTGAAATTGCTAAGGCAATCATAAATGTGTTTTTCTTATATGGGCCACCTCAAAAGATGCCTATTGATCAGGGGAAGGAGCTTGTTTATCAGGTAATTATTTACATAGCTAGTTAATCAGTTTTTTGTTGTTATTTTTTTCCCCTCAAGAAAAATACATTTTCCCTTATATTAGATTTGAATTTTAGAATTTTTCTCAGAAAGACTTTAGTATTTTTTTCTTTAATTGGAAAAGTAAAGATGTCTGCACAATATAAAAAATGTCAAACCAATTATTTGCAATTGTAATGCTATGCAATGTTTCCTAGGACTTTATTCTTTGTAAAAAGACCACAGTAAAATTATCTCCTGGCAGTCATAGTGCAGGTTTTGTCACTTACTTGAATTGGCATAAATTTGTACACTGTATTCTGATGTATGTCTTTCATCCATTTTGCCCAGGATAGCAATAGCTAAGGGTATTTTTGAAGTTGGCTTATAGTGATTATGAAGGATTTACCACACTTTCTTCCTCTAAGAGATGAAGTCATCAGATTGTGACATGGAGGTAATGACAGTTCAAGTTAAGTGGCAAAAATGTAGTTAGGAACCATCAATCACTGGCTCCTAAGCCCTACTTAATGCTTTAGCTCTCATTCACAGTCCTGGTGTGTTCTGTGCCAATATGTATGCAAGACTTTTCCCCGTCACCATCATATCAACCAAAGAGGTGGAAATCTGAGGGGTTTTTTTACTTGAAATGGGATACAAAACAGGAGAAATGTTCACTAATTGTGTTCTTCTTATTTTGAAGATAAATGAAGAACTGTTTGCACTGTTTGGAATGAAGCAAATTGTATTGTCTTATCCTCAGACACATGATGTAAATGAAAAAATTTCCAAGACAATCAAAACTTTCCTTAACAAGTATTGCATAGACCATCCAAATGATTGGGATGAACATTTATCTGCTATAGCCTATGCTTTCAATTTGACAAATTTGGTATGTGAAGATTCTTCTTCTTTTGACTTAAGTCCTCCAAAATGTCGGCAAAGCTGTATGCTAAATTTCCTTGCTTTTGGTTCCCATACAAATAGGAGCCAGATCAAAACACTCCATATTTCCAAATGTTCAACCGCAATCCACGTGTTGTTGAGCCCATGAATATGTGTGTGGAAGGAGAATACAGTAGTTTTGCCAAAATATTTGAAGCAGCTAAAAAATTCAGTCAAGCACTGGAAGAAGACAAAACCTCAGGTTGCCAGGTAAATGTTATATATTTGAATTTTACTAGTAAGAAAATTGAAGATAAAGATGAAAAGTTCTGAGGTATAAAGTATAACTAACCTTTTAAAATAATGTGGGGGGTTGAGTGGTGGTTTTTAGTTTGTTTTCCTTTCCCTGTGATCCCTTAATTTCAGTGTAACACGTATGTATTTGGAGGGAGTAACCTTAAAAGAGACCTGTTGTCAGAAGTTTACTATGTCTGACTTGGAGGGTGGAATAGAGAAGTAGAAAACTGTTGCCTATGGAGTAGTGATTTATGAAGATAAAATCAATTTCTTCATCACTTGTCAGTCCCACATAATTACAAACTACACACATCTAAAACCACTCAATGTCATGCTTAAGTGCTGTTAACCAATGCTACAAAATTGCATGATTACTTTTGGAAAAAAAAGTAACTCACATTTATCTTTCTGTAGGCAGATAAAAAAACTCCAGATGAACAAAAAATCAGAACCAAAATCACAGTCAAAAGGAAGTCAAAACAATTAAATACTCTTCAACTTAAAGTTGGTCATGAAGTCCTCAGGCAAAGAAAAAACTGGTGGAAAGATGGTCGTTTCCAGTCAGAATGGATTGGTCCTTGTATCATAGATTACATCACAGAAAATGGCTGTGCAATATTAAGAGATTCTACAGGATCCAGGCTGAAAAGACCCATCAAGATGTCTCACCTCAAGCCATATGTAAGAGGGTCCAGTGAAAAAGGTGTATATAATAAATTTTAAGTTTGTATTTTTATATATGTAAAAAGGGTTGAGGTTTTTGTTTTGTGTTTTTTAACTGCTCTCTTGTGGTGTTAGGTTATTAGAATGAAAAAGTATCATTCAGTAACCAGTGAGAGTTATATTTGCAGACACAGTTGTGTAATAGCTAAGTAAGCTGGTGAGTGTGTGTGATGTCAAACTACGCAGAGCATGGAACAGAGCTCATGAATAATGTTCAAAGTCTTATTAAAAATAGCCTCTATTAAAGTTGCTTCTACTTATTGGCTTGGATCTATTTGTGCTGGCTGACAAAAGTATAAGAATATGCTAGACGTATAGGCAGGCTGACCTGTTTTCAAGGAGCATTTTCTTACTCTATTTTGGTGTAGGCAGGAGTCACATTAATTTTGCTTATGCAATGGAAACATTTTTTTTTTTTTTTTTTTTACAACATTGGAGTGTCTTCTAAAGCCTTAAAATAGAAAGACTACATCAGGGAACTGATTTTGGAATAGTTTATTTTAAATTGTCCTATTAAAGAAGTCAGCATTTCTCTTACAAGAGTAAATAGAATTGTCATGCTCTGTGGTAGGATGGCTAGAAATTTCCAAAGGTTTGGATAATCAACTTCTGCTCTTGGTCTTAAATTTTCAGCGTGCTGCTTTGCAAATCAAACAGTGGCAGCTGTTTCTTTTCTGCTCATGCTGTCTTTGAGTCACCAGAGCCATTTTCAAAAAAATTAAATACTTGGTATACAGAAGTCTTTCACATACTTCTGTCACAGAACAAGCTGCTTTGTACTTCAGAGTTCTTGAAGAGCAAAATAATTCCCACACTATTGGCATATGTGGTCAAACTTTGGTTCTAATAAATAGATAAACTACATTGAGATGGTAATTTCTTCCATCACCTCTTAAAGCTGAGAGATTCGCAATGCTGAAACTAATTCTGGAATTTCATGTAACAAGCTGAAATATTTTTGTCAGTCATGAGTTATAGATTTAGTAACTAAGATACAGATTTCATCTCATGTCACGAGGCCTCTACTTTTTTTGAATGATCACTCTGTGCCTTCTGGTTCCTCATTAAATTGCTGATGCATGAGGAGGAAGTCACATGCATATCAATCATAGATAATGAACAGCTATTACAATAACTGGTAAATTGTGTCACTGTATGAAAAGCTGAAAGTAGTGGTCTTTGTAGTATTAGAGCCTAATACGTTTACTGCTGAGTACTGCAGAAGCAGTGTGTAAACGTAGAATTCCTTTTTTCAGGAAGTGACTGTATTGTTCTTGGATGGGATAGATTTTAGGGTTTTTTGCTTCTTTTTTTTTTTTTTTTACTTACCTACTTTATTTACTTTTTAAACTTTTTATGGTTTAAGGAAGCCTGTTGTGTGTTGAACTAAGATTTTCCAGTGAGAGCATGAAGAAACCACATTTATCCATGTGCATGCACAAAATGAAAGAATCTACATGTCCATTTATTCAAGTTAGTAGTTGTATTAAAGCATTAGTTCAGTAGGTGACTAAGATAGACATCAAGCTAATCATTGACTTAGCTAAGAAAAGCTCTAAATGTGGATCATATTGTGGATGTAACGAGATGCCAAACATTTGATCCTCAGTGAAATTCGGAAATTCACATAATCAGTTTACTGTCACTCAAACATTCTTGTCCTCTTTTGGAAATTGTTTTGAAAAGTAAGTTAGCACCTCACTAACACTTCAGGTATGGCTTCAGAGATCTGAACTAATGGCTACTTTCCTTTTACAGGCAACCATTACATTCTACAAGGTGCAGTAGTTTTTGACCATGACTATATTGGCTTATCTGAAAGATCTAATAATTCAAGCCAAGCAGACTCTTTTGCTGAAAAAGAAATAAATGCCTTCAAAAGAGATATCGTGTCTGCTGTACAGATTCCACCTGCAGCCTGCAAAGACCAAGAATCAGCAGATGGTAAACTTGAGTCTGAGCTGAGAGAAGATCATTGCATTGAAGCAAACATTACAAAGCCAGAGCAATGGCCATCACCTTGTTGGACACTTCAGACAAAGACAGAGGATACTTAAGCATAGTCTTCTATCACATTTCATTGCCGAGCAGTTTGGAACTACTGTGGCAAACTGAAAAAAAAAAATTAATAGCTCCAACCTCCTTAGCCCAGTCCACTTTACTCCTTTATGAATCTCAGAGTGCTTTAGGTATCTAATTTGTCTGGGTGTTAAGAAAAAGCACTAGTAAAAGCACATATTCTGATCATACATTTCAATTCCAGATTTTGTTGGTAGAACGGCAATGTGGCCATGCCTTACTGTTATCCTCTCAGGACACAATGCATCATTTCACTGTAACGACCTTTTCCATTTAATCCTTGGATGACTTATTCCTAATGTCCACTGTGAGATGAATTAAAACCTAAGCAAGTTGGTGTAAATTTTTCCTCCACTACAGAGAAGCTCGTGTCTTCCTTTTCCTGTTATATCACAGTTTTCTATTCATTTTGAGAAGCTGCAGCATCTGACTTGTACAACTTTTAATTTCTAATCTAATCCATTTAAGATCTCCCAAAACAATAAAACTGCCAAAATCAAATACATGTAGTGTTCTATGCATGAAACAATGAGGGCTTCAGCTGTTCCCTCCTCATCAAAAGTCTACTAGTGTAGGCAGTTTTAATATTTCAGGCATGTGAAAAACCCTTAAGAGCATTTAATATTAATATATGGTTTTTCCACAAACATTTGGTTTCTCCATTACAGTTACGTCTTCACTGAGCCTGTGCGTGTTGGGAGATTTTCCATGGATAGTGGGCTATGAAACATGAAGCAGTGGTATTAACTTATTCTCTGATTTCCTTGAGTAAGTTGTTGCTGGTCTGGACTTCCTGCTAAGATGACTGTTTCTCAAAGTCAGCAGCTCAGCAATTTTTTCACATGGAAAACTGATGAGTGGAAGTCAATTTTTGGTGTTGTTTTGGTTTTGTTGTTTTTTTTTGGGGGGGGGGGGTGTTGTTTGTTTTGTTTTGTTTTGGTAGGGAATTGACATGAAGAAAATTAGCAGAAAACTGAATGAGAAATTTAACAACTTATGGATGATGCTGTGGAAGATTTACTTATCTTGCTCTCTGAATTTTTATGATTCCTCTCATTTCTGCTCCGGAATGTCATGTGACTTAACACAAGTGGAGGAAAGTACTATTTATTAGGAGTTTTCAGTTAATTTTAGGGAATTCGATGTGGTCATCAAGGCTGAGTAGGTACCTACCTCCTACAGAAACTTAAATGTACACTACAGTATGTCTTTAATATGGGCAGCATCTATGTGAGAAAAGAGGTCAGCACCATGTCAGAATCCTATCTTAAACTTCAAATGAAAAATAATTAATACTCTAACTATTTTGTGTCTTCTGAAAATGCAGTCCTACAGATACAGTTTTTCTCCACCAAGACTTCAGAAAGAATCTTTTTGAGTACATTTTGTGTATGCACACATGGAATAAATATTTATTTTTATATATCATCCTTTTGAAGAAAATATTACTGTCAGGGTTAAAACTGGAGAGTAAGGCATTGTTTGTAAGATTCATTTCTGCTTTAGTAGCTGCAAAAGAGAACCAGCTTCACTTTTTTTTTCTTACTCCAAGTGATCAGTTGCTGAATTGTGTGTAGTACAGCAGAGCTGTTTTCTGCAGTAGCCCTGGGCTAACCCAAGTGCTGTAGAGTTGTTAGAGCTACACTGAAAAGAAAGAAAATGCTGCAGTGAGAGAGTAATGGGGAAAACACAGAAACAATTAACATGCTGTGTACATTCAACATATTGCTGATTGCTCAGCCTTCCTGGTAATTTTGATCTACTGTATTAACAAGCAGGCATTAGTGACTTACCAGTGCACTGAAATGTGGCCTCCTGTGGATGGGGGAGGTTCATTGAAATAAAATACGGGGTTTTCAAACTATTGACATGAAAAACATCACTGGAAAATGGAAAAGAAACAGTTTGGCCAAAACTGACACAAGGAAGCAAGATTTAGCAGTGTCTTCAAGAAATGGGTACTATACTCTTCTGCACCTATTAGAAGACCTGCCGGCTTGCTGTCTATATCTTGGTAACGAAACTTTGTAGAAATTTTGAATGAAAAGCAGCACACCAAAAGCTTTAGTTTGAAGGAGAAGGCTCTTCCAGATAAAAGTAACCAGACAGTAAACTGAATCCTAAAACATTTGATTCTGGAGCAGCTAATCCTGAGAGATGCATTCACTGGTCAGTTCTTGCAGCTTGTGTGTAGATGAAGGGATCTGCAGCAAACTTGCTGCACTGGTAAAACAAGCAGGTGTGCCAGTGAACAATAACTTTTGTAGGAAATACAGCATGTCCCCACTGCCAGGCAGTGCTACCCTGTTAAAGATTACTAGTGCTGTAATGAGGAGATCACTTGGATACAAATTTCTATAATTCTGTATTACCACATACTTATCATTACTCACATAGGTGAGCCCTTTTTTGGGTGCTTGAGAAGCATTTCAAAACTCATCCACAGAACTGGAGCATTCAGAAATGCAACTGGTGGCAAGAACTGGTGCCTTGAATATGTAAAGTGATATCTGAGTAAGTGGGTAAAAAGGGAATCAATCAGATTTCATGAATTCAGTACCTAAAATTAGTTGATTATTCTTGGCAATTGATGCCTTTAATTTCCTTATGCCTCACTTCCCCCTTCTGTACAGAATGAGTAACACCATATCAGATTCCTGACAAACTGCAAAAAATACTCATTACTCTTCACAAAGCTGGCAGACATAGTGATAAAAGCCCACAGAAAAGCCCTAAAGCAAATGAGTCCTGTTTAGTGCAGCGTTTCAGTGATATGCAGTAAATAAAACTTGTGCTTCCCCACCAGATTGATTCTGAGTCTTTACCTAGTCAGAAACATCATCCACCCTCCCATAGAATAAAGACCAAGAAGGAAAGCAGAGCGCATAGTTAGGCTGCATACCGCAAACAATTTGTTTAGAGTCTTAGCTTTCGTGTGTTTGCCTCCAGCGGGAGACGTTCTGGATTTGTGTTGGAGCGTCGGTCGCATGGTGGCAGCCTGGATTCGCGGGAGCCGCTGGCCACGGGATGCGCCGGGCTCGCAGGAACTGCTGCCCGCCCTGCTCTTCGAGGACTTCTTTCCGAAACGACGTTCGCAGCAGAATTTTCGGTAATTTTCACGTCGAATTGTCGATAATCACGGGAGCATGAATACATTTCTGAGAGCAACATGATCCGCACTGAGTGAAGGCTGCGTGACTGACCTGTCATGTGAACCAGAGTACAAAAATACTCTACTTGTGTTTTAGGTGGTTTTATACCACAGCTACCAACTGTGGTAAACTTTCAGTACAGCTTTACAGCTTCCAAGCACCTTTCAGTACTCATTACACCTTGTTTGCCGTGGGCAGGATCTCCCAGGCAAGTGCCTGGAATAACGCTATGCCTCCACTTCGTTATGTGCAGCACAGCGTGTGTGACCCGAGAGCAGACCTGAGGAAACATGCCAGAATTGTGGAATTCAGTCCTTTTTTCTGAAAGTAATTTTCTCTTGAGCAGCTGTTTTAGGATGTGTCATGGTTGAAGGAACAATAACAGAGGGGACAGGGTACTCAGAGTACTGAGTGGTCAGGGCAGGGTTCTGCCCTGAAACCCTAAATAACATGTAGCACCAACTTTAGCCACTTTGGTAGTTGCCTAATCTCCATTCTGAAAAAAATTCTTCAATTCTAATTAAAAAAGAGTAGAAAATATAGGTTTCTCATATGTCTCAGAAGAATAACTATAGTCTGTAATTAATAATTTCCCTAGTTTTCTGAACTGTTACCGCTGACTATTTTCTAGGGAAAAAATTACTGCATTTTTAAACCAGTACTTTGGCACAGTGCCCTACAAGAATACTGCCCATACATCATCTGTATATTTTCTAAAAGCTATACAGTGAAATCAGACAGTGCTACACTCACAGGATGTCATGCTTCACATTCAACCTATTAATAAGAAATATGAGTGGAATGGAGATGATGAAACAGTAAAATAAAGTGCCTTCATGACCTGTAGTATTTAGAAAAAAATATAGTGCAGCTTCCAGACTGACTACCACACAGTATCTCTCCAAAACACGTGTCTAACAATGCCAGCTGAATATTCTTTTAGGTTTTTTAGCCACCATGTCCAGAAACAGCAAGAAGTTTGCGGGTTTTGCTTGGATAAGCAGCTATCACTATAGATCTTAAATTCTCTACACTGTCAGCTCCCCTCTTTTCTTCTGCCAGTAATGCTTAGCTATACAGACAAATCTATTTTTTTCCCCATTACTGGAGAAGAGCCTAAAGAGCAGTTACAGTGTAAATTTTACTATCAAGTTTTGATAATTCACATAAAAATATTTTCACATTTAAGAATTAAAAAATCCCAACAGGTAAAGGCAAATCAGGGTGCTAAAACTGTGGCGTACTAGCATCTGTTTTACACAGAAAATACAGTGGCTTAATTTCAGCTCTTATTTTTAATTTACTTGAATATTTGAGTCTGTTTTTGCATTTTTTTTACTGGACAATACAGGAATCCACACAAACTGTAAAGTATACAATGACATAGTCTTTAAAATTTTTAAAGGATGCCCTCATGAGAAATTAAGTAATTAAAGTTGCTCTTGAATTGCTCAGCAGTGATAGTCCCCACAACTTTCACTGCTAATACATATGAAGTCTTTCAAACAAGTTTTTACATACGTATTTGAATGGCAACCTAAAAATCACCAAGCCCCTTCTCTGTAGCATGACACTTGCTTAATCCTAATCCATTGTAGCGTGACAGCTATTACTGACCTAAAAATTCTAATAAAACTTTAATTTAGTTTTGGCAAGGAAGAAGCTTTTGCAATTCACCACAATGATCTATAAATCCTCATTAACTCTACAGTGCACTGCTTGATTAGAAATCAACTTAATCAAGATGCTTCCCAAGGAATCAATTTATATCTAATGATACTTGGTGGCAAGGATAGCTGTTTAATTTGGATTGTAATTTCAGTTCACTGGGACACCTTCAGGTGACGTGGGTGGCACCCTGTGTGTGACAAGTAAGTGCATCCTCCTCATGGCACCTTGCAGTTGCCTCAGTCTGCCCTCACTTACCTCAGGTTCACAAAAAGGTACCAAAAATTACCTGATGCCACTTGCCAGTGGATCACAACCACCTTCCCATAACTCTGTAAGACTTCCCATGGATCAGACTATTTAAAACAGGGAGATGCTTAATACAGTACAGAAAGGTGCTGAGCTACTTGGTCAGCCTAATTTTAACGAAAATATTTAGCCCCTACAATAGCCAAGATTCTTCCTTCTTAAAAAGGCTTAAGAAAAGATTAATAAACAATGCATGGAAGGTAGCACCACATCTTTTTAAATCTTAAAATGTGCAATTACATGTTGTTCATTAAAGCATAGTCTTATCTGGAGCGACTACTGAAAACTAATTTAAACATGCTCTCTAAAGTTCAGACTGAACAACCAGAATTCAACATTTAATACAATAAATAATATTAGCACACAGAACCTCTTAGGACAGAGGATGGTCTGCTGGCTTACTAAAATGGGAACCGATTCAGAAAGCTTGTAGCTTCTTTTTTACATTAATTTTTCTATTGCAGTATGGAATCTCTGGTACATTGTTTTCAAAAGATGCAGCTTTAATAAGAGACTAAGAACATTCAGTGCCTTCAAGCAGGTTCAGATGTTCCAATTCTACATTGCACCTGACCAAAATTAGGAGCATGAAACCTGAGGTGCTGAAATTTGATTGGTGCTGGAAAGTAGCTGGTGGCCTGTCCGTGCAGTTATTAAAAATGACAGAATGGCTTGGGTTGAAAGTGACCTTAACCACCTAATCCAACCCCTTTGCTATGGGCATGGACACTTCCTGCTGGACCAGGATCCTGTGAGCCCCATGTAACCTGGCATTGAACACTTCCAGGGATGAGGCATCTACAGCTTCTCTGGGCAATTTGTGCCAATGCCTCACCATGCTCAGAATAAAGAATTTCTTTCTAATATCCAATCTAAATCTCCATCTTTCAGTTTAAAACCATTGCCCCCTTGTCCTATCACTATAGTCCTTGGTAAAACAGTTCTTTCTTATAAACCCACTTTAAACACTCAAAAGGCCAAAATGAGATCTATGGGGAGCCTTTTCTTGTCCAGTCCAAAAAACTCCAAGAGAGGTACTTCAGCCCTCTGACTATGCTTGTGGCCCTCTCTCAACCCAACTCCAACAGGTCCTCATCCTCCTTATTTTGGGGATCCCAGGGCTGGATGCAGCACTGCAGGTGGGGTCTCACCAGATCAGAGTAGAATCTCCTCCCTCATGCTGCTTCTCTTTAGGCAGCCCAGGATTATTGTGGAGACCAATGTCTGAATTCCAGAGAGCTGAGATTATGATTAAAGCTCAAATCATCTATTTTAGCCTGTACTTGCAATTAACTCTTTGGCTGATTCCTCCTCAACAAAGCATTATCGAGAATTGGAGATACAGCTCAAATAAAGGAAAGGACAAAGAGGGAAGCTGCATATTACTTCCACTGAGCTCTGCTAATGGAAGCAGAGAACACCCAACATCACTTGGACATAAAGTGAGCTAACCAAATGTTAGAAAAATATACCCTTATTGACTGCTTTGGAGAAAACCTGTGATCTTTTACAACTGATAGCTTATATGCCACCTATGACAGCAGTATCACCACAGCTTTCTTAACAGCTGTCACTGGAAACTTCCTATAAACTAGTGACTGAGCATTTTTGCAGACAGCTTCAGAGGATTCTTCCCAACTGATTTATTTTTATTCATATATATGAGGATCAAGGCCACTGCCAAAAATAATATTGCCTTGCTTTCAAAGGTGGGAAGGAAACACGCTGTTTTCTTTGTAACATTAGGAAAACAAAAATTTGCAGGAGAGGAAGCAACTTAAGAGTATGCACTAAATACATTTCACATGAAACTGTGCCTGTACTCCAGCATTTCAGATGGCTATCCTGGAGATTTTGCTGTATGTGAGAAAAGAAACCAGCTTATAATGCATTTTAAGTTTGGGGGTTTTAGTGTTTGTTTTTTTGGGTTTTTTTTCCCCAGAGAAAGGGGATTTATAAAATCTTCCTGGGAGAAGAAACCTTACCTTTTTCTCCACTATCATTATTCCCCCACAGACCTTGCAAAACCACCACAAGGAACTTAAAGCCTATTTTCCAATCTCAATGCCAGCAGTAGCCTATCACAACACCTGCAATGATGATGATGATGAAAATTGTTCCATAAAACCCTGTGGCAATTACAGCTGTGTACACTCTGCTCATAATAGCAGTTTTAAAAGAACATTAATTATGCTCTGATCCTCAAACTGGACTGATTAGTCATAATGATGTTACACAATGATTCACACTCTAGATGACTCATACAGAGAGGGTAATTATCCAGCAGGATTTCTGTAAGTCTGCTGTTAAATGAGAGAGCTCATTACAGGACTGAGGGTTCCTGTTGAATGAATGAAAAAGAAAATGTGTAGGAAAAAAGAAAATCAGTGCTTCTAATGAGGTAGTATTAGATGCCTACCCTGACTAATTTGCATATTTAATTTGAGACACAGGCCTCCTCTTAGCTGTGACCATGTGTTTTATTAAGGAAATACCTTGGAGCTTTATTATATAAGTAAAATCCTTCTTTAGATGTTTAAGTTTGACTTTGTACATGTGATGAAGATTATTAGTCTTAAAAAAAAAACAACCAACCAACCCTGTGACATAACAAAATATTTTCCAGCTTCCATATAAAATAGCAATTTTTATCAGCTGGTAGAACACATTAAATTTTTTACTGTGTTAAGTGCCCCCTGTAACTTTTACAAAAGTCGTATACAAAAAAGTGCAGGCAAAAAATCCAATGCTCTGCGAATACTTTATTACACAAATTACATTCAGCTTCTGAAAATAGTGTTCTAACAGTGATACCATCTAAAAATAAGACATTCCAGAAACACATCAAGTTAGGAAGAAGAAAAAAATTAAATAGAGACTTTTTTCTTTCCTTCAATGCAATATCATGTTAAGTGATTTAAAAAAATAGAAGACTTAGCAGCTTCATTTTCTTGTGGCACTGTATATTCTCTCTAATGCAACAGGTTAAGGACATTGAAGAGGAAAGGCACAAAACAGAAATTGGCAACTCAATAATTATGGAAAAAATATTCTGATGAAGCAGATAGTAAGACTTATTTACAAGATCCCCATATTTGATGATAAAATACTACTGCTTTAAATCAGTCCTGCAATTAAAAGACTTTGCTTTATTAAGATGTTCACATAAAAACCAACGGCACCGATATGGAATTTCCATATACTTCTTCACTTAAAAACATAACTAAAACCAAACAAAACTTAAAGGAACTAGTGTACAGCCCCACACAGACTAGAACAGTTTACAATTAAATATACAAGATCTTAAACGTGCTTAAGGGAAAAGAAATCTGACATTCTGGGTTGAACCATATCATGGAGAACTCAAAGGTTAGTTTCAAGATGATGAAGGTGCTGGTGGCAGGGGAGACGCTGAACACTCTTCCTCGGAATCAGTGCCATCTTCTTCATCTTTTTCTTGGTCACTTCCTTCAGTACTCAGGCGGTCAAACCCTTTTCGGCTGTAGCTTTTGTGACTTGCAAAGAAGTTCCCAAGGTTAATTCCACCACCACCTTTCCCTATGGAAAGGAAAGGATTTTCATAAGGTTTGCTTTAACTGTAAGGGGAGAATAAAAATCTATCTACTAATTAATCAGTATAGTGGTGATTCTTTTAAGTGTCCTTCCAGAAACTGTTTTTAAAGGTTCAGCATAGGAGCCACAAAAGCTAGGTGTATATAATAGGAAAGAAGAAGGAAATTAATCTTACAAGTAGAAGTTCCAGACAATGCTTTTTTAGCATCCATTTTTTCATTAATTCTACACAGATTATTGGCATTCCTACCCATTTGCCCTTAGTTTCAAAGTGCTTCATTTCATTCACCAGATCTACAATAACTCATTATAGCTCCTGCTCTCACTGGTAGTGACTCATCCTCTTTAGTGAGCAGATAATGACAAAGTTGTCATAAAATAAATTTTCAAAAACCCCTGATCATTGACCCCAATCCTTCCTTTAAGAAAGTTCCATCAAATCTGTTAGTCAACATGAATACAGAAAAAAAGCCTCCAGTTACTGCATTTGAAAATATAATCAGTGACTACTTACCTCTAAGTCTGCCTAAAATTCTGCCTGAACTAGAATCAAGTTTGTGTTCCCCATCAGCTGAAAAATAAAGCAAATTTCAAAAATAAGCTAAACCCTGAGTGCTCTGTGATCAAATAAGTACCTGTATTTTCTGATAAAAATCACAGACATTCAACAAACTAATCAGCAGCTCTAAGAAGCCATTTATGCCAGTACTGCAATAGACTAGAGAGTTAGCATATTTGGTATGCTAACCCATTTGAATACAAAAGTCAGGAAGCTGTAGGCTGAAATCTTCAAATACAATACATCCAATTCAGTCCTGCAGCGATATTAGACTGCTGAATGGCCAACTCTGTCAGAGTAGGTCCTGACCAGTGGCAGAACTATGTTGTGTACTCCATGTACATTTTCTTCTCTGGATGAAGGTATCTTGATAAAACAATTTTGTGATACAAAATAACAAGTCTAGTGATCAAATGCCTATCACAGGCTGCCAATTTATGAAAAATAATGTTATTATACAATACAAATTTAGAATTGTTTACATAACTTCTAAGTACCAATTAAAGCTTTCAGAGCTATGGATTAAGGTGCACCATGGAAGCATGTCTGACTCACAGAATTGACTAGGTGGGAGAGAGCAATAATACAAAATCTCTTGTAATAGTATCTGCTTTCATTTCATTGCCTGTATCTCTGTAATACCCATATGGAGTCTTTTGTTTTAGCAGCTTAAAGATCCCCTACTTAAAAAATCAAACTAAAAAATCAACCTTCTTTCTTTGCTTGCAGTATGAAATTTTCTGAATTCTAGACAATACAACATGAATTTATTCTAGTAATTTCCAAGATACCAGTTTTTGCCTTGACACCAAATAAAATTTTTGATACATGTTCTGAAGAGGTGCTAGCTTGAGGGTAGTTTAAAGGCTCAGGGGGCTGCAGGTGCTGTGTCCCTGCCAAGCTGTAAGTTTGCGTGCAGCACCACTGCAACTGTTCCGGAGGGCAAAGGCACAGAGAGCTGCTCTCTTCATACCCTCACCCTCCTGTTTTCAGTGATATTTGGAACTGGAATAATAAGAGCCTGTTTTCTAGGGCAGTTACTCACAGTTACCTCCATAGACAGTTGGCTTCTTCCACCGAATAAATACTAAAATTACCAGCAGGATAACAACAGGGATAATAAGAAGAGTTGTAATAAGAACAAAGGAAACTCCAGTGCCGCTGGCCTGTTGGACCAAGTGTTGCTTATCCATATTCTTTAGAGGGTCTCTTGATTCTGGCTTGTTTTTCAATCTGGCTTCAGCAATTGTTTCTGATTCTTTAAAAAGAAAACAATTTCCATATGTAATCCATATACATCAAGCTGTTGCTTGAACAGCTGTAACAGAACATGGTGTTTCAGGAAACAACAAGCTAGGATACTTTAAGTGCTTTGTAACAAGAAAACAAAGGCAAACTCTTACAGAGACATTTTTGGCTTTTGCTGATGTTATCCCAAATAAAAGGAAGAGCAAGTCTGAATGATACCACTCATTAGCAAAGATTCCCTCCCCTTTTCTCAAATAAGGAAAGGAGATGTGTCAAACAATTTTGTCCTAAAAAGTATCAACTATTTAAAATATAGGAAATTACCCCAATGGTAATTACATCACATGGTTCTTTTTGTAAATAACCATGTGGTGTTACATCAATTAAACATCTCCTTTTGACAAAAACATTTCCACAAAAAATACAGAAAGCCAGTATACATCACATTGTCATAAACACAAAGAAAAAGTTTAAAGATCTTTCTAACAAAACTGTGGCAAAGGGTTAAATTTTCAGAACTGTTACATTCCATGAAGGAATTTTGGTTCTACAAATCTGGAGAGCTTTGAAAACTGCATTCAGTCTTGCTGAGTAATTTGTTAACTCTATACCCACAAGGAGAAAAACTATTTCAGAAAAACCTTTATGATGCTGCAAATGCTTTGTGATAACTTTTAGTAAGTAAAACTGTCTAGCTATGTACTTTGAATTCAGGCTGAACAGCATGTCTTTACAAATAGCTGCATCACAAATACTTTCAACCAGCACTGTTTTGACTCTGTATCAAAATTAAAATGATGTTCTACTCTGAAGAAGTAGCAAAAGGTTCAGTTGATAAATGATAAATAATACGATATAAAGATAAATAATATGATAACAATGATAAATAATATCATTGTTATCACAAGCACAAGGATTACAATGACACAATGAAAACATCCTGTCTATTAAGAAGTAGTTACTGCTACGGAAGATTTTCCTCCACCGTCTTTCCCACCACCTCTGGGCAAAGTTACAGTTCTCTATATATTTTCCCCCATGTCACAGTAGTACAAGCACTAGTAACAGTCACCAGGAGCGTGAGAATGCAAGCTACTCCTCTCCATTTATTAAGCATTATGACACAAAGTCCATTGGCTCTTTTCTCCCAGAGGGGCTGAAAGATGTTAATTTCAGCCTACCTACTCTAAACAGTTTTAGACATTGTTACTTAAAACCTTTTTCTTACCCTGGTGTTACTATTGCATTTTTTTCTCTATGACATTAGAAGTGTCAGCTAAAGAAAGCCAAAAGACATTTACATATCCCTAGATATACAGCATGCTGCAATATCAACACTCCCTTTTGAGTGCTTCAGGCAGGCTGGTGTACCAATGAAGATAAAATGAAAAATAAGAAAATAAAATGATAAATAAAGAAAATAAAATGATAACAGTGATGGCAATAAGCATTTCATTGTTTCATTAGCCTTCCTTATTCTACTTTATTCCATATGCATTCAATTGGCAGTTGGGATTTTTTTGACTTTTCTCTGTCTGCGTATATATGGCTAAAGAAAACTACATAAGCTCTGAATTTAAGCAAAGAAAACCAGTTAAGAACATTTGAACATTTTTAATACCTTTATAAATAGTACCATAATGTGGTACTGGTTTTCTGAAAGGGAAATGAGCTACATAATAGAATACAAATGGTTAAAATTACTTTTCATCTACCTTAATTGGTATTTTACTCCTTTGAATCTCCTCTGTGTACTGTCTCCTTATATTGTTCCTACATGCTTTCATTTTCTTCTTCCTTTTTTTTTCATTTTTATGCAGATTAAATAAACAAAAGATCTAGTAAATCTATGGGAGGAAATGTAAATAGAAAAAAATAGTATTTCTTGCCATATGGTGTGACTGACAAGGCTGTGTACTAAAAGACTACACAGGAATAGAAACCAATTGTCATTTCAAATAACCCTTTTTTTGGTGGTGGACGGATGTAGAGTGGGGGAGAGTGCTGGGGAGTAACTGTTGCTGTTGTATTTTAGAGCTATTTCTGCATCTAAGGGAGCTGCCACAGATACCAATCTGGAACATAGGAGATGGTAGAATGGAATTAACCTACTAGTGAATTTTTTATTCTGTGACAGTGAAGCACTTGTCATCACTGGAAATGAAATGTTTAGATTGGCTGTGAAATAGCATCTACCAGGTAACAGTGTTACAAGCTTCCTTCTAGTGCTTCCAATAGGAATGCACAAAAAACAGGTCAAACTAGTCAGCATTTTGTCTCTTCAGCTTGGCAGAAGCAGCCCTAGTCTACGTGAACATACTGATCCCTTCATTTTCATTATGAATCAGACTAACCTTTTGTCTCCTGTACCTCAATACCAGCCTTTTTAACTGACCGATGTTCCATTTCTGTAAAACAAAATCATTCTTCAGGACAACTGATATTTCAGAAAGGCACTCAGTGACATCTTCCTGCTAGCTTTCTCAAATGTACAGTACAATCCTACAGTAAACATTCCCATCAACATCTGAATTTCACCATGGAGAGTCAATATAAACTATTCAGTAGCTCACAAAGCCAGAGGAAAAAAAGGAAGAGCTCAGTTCATGTAAGTTGCTTGCAATAATCACCTTTTATATGAAACAGAAAGATTTTATGTGTATGCCTAAAGGTTCATAGATTCCTGCAAAAATAAAACTGTTTATTTTTTTATTATCAAAATCATAGTGAATTAAAGGCTGGTTGAATCAGGGTTTCTTAGCTTCTGCTCTTTTATACTTCAGCAAAAACTAAAAAGAAAATTTTATACAAGGACGTCCCTCATCTAACCTGTATAAATTCCATTACATTTTTATTCTCATATTTCTTTGAATAACAGATGAGAATTGTTCATGTTCAGTTCATTAGATGCAGATAAAAACATATCCAATCAAAATTACAATTTATTTGGTCCAGCCTCCTGTTATTAAGAGCAGCTGATACCAAATGCTCCAAAGGAAAATCCATTAATTATAAACAAGACAAATAAGGAATAACTAGCTTAGTCATTTATAGCAGTGGACTCTTACTGGATAACTAACATCCTGAAGCCTAAGACTTCATGTCTGTCATACATTTTTTTATCCCATATGAAGGAGCAGTGAATTATATTTTTATATAAATTTATATAAATTCTTTTTATATATTTTTATATAAAACTCTCTCTGAATCCTACTAAATTGAAGTCTGACTAAGCAGGTTCCTCTCCCTGAACTGAAGCTGCTTGCCTCGGGGGTTACTAGATTAGAACAGGCAAGCATTTCCTCTGTATGAAAATAGGACTTCAAATTATACTAGATTAATTTTCTAGTGATGAAAGCTCCCAATGAAATGAATATAATTTTTAAGTTGACCGAAGTTTTTATTTTATACCTTGGGAGTTTTCTGCATGATAACCTCACAGGAAGCAGTTGAGTTCTCAGCAAATGATACACTAAAATTACTAAAATACTAGAGTAACACTTTTGTTTAAGCAAGTACTAACAATGGATATGTAAGGCAAATGCATGTTGATTCCTTCTGTGATAAACTCATGTGCCCAGGACTCTTCTTTGATAGAGCACACAACAATGCTGAAGAACAGTCTTCTAATGAAAACTGAGCAGCAGCACACAACTGCTGCAGGTGAAGCTTGTAGTGCACTTAAAACCTTCATTATGCCACTAGGCTCTTGGCCAAGAGCACCAGATATGTGATACTGACCTGAAAGTACAAAATATGAAGTTAGGACATTAAGAACAAAAAGAACGTACTTTCCACAGATGCAAACTTCCACACTGCTTTGGCATGAACATCTCCAACAAATACTGTTCTGTCTTCTGAAGCAACAATATCATGTGGCATCTCAAAGCTCTGTGAAGATAAGCAGTAACATATTACCCCTAAGTGTCTATGCTTTCATAAGGCCTCCTTAACACCTAACTCGAGCCTGGTCATATTCAATCCTGCTTTAGACTGGAAAATGCAGCAGGTGCTGCTGTGAAACCCAAATGTGTGAAAGGAAAGGAATTCCATTTCTCTTAATTTGCCTTCTCCAGGGGTAATGACATAGAGATTATTCCATATATTAAAGCTAAAAAAAGTTATATTAATATTATTTCTATTCATATTATTACATTCCACTTTATCCACTGAAATACGTATTTTCAAAATTAATCTGGGTTTGAAACCCACACATTTAATTTTCGTTAAAGTTCATATGCAAAACAGCTATTTGCTATACTCAGAAAAAATAACTCTCAATATAATTTAAAGTTGGACTGCAAATAAAGAGTGTATGTGTACCAAGAAGTGGGAATATTAACATTCATTCTTTAATCTAAGACAATATATAGAGACTGTTAAAAACTCCACAATTTTAATGTACAGTACTGCAAGAAGAACATTTGGCCTTAACTTATCACTAGTATTCTGTAAAGAGGGATATAACCATACAGTTATTATATACCATATTATTTCTGCTTAGGAATAAGGTCTATTTTTTGTCAAATTACTAGCATCTAAATATATAAATCTTTCAATTCCTTCATTATTCTCTTAAATGTACTTTTAAGAACTGTAATGACAGTAATAAAGTAGGCTTATCCTGCCTGAAGGTATTATCTGTAGGAATCATCTAGAAGTTAGTATAATTTCCAAATGTGTACCACATGTAGAAGCTAATACCCAAAATTCTAGTGTTTTTATTTACTATTATAAATAATTCCTTTTGAATACCTTACATTATAATAAAAAATTTTCCAACTTCTTACGAAGTTGGAAAAGTAGAATGCTAGCAATGTTCTCATATATATGATTATACGTAACAGGTACTTTGTGCAGTACTCTACCTTTCTAAGTGGAATGAAAGTTTCAATTATTTCTCCAGTAGAGAAGTTCATCACAAATCCTTTCACTGATTCTGCCTCTCCAGGATAGGGCATTCCATTAACTGCAAAGAGGAGACCACCTGCAACAACATTAGACTTGCCTTAAGAACCCACACATAGCAAACTGCAGTGAAGATGGAACTGTAATAGTTTAGATGAAAAAAGGTTGTCTGAGAGACAGAAAGACAGAAAGATAACTCAACAAGAAGCTAAACTACAAGAGGAAAGTTAAGTGAGGTATAACTCACTGAAACTTTGTCATTTAAGATATGCATACTTAGTTCAAATAAGAAGAACCAGCAAGATTTTACATATAGTTTAAATGTAAAAGGAATGTGAAGGTGTTAAAAAATAACCTCAAGAATGCTGTGCTATGGTGGTTGACCTGATAGCAGAAAGTTCTTTCAATGCATCAAAAGCAGAAAGTCAGCTGCGGAGTAAGTGGGACCACAAAAGGAAAAGATGTGAAGGGGGACTCAGGGATTAGAGGCCTATGGCAAAGAAATGGGTTTTGTCAGTTTTTTCTGCTTAATACGCTGGGAAGTTTCTAACACTCCATTTTTTTTCTTGGTAAAGAGATCAGAGGAGACAACTCAACGGGAAGCACAAGGTATAAGACAAGTCGGAGGTTATTAATTTATGAGGTTTAGATGGCATTCACTCAAATTCAGAAGGAAACCAAATGTGAAATCAGACTTCAGGCCAAATTAAGTAACCCAGCACTGCAAACAGCCACTTGTCCACCAGGATGCTGAAGTAGTGCCCACCTACAAAATGGTGCCTGTGAACACACATTACCAATTCTGGTATCCCTCTCCAGTAAGATGATAGAATCCATAATGAAGACTGAGACATGGGTAAGTGTGAACTCTCAGAACATGTTGGTGTGGCTTCTCTAAGTGTTGTGCCTCAGCTCTGAACAGGGAGAAAAAGCACACAGGTAAGCAGGTTCTATAGACAAATTGGTGCTTTCAGAAAACCCTTGACAAGGAAGTGCATCAGAGGTTATTGAACCTGAGTTTTCAAAGGGGTGAACAAAATATCCATTAATGAACAGGAAGCAAAGAGCTTAGCTTATGGGCAGAGCTAAAAATTCTTCAGGACAGAGAAATCTGAATAGTGTGATATTGAAGTCATCAGAGTCAGAAATTTTATTGAATAGTTTTCATCAATGACTGAAAAATGGGGCAAACAATAACACCTAGCAGTCTGAGGAAAGTAACTGAGTTCTGCGGAGAAGTGAAAAGCTTCATGATACTAAGGAAGTCCAGAAAAACTTTTTATACAAATAAGTTGTTAAACAGATGACAAAACAGCTTCTGCAAAGACAAATGTCAAGTGACGTTTCTTCCAAAAAAATAATCTGGATCATGCCTATATGATGTTTGAACTTGGAGCTGGTAGCTTCAGCTCAGGAAAGACATCTCTAAGCCATCCCTAAAAGATTCCTGAAATCTCCACTTCCATGTACAGTGTCAGACAAAATTTCAGTAGAATGTCTGGCATCATGAGGAGGAGAATTAGGAATGAGGAGGGGACGGTTCTATACTATGCAAAAACAGCATGCACACATATTGCGTACTGAGTGCTCTTTTACTCTCTGCATCTCAAAAAGTTCCAATGAAACTAAAGATGTTGGAAAAGAAAGGCAAATACACTACTCAAGGGGCTGAAGCAATTAAATAGCTTATGGGGAGAGGCTAAGGTAGCTGGGGTTCTTTGGGTTGAAGAGGATAAGGCAAGATGAAGGGGCACCAGACTGGGGGAGCGTGGAACTGTTATTCAGCTCCCAAAATTCTGAGATTGAGTAGCACTCAATGAAACTAGGTCACTTTTTATATTAAAAAAAAAAAAAATAAAGTGGATAATGAACTTCTGGACCCTGCAATGGTGGAAGGCCAATGAACCAGACAATACAAGTCAATTTGAAATGAGATTAGAACTTGTGGGCAACATGTCTGTAGAAAGACACTGTGAGGAACAGACCATAGGTTACCTCCTAAAACTGCTAAATAAAGGGTTTGTGGATGTGTAGTGAATAGGAGAGGAATTACTACAAAATGCATCCAAGCTTATACACACTCTCAGAATGCCTCTTTCCACTGTCAGAGACACATAGATATCAAGCCTCTCATCCAGCACGGCATTTTTTTACATTCTTGCAGATGCAAAAGAGAGAAACATGATATTAAATTTGGTATTAAGGAGTCAGGAGCCCAACATGCCAAAGATCCTCATCCAGTTCTTAACATTTACCTTACCTTCAGTATCGGTATTTAAAATCGAATCCCAAAACTTAATATAGTAATTGTTAACCAGACTGTGATATTGAAAACTGCAATGTTTTCTGCTTGTTTTCAGTTCTCTGGTTTCATGAAACCAAAAACTCTTCATTTGGTCTTAATTTTGCTCTCTTCAATGGAGTTCAAAATGCATATTTAGAAATATTATTATTGATAATGTCATTATTTACTGATTAACTTTGCAGTCACCAGGAAGCAGCAGGATTGTCTACTTGTTGATATCACATTTAGGCAGTAATCAGTCATTTTTTAGAAACAGAGATTAGATGCAAGCTTCCCTCACCTGCAAGCAGGAAAACAGGTAGTTCTCAAATTTTCCATTGCATCAGGACTACTCTCGAAGATAAGTAATATTCACCCCAAGATAACACAATAGCACTTCAGGAAATGTGACATCCTGGCACAAAGCAACTACTTGAAATATGAAGAACAAGAAAAAAGATTACCTGGAACGTAGGAAACTGCAAATAACTCTCTTCCAAATGCTTTGTGTTTGATCTCTCTTGTGAACTCCCCAGTCTCCAGCTTAAAGCACTGAATTCGACCATTTTCTCTGTCTGCAACGCACAGCTGACTTAAGTCAGGGATCAGGGCTAAGCTGTGAGGGATACAAAACTGTCCAGGCCCGGATCTGCCTAGAGAAGTCTCTGCAATAAAAAAACCCCAAATTTGTGTTAAAGTACACACTGAAACTATCAGTTTTACTTAGAAACAGTAGTATACCACATAATGCAATGTAACCCTGGGAAAAGATTAAGGTCAGCTTGCTTTCTTCCTATCAAGGTTAGGTAGGTAACTCAAGTTAGGTAGGTAACTCAAAGTAGGTAGGTAACTCAAAGTAGCCTATTTTGTTTTCTTTATAAATCCCAAATTTAGAATTTGCAATTTCCTGAGAATATTCAGCACAGTTACAGCGACACATAAATCTGAGTCAGCCAGAAATATTATTCATAAAACTTAAAATAGACGAAATCACAGCATAAATCTGGCAAAAAATTATTCCTTTCTTATATGTTTAAGAAAAAAAATTGGCTTTATGAAAGTCAGAATATTTTCTTGACAAAATAGGGCATGACAATATTTATTCTGAAAGCAAGATGACAAACCCCCATTTTTTATTTTTAGTACATATATAACCACTACAAGTAGCTGTAAAAAAAGCCAAGAGAAAATTTGGATGCAAGGCCAAGGCTGAAATTTATATAGGGCCTGGAAGGTATTTCAGTTATAGAAATTAATAAAAAAATTATTAGCAACGTCAGCAATTTTGTGGTTCATGATGAGCTCATGGTAACAGCAGTATGGGTAAAGTACCAAGAGCCCTGACTGTACCTTCTCCCCACTGCATCACATATAGTCCATTTGGAGAGAACTGAATAATCCGACTGTTGCAGTAGCCATCAGAGACGTAAATGCTGCCAGTGATTGGGTCCACGGCCACATCAGTTGGTTGACAGAAATGATTTTTGTCACTGCCTGGTTGCAAAGGTACTCCTAAGGTCAGTAATGGCTCTTTGTCTTTGGCTCCTAGTTTGAAAACCTTTTTTTCAGTCAAAATGAAAAGAAAAGAGGTTTTAGTTATGGAAGGTGAAACCAAAGACCCAGGTGGCCTAGGGAAAAACTCCTATCACTGTGTATAAAATAAATTTACATACCAAATATAATCTTAATATATTGACCATAATATTTATTATTAGCTTTTCAATAGTCCTGATTCTAGGAAACATCTGCTTAAAATACAAATTCCCTGTCATTACAAAGCAAACAATTTAGTTTCACTTTCTAGACTTAACTGCATTGATAAGCAAAAGACATAGCAGAAAATTACAAAAGTATCTTGAAAGGCTGGAGAGAGGGCTCCATGAGAACCTTGTGAAATTCAACAAGGCCAAGTGCAAGGTCTTGGGATTGCCCCTGGGTTGGGGCAATCCCAAGCACAAACACAGGCTGGGAGGAAAAGGGATTGAGAGCAGCCATGAGAAGAAGGTGTTGGTTAATGAGAAGTTCAACATGAGCTGGTTATGTGTGCTCACAGCCAGAGGTTAACCATGTCCTGGGCCGCATCCAAAGCCCTGTGGGCAGCAGGGCAGGGAGGGGATTCTGCCCCTCTGCCCCGCTCTGCTGAGACCCCACCTGCAGAGCTGCCTCCAGCCCTGGGGTCCCAGCACAGGAAGGACATGGAGCTGTTGGAGAGAGTCCAGAGGAGGCACCAAGGTGATCAGAGGGATGAAGCACCTCTGCTGTGAGGAAAGGCTGAGAGAACGGTCCAGCCTGGAGAATAAAAGGCTTCTGGGTGACCTAATTGTGGCCTCCCAGCTCCTGAAGGGAGCCCACAAGAAAGTCAAAAATGAACTTTTTACAGATCTATGTAGTGATAGAATTCCCCATTCAAGTGGGAATGACTTCAAACAGGGAGTAGGTTTAGATTAGATATTAGGAGGAAGTTCTTTACCACAAGGTTGGTGATGCCACTGGTGAGGCTGCCCAGAGAAGCTGTGGCTGTCTCACCTCTGAAAGTGTTCCAGGCCATGTTGGATGGGGCTCTGAGCAACCTGGCCTAGTGGAAGGTGTCCCTGCCCATGGCAGGGCAGTTGGAACGAGATAATCTTTAAGGTCCCTTCCAACTCAGACCATGATTCTATGGTCTGAGTCTATGACACAATTATTTCTACTTCTATGCTATGTCCGTGTAGCAAATTATTCAACACAACTATATTCCATGAAGTGCACAGGGTTGAATTTCTGTAGGCACATTCTTAATGTTATTCTAAACAGGCCTAGATAAACAATATATGTCAAATCTCTAGGAAAATAAAAATACTTTTTAGCAAAATGTTATGGTCCTGATACTAAAGCTTCAGAAACGTACCTGATGAAGAGCTACATCAGTGACCCAGTAGTTACCATTTTTATCTACACTCAAGCCATGTGGTAAATAAAATCTGCAAGCACAAATGTAGAAGAATGAAGTTAAAATCATTTTCCTGGAAGAATGATATAGATGTGAAGATTTCATTTTTTATCTACAGATCAAAAACAAACGCTGTACATACTAACTACATGTAGCATTTAATGAAAAATACAGCTTTACAGCTTAGAATTTTCTTGACAATAGTGTCTCAGGTATGAAATTCAGTTGATCTCAGATATCTCACTCAGGCTGCCTTAGCATTTATAAGTACAATGTACAATATTCACTTCTATTAATCTCGCTAGTAGAAGCAATTATATGAAATGTTAAAAAATAGAGGTAATAGAGATAGCAAATTAATTTTATTATCTGTTGACTTTGTTTATTTATTTACCTGAAGCTAGGCTACAATTACACAATTGTATATAAATGCACAAACATAATATAAACAAAAAAATAGTTTAGGGACTCTTTGGCATAAAATATATGGAAATATTAGTTCAATGAGTAAGAGAAAAAAACCCCAACTTACAGACTTTTGCCTGTGGAATGAAGCAGTTTTGCATTACTTGGATTCAAGACAATAATTGTGTCCTGTTCAATTGGTCCAAGGCCTCTTTGCTGATAGACAAATTTGCTGTCAAAAGAACTGTACAAAAAGAGTGGAATAGAAAGCCAGTATTAGAAGGTTCTACCGATGAACAATATAGACACAACTTAAAGCCAAGTTTCGTAGTTCAGTTCCAGTGTGGGGTTATTGGCTTTTTCTTTCTTTAAATATAAACCTTATAACATCACTGTATAGTTGTAAGAGTTAATAGTGTTGTATGTCTGCATTTCCTACTGAGGTTATGACTTCTAAACTAAAGGAGCACCAAATCAACACAGCAACAATTAAAGATAGTCCTAAAGCAAGTAAGTAAAAACTCCTTTTCAAATTATTTTGTTTAATAATTTCATTGTCATGGCAACACAGAAATTAGAAATTCAACAATATAGCCTAAGAAAAAAATATAGGGAATCACCAGGGCATACTTGCCAGTAAGACCAGGTATACTTTGTACCATCTAAGGCAGTTTATGCATGTTTGTGTCTTCTGCTTTTTCTTTTTTCATATGCATTTCAGTATTTTGCTAGAGCTTACTACTACAAGATTCAGTTCTTATGGTTCTTATTCTTTTCACAGTGTGCTTACACAAGACTATAGGATATTATGTGCATTCCTCCTCATCCCACAAAATTGCACTCAATTTTCAAGGTATATGGAATATATTAATAAAAAACATTTGTACATGTCACTATTTCATACATTAAGAATCAGATAAACTTTCTAGAGGACATTTACTAGGCATGAAATTATCATAAGCTTCCAAAAAATAAAAATATAGTTGTCTGTATCCTTACAGAGACATTGGCTCTTACTCTAACCTGTTAAAATATATGTTCAGTTTTTAGTGAAGGTAAACAGAGTGTAAAATATTTTGAACAACATTTCAGGCTAAATGTTAGAGCATAGTGTTTGATGTGAATGAAAAATGCTTGAATACAAGACCCATTCCCTGCTCCCACTTTGTATTTTTAAATCCATTTGTTGATCCCAAGAGAAATCCAGCCATGATTGATGCTACTTGGTAAACAAGAATATACGTTGTAGTCACAGAGAAGGCTTTGAATAAAGCCATTAAAACTATGTATTGTACAGCTCCAACAGTTTCACATCTCCATTATATTAAATATTTATATGTCTAGAATTTTTAATGTGGAAAAGCAATATTGGCTTTAAACATAACTAGAAAAATCAATACAGAATGTGTTTAGGTTTCTGCGTATGCTATGATTAGAAAATAGTATTTAGATACTGTCATTGCATATAGTAACTATCTATAACTATTGAATTTCTGGTAGAAATATTATCTAATGCCAAAATAATCCTTTTGGCTATGAATGGTTAAACCAAAGGTGAAAGGTACTAAAACTCTCCCCAGAGTTCTGCCATCATGTAGAGGAAGACAATGGATAAATAGTAATGACACACAAAGGCCTATACTGGTGTTGTACTTTCTTGTTTGAATATTATTCAAGCAGGTGCTGTTATATTCTTTACTATTCCTGTCAGTAATCTGCCATGACAAGTTCTCTTAATTTTGAAATTTTAAAAGTAGTCCAACACTCATAAGGGCTTGCTCTAGCTATGGATTACCAAACTGTAGCATCAACAATGGATGGATTGGACTAATATTATTTTTTTAATCTACATAGATAACTGCAGAAAATCTACACAAATTATCAAAGAAAAGAATCTAAGTGATGGTAGCTATTGTACAAAACAAACCCCATCGAAAACATGATTGTATCTGCAGAACTGACTATCTAGACTACTTAAAACAATTAGTGGTTTCCCTTGTTATGATTTTAGTTCTTAGTAATGGTGCTGTCTAGATGCCTAAGTATTTCCTGCTATGCCCAGCTCTTCTGGGAACTAAGTGATTTCAGTGTAAACAAGAGATTGTATGGTATGCAGAGAAATTCTATTGAACTTGAGTTTATGAGAGTGATCTCCCATTCATCTTCTCCCTGTCAAACTTCTTTTCTAGGAGAATGATAGAATGCTACAAAATCACAGTCACTCTTTTCTTCCCAGTGCTTGAGATTAATTTCCAGGCAATGTTCCTTTGTTTTAACTGATATATAAGAACACAAACAATGCTGACTACTTCCAGGTTAAAAGCAGCAAGACCAAAACCGCACAAAGAGAACAACTAAACACAGTAGTCATGTTGCTCTAAAGCATGGCTTCCTGATAGGTTCTGCACTTTGATACTGAAGGACAGGTAAAATCCACTGCATATCTACTACTTCTAATTTTAAACTCCAATGTAATTCCACATTTATGTTCTTACTTCTCATCCCTCCCCTGCTGTCCATTAATGCAAAGGATTTCTTGCTAAATCTAGTATCCTTCTTGTGGGCAACATAGTAAATTTAGACAGACCACCAGATCTCATAACCTCTGAAAGCACAAACCTGAGGTGTATTTTTGAACAATATCCATTACCATTGTGATACTATGCTCAGCCTGCCTACCTTGATAAGAATGCAGTAACAAGAATATAACTGATATTCTCTAATAAGTTCTTTGTAAATTGGATAAATAGCACACATTTTTCATCACAAAATACAAAATAACTTCCAGCTGATTCACTGCTTAGCCAGCTGAATAGTTTTAATTTTTTATATTCCACACAATACATGCTGCTTACAGCAGAGACTGTTCTGAAACTGAAGAGACCATGCTGTAGAAGAACCTTAATTATTTAAGAGGATTATTTTTTTAAAATCATATGCTGAAGGAATGCTACAGCAGCCACTGCAAAACTGCTACTGTATTACAGAGCTTGTCACTGCATAATCTCTAAAGTAGACTGAAGTCACCTTTTGCAACAGCATAGATCATTCAACCAGCTATATTAAACTGAATGAGGATCCAGCTTTTGTGGCATATGTTAATGCATTGGAAACATTTGTGCAAAGCTTAACAGCACAGATTGTTTTTGTTTTATTTGCTTCTATACTAAGCTGGTGAAGCATTGAAACAGAAAATAAATTCTAGGCTTTCAGTCTATTGATTTATGTTTACAATTTGGTAAGGAATATTTGATTAACTGGGTATTTGCAGCAGCTAATGATAAAAGTTAACTTAAAAGTCTGCTAACTTCTTATGCCTCCTCCATACAACTGTCACGATAAACCCCTTCTAAATACCATTTTTTTTCCTTGAAAAATGAGAACACCCATTACTTCTTCCTTTTTCATCACAATGAATGAAAGCAACCTCAAACTTAATGCCCATATATGTACCCAAAAAAAAGTAAAAAGGGAAGGCTGACTGGGTGAGCACATTTCTGTATGACTCTTCTCCATGCGACAAGATGTGAAACAAGAGCTTAACAACAGGCATGTTTTCAAAATACATTTTCAAATCATCATACTCTATATGAAAGGCCTATAGAGTTCTAGTTCAACTGACTTAAGGGTCCCTATCAACACTAGATTTCCTATACATTGATTAACTATGCTCCACAAAAAGGAGAAGAAAAAAAGTAAGACTTAGGAATAAAACCCCTCAAGAACTAGGATTTAATGATTAGTTATATTTATGGAAGGCCATGTGTTACTGAGCACTGGTGGTACATACATGGATTTCTAGACTACATATCACAACTCCAATCTTCTTCTGCAGCCACAGCATAATGAAGCTGAAGTTCTATCTGTCTCTCAACATGGTTGATACATCATGCACACCTGTTGTTTTAGGGAATTTGTTTTGTTTTGTTTAAAACCTGTAGGCTTTCCCAACACTGCTGGATCTCGAATTCAAGTTTTGTGCTCTGGATTGTTGGTATACTTCAATTGCCAGATACTCAAAAATATGTACGTTACAAGGACCAGCCTATTTTCAAATATTTTTACAATTCGTTATTCAACGACACAAAGAACAGCACTTATGTTCCTGAGTAGGAGGATAAAAAAACAGCTTTTACACAATACTTGAAGTCTGAGTAATACAAGTTGTATAATGCATCATTTAGTCTGCATTTATATACACTTGAGCTGGAGATATCACTGACGCATATGAGAAACAAATGATTGCTTTATCTGCTGCATTGTTATTTACCTTAAAACTGCAATAACTTATTTTCTTTTATGAAACACTAGTCTAAGCATAGTTTGTTATCATAATGTTCAGAATACTGTCCTATTTTTCAGACATGATGTTATCTTTAAATGAATTATTCAGGATTTGAAAACAGCCGTACCCTTTAGTGTTATAGCTATATAGATATACACACACATATATATATGGAGAACAGGTGCTTAAAAAGAGGACAAAATAAAAGGAAGACATTTTTTAAAGCGTATATTTGAAATGGTACCACATAACATGTTACAGGCTTGTACTACTTTCTCCCAGTATTTCTTGCAATTTCAAAAGTATCCATATAAACACATATACAATTTTAAAAATCAAATACATAAGAACACTGTAAAAATAAAGATAGTACTCTTTATTGCAATGTTCTGTCCTTAAAATAATATACCTCTGACTATATAATTTTACAAACACTAGAAGGACCACCATTCTAGAGTTCAGACATTTTTTTGTTTGAGTGATGCTAAGCAAATTTTATCAAATGAGTAGAATAAAGTTTGTTTTGAAAGAGTACTTTGTAACAATCCCTTTTTTTAGTAAATAAACACAAAGAAGAATGGACATAGCTTTGCATGCCTTAAACCCAAGTACTAATTGTAGTATACCATACCAAAACATCATTCACCCAGGCTAATTATTCCTGCTAAGAGACATGGAAAAGTAAGGATAATTAATCTCAGTGAATATCATACTAACGTGGTCATACAGTTTAAGGACCTAATGTACTATGTTCTTTTCCCCGGAGACACATTCTTACTCTCTAAAGACTTAATAACTCATCATCTTGAATTGTCAGTCACCATTTCTATTCTGACTCTCTGAAAGGCACTTTCAGCCAAAGAACTGAATTTTTAAATGGAAAAAGAACTTCAAGCTGTCTTTTCTTGAGAAGGTATATAAACAGCACACAGAAATTCAACTTTCTAACTCACCATTCGGGAAGGGCCTCTACTTACTTTTCATCCCAAACGTGATCACCTCTGTGGAAGACAACTAGGTTATTTTCAGGGTCCAGTGCCAACCCAGAAACTTGGCCTAGTTTGAGGTCTAACCCAGTCCACTCCACAACCTCTTCTATGTGGAAATCTGACCAAATAAATAAATAAATAAATATGAAAACCCAAAAAATATAATAATGTAGCAAATTTATTAAAAAAATCCAAATATGGTTAACTGGCATTTGGTGCAGACTATTGGGAATTACATGGACATTTTCTTACATGCAGTATTTCCATTCAATGCATTGCAATTCAATTCCAAGCATAGTTTTAACATAATAAAGCATGCACAAGCACTGGCAACCTGCTATGTATAGATAACAGAAATGTCAAAACTGCTTTTGATTCCATTCTTTTCTCCAACTTATAAGGATACATGGATACATACTCTAGAAGTTTTAGAAGCTCTGTAAATACTTTCTACACTGAAAGATTACAAAAATATACAATTGAAATCAGCAGGAAAATTTAAATATTAACTATCAGTGTTTGATTAAAAAATGCATATATAAATATAAATACCATTAATCATATACATAAATACCATGAATCACTAAATGAAATGTGAAAGAGGTGAATCATGCCTTTTTTTTTCTATTAAAGCTTTTAACACTAAGAAAAGAAAACTTCTTGTACTTGTCTTAAACTGTAAAACTCAACTAAGGGAGAGAAATTTAGTTTTAGAGATTAACATTAAAAAGATAAAAGTATGGTCTCTTCAATCTCTCTTACATAAAAGCAGACTGAGAAGGATAAAAGGTGCAAACTGTTCAATATTTGAAAAGTGGTGGAAAGTTGACTGCAAAGATTAATTTTTCACAGATCACCTACTTAAATACTATTTGCAAGAGATTGCTCTTGTGTGGCTCTGGCAGTTATTAAGAGACAAATGAACTAGATTATCAGAAAATAAAAAATTTAACAGTGAAAGAGATCTCACTAATTCTGATAAAATAGAAAGAAATAAAAACCAAAAAATTCTAAAATTTTTTCTACATGTTAGGAAATGTACCACTGCTTCCTTTCAGAAATTGATTTGTTGAGCATAATTCAGGTATTTCTACAATGCATAATTAGCATGTAGGCTTATAGAGCCAAACTGATGGCAAATCAGAAGCAATTTCTTTGAAGTTATGTGAAACTGGAGCCACTTCACTAATAGTCAGTGTGTTTGAAGGTAACCACACTTTACTTTGCAATTTTCAGTTCATGTAAAGTTTGTGAGTTCTGCTCTGATCCTAAACACCAGACACTACCATCTAGGCAGGTAAAAAAGATTTCCAAATTCACAAAGTGTCAAGGCATCCTGCTTTGAAAGAAGGCAGATCACAGACCTTAGAACACAGCACCCAAGGAGTCTGAGAGGGTTCACCTTCACCTGGAAGTGATTTTCCAATGAAAGGCAAAATTAATGGGAAACCATTTATAAAATCTTTAAGCCACCTGTGCAACCCATCTGTCCTGATAATACCCTCCTCTTGCATTTCACTTGGAAGAGCTGCTGTCTGAGGAGGAACAACAGGAATGAAGTGGAGGGAAAATCATTCTCTACAACCTATCCAAGAGAAATATGAAAGCAGTGCTGAAAAGCTACTGCAGACTAGGAGATGTTTTACCTGTTTAGACTGCGATATCATAAGCTAGAGTAGGTTCCCTAAAAGAATCCTACAAGCAAGCTATCAGCAACTGCAGTGTATCCAGGAGAGTAATCAGAAACTTCCAAAACAAGAAATCCTGCCCTGTAGAAATTTTAGCTGAACAAAAGCTGCAAGCTAAAGAAAAAGCTGTTACAAAAAATTATTCATACTTCTGTAGAGTTGAGTTGATCACAGCAGGTGTAATGCCAGGTATATTCACAGAAGTTTGGATTTTGGAAGGAGTAAGAGAATGGAAATTGAGTGTTTGCTTCCTCACTTGCTCATCCAACATCCCTTTATGGTAAACTCCAAAAAGCTTGTCTATGTTTCATGCTACAGAGGCCTCTGAGCCTTTTTTTAAAAAAGCTAGAAAAAATAAAAGGCAAAACATAGGACCTCTATTTTGGCATCTATTTAGTCTCTCAGAAGACACATACTCTAAAATAGAAAATGTTTCTACTTAAAGGAATAAAAGATTTCTGATAGACTGAAACAATAAAATGAATGTACAGTGACATACAGTCTAATCACAAGAGCTCTAGCCTCAATACAATCTTTAGATTTTATCACATGTTTCCAAAATTTGTTTATTAGTATTGTATTTTCCTTTTTCCTTTCAGTCCATTCTGAAAGTCCTTTATACAGGTCTATCTCAAGGCAACTAGCTTTTTACAAAAACTCACTAAATTTAGACTTCCTTATCTAAGACTTATAACTTATTTTCCTACAAGAATAAGTGGTCCATGGAAGAGTTTCATATGAGGCTAATGAAAATTACTTTCCCCATTGAAGTAATTTATGATTACTTAGAAAAAAACAAGATCACCAGTTTTCTTGTGAATGAGATCTCTAAACTAGGTACTAGATCTTCTAGTTTTCAACTTGGAGTAGTTCCTTTCATTAAAAAAAAAGAAAACAAGGAAGAATTACCTAGATTTAGAACATGCAATTAAGTCTCTAAAGAAGTGAAAGATTAAAGCCGTATTTACTGATGTAATTTAATATCTAGAATTTCCTGGAAGACCATTCTAGCTTTTAACTTTGCAAACTTTAAGTCATGTAGCACTCCCTGCCATCAGAACACTCTGATTTAAGTCTGGACAAATTTAATTACGCGATGCACAAAGGAGTTTTGAAAATTGGAGAATTACACTCTTTGACATATTTAGAAGGTATTTAATATCACTGTACTAGTTGCAGTGATATTAAATAACGTGACAGGTTATTGACTGGTCTAGGTTAACAAGCTAACCACAGTGCAGGAAGAGCAGTAGTATAAAGTTTGAACATTTATAACAACTTTACTTACTGTATTAGCCACTTGGTATTTCAGGTACTTGGTATTTCAGGGCAATTACACGTTAAAAACTGGAGTATTTGCAAGACTAAAAATATTAAACTATTTTAATACTGGTGATTCTTAAACAGTTAAATGAAATTAATTTAATAGTAGAGTCTTGCCCTAAGACAATTGAGAATTTTTTCAATTCAATTCAATTCAGTAAATGTTTTACAAAGGGGATAAATTTTTCATTAAATTAAGACAACTTTACTTCTTCCCCTGAGGAGGAAAATTTTCTTACAGAAGATTTTGTTTTAAGTATGTAAATAGTTCTCTAAAAAGAAACGAAATATATGCTTAAATACTTTATTGCTACAAAGTTCTTTTACCAAAAGATGGTATTGACAGCTTCTGCAGGTCAGGAATTCTGTAATTAAAGGTATTACAAACATAAAAAAAACACCCCAAAAATGCTTATTAGGAAAATGTCAGTTTCCTTTTTTCCTATACCTCAAAATTGCATAATTTGAAAGTTCATTTATTAATTAGTCCCCCACCAACAAATTACCCCTAAATGAATATATGGCTACTGACATATCCAAGAAAATACTTTCTGTAGTTAGAATTCATGCTATAAAAGCTATGTCAAACTGAGCCATTTATTCAGCTCACTGACATTCCCTGTTCTAGATCAGTGAAAACAGAAAGGAATTTTCTTCTTTGTTTGTATGCACCACATGTTATTAGTCTAAACTGAACTATCCACATGAAGGAAATGCTATCCAAATTACTTTCCCAAACATTAATTCCAGTCGGGTTTATGGAATTATTTATGATTTACACATATGTCAGGCATATAGTAACATTCCACCTGTTTTTTTCTTCCTCTGCCAATAATTTGATAGGCTCGTATTTAACTGGATCGCACAATGTAACATTGGCAAGTCCTCATCTTTGGTTTTCTTTTAAATACAAACACAGGACTTATAAGCAGAGACAATACATGTTAACATTATGAACTGAAATAAAAATCACATGGTTGATGGATGATACATACATGTGTACAAAAGTACTTGGAAACATCAATCAAGGTGGTTACAACATAAAAGCTGGAATGTTTGGCTACAGTTTATGGATACAGATGGCTTTCATGCACACATATCAGCTTATTTTATGAGATACTCATCACATGCTGCATTATCTGGCTTTCCACATTAGCAAGTAAGGCTAAGAACAGTCAATATCACAGAGACCAAAATGCAAGTAAAACAAACACATTAATTCCATGGTTTCTGCTGTCATAGAAACCTGAAGGGAATAAATTATATTTCTAGCACAATAAAACTGCCTGTGCAAGAATATTTGCAGAGTCAAGCCCAATTTGAAATCAATAGGCAGAAAATATTACTTCTGAAGAATTTTTCAGGATTACCTACCACTCTTTCTGAATGAGAGAAAAATATCTAATAGAATTACAGCAATAAATTTTATAAAATTGTGTATCTGACAGATCAAGGTAGTAGCAAACCCATGAAATGTATTGATTATTCCAGTAACCATTTTACAGTAGTTACTTGTTTTAAATTCTTCACTTCCTGCAACTACTATATCCTATGTGTACCTTGTTTTAGCATAAACAATATAAAATCATTAAGTAAAAGTCGTAACAGTAGAAAATAATACTGTACTGAAGTACTAGTGTTATGCCATCAGCACACATTATTTCTTCACACATCGAGGGGGAAAGGAAGCCAGTGGAATACCTTTAAATTAGAGGGAGAACATTTCAGTAATTAGGAAGAACGTCATGTAAAATACTTCCAAGCCTCCACTGAAATTCCCTTCAGATTTTGCTAATGTGGATCACAGCTCTTGCATTGCATTTTATTGTATAAAATTAACCCAAACCCACCTCCTTTATGTTCTTTTTCCCAGCCTCCCTCACCATGTTTAGACTGTTGTAAAGAGAAATGTCTGTTCTCTGGTGGCCTCAAGGTAGACTCTAGTCTGTGGAATTTCTGAGTTCTGTCTCTCACAAGAACAGTATTGTCCCTTTCATCATGATTTGTGATCTCTCTGGCAAGATCCTTCTTTTGGACTACATTAGCAATCTCTGCTACAAGATCTGATTCTGCTTTTTCTGTAGGGTTATGCTTATGCACATGTACAACCTCCTTCCTTCCTCCTAGCAGCTTAGAAAGGAGTGAATAGAAATCACCTGTACAGAAAAGAGAAAAGATAAGAGTAAAAGAGAAAATAAACCAATTATAACAGATCGAGTAGTTTTAGAAGGCTTCAGCGAGGTATAATGTAACAAAGTTATTCAAACAGTTGTTGACAAAAGTAGCAAAGAGGAACTGTTTTAGCCTCAGGAACTGAACGAGCCAGGTTTCTAGTATGAAAAGATACAGTCAAATCCTTACTGACTTTAAATTACATGCAGATGCTCACTTTTACCTGACACTCTAGCAAGGAATCATCACCTCTGGAGATATGTTCTTGGGAACAAGGAACAAGAGAAAAAGAGGAAGGGAAAATGAAAGCAAAAGGGAAAGAAAAAAGTGTACACATCTCAGTAGAAGAATACTTATGATGGAATTATCTGGATTTGCCAGGCTACTGCAGAGTTATAAATCAAAAAGGGAAAAATTCTACAGTTTTATCAAATTTTTCACTTACAAAGACAGTAATAGACAATCATGAAACTTTTAAAAACATATTTCTTTGAAGTCTGTCATTGTATAAGAAGCTTAAGCTGTAAGAATACTGAATTTCCCATTTACAAGCAGATTCCGTAACACCCACAGTAAAAGAAAAGACATGATCCATTAAATTTGCTTTTATTTATTCAGTCTGGGTTATACTCCTTCTTTTTCTCCAAATAGTAACACTCCTTATTAATGATATCATCTGGCAGTGGAGGAAAAACTGTCTTCTCAATGTGCTTGTTAGCAATAAAGTTATGACTGTAACTTAGGTATTCAAGAAACATTTCAGTACATTCCAGACCAATAGCTCACAGCAAAATACCATGAAAACAGAACTTAAAAAAATGTTGGGGAATACTTAATACTTAACCAAGTATCTTGGCTGCCTGAAACTATTATCAGTTCTATTAAATACCACTACATCATTTGAGTGGAGAGACATTCAATGTACTTTAAGAATTACTGAAAGTAGATATCCTTTTATTTCAAACACAAATCACTTGTAATTTTAAAATTGTATTATTTTATGACAGGCTATCTAGAACATTTTTAGAAAGGTGAAACTATAAATAATGAAGCTTCCATACAAACCAAAGAAATAAACAAGGAAACAAACACTATCCCACCGCTGCAACAAACAAAAAATCAAAACCCAAAAAAGCCCATTCAGAACCAGAAATCATCATTTACAGCCTGGGACAGAGAAAATTAAGTCTTTGAAAATGATCCTTAGAGGATCTGTCATGTTGTTAAATAGTCCCTGTTCAATGATTTTGAGTAGAATTGCCTTCCTTGCCCTTGGAAATGAAATATCCCATATGACACAGTCCGTCAGAAAATAATTACTGAAGTAACAGGGACAATTTCAATGATATTAACAAAGCAAATTAGAGAAGAGACAAAATCATTAAGCTATACAACAAATAGGAGTTATTTGCTTCCAATGCAATTCTTAAAGCTAGAGCATTCCATTATCTTAATACTGTCATTTAACAAGTCCAAGTACTGATTCAAAACAAATCCAAACATTTCAAAAGAATATCACAGGAGTTTTGGATACAAACCATATCTGAGAAAGATTTTTAATTACTAAAGCAACCATCAACTGGTGCTGAAGCAGAAACCTAGCTGAAATTTCCTTTACTAAGGAAACATTTAGTATTAAAATACTCTACACTGGCTTTTTCTTCCCCAACATTTTAAAAATTAAATGAATGCCATACAAAACAAATGTTTTGGTTTTGTCTGTGGCTGGAGACCTATAGATGACCTATAAGCAATCATTTCCAAGGAGAGGTCTGAGTGGTAAAAGCACTGCTCTCCCTAATGTAACGATGAGAAGTCTCCTTAAACAAACAAGCCTGATGCTATTTTGAACTGCAGACCTTTTTAAAGCAAGTTTAATGATCCTTGCACAGTTTACCTTCTCCTAGTTCAACTGTCTAATCAACTGCCTTGTAATTATTGGCTGCAAAAGGACAACAACATACCTTGTTACAAGGTTTCAGAACTCTTAACAGTTTATATGTTCACTTTACTTGAGTGAAGAAGTTTGACAGCTTCATGCTCCAGCCAAAAGTGCTGCATTTTATCTCTGGTGTTGTTGAGTGTTGTCACAGAATAATTAACTCAGTTTCTAAAATATATATTGCTTGTTGATTGAAAAAATAAAAAGAAGACAAAACAGTTCTTTTGTTTACCTGTCTGATATTAGCTGCTTCAAAAGAAACTGTTAAAAGATAGAGCTCAATAGAGGACAAGAAGAAAAGAGAGCAGGAGAATTCAACTTAAAAACACTAAATGCCCAGGGAATAATTTTTTTAAGACAGGATGCTTTAATGAAAAGTTGGTGGTCTTTATGGAAGCTATTAATCGGGGATTCAAGTCGGTGATCTGTTTTGGTTTTCTCCAAGAGCTGAGCCATTGACAGTAAGATATATGACAAACCTTTGAACACTGGTGTATAGAGTAGGGCAGTTTGAGTCCTATAGCCACTATCCATGGGCATACATGAGGGATGAGCTTGTCCTGTTAGAGCTTTCATTAAGCAGGGGTTTTGTAACCACAGCAGTTAAAATATTTAGGAACTATTTGAATGAATGGAAAAGGGTGTGCATCAGACAACAGAAGTGGTCAGAAGTGCAGGTGCCCTGAAACTGTGATCCTTTCCTTAAATGAATGTATTTGAGAAAATCAATACGGAATATCGACATACACAAAAAGATCAAAAAAACATCCAGGAAGTCTACATATGTGACCAGTATCTCCAAACTTCTGGCACAAACATTAGGCTGAAGTGTCCTGTCCATGTCCTGGCATTTTGACAGAACTCAAGAGTATTCAGAAGGCACAAAATATGAAGAATTTAATTTTGCTGATTACCCAGTGTCTGCAACCCTACCCTAAATTCTACACTCCAAATGTGCATCTAACTTTTTTTCAGCTTTGCTTGTGATGTCCAGGCTGATTCCAATAATTTGTAAGCAGTGTAATTTTAAGACATAGTTCATAATTTACTAGACATAACTAGCAAAGAGCAGACTTATTGATTCTGAATAAAAGCTCCTCTGCGTAAAGCAATATCCAGCCAACATCAAAGCATGATCTTGTGTTACTACTTTGCAGTGGTCTTGTACCAGCTGGAACAGTTGGAGGTGTTGTTTGCTTACAAAGAAGATACTCAGTAGGAAAGGAATATTGGTCAATGCTTGGTCTTGTTTGTGATGAGACAGCCTGGCCTTTAGAATGCCTGAATATAACTAGACAAAGACATGGGTGAATCAACAATTTGATCTTACTGAAGAAACTGAAATCTAGCAGTGCAGTCTCTGGGAAGCTGCTTGATTAGGTCACTTTCAGAGAAGATAGTTGTATTTCTTAGGTGCAAGCTATCAGCAGTTTCCTCGATGGGAAAGATAATTGGCTACAAACACCTGCAGCTTATACTTTCTGGAAGAAGTGATAGCTGTCAAGACCAACATCTCAAGAGTGAAACAATCCACAAGCATATTCCAGTAAATTTAAACGTCCTGTGGTGGCTCTACACTATCAAAACTCTGTGACAGAACAATGTTTTGGTTTACAGTCAAACAAACAAAATCGTAACACTGGCAGAGAACATAAATCAAGAGTTAGACAGTGAAGACCAAAACATTCAATTTAAAATGGCTTCTTTCCATGCTTGTTGTACACTTTTCCTGCTTAGATATGCAATTTATACCAATTGCCTTTTTTTTTTTGCTTAGATCTGATGGTCCTTTTTTACTATTGTATTGTGCTGAAGATGCTTTTGTAAAGATAATGAATAACCTTATCCTAACCAAATCAAAGGCTCATCTTTTATTTTTGAAAGGATCATTCAGTGTTGAGAGAGCAAGCAAATCCTCTGCTATTCTCAATCTCCCTAATTATAATCTCCTAGCAGTAGATGTCTAGTATAGATACTCCTAGTATCTAATACTAGGAGTACTAGAAGATACTCCTAGCATCTTTTAGTAGTGTTTTCTTCCAAAGTTTGATTCAGTCACTTTTATCTCACTTTTGTACTCTCTTTAAGAGATCTCATACAATCTGAGCCCTCAACATGTTGTCAAAGCCTGAAAACATGTGAAGATTTTGTTGTATGTCTGGCCTTAATCTAAAAATGTCTCAAACACTTCATTCTACATATCCCACATCAAAACTGGAAAACAAATTTGTCTTTTGTTTCAAGCTTCTCCTAAGGATTTTCAATCACCTACCAAATCAAATTCCTCTCTTTTCTCACAGTCATATACAAACTAGCAAAGGTAGATTATATAAAACATTTATTTTAGAAAGAAATGTAACCCATGCTGAAATAAAAGTACATCACCTTCTTGGTTGATGCTGCTTCCATGGTTTTGCCATGTAACATTATCACAAAAACACACTATTGAAAAACTAAGGACCTGCCTGCATGCTGATTCTCCTTTCCTCTTCCTTTCAACACCTGCCCCACAAGATATTGCAAGCCTCCTTTCATATTTCCCCTCCCCTTTTTTTTTCCCCAAACAAAAGAGAGATGGGCAGAGAGCAGAGAAGCTGTATCTCCTTCTTTCACTTAAACCAATCAGAGATTTCTATCCCAGATGCAAAAAGACCTCATTCAATGCATTTTTATTGTAACCAGCTTTTCTAAGAAATGCAGAACTTTACAGAAAATATGCAACTCAACACAGACATTTCCCAACTCACAGATTCAGCTACAACTGAGCAAAATATTCCCAGCTGTCTACCAAATACCTTGTGCAAAATACTTCTCTGTATGCATCTGCAGTCATATGCAAGTATACCATACAAAATAAACAAAATTATGAAAAATAATTAAATAATAATTAATATAATTTAAAAATATGAAAATAATTAAAAGATGGGATAGGCATCCAACAGGTAATAAATAGGAGATTTATGTGTAACCTTTATTCAGATCCCATTTTGTACAGATTATGATGTTAAACTTTCTTACAAAGAAAGTTCCTCCTACAGTCAATAGGACATCAAAATATATGTATATTTAACTTTATTCAAAGATTCTCTTTCCAAAAACTCCTGAAAAAATATTTTAACTGAACAGAAAGATTTCTCCTAACATTTTTATTCCATCATGTCTGTTTATGAAACACATGCTTGGATTAAAGTACTTCAGACTGCACTCCAAAATTAAGGTGCATTATTACTGTTACTTTACTAGACAAACAGAAGGGTGATTTATTTTGCATGTCCACCTAGAAACATCTCAGAGTATGAATTTACTTTGTATCATATTTAACACCTCAGATTCAAGCCACACTTCCAGTCAGTTTCAGCAGCATCTCTGTATATGCAGACTTAGCTTCAGTTCTTTGCTTTGTACATCCTAAAAGACTGGGAAAACAGATCTCAACATCAGACTACCCAGCTACCTAGAACCACTCTGCAACTCTTTTAAGAGTCTAGAGAAAAACACACTGTAATCAGAGAGCATCAAATTGCCTTAGACTACAGAGCCATATTATTTTCTTTCTGTTGTGTACTACTTCTCTCACTATATATCGCCAGCTGGGGTCTATGTACAACTCACAAATGGGACGGGACTGCTGTGGAACTGCCTTGAGCTGTTTTATTTCTCAGCATCAGTCTCATTACATGGTTATGACAATGGGGAGATGCCAGCAGCTCACATCTCAGGCAGCAGACCAAGAACTTAATGTTACAACCTACTTTGTAAGTTTCTTGACCAATCACACAAAGCAAAAGTATATTGACTGCAGTTCTATCCAACCACTGTAAGCACACGTACCTTTGGTTAAAACAATGTTTGCTTATTTCAAATACAATACCTAATTGTAAGCCTTAAAACACAATGCACAGAGCTCCATTATTAAGCTTTAACCTTCCTAATATCTTGATAGATAAACTTTTCTGTAGCTTAGGGAGTTATTCTAGACAAGCGTTAATACACAGACCATTGTTCTATTTGTCCTTGTTTTTCTACATTTTAAGTAATTTTTCTGCTGACCTATCTCATGGCTACTGCCTAGCTCTAATCACAGTTCTGCTGTCTCTGAGGCCTGCTTTTTGCAGCTTTCCCAAAACCATCTGATTCTGTGGATTCCAACAATTCCCCCTCTCTGTTCACCTAAAAAGAAACCTTCATGATCATGTAGTTTATTACTTGCGTTTCATAGCCTTACTCTAATATTTCTGCTTATTACCTACTTAAAGCATTTTCTTGCTTGCACTAAGCATTGCTATATCACAACACAGCAATTTAATGCTGTCAAAGTCTAGTCAGTTCAAAGTGCATAAGTTATGCCTGACAATAGTTACAAGTCACTGGCATAGAAATAAATAAGTACGTACCCTGATCCAAAATCTCTGCCTCTTCTTTTTTGGCCTGCTGCAGCAAATAACTTGCATCACTATCCTTGGTTTCTAAAAAATGGATTTAGGATATGATGTTAGCCTTTGCACGTGAATGAAATTGAGTATCCCCCTACTGTGGAAAAACACCCTTTGGAAATGAACATTTGGCATTTTTATATATAAACAGTAGTAATATCGAGCAACACAGCACTAAAACAATCAGAAAAAAAAAGATTCATATTAGAAGATAGAAGTAGAAATAAATATAGAAATAAAAAATGTACATAGGAATAAGCAAGTGCATACCCTGATCCAAAATCTCTTCTTTTTTGTCCTGCTGCAGCAAAGAACTTGTATCACTAGCCTTGGTTTCTGAAAAATGGGTTTAGAGTATGATGTTAACTTCTGCATGTGAAGGGAATTACCATCCTACTGAGTAAAAATCACCCTTCTGAGACAAATACGTGGTATTTTCATCATAGTAGTCATACCACACATTACAACAGTAAAAACGTGAAATAAAAAACTACTACTTGTACTTGCTACGCAGACACATCAGTCAGACTACCTCTGGATAATACTGTTGCTGCAATTTATATGCCTATAACTGTTCAATGTAAAAATTTGATTCCTCCCATAACACGGCAGTGGGATCTAGAAAACTAGGGCAATGTTATGATTCAATTTTGCAGAATTTTCAATTTTACAGAAGATACGACAAACATTAAGAAACTGTTAATATAAAGTTTGGCATAGAAAAAGAAGCCAGTCTTTAGGGCACACAGGCCACACGACTGTAAAAATATGTTAGAAACTGGGACAACATGAGAAAGAGACAGACAAAAGACTATAGCAGACATTTCCACCAAAACCAACAGCAGAATTCCATGACGCTTTATTATTTAGCAATTTGAATTTCATGCAGACCTGCATTACCTCTTTATGAAAATTTTGCATACCAACACAACACAGAGAAATACATCGGTGAGCATAAGATGGCATGAATAAAAAGGATTACAAGTGTTTTTCACCTTCATGATGTCCATGCACCATCTTCATCACATCAGACTTGACTGGAAGAGGAATATTTGCCTCCTGTGGAATATTTCTGAACATTTCAGGGTTTGTGTTCTGTGTGCACGTCATATATGAGACAGCATGCTTGGCTTCCATGTAGTACATAATGTAAAAGTTGCACATTTCATCATTGGCAGTACCCCTGCACAGTACAGAAAAGATGTGGCACTTAGAAAATAATGAGCTGAATAGCTATTATTAAATTCATCCAACTTGTTTAACAGGATACTAAAACATTGCAATCAAATATTTAGATGTCCCAAACTAAAGCATGCAATACCTGCATTGCAGTGAATATCAGAAATTTAGATATATCAGAATCTAAACTAAAATATTGCAATCAAATATTTAGATGTCCCAAACTAAAGCATGCAATACCTGCATTGCAGTGAATATCAGAAATTTATATTGGAGAAAAGTAGTGTGGACGAATGCAGCAGGATAATCACAACCACATCTGCTTCAGATAAAAGCTCCACATATCTCAGAACTTCCTACCAATTTGCTTTTGATTTCACAGAAAATTGCATCGCCTATTTAAACTGCTCTTCCTTCTAATTTGTCCAGCATACTCCACACAGTTCCAATTGTTTTATCAACTAGGCACATGTTCTGATTAAATATGACACAGCTGTGCCATTACATTACTAATCACTTACTTTTCTACAAATCTTCGACGAATGTAATTTGAAATTGTTGCAAATAACATACATGTTTCGTTTCAGCAACTGTTTGACAAATCTTCCCCCTTTCCTCATCAGGTGCATTCATTTACAGTCCAATCACACTGGTTCTAATACTGAAAAATTTATTTTTGTTTCATATTAAGCTACCGTAAGTATCTCCTAAAGAGAAAAGAGCACTGTCACTTTGAGAATAACTTGTTTGCAAGCTTCTGTAACAAAAACATGAGTGCAAGGGGAATGATAAAACACTAGCAAAATTCAGCTCTTTGATAAATGTTGTGAAAGTACTTGAAACAGAAGTGGCCCTTCTCTACTGCTACGTAATCCTGTCTTCAATAGAAAAAACAGCTGGCATGAGTAAGGGTTTTGTTTTCTGAAAAATATTACTTTGTGAAGCAGAGTATATATGGCTTCTTTATAACTGTGGTATTATTCTTCCTCTTCCATATAGCTTCATACCTTTTGTTTAGAGCTACAATCCTGAAAATTAGTAAGCTAGGACTTAATAGAAGTTCATATAATATAGGGGTTTACATCAAGATTTTTAATTAGCTTTCACAATTAAACAGTGAGCCTACACTCATTAAAAAAATACAGAGGTGTTCTATTAGCTGTTTGCAAAAGACATCAGTGCTGACTTTTCCAGCAGCATTCTGCAGTGTTCATTTATTCACTATAGCAACAATAATAACACAAGCCAAAGGGGAGAAAAGGAAACATGGGAGAAGAGACTGTTTCAAAAGGAGAACTGGTTATTTTTCCATGCACTGGAAGTTTGGCATCCCTTGGAGACTACAAAACTGGGCAAGCTCTGCTTAAGCTTTTAGAAAGCATTAACTTCACTGTTGGACCTCCAATATCCATTACTGTGATTGCTTCCTCTTTAAAACTCCAGTAGAAAATGGGATGTGGAAATTACACAAACTGTGGTTCATCTGACATGCTACTGTGTCTAAGCATTTGTAGTAGTTTAATTTCAGGTGGCAGTTAAGTATGGCCGCTCACTGCCCCCACTCCTGCCCTCCCCAGAATGGGACAAAGCAAAACTTGTGGTAAAATATAATAATAATAAATATTAATAAATAAATAATAGTAATACTAAAAAAAATAATGATAATACTAATAAGCAATATGGCATGATTCATACCATATACATTCATATATTATAGTGCAAACAAAAATAGTAAATATAGTAATATAATAATTATAATAATAACAATTACTGTAATGGAAAGGACAGAGAGAGAGTTTCCCCACTGAAAGCATACTAGTACATCGAAAGAAAATACCATAATTTTCCTAAGACTGTTTCTTAAACTGTAAGGATTGTTCAACAAATAAGAACTGCTCTGAGGAAAGTTACAGAAACATGACAGAAACGTTTCGAACTTGTGACAAAAGGTCAGCAGTTAAATTAAGGTTTTATGTTTTTAGTGTCATGATATCTGTAAAAACCTCTTCTCAACTCATTTTTTCCAACTGCTACACATCACTATCTTAACTGCTCACTGGAAGGTGAAAAATCCATGTTGAATCCTTAACCCTCCACTGAGATGCCACCTTAGGGTGCTCAATGCATAAAAATGTCTTTTCCTTGGAACGCCGCAGCGCACACTCCCAGAATGGAGAGATTTCCACAGGTTATTTTTGTTTCTCGACAATTATAGTTCAAAGAACCATGGCCAACCAAGAGAGTATTAATATTATATGTATTTTTACAGCTGTATTTGTCCACTTGATCTTACAGGGCTGTGTCTGTCACCTGCAGCTGAGTCGCATCAGTGACTAACAAGCAGTTCAGATTTTCCTATTTTTTATTATTAGTAATTTCTGGTTTGAGTGTTTTTCATAAAAGCCTTTACATTTTTATACTGAAAAAAGGTAATTTCAGTATTGGTCCAGATTTTTTAAGGCTAGATTTTGCAATAGGTCAAAATATCAAAATTTTACAAGCTTATATACATTTTCATTTGAAATAGCGTAGAGAATTGTTAAGTTTTATTATTTCACCATAAACTGTTAATATTGTCACCTGATTAAAAACAATATTTTCTAGAATTGATATTCTGAATTCTTCTCTAAGAACAGATCAGCCCAACATCTGACTAAGTTGTCTGGCAGTATAGCTTCACTTCAGAAGTGTTCTGAACACTTCAGCAAAGCGAATATTCATATAAGTAACGTCAATGAACATTGTGTGGAGTTAAATCTTAAATAGATCAGACAGCATAACAAATTCTGGCAGAAATTGTTTCTTAGAATTACCTTGGAAGAAGACATGAAACAAATATATTTCTACATATAACCAACACTCTGGTAAAACAGGTTCTGAAATGAAGCAAATAGATAAAATTTACCCTATATGTGTTTCTGTAGTTCTCCCTTCCCCACTGAACACACATCTGGCTGCTAGGATATCATCATAGCTAATGTCTACCGGATACTTCACAGGGTAGAATGCCTGAAAAAGAGGATGATTCACCACAATCAGTAAAAGTACTTCATATTCTCTCTGTTAATAGACACTGATGAGAAGGATGGTGCTAATATCTGAAATGACTTTTGCATCATAATCTAATTGTAATAATACTTGGCAATATTAACTTCCAGGAGCAGAACAGCACATAACCACTGGAAACACCATAATGCAAATCTGTGGACACATGATTTCCACTTCAGTTTCTCAGTTTGAAACAAAGATAATTAAAATTTACATTCAGAACTAAAAAGAACCCTACCAACCTGTGGTAGTTGTGGACTCTGCCTACCAATCAATGTCCATTGACCATTTCTCACTCTGTATCCACTCACTACTTTACCTGCAAGATATCAATATACATGAGAAGTGAGATATACTTAAAAAATATGTTGCAAAGTCAACATTTTTTTGTTCGGCATTTGATATTCCTATGTTACTCTTACCTAGTCTGTGTGTGTGAACTCTGTAGGCAAAAAGGTGCATTGGAGACCTTTTGTAATGGCAGGCAATGTCTGCATCAACCACTGTGAAAATATGACAGCAATAAATAATGACAAACAGATCATTTATCAAACAGAGAAAAGTTGCATTACTGTATTTCATTCAGCATGGTTTACAAAAAGCATGTGTACAATGGACAACAGATAATATCAAAAGATAATAGATAGTATCTTATATTTCTGCAGTGTCCATCTCAAGATATCTGCAAAGAAAAACTAATAAAATATAGTCCAGGTTACTTGAAAATTACTTAATCTGATGACATATATATAAAATAAAAACTTCTTTCAGTCTACCCTAACCACTATTTTACAAAATTAAGTAATACATTTACTTACAGACTATGTTGAGGATTGCTTAAAATAAATATAGCTATGGTAAATAATCTAATCAGGGGAAAATTAAAATAAACTGATGTAATTCTAAACTGACACAATTTACAATGAAGTCTTGATTATAAAGGCCCACACCTAATTTAGATTTAGACAAGAGATTTTGTCACCAAAGTGGTCTACAATGTTTACAGGGTAGTACTTGTGTTAGGTGCAGTAAACGTAATTAAGGAAGAGCCTACAGAAAAATCGTGATGCCTTTCTGGGAGATAGTACCACACTTCCTGTTTTAACAAATTTCATGCTCCACTTAAGAGCTGTAAATTTGATTGAACATGAGAAGGAAGTTACCAGCAACTACAGAACTGTTTGTTTGTCCTTTTCCCTCACCTTTCCAGTTGAAAAATTAAATTCCTACACTGATCAAATATTCTTGGTGATAGTGGAGGATTAATTTCATGGGTCTTCATATTGGAGAGCAAAGTATTTTTAATTTCAGTTCAAATTTAAAAATGTTTCAAGTTGCTGAATTCAATAAACCGTTGGAGTCAGCTGAACATTTGAACTCCTCATAGTATTTAGGCAGCTAACTGTGAATGGAACAAATGGTGCTCTTGGTGAGTGCTCTTGCTCTCCGTAAAAATTTGGTAGAGCAGAGTACAGTCAGCATCCAACTTCCTTAAAACAGTACATCCCATGCTAGCCAAAGAAAGGATCTGGGGAGCTTCCAAGCTGAGGTTTAGATAAAATTCAGGATTCTGAACAGAAACAGTTTGGAAACCTTTTATTACAGTTTTGGTTTGGGTTTTTTTTAGAATTTTGAGCTTTTAACCAACTAGGAACACGGGAACAAAATTCTTTACTCCCAACATGGGAACAAAATTCTTAAATAGCAGCTCCTTACTGGTAGAAATTAATTTTTTAAAACTGAATTCTTAGTAGAAACACAAAAGTCATGAATGACACATGAAGAAGAGTACAAAGCAGTTTATGGCTTTTTAGAGGGGAGAGGAGGAAATAAAAAAGAGGTAGGGGATTTTTTATAAAATATAAGATGAAAATAAATTGAAGAAATACTCATTATTACTTGCACACATTGTGTTCATACAGTATTGACTGTCTTTACTGATGTAGTCATAGGCAAACAGAATATAATCCAAAACATAACTATTCTTTTCTTCATTTGTTCAAACAGTCAAATAAATAATTTGTCCATCTACATATCATCAAGCCTCTGTCAAATTTTCTTCCACAATAAGCAACAATAATAGATCAGATGTTGAAATCATCACTTTGTAAAATGATAACTCACCTTTCTTGCCTGGTGGTATGACCGTGTTCACAGACATCATAAGATACATTCCTGCAATCAAGGGTTGCCTGCAATGGAAAATCCAAGCTCTGATTGGATTTATGTTTTACAGAGGACTGATATACAAGTCCTCTGTAAAACATAACTGCAAATGACTTGATATCCAATACCATTTGATACCACTAATTTCTAAACATTGGATTACATCTCAAACAGGTCTCTTAAAAATGAAGCTGTTTCAAAGCAGTTTCCCTCTCCTTCTCTTGTTTGCTACCATTTCTAAAGCATTTTCTGCAAAGTATGTGAAATAGGACAAAGCTATCATCTGCATAATTTCTGTTCTCATCCCAGATTTTTAAATATGAAACTCTTAAACTGTATTAAGCCAGTACTCATAGCACAGCTGTGTCAAGTTTCTTAGCAGAAATGAATTTTTTTGCCAACGGATGACATGACTTCTACTGCAATAAAAAATAGGTAAGCATTTTTAAAAATACTCACTTTTGATGTGTCAGATGTAAAGTTACACCAGAGCAGTCCTTGTGTTTATCTGTACAAATTGTGAAAGTTTCATCATTAGCAATTGAATCCCTGCAAATTACTACATATTGATAAGATTTTTCTGCTATGTAAAAAAAATAACAGAAAACTGAGAAGTTCTAATCTTACTGTGTAAAATTGTTATATTGTGGAAATACTACTGAAATTTGCACAAACCTGATCATCTCACTTGTAGAAATCCTAATACAAGGAAAAACTTCGGTGGATGAAAGTTACTGTACTAGAAAATTTAGATCTTTATGAAGTAGCATCTGGGAAATGAAACAGTATCATGTTTACACTAGTAGAAAAAGTCGTTTTATTTCAAACAAATCATATTTTGATCAAAATTAGAAAAATGAAAAGTTAGTGAAAAGCAGTAATTTTAGACATTAATAATGAAGCTGCCAGAAATCCTTGTAATGAAAGTCAGCAGGTGAACCTGATATACCAATACAGACAGCAATTCTACTTAAAATTGGATATCCTGGAAGGTAAGAAAAAATAGCTAATTCATTTGTCAGTGCACTGTATCATCATTAGCTGATATATTTGGCATTTTAATTTATAGACCCAGTCATCTTGACAGTTACTAAATTATAGTTGGCCATCTGGGTGTTCAATCTTTGCTTCTTTTTAAGCAAGTTTCTTTTTCTAATGTTTATACAATACTACCTGTAGTTAAAAGATGGATTTAACTCCAAAGTAAGTAAACAGAACATTCTGAAAAAATATTATCCAACAGTATATGTTTCAGATAAGAAAGAGATCAGAGTATCTATAGTAACAAGCAGTAATTTCTGAGAGTTTTTCTTCCCATAAATAGTCAGATTCCAAACTGAAAAAGTAGTGCATTTCAACAGAAAAAAGGATAATGGCCAATGTGGGACAACACATGGAAACTTGACAGAAAACTTGAAACTTGACTTAAAAACTGTCAGTTCAGTTTTTCACACATTAGCTCTTTCTGTCACCCCCCATGTCACTAATAAAGGATAATTAATACTCAGTTTGCTTTTCACCATCACTGATAGTAGAATTTACAAGAATTTGCTTTCACTATGTTCACAAAGTAGATCTGTAAATTAATGTATGTGCTATTTAATTGAAATAGCTCCTAATACAATTTCACCATGTTCTCATAATGCTCATTATCACGGCTTCTACAAATTCTTAGTTACTCCAGCTCTGTGCATCCCAAAAAACACTTTTGGATTTAAAAATCTGAATCACTATACCACAGTTGCACCTTTTCAAATAGCAACAAAAAATCTAAGTCTTCATTGTACAGAGAAAAGAAAAATAAGAACAGTAGCTCTTTCATCAAGATTACTTACAAGAATCAAGACTACCAAATCAAGAATCCAGAAGTGCCAAAAAGACTAAGTTATGAGGACAAAAGAAGGGGAATGGTAAGAAAACATTCAAGAGAAAGAGAAACTAAGCTCCTTTTCAATGATTTTAGAAAAAGTTCAATATATGTATATACTGTTCATCCTCTTCCCTGCAGGCAGCTTCACTTAGAATCACAATACCTCAGTGTTTGCTACAAAGGTCTTTGTAAAGTCTCTTCTGCCCCACTCTCCTCATTTTATACTAATTTTTTCTTATTTATGTAGCACAGGTGATGCTCCAGAACTCAGTTTTTATAAGTTTAATATTGTTAGAACTCTGCACTACATGAATTTCAATGGAAATTGGAAAATGCTTGCTTCCTCTCGGAACATTATTACTTAAAGTAATAATATTTAAAATTTTAAAATGCAACCAGTCATTTTGTGTCTCTCAGTTTTGGAACTTTAATTGAAAACATCACCATTCTATCTTTTGAAAACAGCTCAAAAATATTCCCAACCAACCAAACTAATTTCATATTTGAAAAATTTAGCACTTACTAGCTCATAGTCATAAAAGCAGCACATAGGAGGAGGGGGAAAAACCTTCGAATATTATTTCTGTTTGGCAATATTAAAGTATTTTGACACAATTTTAATTTTCAGAATATGGAAATAATGCTGACTGCATTTTCATCTAAAAAGAGCAATTTCAAAATGAACTGAAGATAGCTGGAAAGTTGCTACTAATAACTACAATTGTTATATATAAGGCAATCATCTAAATCAGTATCAGGAGAAGCACAAATGAACTTCAAGATCATTTGTAAAGTATTTGATCTGCAGTGCTGTTTAAGAATAAAATAATGGATGGATACATTAGTCTAAAACTTTCAGGAATTCCTACAGTGCTTTATAATTCTGTTTTAGTTATATTTGGCCATAACTGAACTAAAACGTCTTTCTAACAAGTACAGAGGGATGCTGGAACTGACGTTTCCCTGCTTCCTCTTCCTTCAGTTCACCTCTTTGAAACACTCAGAGCTTTGAACACTTCACTGAATAATGCTGACAAGTTGTGCTCTGCCTTTTGTGTTCCATGCAAGTATAACACAATCATATTAAATATTCCCTGCCTTTATTTACCTGTATCAAACAAAGCCAATGATGCATGTTACTTAAAATTTTATGGGTTTTTCACTCATAAAAACAAACACTCTTCAAAACCTACTTTCTTTGCACTCTGAGTATGGGGACTATAAATTACTGAGCACTCTGATCAAACTATTTATTCAATTTCACTGCTCTGTTTCTAGTATTTCATAGGAATAGTATAGCACTCAATCATGGTGACTTACAAGCTCCCACTGCAACAGAGTGGCACTTTTTATGAAGCTCCAAACCCCTTGTTATTTCAAAGTCAGCCCTTGATTTGTACCAGAATCTCCACATGCTGTCTCAGAATTAGCTTTGCTTCATTAAAGGTAAGAAGTAGCCTCAAAGGTGAGCACAACTCCTGAGCAAGGCAATTCCAAAGCTAATGCCCATGGGGAAGTAATTTTGTACAAGTTATATTTATTGAGCAAACACATGCAGCACAAGACATGAACTTGAGGTACTAGTAAAGAATGAGACAAATAATACTGCATTTAATATTGGTATCTAATATTGGATACATTAAAAAAAATTAAGGTAGTTTTATGTAAGTCAAGGTGCTTGTACTTGCCGATCTGTTCACTCATCCAGTATCAATTCAGTAAAATTTATTTTTAAAAGTCTAGTATGAAATCTGGAATGAAACTGTACCTTTACTCAACTTGTGAAAACCAAAATTCAAACACATACTCCCTAGTGACATTTTCACAACTTACTTTCCAGACAGAAAGGAGACAATTGTTGATTCTGGTTCAATATAATTTTTTTAACAGATGAAGACCTCATAAAGGTCACAGATGACTGATTTGCTAAAGGCTATTAAAATATACCATAGCCATGAATCTCTGTGAATATGAAAAGCTAATTCTATTCAAGACACTGGCTTATTCAAGAGAATGTCAAAGAGAAGCACATCAAATCTAATGTTCAGAATAATATTCAGAGTAATGTTCAAATGACAATATACAACTCACATTCTCATGAGGAAACAGATCTTTTTAAGACATCTACTGGCTTGGTGGCCAAAAGTAATTACTCTCCCAGCCAAAAAAACCAAACCCTAAAACAACACTAAGAACTCTACACCCCACTGAGAAATTATATGTTATTATATGCAATATGGGTAGCATAATTCTTGCAGATCGTGATAGCAGGGAGAAATAAGTCTACTCTTAGTGAAAAGCTGGGGGTTAAAAGAAGCAGCTGAGAATGCAAGAATGCATTGTTCATTGTGCAAAAAAAGAGAGAGAACAAGAATGGAAATGAAAAAACAGCCAAAGCTGTACAAAGATGAAAGACTTCCTCATAAATTTGCTCCAAACATATTGACAAAAACTTATAAATTGCTTCAAACAATGCAACAGACGCACACATACAAAATGACAGAATGTGAAAACCTTCCATTTCAGAATAGCTAAAAGACCTTATCATTGATAACTTCAAAACACTTTGATTCTTGGGGTAACAATTATATTCTTACATCTGCTGGAAAGGACTAAGATAATAATATGGCAGATTAGAAACAACATTAGTCTTTGTTACACAAAGGGAAGGGGAAAAAAACTCGACATTTTAGGCATTAGAAAAATACAGTATTTTTTAAAATTCAGATTCAAAGGTGCTTACATAGACTAATAAAATAAAACCAGGATTACAACTGCACTGCATATCCCTACAGACCAATTTCAAAGCTGACTGGGTCCCTTTACAGACCTAAAAATGGGTAGATTTACTTTAATTTGAATCTGAACTCGAAACACTTATGACTATATAAAAAGGCAGATAAATTTCTGACAATTTTTTACTTGTTTACTTGTATCCACTATAAGGCATAACTCCACAATAACTTTTGCTTTTACAATAGAAAAGGTAAAAAAATGAAATAGAGAAATCAATATTTTTCTAAGATGGCTCTTCACACATTTTTTGTAGAATATAATTTTGGTTCTCCAGAATAAATTTTAATCTGTTTCCTTTAGACAAGGTACAATACATTTTATTTTGTCATCTGAGAGTAAAGCGTATACCTAAATACGAATTCTTAGCTCAGGATTATAGGTAAGAAGGGATGGAAAGCAGAATTATTCTAATCTAATAAAATGTCCTAAACCTTCATAGTAGTGTTCAAAGATATTTAAAGCACAATTTTCAATAGTTTCACAAGTGTTTTTAAATTTCAGGAATAGCCTAAAGGGATTTTTCTTACCTCATTTAATTACCTTTCTAATTTTACCTTACCTTAATTAATTACCTTTCTAGTTTTTCTACCTTATTTAATTACTTTTCTAATTACCCAGAGGGTAATTAGATGTCTGTTGATAACGACAGGCATAAGAATAGAGTCAAGGCATAAGAATACAGTCACTGAAGATTGTATGTAAGCCCATGCAGTTGTTGCAATTCAGAAGAGAGGATAAATGATGAAAGATGCTCAGTTAACTTGTTATGCTTTCAGTAGTATGTCAAGGATTCCAAAGCATTGTTCAGAGTTTACTGTTCTGACTTACAAGTAATTACAAATATAAAATATTTGGCTTTATGTAGTAGTTATTTATGTATTAGCATCCAATTTTACTTCCTATCAGTTTTGGAGGGAAAAAATGCTGTAGATAAAATCATCAACTCCCATGTTCAACTCTTCTAAAAAGAGTATTTTTCATTTCATTAACCAGGTATTAAATTAATTCTGTCCAGCAAAGGGCCACAAAGATTATGAAGGAATTGGAGCATCTCTCCTGTGAGGAAAGGCTGAGAGAGCCTGTTCAGAGAGAGATGGATCTGAAGGGAGGGTGCAAAGAAGAAGGAGCCAGACTCTTTGCAGTGCTCAGCGACAGGACCAGAGGTGATGGGCACACACTGAAACACAGGGTCTTCCACTGAACATAAGTAAACTCTTTCACTGTATGGGTGACTAAGCACTGGGAGAGGTTGCCCTGGAGTGCTTCTACCCCTGAATGTACCTGGACACAGGCCTGGACAAGAGGCTGTACGTGGCCCTGCTTGAGCAGGGAGGGCATGGGTCAGATGACTTCTAAAGGTTTGTTTCAATCTCAACCATTATGTGATTCTGTGAAACACTCAATGACAAGAATAACCATATTGCTATGCTTGAAATGAGCATTTCATCTTAAAAAAGAAAATCAAAACCCAAGCCAAACAAACAAAAAAAAGGACACTGTCTCCACAAGTTACATTTTTTCCAAACACAAATACTGTGACTGATTGGCTAGTGAATATCATCTACTAGCAATCTACTCAAGTAAGATGACAGGTTAACTATGTTCATACCTGTTACAACTTCATTAAACACAACATTGAATTATATATGGAAACCCCAAGTTTCTCCCTAAACATAAAATTAATAATCTGCTTTTTGATTACTTTAAGTCATTTGCTCCACAGTTTTTGAAGAAAAAAATGGTGTTCACTGTTCAAATATTTATACAGATAAATTAAGTTTATGAAGTCAAGTTAATACAAAAACTATATTCCAAATATGCCCACTGATCTTTGTAAATGGCACTAACAGAAAAATTATTTTCTACAGGTAAATATATTGATGATGTAGATGATACAACTTACAGAGCAAGTTTCCAAAATGCATACCTCGAAATGCACTAACATCTCCATAATGTACCTGGAGAACAAAGTATCTGCTACCCGTTTCTCCTCCAACTCTGAATCCAACACCTAAGAGAAGGAAAATGTATTGTTTTCAGAAAAAATAAAATGTAAGATGATTCGCCATCACTAACAATATAAAAAAATACAAATCACTTCAGTGGCTAAGAGTGAAAGGGGTAGAAAATTTCAGACACCACTGAAGAAAACTTAGTCCTGAAACCCAGGAAAACCACTACCATACTGATTCCAAACAGACTGTGAAGCTAGGACCACAACTTAATTATGAATAAGTAGCTGCTTTATGCAGAGAACTCTCTGAATCAAAGAACATTAATACAGATCTTTTCAAAATCCAAAATAAAAATGAAGTCTTATTATCCATGTAGGATTTGGTGGACCTTCATTTATTTCTCATACAACCTCTGCATGATATAAACTAATTAACACTAACTTACTAAGAAGACATTTAGAATGAGAAGAGAAAAAGGTCTGCAGTAAAATATTTTTAGATTTAAATTAATATTATATGCAGAAAAAAATCTTGAGGAAATTATGCACCTATGTTACTTGATGAGAGAAGCAAGTACAGGCACAAAACACAACAGAGAAGCTTGAAATAATCTGAAATAATGAAATTGCAAATTATCACCATCACGAAAAGGGATTTTTCTACACCAATTCTACAATGAACATTTTTCAAAAGAAGCAGAAAAACAATTTCTTCGTATTTGGTCACAGTAAAATGCAGAGCCACCTTATAAATGGGACTGCAGCCTCTCTGTGCACAAATGAGGAATCTTTATGAATACTCCCCACAAACCTTGTATTTTTGCACAGCTTACCAACAAGAAAAGTATCAATAGCTGGGGTTTAAAAGTAAAACTTCTACATAATCTTTTAAGTACAAAACATCTATAGAATCCTCCATGTGACAATGTTTTTTAAACTTGACATTCTGATAACCAAATCAAATAACATTAATGTTGGTAAGTGTGTAAATGGATTATTTAAAAAAAGCATTTTCATGATATTGCCCCAGCTATGAAAATGGGAAGTAAACTATGAAAGAAAAAAATACTTAGAATTTAAGATACTTTCAGATCAAGGCTATACAGATGGTAGGTATTTCTAAGACACTCAGTGGTTATTACAAAGAAGTACTTCACCCTTTTTCCAGACATACCCCTCCAAGTAGCCTAAAATTCAGTAGGGTTGTCTATTATACAAGAAAATGGGTATGCAAGCATGCTGCTCAACTGCATCAAAGCATTAAAAATGAAAAACACATTAAATTGTCAACATATACTTTAAACAGGAAAAATCCAATGTTTCAATTGAATTTGTTTGTGCTTTCCCAAACAAACAAAAATATTTCAATGTACTTTGTGCGCTACTGAAAGATAGATAAATGGTAACTTTCTAGTAAGATATAGTAGGAAATGCAAGACTAATGCTATATAAAAATAATCAGTACATTATGATACTTATCTCTGTCTTTTTTACCCCTGTAGAAATCCATAATGGTATAGCAAACAGAATGACAAAAACCCACAAATATATTAGCTAGCATAACATATTTCATAGTTAATTAGGCTGATATTTATACAGTTTCTATCAATTAGTCACAATAAAAATATTACAGGATGTTCTCAGATATGCCAGGTTCTTACTTCCATGTCCTCCTTCTTCCCCTGCACCTGCACACAAGAACTGCATATTAAACGGCCAATACCTTTGGGCAGCCTGGTGGGTGGAGCATTTCTTGCCCAAGCATACAAAATGTTAGATTTATCTTTGCATGTCCCTTCATCACAGTCCCTAAAAATATGAGGAAAGAAAAGGGAATATAATTTTTAAAGTTTTGAAATCAGAAAACAGCAGGTGAGTTACAGGCAAAATCACTAATTTTAAGATCTATCAGGATGTTTTTTTGAATGTATGCTGATTAAACACAGTTATTGGTATATGTTCCACTTTCTTTTATTTCCCTCCCTGTGCCTTAAGGCAGTGTTAGACAGTTCTGATGGGCCCTGTCAGCCTATTCATCAGTGATGGAAAAAGTGAAGGAACATTTTATGGTAATGAACTGTATGAAAATCTCTAGCATTATTAACTCAAGTGATGCAAAATGACAATGGCTGCCACATTTACACAGAGGAATAGGACTCATGCACAAATCAGAAAAGAACCCCCACAAAACATAAAACTGATTATTTAAAATTAATTTAAAAATCATTGTCAAAAAAAGTGACAGAAAACTGTATATGAACCCAAAGATTGAAGGCACTCATGCCCTGTACTTCATGTGAGCTCATTGCTTTAAGTTAATTCTCATTCCACTGCACGATTTGTTTTTCAAAATAGAAAAATCACACACATACACACACACAAAAGAAACAATCACCAAAAAAATCCCAAACAAACAATCACCAAAAAAATGCAAAACAAAAACACAGGGGGAAAACAAAAAGAAAAAAAGAAGGGTTTGCCAAGTTAACAGGCCACAAACGGGTCACAAATATTTACAGTAACAGAGAGCTTGAGTTGTTCCTAGCCTCTGCAGCTAGCACCATGCAGGTGACACCGAAGGTGAAGAATGAAAGACTCTCAAAGCCCGGTAATTCTAGATACCTTAAATCTGCAAGAACTGGTAAACCTAAGGCGGAGACATCACCAAGTCTCAATTGACAGACACAGTTGTACAGACAGCACAATGTACCTGGACCACATCCAAGAAGGTACTAACTGCTATGTGTGGGTGTAGGCTGCACGATGATACACACAGATAATCAAACAAGGGACCCTAAGGAACTTTCTGAACACCCACCTGGAATAGACTTCTCCCTCTTTATCCTGAATTAGGGAAAAGGTTTATTTACAGGGTATATTTGTACCTTCTTCAAATGGCAAAGCATCCATGGCCCTGAGCACAGGGTGTAGAAGGTGTGCAGCACACACAGGTATGACTTTAAGAAAGCTTCACCCTGAAACTATTCAGATTACATCAACAGGCTCAAGCCAGATGCAATGAAGGTTGGCATCTATGCCAGTGTTTCATTCCAAACCAAAATGGTACAGGCTCTTCTCTGTTTATCACCGCCTGTAAAATGATACTTGGGAAAACATTTGCATATGCAAGACATGGTTTCAATCACCTGAAATTGTGGGGAAAAAAGAGTGCCACACAGTGTGAGGAAGAGTATAAACACAAAAAAGACCAGGACATCTAGCAGATGCAGCTCATTTATGTTTCTTCTGAGAATGGCTAAGGCATATGTGCAAATGATGATGATGCTTTCCAAGTATCTCTCAGAGATAACCAGCCCTTCCGGCATGTGTTTTAAACCACATCAGCAGGATATCATGCATTTCTTTCATCCCAGCAAGCTTTATTGCAGCCCAGCTACTGTATTTAATTCTGACTGAAAGCTCTGCCATAATCATGAGAGTCTCAAGAGAAAAGGAAACACACCACTTCTTTTTTAGTAGTTATACTCACAACATGTATTTCTAGACCCTCCTAACTAACAGTTTGGTCACCTTCCCCTTCAAACATGCCCATGTCCCAAAGGACAATCAAAACTTACTTCAATATAAGTGAAATGTTTTGATGTGTGAAATAAGTTTCAGCTTATTCATAACATTTCATAAGTGAAATGTTTCAGCTGCAACTGAAAATTATGCAGCTTCCCACCGCTATAATTTGTTACTATACAAAAAACCCAAAAGACTTCATGGATCTAACCTAGTATTGAGCTGCACAGCTTGGGAATGTGTTGAAGAGATTGTTTAGGAGGAATGCCAGAAGGAACTACAAGCACAGTCACAGCTTTACCACTACACTTTGGGCAAAACTGTCTTTAATTTATACCATAGTATTTCTAAGAACACATTAATTAGGAAAAAGCCCCGTGCATGATGCTTCAAACTTTCTTCCAAGAGGCTACTAGAATGGAGGGACAAGACTGCAGGCGATGAAGATAAACTACAGGTACTGGTATTTCATTTCATTTAAAAAACGGTCAACCATCTCATTTTGCCATCAATGACAATCTTGAAACATTAAGTTTTCAGAAAACATAAACCTAGAGGAGATTGCAAAGAAGAGGTAATAAGATAAATAGATTGAAAAAAAAAGGGAGCTAGTAAAAAGTATAAATTTAACTAACAAAAAAATCACTGAAATTCATAGTAGCTTTGCATAAAATGAGAGTTAAAACTGAATGAGTGACACAGAATACTTTAAAAATGGACTATAGCTGCATTTTATACACTACTGTTCTAAAAACTGATTTTGACTTAAAATTTGGAAATGACTGGGGTGGGGGAGAGCTTAGTGACTGCTTCTTGGATCTTTGTTTTCTTGCAAACTCTCCTGGGCTTCCCAAAGGCATTCTCCCCAGTCTTGGGTAAGCTCAAGAGCTGTTTTCATTAATGGCACTGGGGTTTTGACTGATTACCTAGACTGAAACTAAAATATTTCACTATGTCAGCAAGACCAGTATTTGGCTATCCCTTTAGCACATTTGCATTGGTTATGGTAACAAATAACTTCTTTTATTTCTTTCTTTATTACACTGCACTCCTGAATACTAATCAATACTTTAAAAAAAGGGTAATTGAGGTGATTGAGTAAGACAAATAACCATTTTTAGCTCTTGAATGTTGCAGAACATTCTGGGGCAGTGTCAATGGTAAGAAACTACACCTAAAAATACAATTCTTTCTACTGTTGTAGAAAGAACTCTTCCTCATGCAGTGAAATAAAAGTTCTTCACTGAACTAGTCATGACATCTTTTGCAACCTCTACTGAACACCTCTATTGAACTATTGATGTCAAGGACACTTAAACCCATTCTTTCCTGCCAACAGAAACAACTGTCTGATAGAGGAATCACCAGGTGGCCATCTATGACCCGCACTTATACATTTGTTTACATAAGTAATTAAAGTTGCCCTGCCTGATCTCAAAATAATGGCTTTATCTATGAATCAGCTCATTCACAAGAGATTATTTCAGTGTTAGGTTTGATGCAGCACAAGACTTGTCTTGCCAGGAGACTCACAAGTTCTGAATAATTCAACACTTTCTTTTAAAGCATTCAAATGCTTTCCTAATTATCTACAGAGAATCTGAACTTTTATCAATCAGTTCAGGCTGAGGAGTGGAGGGATAGAGCAGCTTGGTGGGAATCTGATGTCCAGCAAAGCTCAATCCATCCTAACTAAATAAGTATCTTGTCATTTGACAGGTAAATCAATCAGGAACAAAAACATTACCTGCCACACCACAAAGGCTGTCATTGGTGAGTCTTCTGCTGGGAGAGTGAAAGTACAACTAGGGAGCTCAAACTACCTGAACTCTAGACTCAAAACAGGGATTTCAGTCTGATTCAGTTTTGAAAAACTTTGGGTTTTGGCTTTGGATCTCTTCTACAACCTCAGAACATCAGTTAGTTGCGAAGAGGCATTGTCTCATAACTTCATCTCAACACAAGCTCCTGATCAATCTGTAACAACATAATTCTATCATTTACAAATTATTCCAAATCTCTATTAAAACTACTTCCAGATATATGAAAACAGCACTAGCTCCAAGTACAATCTACACAGTTTTAAATAGGATACTTACCTGTTTTTAAAAGGTCAGAATTTAAAAGTTTTATGTTGGCATATTGCTCACATTTAAGTATTCAAGTATATTCTATCATTTGAGATACAATAAAAAAGAGCATAGAAAAGCTGTGGGGAAAAGAAATTTCAAGCATTTTCTGCAGGGAAAAGAAATTAATAGAAATTCTGTGCTTTAATTTTATTTTGGTCTAAACTTCTTAAGCATCTGGTCTTCTTGCACAACTGTGCAAGATTACATTTTCAATATTACAACTGTTGGTTGCTAAGTAAACAGAGATAAGACTTTTGAGGAAAATTTGTTGTGTATGTTTAAAATACTAATCAAATCATCTCCCCAAAAACAGGCATTCAGAATGTTTTGGAGTATTTTTCCTGAAATTATATTATACTATACTGTTAGTTCTAAATTCCAGGTCTAGTTACCTTTTTGGTAAATACTTAAAAGATAAATTATGATTACACAACTCTATCAGAACATCTATATTAAAATTGCTCTACAGTTCAGAATAATCAGCAAAAATCCTCATTTGCTCCCTCATGAAAACTTACAGAAACTTTGCAAAATTACTGGATAGATGATTAATTTCCACCCACCTTCATGTTGTCTTCACATTGCCTCCACACACCTATTTTACTGGCATTGGGTGTTTCCCTCTGCTCTCATTCCTTAGGCATTTTGAAGTGCAAATCAACTACCAAATCACTTGATAATCAATTTCAGTTTATCCTTCACTCAGTTTCATTCTCATCAACCTGCTAAATGACTTCATACAGAGAAAAGCAGCCAATTATAGTTTGGAGATTAGATTTCTTGGTATTCAATGACATTGTCTTTACTATAGCTTCTGCCTCCTCCTTGAAGACAGTCAATTAGTCATGAAGAATATGGAGGAGTTATTTAAAAAAAACAAACACTTTAAGTGTGGAAAGAGTAGATTGTTATTAATTTCTTCTTAATTTTGAATTTTCTTACTTTCCAAGAGATTCTGACACTGGAAGAGGTTTAAGCAATTAACACTGAAAAAGAATTGGTTAATAACAAAAGCGAGATGCAGCTCTTACCAGTAATTTTCAGTAGAGGAAGGTTCATTACATCCAAAGAGTAACATGTGATGCACTGTGTCCATGCTGGCATGAGGCTTAAAGTCAACTGAAAAAACAATAAAGCAAAACAAGTAAGCTATCACCATAAGTTACAGAACCAAGATAATCTTGTGCCATTTTCCCCTGTAATAATACATATAAGGCAGGTACACCCCCACCCATTTATTTACCTTCTGCATTCCACTTACACACATTCCTTAAATTTTCATTCAATAGCCTTCCTTCTAAGCTAAAATACTGTATGTACTTCATTTATTTATTAAGAAAAAGAAACAAAGTTCCTAATGAAAACCACTGTATTTCCCACAGAAGTTAAATATGATATTAAGTTAATATATCACTGTATCTCAAAGCACAAAATTTTACTGTCACCAGTCCAATTGCAATCTACCTTTGAAATCTGCACTTATGACTTAATAATACTCTTCTAATTCTTTTGTACTTCATAAAAAATACAAACAAGCAGTAAGTTACAGTTAAGAGCAACTAAATCTTATGCATTAGTAATATCTTCTTCCAGTATTCTACCTGGCTTACATTTTCCCTGCATCTTTCTTGGGACAACAGTTCCAAGAAGGGATTGAGTCTCACTAATATGTCAAATCCTTTGGAATGAAAAACAAAATTTGTTTAAAGTCAGCATGATCTCACTGCCCAAATATTTCTCATTATTAGAAACTTAGATGTGAAAGTTCACCTCTTGTTCACCTCTAAAATGTCTCTTCTTTAAACTATGACACAGATAAAACACTGGTTTGGTTTCTCAAGTACCTGTGATCCTGTTTAGCAAAGTAAAAATTTTATCAACATCATGGGAGTAATATTGACCATGAATGTATAATGATGGCATTTCTAAAAGCATTCTACATTCTTTTATTACTACAGAAAAAGTATGCCATTGCAGGGAATGCAATGGTTTTTAACCTTGGAGTACAGCAGAAATTCAGAAGACAAGTTACTCCAGCCCCTACATGCACACAGACAGTGAGAAGTCTCTAATTAACTGTCTTTTAGCTATTAACAGGGAACATAGTGAAGCTGTAAACCAGTTAAACAATATTCTGCTCCTGAGGTTTATGGCACTACCTGCACTCAGAAATCAGTATTTTAATACAGAGCTGTGGCAGAGTTCCTGAAATGAGTGATGATGTGGGTTATCGTCCCAATTTCACAGGGGAAAAATATCAAATATCTTCTAACCCAATTTCTAGAGCTGAACTCTGTCCTGGAAAGTAAGGGAAACCAGCCAACAGTTAAAGCATGTAAGTCAAGTTTTAGCTTGAAGAGAGGTGGTCAGACTGTAAGGAAATGAGCATGCCACAGCTGAGGGCTTGGTTTGGGAAATAAGAGAGGTGCCCATATGCCCTGAGAAGGTACTTTGAGTGACATATATGAATTAAGAACTACTAAAGTAGCCAGCATGAAGAAAGTCCAGAGACAACCCAACATCTTTATTTTTCTACAAGCAAATTCTACTTGTTTCATAGATAAAAATCTAATCTGTGTTATGGAGACAATTCTTGTTTTGAAGTTTTTATCAGTAACGATTAGTAGTGAAATTATGGTTTATGCTTGCATGACAGAGGCAACGTGTCATTCTGTGGAATTCCTACCTTTTCAGATGTTTTGGGTGTTTTAAGCTGTTGTTATCAATTGAGAGATTCAATTTCTGAAGGGGTTTATGAGCAGTTCACACATGTGAAATTTCATTAACTTTATTGTCAAAGTTAATACCTGTAAAAAATGTGCTGTAAGAACTACTTATAAAGGCAGTCTTCAATAAAGGTAAAATTGAAGGTTAGGCCTGCTAGCTGCTAAAACCACCACCTGTCCTGATGCTTAATACTGTCTCTGTTTCTTTTTATTTTTCTACCACTCTCTTTTTGCAAGTATTTATTCTAATGAGTCAGAAGTCTTTTATTCAGAAGTCTTTTATTTGCTCCACATAGTGCCTATTACAATGATGTCCTAGAGCACAGACAGAACCTTCAAGCCCTTTAGAAAACTTACTACAAATACCTGACTAAATGCTACTCCTACCAAGAGAAAATGATGCACCAGAGCTAACAAAGCAAAATCAGATTTCTGGCTTGCACTATTTTAGCTGATATACCGCATCATTGCTTAAGGAAGCATTGAAAAACCTCACAGTCAGTCAATGAGCTTAAGACAGCTTTGTTAGGTGGTTACAGTATGGTTCCTGTACAGCTATTTTCTTAGCAGCACACTCAGGAATATAACTTTCCAAAGAGAAGGTTAAAAGAAACAAACAAAAAATCCAACTAAAAAATCCTGTGTTGCAAAAGTCATACAAATTAATGTGTTAACCTGTCACAGAATGAGAAAGTGGCCAGGATTTGAAGGGACCTTAAAGATCATCTCGTTTCAACCACCCTGCCATGAGACGCACACCTTCCACTATGCCAGGTTTCTAAGATCTCCATCCAACGTGGCCTTCATCCCCGTCCCCCCGGTGATGGGGCAACAAAAGCTTCCCTGGGCAACCTCTGCCTGGGTCTCACCACCCTCACAGTAAACAATTTTCTTCTAATAGCTAATTGGAACGTACTTTCTTTGCTTTCCTCTTTGTCTTGTCACTCCATGTTCTTTTAAAAAGTCTCTCCTCATCTTTCTTGTGGGCTGAAGGCCACAATTAGGTCACCCAGAAGTCTTCTCCTGAACAACTTCAATTGTCTCAGCCTTTCCCCATTGCAGAGGTGCTCCATCTTTCTGATCATCTTTGTGTCCCTGCTCTGGACTTGCTGCAATGTTCCCGCACTCCCTGTGCTGGGAACTGTCACTACCAAAGGCTTAAGAAATATTGACCAGCAGTCCTATTTTCCTAGTTGACAGCCTCCACATTTTACAGAAATGAACAGAATATTACTCAATAGTAATTTTTTTAATGCATGGAGAAGTGATATATATGATTACTAAAATAACAGCAGCAGCTTTCATATACATACTAAATTGAAGTCTGACCTAATGTTTTGATCAAGTACTACTTCGAACTACAAACTCAAAGAGAAACAGGAATGAACAGAACATGACATCAGTTTAATCTTAACAGTGTGTACTTAAGCTATGTGTTAAAAAAACTAACTTCAAATAAGTTAATCTTTACAAACAACAATTCCATTAAATAAAGGTGATAGGTTTTTTTTAATATTAGTGTCTTCTCTATCATAGAATTAACTTTAAAGCAATTTATCAAGAATTCAGTGTCTGGAGTTTGGCAAATTAGGGAGACATCAGAGGCCTCCAATACAGTGACAACATCATTGCTTGGCAATAGAGAAGTTTATACATCCCATAACAGAGTAACAAACCTAGAACTTCTCAGAGTACTTTGTGGATGAAAAGTAACAAACCATCTAATTACTTCAATGTGTGTTGCTGAATATAGAAGGCTCAATTTCATTTCTACAGCCCAATTTGATAGGGACCTATCATGAGTCAGTAAGAAAAAGACATTTATTTACTGGTCACTCATGTAAATAAATATAAGCAGGCAAAGGGGACAGTCAAGTTTTTTGGTTGAGAGGTCAGACTATATTTTTGTGAGTATCTGTAGAGCATTTAGCTCTCTCTACAGTTTAGTTATGAAAAACTGATTTTTACCAATGTCCACACCAATAAAGATTCACCTGAGTTTCTGGTTTAGCTATTTATTAATAAACATTATTCAAACAGGATGCAGAAGAAGAAAACAACAATGATATGTTTTAAAAATAAAACTGGAGTAATACTATCTTGGAAAATCACATATTAATCTCACTCACTAATAGCAACATATTTATCTCACAGCCATTTCACTTCCCAGGAGCAAAGAGCATGTTCCTAACATAAACCTAAATGTACACCAACCCACCTCACAAAAAAATATTCTACTTAATCAAATTTGTCAGTATTTATGGCCATTTGGGACAGAGAAACAACTGGTTCAAACAGAAATTTCAGCCTTGACAGTCCGATCCTTCACTAAAGAACCTAATACAGAAAACAGCATCAGCAAAATTGTACAGATGCATGCCTGAAAAAGATCCATAGGGCAAAACATGCTCTAATTCTCCTTCCAGCTGGTAACATTTCATTAAGTAAGTGCGATCAATTTCTTCCTCTGATAATGTCTGAGAACTGACTCTGAACAAGTTTCTTAATTCTGGTACAGCATCCCTCCAGTTTTGAAGTACAAAATTATACCCACTGTCCCTGTGCAAGCATGAATGTTTACTGGTTTCCTTTAGGGAAATAGCAAAGTTGAAGTCCGAATTCAAAGTCCTTATATACAAATTTAATAAAAATACTGAAAAAACATGTTACAAAAAATTTTTCAACTTAATAACAAAATTAGTACTGCCCACATACAACAGTAAAAAAGAGGTTCTCTATGCCAAGGGTCTTATATTTCACTAATATGCAACAAAAATATCTTGCCACAGATTCCATTACAGAACCTTCTCTTCCAAAATGTCTTGGAGGAAGGAAGAAACAAGAGTAAAAATAGGAAGGCAAAGGTAAAAAAAGAAATGAATTAGCAAGTCTTGATGAAACTGTAAAGACAATTGGTCTTAAAAATGTCTCCTTAAACCATAAAATGAAACAAAGCACAAGGCATTTACTCAGCAAATAAATTTAATTGAAGGCAGAATATATAGCTTTGCCATCAAATTGTCTTAGGAATCCAGTTTATTGTTTCAGTTATGCGTATTCACACATCCTCATGTTGAAGCTCTATAGAACACAATCTTCTCAACATCACTAAACAGCAACGCAGTTACAGCTCATATGCTAGTTTTCCATTGTTTTTGTATGCTTTAAGGAAAGTTAATTACACCATTTATTGGCAATGCAATGAAGGCAGATCCAACTTAAACCATAAAAATATAGATTCTGTCCTTTAAAAAAGATTAAACATTGTCTGTGTGTCAATCTTCTGTGCTTATTTAAGCAACACAAAATACATGTATGCAAGTTAACAGTTTTCTACGTAAATATAAGGTAGGTCATTCTACATTCTTTCTACTCTCTACAGCTTGATATGATTGAGTCTACTCTTTCTAATGATCATGTAACTTCCATGGATTATGAAGACACCAATCTGAGCCTTCTCCATGAGGAACACCTTCCAGTAAAGCAAAATGGAATGATCACATACTTCAGACTGACCATATGTCTATTCATTTCCACCACATGTGGAAGTGACAAAAGTGAGAAAAACGAAAAATTTTCTTCTAATTTTAAAGCATACAAAAATCAATCATATATATATATATATATACATACATACATGTATATATATAATTGTTTGTTTGTAAGGAATGCTATCATGGGAATACTTTAAATTCACACAAACTTTTTTTTATAGATTGCTCATCAAGTTCCTCCTGCTCTTCAAAGCTCTACAAGACAACCAGATTGGTTTCTCTGTCCAGAGACCTTATTCTACTTTGTAATGAAGGGTACTCAGGAACAGTGATCACTGGAAAGGTGACCAAATCCTGTAAAAATCAGATGAAGAATATATAAAATTTTAGGTCTGCAGAAAAAAATAAATTGGGTTGCATTGCATGATTGCACTGAGACTTTGCATAACTTTTAAGCAAATCCTTTCAGTAGGTCCTTTTAAGCATCAAAAGAAGTTTATGTACCTTTAACACAAGCAAGAGAACTAGATGTGCCGCAACCTAACAATGAATTAAACTATGGAATTTTTCAACTCAGTAACACACTAAATAAAAGCTGCTTAAGGAGGAAGTTAGTACTATTGCCTTTCTATGGATCAACAAAAGCAGAAGAGTCTATTGCCCACAGCACAGCAAGCATAATTTGAGAGTGAACACTCACTCCCTTCCTTCTTTGCTCATTTCTCCTTCTGGGGTCATACTCACCACAAAAATGTGAAGTCAGATTCCTACCTCTTTAAAAAACAGATATATAAAGAAAGCACTGAAAAAATATTAATCATTTTTCTTAGTTACTGTAATACAACATGAAAATCAAAACATAGTATTCTATCTTCTGAGGCATTTCCACAAGAAAATCCACATGGAACAATAATCTCATAATATTGTACATCAAAAACTACATGGGATTCCCACCATGCTTTTATTAAGCACAGGTATCCTAAAATGCAACAGAAGTGTTGCATTGTGTTCGGTTAAAGTTGGATTGTTCTGTTCCCCCTTTGTTCGACAATGGTTCTGCCCCAGTTCTCCCTCCCATTTCTGTAATGTCTGTCACCCTGACTCCACCCCAGTTAGTAATGTATCCCTTTCTCAACCCCTCCCCGGTGCCCTGCCAGTCACTCTCCATCCCCACCTTTGTTGCTAGAAGTTTCTAGCTGGAGGGTTGGATGATTGGTCCAGGGACCGGGGGCCCCTCCTCCGTATTGTCCCCATTGGCTTTCTCCCTGTGTCAGTCCTTCGGATCCCACTCCCTACTCTGTTCCTATTGGTCCTAGGTCTGGCACCTCCCTTACATTCTCCACCCTTTAAAAACCGATGTAATCCCCTCCTCCCCATCTTCTCCTTCTGATTCCCCTGGAGTCATTAAACCCTGGATAAAACCGCAGTTGGAGTGTGCCCTCTCATTCCGCTGGCTGCAGCTTCTATCTGATCTCGTCCTGCACAAGGCAACGCTTACAAACGCAAGCTGGACGTTGGCCTTAGGCGCTGTCCTGAAGCTGAGCTATGGGGACAAGTGCCCCCTGTGCTGCTAGCGGTGCTGGTCGGCTAGCTGGACGTCTCACTTTCAATCGCACTGCTGCACAGAAGTGTAAAGAAAGACAAACGTTGTTTCCTTTTCAATAGTTTGTAGCATGTTCTGAAAGCACAACTATCTTCAGCCAAACCAATAAGCCTTCTCTCTATCTGAACAACTGTGTGTTCATGGCAAAGCACCATAAAATTTTAACTACCGCAAAGATTTTCTGAACAGATGAACAGATGGTGTTCTTCTGCTGATTTATATGATGACAGCATTTGTAACACATTACAGTATTTCCTTCTACTTGTCAGCCATCTTATTCATGCCATGCCATTAAAAAAAAAAAAAAAAAAAAAGAGGGAGAGATTTTACTTTCTCCTCCAAGTAAAATCTTTCCACAGCCAACACTGACTCTAAGTACATAGGATTTACAACCTAAAGGAGGTAAACAAACTGTCTGCTCAGCAGTGCAGAATCAAGTGTCCAGAAAGAGACATAAAGCCAATATTTTGCAGATGGACTGTTTGGTCCTGACTGCCAGAGGCATCCACATGCAGCTCCTTAACTGCTATTACTCCTGAATCTCCTCAGGTACAGTTTTATCTTGACTCTAAGTAACTCCCTCTAGTTTGTTTCTGCATTAAAAATGACAAATGCATTTTGGAAACTCTGACATCCAAAGATTAAGTTAATATGAGTCAAAGAAAAAAAGGAAATGTTGAGGTTCTTCAAAATGGCTTGCTTAAGTTCTTTCAGTCAACCAATACTCACCTACATAGGCTTCATCATCCACTGGCAGGGGTACTGACATGCAGAGGTAGGTATCAGACTGTTAAAAGAAAAGAGAACAGAAATTACCTTTAAATTGGGAAAATTTAGAATTTAAAGAATAGAAACAAAGCATTAAAATTCCCTCCACTTTCTGAAAATGAATGTGGGAATACTGAACAAATGAATATATATAATTGGACCATCTAGAAAAAATATCACGTACTTTACTGAGATACTTGGGCAAATACAATGTATGTTATCTGGTTTACTATTGTAAGAAATAAATTCATTGCCACAATTTATTTACATGTAACAAATATCAGTCTATAAGCTTATCAAAGCGGCTATTACGTTGGTAGGTGCACTATTAGCTATTTTAAACCTCTTTTTTCTAAATTTTTTTTCCAACTTCTAAGGCTGTTTAGGAAAGGCAATGTATCATCTACTGGAATTTCACTACACTCATGAATTCAAAATCTGACAGGCCTTCACTTTCATAAGGACATCTAAACAGATAAAGATAAAATTCCTGCTATGAATAACTTCAAACTTAATTTAAAAGAAGACTGTGTGGACAGGTGTAAACAATTAAATGCAACTGAGAAGGAAGGTAAAATGGTGATAACAGTATGTGATTACACAGAGCAGTGATTTGCATAGATAAGAAACCATTTTTGGTGTTTTTGCTAGAAAATGGGAAGGATTAGCAGAGGTTAACTGATACGATTGATATGAATGCCTTTGTGTACCATGATTACATGCATTTACACTGTTGAAATACTAAAGCCTTCTAGAAATAGACAAGGAAATATTCTGTGTTTTTTATTTAACTTGGGCTAGTAAGATTTTTCTTTAAAAAAAACCACAACCTAATTTAGGACCTTATATTCAAACTTTGAAAGCCAACAGCAGCAATGCTTCACAGTGCAGTAGAAATTAAGCATTTTTCAATTAATGTTCATGTGCAGTACCCACGCCACAAAAAAGCACAACTCATATGGTATACACAGAACACTCCTAAGTCATATAAGGGCTTGGTTGACATTCATGCACCCATAGAACAACTGCAGTTATGAACTGTAAGACAAATCCTGGCCCTCCCACCCCTTCAACATGCCTAGTAACTCATTTCAAAAAATGCAGAGTTTTTGGCAACCTTTCCCCTAGACTTGACATTACAACACACAAAGAGAAGTTTTTTTTTAATAGGAATCTGAACTCACTGCTGTTCAACTGATGGCTCCTTAGGTAAAATCAATAACTCATAATTTTAAATGTGCACCTGGATGAACTAAGAGTACTTTTCACTCTTTTTGATGGAGAAGTTTACTTTACTGCAATAATACAGAATATTTTACTGCAAAGAAGATCCAATAGAAACCATGTTTTTGTTTTGCACAGCAGAAATAACACTTCTTGCTTTAAATTACATGTTCCAGAGGGGTTTTCCCCAATAACTTGAAAACCTCATTTTCTCTTCACTCCTTTAAAAACTGCTATCTGCAACAATGAGTCATCAACTACTGCACCGCAACATACTGCTCTTTTCAAGCATCTGCAGCCCTTTAAAAGAGATGTAGACCCCCTAATGATAAATATATCTATATATATAATCATCTGCAATGGCTTACTGCAAAAAGAAAAAAAAAATCATTCTTTAATGATTCTTGCTTAATGAAATTAGATGTGAACATGACAGTGGAATCTCAATATTTTATGTGTATCTTAATGTTAAGTTTAAAAATCTTAACTGTCTTCACTTTTACTCACTTGGTTCAGCAGAATATAATATACTTCATACCTTAAAGAGCATAAAATTGTAACTTTTTTGTAATAGCTTTCATGCACTATTTTGAGAGTTAAAAATACTGGGTCAGAAGTATTACCACTTTTAAAATGCTTTTTGGTTGTTTTCTCTCAGCTTGCTAAACTGCAGCAACATACAGTTTAATGTAATTAGATTCACTAATGCATCATCTGAGATTTGGTGTAAACTGCAACTGCATATCTTACTAGCACAGCTAGAAATATTTCACATTATAAAACTTCAACAATTCAGTTTATGAAACCAACATTTTACAATTAAAATTAATTCAATGAAGAGATTTTTCTCTCATTTGAAGCTACTTGTTTGTTGCCTACTTTTCTCTGAGAAGCACATATGGAAATGTATTTATAAAAGCTACCCTGATTTTTTTGTTCATTTTACTGAGTGATATTGTGGGGAAGGCTTTATTGTCCTAGCTTATTGAAAGAAGAGAAAGAGGCAAAACCTGCAATTCTCTCACCTGCTTAGGTGTCACTGCAGGCATGCGAATGTCCAGTGCATAATCTGACAGACCAAAGGAAATCACTGGCTGGTCACTTCCAAGGCATTCATTGGGAAGAGATGTGCTAATATCTTTGTATCTGAAAAAGAAGGAAGAAGGATTTTTTTTTTTCAAGTACTGATTTCTGTTATGTCTTTCTTAAAAGAAGGGTCTTTACAGAACTAGTAAAGAAGTTAGACAATGCTGAGTAGTTCCAGGAGTGATCTGAAAATTTCGCTCCATCACAGACTGAGGAAAACATCTTAGTTATGCAGTACTTACTGAAGTAGTTACTGATCTGAGTAATAAGATAATTAGTTTGGAAAATGTTAGCTGAAAATGTAACCTATTATCTCATCCTAAAATTGTCAGAGGCACATGGATGTGCAGAGAATTAGTTCACTACATTATGTTGAGTACTATTCATAATTCACAACAGTTTTGGGGGGTGATTTTTGAGACTATGATTTATAATTCTATACAGATTAAACTTAAATTACATGCAAAGGGGCAACTTTTAATTCAAACACTATGGCATTAATAGCAATTTCTGTGCTACTACAAGTAGCAAAGCAAAACAGAAAACTTGGCAACAATCAAGCAAATATCAAATTCTGTACTGAATGCAACGTATAAATTAATTGTAAAAAAATGTAGATCACTATAAAGAACTGAATGGTTCAAGAGAAACATTGATGCAACACTGGCACAAGTTTTGGCTAAGTATATACATCTATACAGTGACATGGTACCCAACCTCAATAACAGTAAAATTTTTTTCAGTAGCTAAGAGGCTACTTATTTTGTCCACACTACATTAAAGTTTACCTATGCAATTTTGAATTCAAACCACCCCTAAATTTCTCAGGACTGTTCAACTTATTTGATGTTTTCTTGTTAAAACATGGTCTTATCCTGCAAGCTAATCCAGCATCTGAAATACATTTATTCTCTGTGTAACCTCAAATATAGCTGTAGAGTTAACTAAAAAAGTTGTATTAATTGCCATTTTATCCTTCTATCTAATGAGCAACCCTATAGACAAAACATGAATCCTGTTTTCAGTATGACAACAGTGCCATTTCAAATTGCAGAAAGAAAATTCTGTGCAATGATCAACACTGAACAAATACCATAACACATTTTTAACTAAGACATGCTTTTTCACATTTCTGTAGTATTTTGACTGCATGCATTTAACACATAGTATTTTCTTGCATAACCCACCTCTTGAAGACTGAAAGTGGGCTTCTGAAACCCAAACAGATGTTTTGAAACAGAAGAAGCAGTATTAGCAGGTTGCTAACAAAGCCAGCCATGTCTAGCCTATTTCTGGCTTGATTAGGTAAGCAGAAAAAGGGCAGTGCAGTTTTATCAGCTGTGATCTCTACAATCAGGTAGCAACAGCAGAAGTATCATTTCACTACTTCATTATTATGTTCTCTGCAGGCATCCTCCAGCTTCTGACAGACCATCTGTCTTGGAAGGCGATGCACTCTAAATCAGGAAGGTGGATGCTACTATGTTGTCTGTTTTATTAGCTATAAAATGTTGTTGCAGAATCTTCCCTTGCAGATAGATGACACTGAACTTCTGTCCACTTAAGGAGCTGAAAAGGACTAGCACTCCTGTTGCTTTCTGCTCAGGTTGTGCAGTTAAATCTGCATGTTACTTATCAATCCACAGCACTGGAGACTTCAAGTGGCATCACAGAAACCAGCATTAGTCATCCTTCAGAACCTGTAAAAATAGAAGGAGCTTAAGCATGACTAACACATTAGAGCATTAGTTCTCAGCAAATCACTGTTGAGGCATTTTAATACATTAATAGGTTTTTTCATGAGCTTTAGCCCAACCCAGTAAAGATTGCATTGGTTCTGTTCAGTCCTTCTTTTCCTACCCTTCCCTGCATAAAGGATCAGAAAAAGACACATTTCATTTTGATATATAAAATGTATCTCAAACATATTTTACATGATGGGAAGAAATATAAAAACCTCCTCAATATATAAAATGCAAACTGTGGAGTATTTTACATATGCAAACACTAGTATAATGTGTTCTAAAAGCAGGGGAAAAAAAGCATCAACTTGACATAGCAAGAATCCATGCCGGTATTTTTATTAACTATCACCAAATGTTTCTAAACATATTGCACACTGGGAGAATATTTTACTTTTAATTCAACCTGTAAGAAACTATTATGTCATTAATAAGTAACTGTTTCTTGTGTACTTCAGCTGCTTTTATACCCACTTCAGGAAAAAGATACTTAAAAATTATTTTTGGAAATACAGTAACCAGAACTGTTGACATCAGACTGCTTTATATTAGTTGAGTAGTTTTCTATCCTTTCATACACTGAGGGTATGTCAGCATAAACCATTAGTCTCCCCCTGTTTAATTTCAACTGTTCTTACTTCCCCATTTTAATATACATGGTATTTAATTTCAAAATTTTAGTACTCTTTAATAATTATGCTAAAAAATTACACCATGTTTTACTGAAGCCATATATATTAGCATTCTTTTATTTTTCGAGAATTCAAGTTTTGGTAGAAGGAAAGTTTCCAGTCATAATCATACACAACTATGTACTAATTCTTCTAAATTAGTATAAATAGACTATACTAAATAGTGTATTCTAGATTAGTATAAATACTAATAAGAAAAAAAACACCCAAATTAAAATACCTTCCAGCCCCTGGAAGACAGTCAAAATACTTTCATAAGGATGAAATAGAAAATAAGGATTCTGACATGAAACCAATGAAAATCCATGTATTAAAAAAAACCCAAACACTCCCATTTCAGGGCATATGTACCAAAAAGGCTTCTTACACATCAAAAGTGCTTAAGCATAAATTAAGAAGCCATACTGGCTAAACAGTTAATGCCTGTTGGTAGACAGCTACACTAGATTTGCATTGGACTATTAGCAAAATTTAAAAATCTGATTATGGTAATCAACATTAAACTTGCTAATTTTATTCACTGACGGATGGCAAAAAAGATTTAGTCACAAACAACTGAAAATAAACACATATTAGTTTTCAGCTTGCTGAAAATATGCCAAGACTGTCCAAAACCATTCATGCAAGTAATGATACAATCTTGATTCCTTTTTTAATGTAAATTTTCATGTCCCACTTCTTTATTTGAAGAAGTGATCTTAATTGTTTTCATTGGTGAACTATACAAATCTGCAACACATATAAAGGACTGTGCTGTGATGTAGACCAAAAATCATTTAAAAACAAACAAAAAAGACAAGTGTGACATGCTGATATGCTTCACATAAGTTAACTCAATAATATAAGGCTTCACTACATTCACTCTTAAAGGAATAACTACACAACAGTAACTGTTCAGTATCTTTGTAAACTACCTGACCAGAAGGTCTACTACCTTTCTTTAGTTCTATTACCCAAGAAATTCTGTCTTTTTTTTCCCCATACCATTATGGAAATGCACCTGACAAGCATGAAGTCTGAAGAACAGGGACAGGAAGCATACAATGAGTTGTAACATACACAGAATTACAATATTCTATTTTTTTTTAATATATGAAAATATATTTTCCAATAACTAGAAATAAGAACAAATGCTTAGCTTATGTCAGCTTCACTAAGTCTGAGATCTATTAAATCAAATCTGTTACAAACATCTACATGGTATAGAATTTAATAAAGGAGATTTATTTAATTTAAAAGAAATAAAAGAAAGGAACAAAGAAACCAGACTAATATACCCTCCCCATGTGAAATACAAGAGCTTCTTTATAGCAGTTTTCAATTCTCACTAGAAGTTAACTATGGTAATAGCAAAAATCACCAGAACACATGTTAATGTTAACAGAATATGCAACAATTTGTGGCTGACCACAGGAGGTGGGCATAAACCAATGATTTGGAATAGTCTAAAAAAAACCAAAAAATTAAGCTGTAGTAAGATAAGTACACATCTGTATATTCTCCTTAAAAATGGTCCAATTTCATCTCCAAGTGCTTTTTTTAGGTTTATCAGCTGGATGAATATGAAATATGAGGTTTAATGTATGCATATGAAATATGAGGTTTAATGTGCCTAATAATTCATATTATATCCCTGCCCAATGAAATTTTACATTTGGAAGGAAATAAGAGGGGAAAATTTAAGAAGGCAGCACTATCCTGAAGTTATTCCAATGTAATTTTAGGTATGATGCAATATAGAAAAATATTAGATGAGGGAAAAAAGCAAGGATGAGAGATTCAGTAATAAGATTAAAAAATTAAGGTTCATTATGTGGACATCTAGATACCACTGTTATGCTTTCAATTTGGGGTAAGAGATCCCAAGGGAACAGAAGTAATAAAGTAAAAGGCATAATTAATGACAAAGAGTACAGTGAAAGCAGAAAAAGGGAGATGAAAATTAGATTGGGCAATGTAAACATGCTATTTTATCCAACATGCTCCACCCAAACAAAGAAAAAAACAAGGGAGTAAAGAAGAAGAAAACAGTCTAAAGCAACTAGCACAAAAACTGAATGGGGGCAGGGAGAGGAGAGGCAGGCAAGAAGCTGGAATTCAAAACAGAATGCAAAGCAGAGTAACAATATATCAATGTGACATTATACAAATTCCTTTTAAAAGAATAGCAATTCATTTCCAAAAATCAGCTACATAAAGAAGTTCTGTATTAACCACAAGTTTATAAAGCATATTATAGTATTTCCTTATTTTCTGTTTAGTCACTGGAACATTTTATATACAGTAGCAATAGAACAAGCTAGAAGCAGAAACCACACCCTTCACCACCACTACCTCCGCAAAAAAGAGAAATTAGAAGATTATCGTAATTCATGGGGATTAATATCTAAGTCTATCACAGATGGCAATTACTCATAAGTGAGTCTCTGGTTTTGTTTCTTACGCAATGAAGTAATGGAAATGAGTAAGGATTCCTTATATTCTGTCTTCAGCTAGAGCCAAGTTCACACTTTGTCTTAGGCAAAATTTTAAGCTTAGACAATAACTGGATATACAAAAATAGCCAGTTCAACAAATGAACTGCAGCTAGGCCTCTAGGTTAGAACACTTTGCTTCTAATTACACTGGATAATATGTTGTGGAATCTGCTTAGGGATTAAGTAATGTACTAAATGCAGCCACCTGGGACACAGATTCATAGGAAAAGGCATTTCACAAGAAGCTATCAAATCATACAACTTTTTGATACTCAACATCAATAAAAAATATCTCACAAAACATATCTAGGGGTTAGGAGATGTATAATGCAGATAACACTGGATTGGGACAAATGACATCAGAGCTTGGTACATCAGAGCTTTGTGCTGCTATGCAGAAGGATCTTGACAGGCAGGGGAAATATCCTTATCTTGACCCATGAGCCTCTCATTATATTTTCTCTCCCTTGCCCACTCAGCAAGGGAGTGACTGAGCAGTTTGGGATGGGCACCTGGTGCTTAGCCAAGGCTAACCCACCACTGTGTCCTGTGCTGGGCTCCCTCGTGTGAGAAAGACATGGACATACTGGAGAGAGTCCAAGCAAGTACCATGAAGATACTGAAGACACTGGAGTATCTTTCCTACCATGGCTGAGAGAGCGGGGACTGTTCAACCCCAAGAGAGAAGGCTCAAGGAGATCTCATCAACGTATAGAAATGTATATAGGAAGGGTACAAAGAGGATGAAGCCATGTGCAAACTTATTCAACATCTTTATCAGTGATCTGGGCCACGGGATCAAGTGCCACTAAGACAGTTCATACATGACACTAAGCTGGGTGGGAGTGTTGATCTGGAGAGCAGGAAGATTCTGGACAGGCTTAATCAATGGGGTGAAGCCAGGTGGATGAGGTTCAACTAGGCCAAGTGCTGGGTCCTGCCCTTGGGTCACAACAACCCTTTGTAGTACAAGATTGCCCCATGGAAAAGCACCTCCAATCACCCATTTTAATTGCTGGCTGCCTTGTATTTTTCTCTTCTTGCTCTGTGTTTATTCAGGAAGACGATGCCCTCCCCCCCTGCCCACCCCAGCAGTATATTAATTTTCTATCAGATCAATTGGTCAGTGTGCCAGCAGGCAACTGCTGGCCTTAAATCACAACAAAAAAACTGTGAGCATACAGCTGGGACTGCCCCCTGTTTGGGAAGCAACTTATACTGGATTGGATTTTGTGTAGTATTAAACATATTTTTAAAAATTGAAAATGGTAACTTTTCAAATACAGCTTGCCTTTTGCTTTAATTTATATTGTGCAAATTCCTATCTTCTGGTACCTTCAGATATGAATACCAAAGGGATAATAAAAAAAGAGAAACATGATTGCTCCTAATGTTTAAATTAACCTTCTCCAAAATCTGTTCTGCTGAGAATAAGTATGATGCCTCTTTTTAAAAGAAATATTATACAGAAACATATTGCCTAGTCCATCACAGGAAGAACAATATTAATATATTAAATAAAGGACTGTGATTTGAATTTTCTTTTATGCATTACAGCAGTGAAACTGGATTCATTCTAACAGGATTTATTCTTTGAATGATTTCCAAATACGTTGAAATTAGAAAATATGCATTTCTTTCCTGTTTAACTAGAAGAATAAAATGGTAATTAATATTAAGCTCTCCTTAAAAGGATTGTTTATAAGGGCAACACAACATATGAAACAAGTTCAATTCAGTATCTGAATCTAAGCTTATTTTGAGATATTCTGATGATACATAAAGCATTTTTATGGGTTTCCTACTGGGAAAGTAAGTTCTACTTACTATCTTAAGATAGACTATGTGTACCAAGAAAAATAATTGAGTAAAATCCTGTAAATACTCTGTCAATTCAGTAAGTATGGTAAGTTTTACCCACTAGACAGATTTTTTTGTTGTTTTTAAAATCAACTGAAGTTTTATACATCAAAGAAATGGAGGATGAAGAAGTCTAAATACTCTTCCATTTTGGAGACCAACATGTTCACAACACAACTTGCAGTTTCCTAACTGCTGTAACAAGAGAAAATCATAAACCCTATGGCTCCAAACCCTAAGCAAACCCTATTAATAAAGAAATCATTCAGTTGTATTTAGTAAGCAAGTCATATAGCAATAGTAGTTATGGAAATCACAAACAGAAGGATGCAAAGAAACAGATTATTTTATATATATATGTTTATTCCAAGAAAAAGCAAGGATATTATTCCATGGGTGACTGGGCAAAAATTTATAGAATATATAGAAACTAAAATGAGCCTCAGATTTTTTTTGGTGAGCATTGGGATATACATGAGAAAACACAGAAAAACCAAGGGAAGCAAACAAACCACAACTCAAGGTGTCAGAATTGCTGTCACCAACCTCTGCACCCAGCTGTCATTCTCAGCATCTCCCAGATTTGGGACAGAAGGGACAAACTTAAAAGATTAAGAATCTAGTCTAGAATTGTTAATTTTTTAATACTGTGTGATGACTCTGTGGAAACAGAAGAAAATGTGTAAGAAAAAAAAGATGCAGAAAAGATTTAACTACTACTTTATAATGTGATTTTATTGAACAGCGTCTTCTTAGGACTTGGTTATTTGCCAACAAGTAAAGCTGTCCTAGGACTACCTTCCCAGTCACATTTTCCTCCCATTCCTAAAGTAAATACAACAAATGCCTCTCCTCAACACAATGCACATTCAGGTGCGAGACAAACAAATACCTGAAAAATAATTTTAATATTGTACAATCTAGAGACACTTGCCAGTGTGTTTCAAATAAAAATAAAATTATTGTTCTTGGAAATTATGGAAACTTACATCAATTTCTGAATCCTTAGCTAAGATTTTTCAAAATATGATAGAGAGTTCAAGGTAAGATTTTTTACTCATTCTCTCCATCACCATACTGTAAACTATTTGGCATAAACTTGTTTAAGAACAAGGAATTGTACTTTGGTTGACAGAACAGAAATATATAAGCAAACCAGCAAAAAAAAATTTCTTCCTCTTTATATAATACAGTTGTGCCTGTATTAGTAAAACAGGAGACTTCAAGCAGAAATTCACTTTTACAGCCTCAAAATGCTTTAAACACTCCTGGTCTTCTCTTGGGAATCACAGATATGTTTCAGAAGTCTGAAGACAAGACAGCATGTGTTGGTTCTCCTACTCTGCATTTTAATAGCATTTGAAAAGCATTTTATTCCCAATAAATCACCTTCTAATGCTTCTGCTTTGACCAGGTATCAAAATTCTCTTGTCAAGAAAGATCAACAATTTTTATAGAAAGACAACATAGCAAACTGCTAATTTCATATAATTAAAAAGTGAACAAGCTGGATGATACTAAGTGCTTGCTTAAAAGGAAAAACACATAAGATGCCTCTGCTTTCATTTAATATCCAGATCACTATCAGTAGCACAATGTAAGATTAAAAGTTTACTGAAATGCCCTTTGTTTTCCCTTTGTTACACAAAAATAGAAAATATTAAAGGGAGAACGTTTTATAGAGTTAGGATTAGCCTCCAAGAATAAAGCAGATGAGAGATCATTTCAAGTGCTTAAGTTCAATTATGCATTACATATGAAGTATGAATTCAATTCACTGCACGTTCCTCGCTAAGGACATTGAATTAGGTTGGGCTCACCTGCAGGGATCTTTGAGAGACAAGAGAAGCTTGCCCCCATGACAGACAGAGCCAGTTCCAGTCAGCTCCAAGATGGACCTGCTGCTGCCCAAAGCTGAGCCCCTTGGCCATGCTTGGTGATGCCTCTGCTATAAGGTAGTTAGGAAAGGGTAAAGAACACTGCACAACAGCTGAGAGGGGTGACAGTAACTGAGAGAAACAACTCTGCAGCCCCCAAAGTCATTGAAGAAGGAGGAGAAGGAGATGCCAGGCACTAGAGATCCACCTGCAGCCCACAGAGCCCACGCCAGAGAAGATGGATATACCCTGAAGGAAGCTGAAGTTGCTGAAAAGCCCATACTGGAGAAGGCTCCTGGCAGGAGCTGCAGGCCATGGGGGATCTACACTAGAGCAGTCTGTTCTCGACAACTGAACCTATGAAGACAAACCATGCTGGAAAAGTTCAAGGAGGATTGTCTCGCACAGGAGAGATCCCATTCTGGAGCAGGAAGAAAGCATTATAAACTAACTGCAACTCCCATTTCCTATTCCCCTGCACAGCTCAGGAAATGAGAGGAATAGAGAGTGAAGTTGAGGCTGAGGGAAGCTGGTTATAAATGTGTTCTTATTTCTCAGTATCCCACTCTGTGTAATTGGTAATAAATAAAAAAAATAGAATATCCTGAGCTGGAAAGGGGCCCACAAGGATCACCTAGTCCAATTCCTAGCCCTGCACAGTACAAGAGCCAAGAGTCACACCATGGGCCTGAGAGCATTGTCCAAAGGTTTCTTGAACTTCCCACTGCAGGGACAGTTTTTTGTCAGATTACTGAGTTGGAGCAGTTGTCAAAGGTACTAGATGAAACTAAGCACTGGAAAAAAAAAAAAAAGAAACAGCAGCGTGTAGCTAGGAGTCAGGACAGCAGCAGGGACAGGAATACTGCTAATGCTAGCAAGCTTCTTGCTCTCCTTGGACATGCCATTGTAATGCACCTTTATGCCTCTTGTTCGGCAAATGGTGATTCCTAGTTCAGTACAACATTCTTAGAAGAATGCTGGAGTGATTACTTCTTACTTCCACAGATTCTATTTGCTCAGAAGGATGCTAGAATGACCTGTTGATCCAAATACTATTCATGACAACACCCCCCAACTTTTTCCTGACCCCTTAAATTATATGCCTCTTTTAAGTAATTCCAGATAAAAATATGGAACATATTCCTATATATCCAGTCTAGGTCATGTAGTTAAACTGAAACATTGTAGCTTCATAGAAGTTATGAGCAATTTCATTTAATGAAAATAAATCAACAGAAATTTCTTAGAGTTCATTACAAAAGTAATGTTGTAGTCTTTCCTTGCTTCACATGGCACAGATAACAACACCTCTCAATTAACGAAAAAGATAATGAGGAGAGTGGAAGATGAAAATCAAGTCAATGAATCCAATTCCATTTAATATTCGCTAACATTGAGCAACATAAGATCCACACTAAGAGCAGATAAATGAATCCTCAACTATTATAGCCTTTTTATGACACAGTTTTTACTAGTTAAATGCATTGTTTTCAAAACTAGTATCCATAAGAGTAAGAGAAAGAATTCTGTAAACATCAAAAAAATGCTAGAAATCTAGCACCTTTAGAGATACAGATTTTTAGTATCACAAAATATAAAAATGCTAATACTAAGGTAACTGAACACAATGAAACAGAACAGTATTTCATTAACATTATGTGGAATTTTTTAAAAGTGTAAGGGTAAGTACAACACAATTGCCTGTGATTATACTAGCACTAGGTTTTCTATGCAGTGCCTAAATATAGGTACAGTAATAGTATATACTAGGACATAAATGGATAATCAAGAAGGAGCCCAAGTTTCTTTGCTAGAAGGCACCATTACACATGGGAAGACAAGAGTTCACAAGAAACTGGAAGAAAAACTAAGCACATCAGAAAGGAAGAGTAAGGGAAAGAAAACCAGTAATGAAAATCAGTGCAAGAAACAAGTGCTGAGAACATACCATGCTCCATTGCTATGTACAAAACATCCAACACTGTAGCAGAAGTCAGGAAAAGGGACTCCACTCTAGTGAATGTGCTCTAAAGGAAGCTTCAGCCTATGGAAACCCCATACCAGAGCCAGCTCTTGGCAGGTGCTGTGGCCTGTGGACAGGGACCCATTGTGACAGATGCACGTGTCCCCTTAGCCAAACAGTACAGGGTCAAGGGAAGATAAAGATCTGAGCCATTAATGGGCCAAGAACTCCAGTCTTATCTGTTCTCTGAAAACCCACAGAGGAGCAGAGTGACCCAGTGAGCATCCAGGCTCATGAGCTTGGAACACTGATCATGCGATTAAAAAATGAATAGCAAGTGGCTTTTCCAAGGATCATTTGTCACAGAACAAAGGAAGTTAAGGGCACAAGGAGTCTCATGCATACTTGTCCCAGTGTACACGATTTGACTATCAGAAAACCACATTATTCCATAAATATGACAGCCTAAGTGAGCCTTCTTTGAGTTCTGCTTGCCAGGCAGCCTGGAAGTGATCTCCCTTGGGTGGCCTCTCAAGGTTGCTCCTTGAAGTAAAGAGGCCATTTTCCCAAAGATAGGTCTTTTTTAAGTGATTGATATTGCATATAGCCTTGGAAGAAGGTTAACTTTGATTTGTGCCTGGTAATTTTGAATCATTGTTCAAATGATTGGGCCACACAGTAATAGAGTGAACTCTGGCACCAAGCTGTACTTCACAGTTTTACAACATCTTATTAATAACGCTTTTGCTAAAACCCTTTGACAGTGGTTCATTAAACAATCTAAATCACCAATTCATGACACCCATTAGGAGCAGTGGCCCTGCAGGGAGCTCACACTAGAGAAGTTTCATCTGGAAAGACTGTAGCTAAGGAGAGGACTCACATTTTACCAATTCTTGAAGAATTATATCCCATACCCTACAGGAGGGACCTCACATGGGAGCAGGGGTAAGGGGAGGATGTTAGATCGTATGGCCTGCTCCAAAGGGGCAAGGGTTGGAGACTTAATGGAAAGACCTTTAATTTGTTGTAATCCATGATTTGCATTTTATGTTACAGGAATTCCTATAAAAGGACCTACCTCAACGAGCAGCAGACGTGCCTCACGCAAGGCAGCAGAAGCGCAGCTGTGACCTGACCTGACTTCTCTGCCCAGTAACTCCCCACAACACACCACCTCTCTGTCCTGAGCAATCACCAGAACAGATGAAGCTCCTAATCATGGACTGAATGAACTCAGTGAACATCTGTGGGCATTTTACAAGGGCGGTCCATACATGAAGGATCTGTGCATACATCAAAAGACAGGAAGTGGTGTGTAGGTGGTGAGGATAATAAGGATGTATTGGATAACATGGGACCTGAGCACAATATGAACAGTATGGAATTGGGGATGGAGTGTGGGTTTGTGGGCATAATTTGTACTGATTTTGTCCTGGACTTTTTCTTTCAAGGAGCTTATATGGATGGACTTATGCTTTGGATTTGTAAGCAAATCAGCACTGAAAACAGATGGATGTTTTGTTGCTGAGCAGTGCTTACACAGAGCCAAGGCCCTCCCTGCTTGTAATACCACTGTATCAGTGAGAAGGTTGGGAAGGGACAGAGTCAGGACAGCTGACCCTAACTGGCCAAAGAGATATTCCAAACCACATAAAGTAGGACTGCAGGCACATTTGGAGTGATGGCATTTGTCTTCCCAAGAAACCACTACAGGTGAAGGAGCCCTACTTCTTGCAGGCGATGAACACCTGCTAATGGCAAGGAGGATATGAATTCCTTATTCTCCTTTGCTTGTGCATGCAGCTTTTGCTGTTTTCATCTGTCTTCATCCTGCCTTCATCTCAACCCATTGAGCTTTCTCATTTTCTTGCGACTGTCTTACCCAGCTCACTGGGGGCCAGGGAGAGAGGATCTATGTGGTGCTGACATGCTCACCAGCCTTAAATCACAACTGGTTTTGTTTATTTGCTATCTCCATAACACAAAACGAGCCAAAAAAAAAAAACCATGAAGGGGAAAACAAATAACCAGCATGAGTGTCTAAACTACCGTGAATATGTTCCCTGCTCTCTACAACCACTTGATAAAATTTCCTTGTAGTAACATGTTTTAGTCTGGTTCTTGCAGCATGAAGGAGGATTGTCAAGCTTGCTCATTTCCAGAGTAAAGTCAACCAAGTGTCCTTCCCTGGAAAATGCTATTCAGCTATACATCACTAGGACTGAAAAGATGATGCATGAAAAATTGTAGGATAACCATCCCAATATCTAAATTTTAGACTCAATCCCCAAATAAATGTGACAAATACTTGTAGAAAAAAGGTATATGAAATTGAAACTAGGCAAAATTGGGCAGGACAGCTTATTCCTTCTGGACACTGGAATTAAGAAAAAAAGTATTTACAGAAATTCTTGTTTTCAAAACATAGGTGATTCAAATTATGTTTCATCCCCTGTTCAATAAATGGCAGGGGCAGAAAAATCTTTAAATCTAAAACCTTCCAGTAACTCTGTCTGCTTTGTCGCATGCAACATCAGGATTTGACTTATGAGGAAGAACATCCTCCCATTTCTTTTACCTCCTTTAATTGTTCAGTCAAAAGTATGTATGAGAGACAAGAAAATGTATGTAAAATTTACAGTACCTTCTCCCTCAGCATAACAAAAACTATTAAAATGATAAAACTATTTATGCAATTAATTTCCACATGTGAGAGCAATGGAAAGTGCAATTTTAAAAGCTTATTGACATACTGGTAATTCCTGTTTCTCAGTAACACTGGACTTAACTCACTCTGAAAATCTTGCCTGTTTAAAAAAACAAAAATTGTCAACAGCCATGTGTCATATATGTATTTTCTCTCTCCCAGGGTGTGTTCAGTAATTTCAGAAATTTCAAGTTATCTTAATTTCAAATTTTAATTTTCCTTAGCTAAAGGAAATACATTACTGCCAGTGTTACTCACAGCAGTTTAAAAGCAGACCTATCCTTGAATGAAAGGAAATCAGATTGAACACAAAATCCTTTGAACACAAAAGGAAGAAAGGACACTATTGAAGGAAATCTTTCATACTACATGAGGAAGTCCTCAGAAGTGCCAAAAATTAAAGACATACTTCACTGTTTAAAGATCCAACACCTATTAGACAGAAAAACTGTAGAAGATTTCTGCAAGTAAGTACTCCAAACTTTAAAACAGTACTAGTTTCCTTATAGCAAAAATAAAGTAAAAATTTTTATGACAAATCTGTTGATAGACACACATTCATTCACTTGAAGTATGAACCACAAAAATTATTAATTATTTCAAATCAATGCATAAATGTTAAGAAACAAGATCTTTTTCTGTGACAGACAACTGCACAGAGACAGCTGCACTTTGAGAGTGAAGAACTGCACAAAGAGCAAAACCACATCACACACACAGAGGAATGCAATTCTCATTCAACAATGTTAAAACCTAACTAGATTTCACATGCCTACAATTTAGTTTCTATATATACACACACACACAAGTTCAGTCTATCAATAAAAGCAATGAAACAGGAAGAAAGTTTTTATAAGTTTTGCTGTAGACAAAAGTTCCTCAGAACCGGGTAGAGCTAGATTTCATGTCAGCATGACTTGGTTTTGATGTTTATAATGTAATTTAAAGCTACGTAAAAATCATGCAACTTGTATGAGGCTGCCAGCTCAGATCAGAAAGATTTGCAAGATCATCTGTTCTCATTCTTAGAAGATCACTACGCTTCACCCACTTTTTCCAAAGATTTGTGACCAGTAAGCCTCTTTTTAGTTTTTAAATAGAATCTTGCACAGAACTGGTTAAAATCAGAATACATGAAGCAATGTCTTTGCTTGATACTGATTTATTACTGTTTTCCACAAAGTCCTGACAGATGTGGGTATAAGATTAATCATCATACTGCCCTTCCTACACCACTCTGCAAAACCCTCAAGCTTTATGTTTTCTGACTCCTGCATAATGACCATGATTTCAGGTTAAAGAATGTTAAGACTTAGCTTGCACTTAGCTAATTTGTTGAAATTAATTCCGATGAAAAGCATTTCTGCAACACACAGTTTGAACAGAACCTAAGAAGACTGGTTTATTGATTTCTGGACTTCAGAAAGCAAAAACCTTAAGCGCTACATTTTACTACAGAGATTGCCTTGCTGATATTGGCAAGAAAAACTGGAACATGCTAGAACCCAATCTGGATTTTTTAGCTTTCATTGCATAACCACTGTTCACTGAAAATTAAAATTAATTTTAAGATGTACCAGAAACGTCCAATAGCAAACAGAAAAAAAAAAAGTTTCTTTTTCCTAACCTGAGTACCTGTTACTGCACTCTTGAATTCCACTGTAGGTAAAGAAATGGAAGATAATTCAACAGCTATAATGAAATTTCTTCATATTGTTATGGTTTAATCCTGACTGGCAAAGGACTCAGTTCTTTGAATCAGTATTTGTCCTACTGCTTATGACCACTATTACAGACTCTATATTGGTGTTGCAAGTGAGTTACCCCTCACATACAACAATGGTAAATATGTAGGGAGATATATTAAGTTTCTTTTTTTTTTTAATTTGGAAAATAAAAAAAAATAGGTAATTATTTTATGTTTTTTGCCTTTTGGTTCAGAATGCAGTCTCTTTCCTGTGCTATTCCATCTGTCAAGTGATTATTTTGATTAGCTGAAAAAACAGCAACTAAAAACACTGTTTTCCTTGGTGATTTGTCTGTCATTAAGCACCTTGTGCATGCCAGCATGGCAGTATACTTCTCTAGGAAGTGTTTGTTAAGTAACACTTCCTTTGAAAGAGTGAGCCAGGAAGTATTTGAAAATACAGAATTTATTGGGAATCGATCCGCTATTGGAGGAGGGAATGGGGCAGTTTCATAGACAACAGCAAAAAACTGAACATCACAGGAAGAAATCTTTCAAAGATAATTTTAACCACAGGCCAGGTCAGAACCCCTACCACTTTACTCCTAATACTATTTATTCTATTTATAGATTACATATTATGGAACAGAGCTAAAAACCACCTAAACAAAGCAGCTTAGAAGGTGCAGTTAACTTTTGTGATGCACCCTCATATGTCTATTCCACCTTCCTCCAGAATAGCCCACTCTTCTAACTGGACATAAATGACTGTCCCTTATCACTAGGAATATAGAATACAAGTAGCAAAGAGAGAAACCTATACTTACAGGATCTTTTACTAATTTTTCTGCTAGCTTGCTTAACAATATTCAACTACTTATTTAACAATAACAATACAGACAAACCATAAACCAACATCCCACAGAGAAAGAGAAAAACGTGCTTTTTCAAAGATTGGCCTTTGCTGGAACTGGACAAAGGGAAACACTCAGAACACTTCGCACAATGCTCACCCAGCAGGGCAGGGCAGGCAGGGGGGCCGGGGAAGTGCAGGACTGTCTGCGGGGATTAAAACAGCCCTGGAAAGCAACCACGAGGACCAGGGCTGGCAAACAGGGATCAGGCTTGTTCACCCTTGAGAAAAGAATGTTTCCAGGAATTCTTATTACTGGGGCCTACAAAGAAGAAGACTCCCCTTTCACAAGGAAAAGACAATCAGAAGTGGATATAAATTACTCCTGGGAAGATTCTGTTGGACAGCAAAAGAACATTTATCATAATGAGAACATTCAGCCCCTGAAATATCACCCCTCAGATGTGGTGTGTTATGAGTAGAAAAGCTGCCCATTGTTTTAAAAGGTTGCAGAGGTAACAGGTTGGGCCAGTTGCTGCCAGGGTGGAGTTCTAACTGTTTATTATTGTAATCACCTGTCGTTTTCATTAACTACCTGTGGTTGAGTCGTTTTCATTAACTACCTGTGGTTAAGAATTCCACCTTTTGTCGAGTGACACCCTGCTGCTTCCTGGAGGATGGCACCCGGACAGTGAAGAGGAGACCTCAGAGTTATCACGCAAATGACCTCGGAACCAGCATGCAACGGGAAGGACCCCTCACCAAACCTAGCCAAAAACCGCTAAAAACAACGAGCCAACACAAAATTGACGAATCAAAGTCAATTTTGACTAGACGTGAGGAACAGAATCTAGTATCTGCTAAGACCCTTTTTACCCCTCACCCTAAACAAAAGATGTCGGCTAGACAGAGGACCTCTAATGTTGAACCAAAATGCAGGGAATTTCCCGAATCTCTTGTGGGGACGGAACCCCCAGCTCTGCCCACAGACCAGTGGACAAAGCTGCACGCTTCCTCCTCCTCTGAGTCACTCCTGGGAGCAGCGGCGGCGTGAGTGTGGACCCGTCGGTTCTCCCCACCCGAGCTGATCACTTTTAAAAAGGCATTAAAAAGGAGAAAGGTCTCCTGCCCGTGTTTATTTCATGGTGGATTTTCCATGTTGGGCTCTTTTAAGATCCCTCTGGAGAAGGTGCTGGTGGTCTTGACTGGACCATGCTTTTGTCAGGAAGGCTGGATCAGATGATCCTTAAGGTCCCCTTCCAACCTGTTATTCTGTGACTCTTGCAAGAATAGCAACGATGAAAACGAAAACACAAAATACCCACCTTGAGTCCCAGATTTTAAAATTTAAAAAAAAAAATTATTGTACCCTGTGTCACAATATTTTGCTACTCCAACAAATTCTGTAAGTAGTAACATAAAACTTGTTAGTACTCAGCCAGTACATGAATTCCTAGCCAAAACAGGGAACAAAACAAACACTTCTACAGAAGAACAAATGAGATCCACCATGTTTCTGGGCTTGTCAAAAGATGACAGGAACATATCTTATTAAAGACAACAGCATGATTAATGGTTTTAAAACAATGAAAGTAAAATCATTATCACAAACTATGAAAGGATATCATAGTTACTGCAAGCCCATGGACAAATCCCTTTGACATACCAAAAAATATGATGCATGACATAAATATTTCTTATTCATAGATAAAATGAAGTTTTGGAGCAAGATTTTAATTTATCTGAGAAAGGAGGTGTGTAAAATCAACAGTCAGCTATCCAAACTAAATAGCATGTGGAAGGAAATCCAAGCCCCCTGCAAAATACCAGCAAGCCACGCTTCAGAAATGGTTACAATTCTTTTATGTCAGATTCACCAAAGCAACCATAACACTGAATAATGAATAGTCTTAAAAATATAGCCTATCAGAAGACATGGGATTTGTTCAGATGAGTGCAAGTCAAATCTCATTAACTCAGTTGCAACATATGTGAAAAGACTCATCCATGAACATATGAATTGGAAACCTGGTTGTGAGCCAAATTACATAACCACCAACTCATAAGCACACAGGTATGTTTGTAAGAAAATGTGGCAATGACTTCTATTTGTAGTATAACATACACTTTTTTGCTTGTTTTTTTTTTAATAAGCAAGTTCCCATACAGAAAAACTATTGTGACATTAGTCCAGTTACAAGCTAAGAAAACTACTTCACTATCAAAAATTTGTACAAAATTGTCATTCTTAATTAATATTAAGAATACATTTTAATATTGCTCCTTAATGCAGTAGCATGAAACATCTACAAACTAGAGATGAGACTGTCCTTCCAGAATCAGATTTGTGAAGAAACTCTTTTATACGCGTTCATATTTTGTCAAGTTCAACTACAAACATCTCACATTAGTGAACTTTATAAACCTGCAGAAAAATGAAGCTTTAGACTAGTACAAGGAAATATTTTTAAATTAACACATTAATAGCAACAAATTTTTGATAATGTACAAACAGTTGATTTAAAGATTTCTTATACATTACAGTGGTTATTAGAAATTTTTCCAAATAGAACACTCACTCACCTACTTGCATGCAATAACTTGTCAGAGTAGCATTTTAGCTCCTCCTAGATCACATCATCAGTTTCTTTAGCAAGAAGGCCCAAATCCCCCATTCCCAGTTCCCCATTCAACAGGACTGATTTTTCTGACATAAGGTGAAAGCTATCAGGAGGTGAGAGGTGTGGGTTGAGGACAGAAAATACAAAAGTCACACTATATAGAAATAGCAGACAATATTTTGAATAGGACTTTTGGATGCAATACTCTGGACACAATTTTTTAATATGTCTAATACTCTGTAAATTATAAATACACTGTTTTGTTTTCCTAAATTTTCTTCTTTCTGGATCAAAAATATGCTTTTTTGCAAGAAAAGAAAAAAGATCAGCAGAGAATTCTCCAAAACATTCAATTTGAAGTGGTATATAAAATATTACATAGACTTAGCTTACATTACTTTTTGTTTCAGACACATTTTTACTCACAAGTAAATTATTCAACTTGAGGCCCAAACACTGAATCTCAACCAATTCCAGAGATGCAGCAGTTAAAGTATTCAGGAAGACATCTGAGACTAAAGTAAAAAAAACTCCAAAGATAAATATTTTTTCAGGTCAACTAAAAATTGTTCACAAAAATGTTTCATTGTCACATTATAAGTCCTCCTTAGCCATTGATGAAATACAGAAAGAAAGCAGACTTTTAAATGCATTTTGGTGTAAAATACAAGAAGAAATTGGTACAAAAAATTTTCCCAGTTTATGATAATGAAGAAGCAGGTCAGCTATCAGCAGACTAAACACACTATCACAAAGTCAGTACCTACTTCTGTTGTTGAGAACAGTTGGAAGTTTTTAACTCTATTATGATCTCAAGTGGGGAAATGCTTGAGACTGTTTTCCCAATGGATTACATTGACAGTTTAGTATAAGACAGGTTATTTCACTAGCCAACAATACAAATCAATGTAAAATAAAAATAACGTAGTACTACAATAAAGGGGATCTAAAAAATCCAACCATGATGGAAATGGGAGAAAGAGTTTATAGTGTTACACATCAGTTCCAATTCTGATACTCTTTTAAGTGTGTATGAAAGCATTAGGGTATGATCCCTTGGCAGGAAACATAATACATACTCAAACTCACCTTGGAGATTACCTGCATTAACTCTCAAATTAAGTGTGTAAGTTCCAAAAACACACCATAAATCCATTGTTTTTACCCAAGCTGCCTTCCAGGAATTCAGGCTTGAAATCAATCTACTAAAGAACATGGCACAGGGAAGTGGAGATCAAGGCTAAAGTCAAAGATGGAAGCCAGGTGACCAAATGATAAAGAGTGACAGTAATTCTGCATGAAACAGTATAATTGTCACAGCATTTTTCAGCTACAATCAAGACATTTTAAGTGTTAGTGTAAGTAGTTGATACTACTTACATAACAGAACCTCCACACCAGCAAGAAGAAATTTGTCTTTTTCTCAGGTCCAAATCACAACTCATGCTTCCCTTCCCCTTTTCTATTAAAGGGGTACCCTCAAACCCTTCCACAAGATAGGGCTGCATGTGTGGTGACATGCAGCTCTTTTCCAAACATAGCTGTTTGCTCTTACCAAAGGTGGCAGCCTCAGTGACTCAGCTTACTTAGATTTCTTCTTTTATCCTCCAGAAGTAGACATCCAACTTTTGAATCAGACTTTAGCAGCAGGAAGGGATAATATCAATACGTCTGTTACTCAAGCACACTTTTGGTGGGGTTTGGGTAGCCTCTGTATACGTTTTATAAATTGCATCAAAAGCAGAATAATTTCTGCTAGTTTTTAAGCAAAACCCATAAAAACCTACTGTCATAAAAATCCAGATGAGAAACCTGGTTTTGGTATCTCCTTTCAAATTATCTGCTCAGCAAAATTGTTTGTACTGACATCTTTACAGGAAGACACAATCTGGTACAGCAATCCATAGACGTGCCAGTGCTTGCTGGCAACATGCCTGCTGAAGAGAGTGGCAGGTACAGCAATATAGGGATTGAGGGTCAGCATTCTTGTCTTCTGAATAAAGGACTCACTAATGCCCAAGCAAAGTTAAATTTGGATCTTTTAAGGCAAGAAAAAGAAAGTTGGAATTGCTCTGTGATGATGAAATACAAACGTGTGCCAGAGATACTCAAGGGGTTACTAGAGAGGAAGCTGGAAACTGGGATATGGTGGGGGCTTCAGGGCTGAAACTCCATGGTATAAACTCTACTTTGTATCCAATAATCATTGGATACAAAGTAGAGGACAGTGCAAAGTGTTAGCCAACAGTTTGCTTATTTTATAGATTTTAGGTATATGTGTTCTTCTGAAAATAAGGCTTGAAAACTCAATGCCAATTTTCTCTCCTCAAAGCTGGATTATTCATACAACAGCTACTCATATCAGCCTAGTAAGCACTTCCAGGTTCTTTTGATAACACATTTTTACAATCACCTTTGTATGACTATGTAATGATTTACTTTAAGTCACAGTGTTTGTGAGGAAAACAAAGGCCAGGAATACAGTTAATAAATGCCATCTCTAGCTAAAGCCTTCGAGGAAGAAATGGTGTTGTGTATCATGGGTAAAGATTCCACATCTACCACGTGATATAGAAATTAACCACACCTTTCATTAGATCATTTCCTCTTGTCCTATCACTTGTTACTTGGGAGAAAAGCCTGACAGGCACCTGACTATAACCTGCTTTCAGGTAGTCGTAGAGAGCCATCAGAGCACACCTAGCAGTTTAACTCCCAGCTTAGGGCTGTATGCACCACTTGCCTCCTCTATATAAGTAACCTGAAGCAATAGGATTGAATTTTTTTTGTGTTACTGCAAGGCAGCAGGCACAGAAATTCCCCAAGCACTGCAAGACAAGCTGTGCCAGGATGCCAGGAGCCAGAGCTGCACACTTTACAGCTGCACTGTAGTTGCATGGGATTTCAATCATAAAGGCCCTATCTATTAGCACTGTAACTGTACAAAATACATCAACAAAAACCCCCTATGTATCACATAGCTTTTGTTTCCTATAGGGAGCCTGATGAAGGATAGCAAACTACATGGAACAAGTAGAAAGAAGCAATTTTGAAGCAGCAGGCATCAGTGTCACTATTACGAGATGGGTCAGAAACACCACAGACTCTTTTATCCCTCATTCTGACTCTATGATCCTTTTAAAGGGACTCAAGTAAGGAGACAGCTCCATACATAGGTCTAGTTTACAGAAGCAAAGGAGAATGGCTGTGCGAGGAAGGATAAAATTAGTAGAGAAAAAAACCCTAATGCTGTTTAATTGCATGAACTCTTCACATGTTTTTAACATAGATAGATGGAAGGTGATCTTCATTTCCTTGTCACATGCTCACCACACAAGAACTTTACCCAAAACCTCACGGCTAGTTACTGTGCCATCTCAAATTTGTTGCTAAACAGTTTTGACAGATGTTAATACTTTATATGAAATTACCATTAAGGTTTTTAAAGGGGAAGACAGGAACAGAGGATGCAACAAGCATTTTCTAGTAAATTTAGAATTTTTTCTACAATCTGTTGCTTTCCCCCATGTTCAAATTTTCCTATTCATCCCTTTCTCAAAACAGACAATTCTATATAATCTCTCATTACTTATACTGTACTTTCACAAGTGTTTTGTATCAGATGACAAAACTCCTCTATCATTTATCAGTCTTGGCACTGTACTTCAGCTAAAGAGAATTAAGTCTGATTTGGCATTAAACTGCAAAGAAAAACTCTTCCACTTTCTTTAAGTTATTTAGAAATCAGAGAGGGCTGATAGAACTTGATAATTGTGCTGCTTTTGGAGAATGACAAAAAAGTGACGAACACCACCAAAAAATAGATCTGTGTTAAAATAAGCTATATTTAGCACTACATGACCAAAAACCAGTACTTCTCTCCTTCATCATGACACTGACAAGTATGAAACAGAATGCCTGACAGCTTTCCAGGGGGCTTTAGCAGCTACTGCTGATGCATTGCAGAAAACAGATTTACCAAAAGGCCTATTTGCACTATGCGCTTTCCTACCCACCCAGTTAAAGACATTTAAGCAAACAGACATCAGTCACAACTGCTCTTTTGAGATGCTGTTTGAAAATAAATGCAGCATGTATCTGAAGTTTGCTTTCCTGATAAGCACTGGTTGATTTTAAACAACAAAGTAATACTAAAGATCCATTTGCAAATACAGTGGGGAACCAGGTATTCGGTGGCAGCCCTATCTTCAGTTTTGTCAGTCAAAATGTTGTACAAACTAATAATTAGAACATAAATAATAGTGCCCATAAAAGAAATCAACAAGTTAAAATCTGACAACTTGCTTTTGAAAAAAAGGTTTTATAATGCAAATCTGCCAGCAGAACACAAACATTTATCTATTTATATATGAGATGCAAAACCAACTTTTAAATACAGAAAGAAAAGGTTGTTTTCTTGTTCAAAACAATCTTACTAGAATATTCCCAAAAATGCATTTCATTGATAGCTATAACTAATCATACTAAAAGTGAGAAATCACTTATTTTTTTCCCATGCCCTCTTCTGCATCCCATACAAAAATTGTAATGCTTGTCTGTGTATGGTACCTCTAAGACAACAGACATATCTTCATCTTTCTGGCAGCTACCTGACTTCACTGAAGAGGTTTTTTAGTTGGTTGCTTTGTTGTTAGCTCATGCTCAGCACCGAGTAATACTGACTGCCACTAAGACCTACTTCACCTACAAGCTCCATCTGTGTTTTAATTATTATAGCAAAAACATCCACTACACCTCCAATGGCTCCACAATTATGCAACATTGAAAGATAAAAACTCCTTTAACTAAAGGAGGTTTTCCATGGTAGTCATAGGGTACTGCTTACAGAGGAAATGGTTAAAACACTGAAATATTAATAAAAGTTTAACAACTTCCTGAAAATAACAGTTTTCTGTAAAAGTGGATGTTAAAAATGCCCTCTTAAACTCTCATTCATGCATAAAATAAAAACATAAGCTTATAGTTCACACTCAAGTACAAAAAAAAATATTATAATTGAGTATTTATCTTCCTTTTTGAAGCATTCTTCTCTAAACTTCACCAATAAAGCTTTTAAGGCCACATTAACAATGAAGAATATTAACACTTAAGGCTAAATTAACAATGAACTCTTTATATACTTCTCTATGAATGTGGGTACCATGTATACCCTATACACTATTTAGATATACCTTAAGAGACTAATTCACAAGTGCTTCCATGATACAAGGCAGTAGCTAATTCACTACAAATTGGGAACTACAGTGCACATTTATGCAAGGCCTCTTGTAACTATGTCAAGAACTAAAATCAAGCCTACCCATACCAGAGCACTGCCGGCAACAAATCATCACATCAGTTCTTGCAAAGACATGCTGCCCTCAATAAAGCTCACCAGAGAAAAGTACACGCCACAGTTAAACTGGACAATTCAAAGATCTTATCCTGGAGTTTTTCCCAATTACAATATCTCATTTTAGTTACAGACAAACAGAAATACTTACCACTTGTAGTTTTTACAAGGTAACTTCTATTAATGGGTGAGCCACTGTAACCAACAAGTAAAATAAAAATACACTTTCAAACTTACTTCTAATTGAAAGAGAATGCATTTATAAAGCCTAATTAGCTCTCAAGAACAGAACTGTTTTGTGATTTTTCTTTATTTTTTAGCCTGATGAGTTGAAAAACTAATTTGCATTAAAGCAAACTCAAGTTTTTCCTAAAACAAAGAAATTGCCACATATCACCTTCTTAGAATGAAAGAAACAGGTGACAATTCTTTTACTGCCCCAAACAAGATACATAATTTGCTATTTGACAGAAATATACATGAAACCAGACAGTCCTCTTTCCAAGATTTCCTGAAATCACAAGTTTGGGACCAAGTGTCTTTCTCCCTTTTGCGTCTTTAATAGAATAGGATGTGCTTAGCTGGTTGGGTTCCTGTTTTTCTTTGATGGTGCCAAATGACCCTCTTTTATCTCCCCTGCAAAGCCACCACTCCTTAAGAATCTGGTCAGTGTGGAAGAGGAAACAGCTACTATTTTTAGCAGTTTTGCAAAACCGCACTGATTCATACTCAGACAAACTGATTAATTGTTCCAGGATTCTTCTGTGAATTCATCTATGTGGCCCAGGATTAGCCTAAGAAAAAGCACTCCACACTAGTCTGGTTATTCACTGAACAGTTACCATATCCAAAAAGTCTACAGCAGTGAATACCTGAGCTGGCAGTCAGGCTAAACTCAAAGAGCTGTCAGCCAGGGAACTCCTGAGGCATTCCCATTTACAGGTAGGTTTCTTCAAAAGGGAAAGGGAGGAATGGCATACCACTAATTGGAGTACTTCACAGAGGTTCAGATTTAATCCAGATTTTCTAGGAAAACCTCGGAAATTTGTACTGTGACATTCCTTCTGATGGACTGTATAGACTTCTTTAAACAGCAGAATGTGGCAACACTGCAGTTCTACAGTCCTTTTCTGAAGAACTTGCTCCTTTTTTCCCTTAAAATACACATACCACTTCTTCAAAGATTTCTCTAAGAAAGCACTATGGAATAAACTACAACCTTCAAATTGTGTTAATTTTTTAGTTAAAGAAAAAACAAGCAAACAAACAAACAAAGAAAACACCCTAGAAATAGTACAGTGGTTGTAACAGTTCTGTTTTCTTGTAGGAGTCTTACCTTTCTTCACAAGTGATGGATCCACGTTGCTTCTCACACACTAAAACTTCTTTCAGGTGTATTGTATGGAGAAAAGTTGGTAAGACTCCTTACACCAAATAACAGGATTCACCAGCCAACTTCTACCACTCAGCTCTAAAGTAAGACAAACACTTCTAGACTGTCTCAGCAAGTAATGGAAGTCATACATTGAAACCTTGCAGGAAGGTCCAAGACTTTCAGTCCTGTAGAAAACCAGATGGACTGGCTGAGTTCTAGACTTAAAGCTCCCTTTTGACTCCTAGCCTCTCCCACCACAAAGAGCTTACAGATCTACATGCAGAAAACTGAAAATAAGATTCAGGTCCAGTGTAATGAGCAGCTTTCACTGAAGTAGGTATGTTGTTTTCAGCCAAGACTCCAGCAACACCTCCAACTGAAGTAATTTACTTCAATACTAATTCTAGTGCATATAAATTAATATAAAAATAGCACTGTTAAAAAAACCCAAACCAACCAGACAAACCCTCACCTACAGCCTGAGGTAACACATGATGTAACTTAGGAACAAAACTTGAAAAGTACATATTACATGACAGCCTCTTTGCAGATACTATATGGGCTATGTTGTATTAATTAGTATTACTGTATTTTTAAAGTAGTGTGGTAAATATAGTTTTAAGTTATAACATAATGTTAAAATAGAAACTATGTGATATAAGATACTTTTTTAACTAGCTCAAGAAAGGGATGAGATAATCAAGAAATTCTTCGCACAGAAAGAACAGCAACACACCTAAATCCCCAAGAGAAGAATTATTGCCTCCTTATCAGAAGAGACCAACTCCTTCCTGCCTTTGAGGAGCCAACAAGGGGGAAAAGTTGACAATAACCAGAGAATACCCTTTGTTTGAAAAGAATTTATGCATCATGTATGAGATATATGAATATGCAACAGGCTATTGCTTTTAAGGGTTAATCTTTTGTTAGCATGTGTGCTTTTCAGGGCGTAATTGCCCTAGGAAAGCACCCGGAAATCCGTATTCCTTTGCTTTTTATTGTCCTCTCTTGTCCTAACTCTGATTGTCCAAAATCTTATTGCTCTAATTTTTATAACTATTTTTATAACCATTTTATTATTATTAGACTTTGAAAATTTTAAAACAAGTGACTGGCATTTTTCACAAACACTATTTTATTGAACCATAAATTAATGCTCTTCTAGATGCACAACACTGCTCCTATTCTTGAGATAAATACTCTAGAGATTGAAAATAAGAAGGCAAAACAATCACAAAGCTTCAAAATTTTGACACTTAATCAGGGAAAAAACCCAATATAACATTAAAAAATCCTAAAACTTGGAGGGCATGGAATAGGGGGATTGAAAAACACAACAGAACCTATACATTTCTGCATGTACAAATGAAGATGCTCTAAATTAAATTCTAAGGAAAAAAGTACCAGTGAAACCTCATTTTCCCCACATGTAGAACACACTACATACTATCAAGGGATTCTCTTGGTTTTTAAAAATTCTCCAGAATTAGACGTTGTACAGAGACAGAGGCAGACCAGCCAATTCAGACTAACAAGCTCTAGAGAATGCTAAAAAGTTTTTCTTAGAACACTATTATTTTTGTTGTATATTTAGCTTTATAGTATTTTTCTCTTAAAGATCGTCTAAGCCACTTGTCACTACAAAATATTCATATCACAGCATATGACAATATTCCCACCACCAGAAGGCAATATTTTCAGAACAGGAGAATATATTTTTGGAAATCAATATGCTAGTTACCAGTCAATATGGAATGGAAGTATTTATAAAAGCCTTGAACTTTGGAAATCCATTCAGGAGAATGTCAGCTCTTCCTATCTAACACTTCCACCTGATTTATAATTATTATTATTACACAGATTTAAACAAACATGTGTATTTGGTTCCAGACAAAAAAAAAAAGCACTTAGACAAAAACAGATACAAAATATTATGGAGATTTTTCTTCATTTTCATACAGCTACAGAGGAGGATCCCTGTATCTCTGGGGCACAGATGAAGCATGATTTTTGGAATAATGTGGAGGGAAAAAAAAGACAAAAAGGACACAGCTGTTACACAGTTACTTATGGATTTTTCTATATTTTTAACACTCCTGATTAAATTATCCAATCTTACAGAAATACATGAGTGCTTATCTACCAGTAATTACATTTTGTCAGAACAAAAATATTAGGTACTTTTTTGTAAGCCAATTCTAGCAAGATTATGGCACATTTTTTCTCCTATTGACTGAAATACCAGGCAAAACACAGAGCCTTCATTGCCCCATTCCACATGCATGTGTACAAATAATGTCAGAAGAGATAGAATGCAATTGAGTAAATTTTATTGATTCTGAAAGACTATGCATTTCCTCCATTATTATTAACTTCTGTGCAAACAAAGATGAGCTGCATGCTTTAAATATTTAACTATGCAAAAATGATTAAAGCTTTGTGCTGGAAGAAATCTGGCCAGATCATGCAGACCAAGAAAGGTAAGGTGGTCTCAGTTCCCACCTCCAACCACGGTGAGGTTAAGCATAAAGCCCCACCATGCACACAAAACACATGTATCATTGTACACTGACCAGCCATGGGGCAAGGAGGGAGGTAGAGGGGGAGGACGTCCTAATTTAAAACCAGCACATCACTAGTGTCAGGTCTTGAACTCAATTTCCTTGTTCAAACAAGTCAGAAATTTGTCGAGGATGTCTATCTGAATAGTAACTTCCCTAAATATCAGGGAAAATATTCAGAAACTGACCACAAAATCTCATGTGCCAACCAGCTATTTTTTCTCACAGTTGTATTTGAACAGGGAGATTTTAAACTCCATAAAAACCCACCACAATTTTAAGCACAGATTTTCAGCTGTACTTATGGCTAAGTTGATACAGCAGAATGTGCTCAAAGCTAAAGCTCTGCAGAGCAACTAAACCAGTCTTGTCTACTGTGACAGACTTTGTGAGTCCACAGATTCCAGTGGAATGGGCTTATCTTGCCATTGGAAAATCTCTCTGCTTTGCTACAGACTAGGTTTGTGTTGCATCAACCCACTAAACAAATGCATCCCATGCCTGCTGTAGAGAGAAAAGAGCACCAGGAGAGCAAGACTACTCTTTTCAACATTGAATTAACTTAGCATCCTCAAAAACTGTTAGCTTTACCTTAGATAATGTTCTAATCTGTTCTCTTGTTAAATAATAGAAACTGAAAGAATTCCCAATTAACCCTGTTCAAGTCTTTTTTTTCCTTCAAGAACTTCTCCTTCAGCCCATGTTTAAGGTAACTATCTCTCTCTTCATATTCATCTTTTTGATACTCTTTTTGCTCTAATTCTGTCATATCTTCCTATAGGTCAGTACCACAATATTATTTGAAAAAAAACATGTTTCTTTCTTTAAAGTAATTCTTATCCTTTCCCGTCAATCCTCCTGTAATCCTGCTTGTTTTCTGCTCAGAACAGAGAAAGCAGCAATGATTAATGACACCACTACAATGGAAGATCTTCAGAGTGCACCCAAACATGCACCACTACAAATGACCTAACAGGATTATAGTGAAAAAACAAACAGAAACCCTGTTTCTGTAATGAACTGTTTGAATGTGAAACCCAAACATGGAGTCAAAAGACTTGGTGGGAGGAAGAAAAAATCAAACCCATTATTAAACATGAAAAGAAGCACCCAACTCCAAACTACTACCATGTAGTAGTAGACATTTATTAAAGAAACATGGATTACATACTAGTTTGTGTGTCTAACATGCCAAACTGAAAACCAATCAAACAAAAAAACAGTGAACAAAAAAACAACCAAAAAAAAAGAATGAGCAAAATCCCCCTAGTCTAACCTCTTAAGCTAAAACAGAAAAGCACAATTCCTAAAGCCATAAAGGAAGACACTGCGAACAATCAAAAATTGTATTACATACATAAACAGACTTTATTTTTTAAGCGTCAAATATTCAAAGTTAATAGGCATCAGAATCTGAAGGGGAGTTATCAGTTTATCTAAAGTATTATTATTTTTCTATTATTATCCAAACTAATAGCTAGACAGTCAAGAGAGAGAAAAAAAGATCACATATATCTCTATACTAGAAAGCAAAAAAAAAAAAATGCTCAGTCCACAAGGAATTAAGGCTACTCAAAAGGCACAGTATTGTCACTAGACTGTTTTTCCTATTCTTCTAATGCATCACATCTGTTGCAATTAATAGCATTAAAACTGTCAAATGAGTCGGTGCATATTAAGCATTTTCCTTAAGAGACGTCAATAGAGGCCCCCTTTCCCCAAAACAGACTTAAGTGTCTAAATAAGCCAATGTTATGATCAAAAGAGAGAAAACAGGTACAGGTTAAGAAAAGTTACTTGCATACTGTATATGCAGGGGAGAGAGGTACAATGATGGACTTGTGCAATACATACCACCTTAATGTAGAATTTCCTGCAACATCAAAGCCCTTTTTTAATATGAGATTGGTGTTAATTGCTGAGTTCTTGTTATAATAATAAATTTTTTTAAGTGAACATTTTTCTCTAAGGTAATACTCCCCATGACATAATTTCATTCATCCTCTTAAGATTAAAAATAATTCTCTGCAAATTTTAATTTGTAAAAACCTTCTAACTATATAATAAATCAATTTGGTTTACTTCAGGGATTTTTACTTTACCTTTTTTTATATTCATGAAAGTTACCTTGACTTTGTCATTACATTTAAATTACACGAAGCTATGCAATTGGTTCATCTAAAACATACTTCATGCATTTAGTGAACAATGCAACAGAATAAACAAAAAAGCAACACAAACTTCAGTGTGAGGATACATAAAAACTATTCAATATGAAGCAACACTCACTTACCTTCCAGTCTCATTAATTACTAAAATAACACTGGATAACAGAATGTATGGAGAGATGCTTATGATCTTTAGTGAAGGCCAAATAATCTTCATGTAGATGCTGTGAACAGCCCCTGTATGCATACTGACATCATCAGTAAAGGCTTTGAGGCAAAGGATACTATGGTAACCATGCGATGTGCTGAAAGAGAAGCCTTTAATTGCTTTAACAACTTCCTGAGGCTTGTGATACTAGGTTTCCATTTGCTCAGAAAGAAATGAACGTTGTCACAGAGGCAGTGAGTGTGCTACTGCCCAGAAAAAACCCCTGCACTGAATCCTGATTCTATTAATTGTGATACAACTTTTTAAATTACAAGTATCATAGCTTGAATTCATTATTGAAATCTAACATCTGGAAGATCTGTCAGGAGTCAGATGTCAAGAAGCAATAATGTCAAGGCAGCAATTTCATAAGCACTTCTGTTTTCTCTATTTGCATGCATTGACACCATCACATTGAGATATTATCTTCCACAAGTCACGGAAGAGCTTTAAGTGTAGAACGTTCTTTTGCGCTAGAGGGTAAAACACTGTTCACAATGAAATCTAAAGTCCAGCTAATACTAAAGCTCAGGCGTAATATAAACTGACATGCTGTGAAAAAAAGTGTTTATCCTGGTATCATGTCTCTTTCAACTTCAATGACTATTAGTCAGTAGATTAGTTAGGAAGGACAAAACTCTGGGAAATATTACTAGCAGTGCCATGATATGGCCCAAAGACAGCTGAATAAGATTATTTTGGCTGTTTTCCAGAAAATTGAACTACCATCTCTTCATTTTGCACACAAATAGCTCAGCAGATATTTGTTTTCTCAAAACTCAAGAATAACCACGTGACTAACAATCAAATCAGAATTACAGAGCTAGCTGGGATTCCTTCAGTTTAGAGTATCTAGAAAGGCGACCATAAACTGATTTTTTTAATCAATGTCATTGTTTCAATTCTAACATTAATCAAGCCCTTGTGAAGAAGTTATGATTTTCACACTTAGGTTGAAAGCTCTGATCATCAGATGCGTAGGTTAAGAACAGTACTGGGCCAACCACTTTTACAACTAGACATCATTTGGTCTTGCCAACCAAATTTTGCACTCTTATTTTAAAAAAGCACATTTCATGGCTCCCTTTTCAAGCTCAAGTGCAAATTTCCTCAGATCCTTCACACACCTGCTCTTCATAGGAAATTTTCTGTACACACATGGTTTCAAAACCATTGATCTAAGGAGCAATAGTGCATTGCCCTCCACCCCAGTATCTTCTTGTATATAATGCTACATAGACTTCAGAGAAAGAACAGAAGTAAAAAACAGCTGGAGACTTGCCTTTATCACAAAAGCAACTCAAGTTTCTGCTATATGCAGGAATGCAGAAAGCCATACTACTGTTGATCCTGTGTTGAGACCAGTATTATGTGTCCAATGGACACTAACAGCACTCACCCATGCATAAATACAGAGAAAGAGCAGCTGAAAATCATCGTTCAACAAAAGCAGAAGACTGTACCCTCCAACTCCCCCTTAGAAACTGATGTTACAATCAAGGTAGCTCCTGTTAAGAAACCCAAGTCAAAAGAGCTGACAGCAGTATCAACAGTTGAAACTTCTTCTAAAACCAAGATATACAAGATCTAAAGGTGCTTACCTTACCTCAAATTAATTTCCAAGTTAATAGCTTAAAAAAAACCCACATCAGCCTGAAGCTGAATGTAAAACTTGCTTTAAATTCAAAGCAATAAACTTCTGACTATTGAGTAGAAAATATAATTACAAAAAATAAAAATGAAAACACACACAATTTAAAATTGCTAGATGACACACTCAGCCTTTTTAAAGTGACATTTTTCCAAAACACAGTTCCTACAATCTCCGTCCTGTTTTGGGGAGGATCAGACAGTAGCTGCAGATCTAGTAAATTACATCCAACCTCTCAGAGGATGTAATAATAAATAAATCAAATAAATCCAACACCTCAGTTATTTGCATTTAGCAGCTAAATGACTGTCTCAGTTTTTTCCAACTAGAATCTCAGGTAGAAGTATTTGTCTGGGCCAATTCCACTACTTTCTGTTAATCTCTAGTTAACTCACTTGACTGCTTTAAAAACGAAATAAAATGAAAAGTTTCATTGTCCAGTTCTCGAAGAGTAACTTAATTTAGTATGGAATGCTAATACTGTCAGGATCTGGATATATACAACATCCCTCCTGCAACTGCTACAGAAAAAGAACCAATTTAGGTTAGACATCAAGTAGGGAGACAGGTATTGGAGGCAGATTAAACATACCAGATGACAGTTTTTCATTCTTCCTAATATTTCTTTGAGCTGATTAGAGTCTGGTTTTAAGAGCACAAAAAAAAAGAAACCACAATGAGCAGTAATTTTATTTTTGTATGTCTGTGAACAGGCACAAGCTTAGGATGTCAGCACAGAATAAGGCTGCAAATAATGATGCAATGGCATGTAGAAGAACCATCCTGACATAATTTTTGAGGTCACATGTAATGGTTTCCTCTTATACCTAAACTTCTAGGACCATTATACTAACACTTCAGAGTCATTCCAGATTCTCATTTCTACAGCAATAGAAAGAATCAAAGAGTAGCTCAATCACAGCATATTATGAAGTCCTGCTTTTAGTAAGAGAGATTTCAATCTATTTCCTGGCACTCTTCCACAAATTTCTTCCTCTACCCAAGAAGGCAATATAAGGGCTGGAGCATCTGTCCTCTGAAGCCAGGCTGAGAGAGTTTAGTATAAGCTGTCCAGTCTGGAGCAGGGAAGGTTACAGGGAGACCTTATAGCAGCATCCTCCTGTAACTAAAAGGGGTTTACAAAAAAGGTGGAAAGGGACATTTTTAGAAGGACATGTTCTGTTAGTAACAAGGGGAAATTGTTTTGAACTGAAACAGAGTATATTCAGATATCATATGGCAATGTTTAGATATGATATGTGGTTGGTGAGGCACCGGCACAGCTTGTCCAGACAGCATGGATGCTCAGTCCCTGGAAGTGTTTCAGACCAGGATGAGGCTCTCAGCGACCTGGCCTATTGCATGTGTCCCAGTCCACTGCACAGGATTTCAAACAAGATGATCCTTAAGGTCCTTCCAACCCAAACAATCCTATGAGTTTCTATAAAATCTCCCCTCCACATGGAAATCTGGGCATATGCCCTTTAACTGTCTACCTGCTAAACAAGCTGCAGAGGTACCAGCTTACACAGTAATGAACATTTACCACATAGTTAAAAAATTGCGAAAATAATAATAATAATAATAATAATAATAATAATAATAATAATAATAATAATAATAATAATAATAATAATAATAATAATAATAATAATAATAATAATATTTGTCAAAACAGGAAACACTAAATTGGTATTACACCTAAAAACCCATACTATTAGTATTATGGAATGTAAGGGATAACAAACACCAAGTTAAATTAGAAAATATTTTGAATTAGGAGACTTATTGTGTTTTATTTCATATATGTACAGCTGCAACTAAATGAGGGAGGTTTCTCTAATTTTCTATAGTGACATGTTCCCAAAACAGAGCAACAGTTCTTATCACAACCAACATCAGTGGCAAAAAGGAGGCAAAGAACTCCAGCAGCAAGTCCTTACTCTGTATCATTGGTTCCTGAACTTGGTCATATCACGGAGAAAAACACACTCACATAAATAATACAGAATTGTTTATTATAAATATAGAGAAATATATAATATTATACAGAAATTGTATACAGAAAAGTATTTTAATTACTTCATGTACTTCTACTATAAAATCTCTGCAAATCTCTTACTTAGCACCAGTTCCACTTCAAACATTCGGACTGGGCAATCTTAGAAGGCTTTCACAGAAAGAGCTTTAATAGCAGAATGCTACCACAATTTTCTTTTTACAGATACTGTTTATTCCTGCCCATATCTTCACAATAAACACATGTTTTCTGATATTGCAATGCTGGAGGAGGAGACCACTGTGCAAAAACTTCTGGAACGGCCACCACCATCATCAATATCTTCAAGGAAAGGCAGAAGGGGGGAGCAAAGCAGCAGCACAATTGTGTTCTCAACAAGCTACCTTGTTTGTTTGTCTCAGCCACACAAACCTTCTCCCCTTACAGGCCTGGAATATCCTATTTCTCTAAGTCTAGGCATCCCTTTAATTAGCCTTCTTAAAAGAACATCTACTGCCTGGGTAAATTTGCTGTATGTAAAACAGAGGGATAAGCTACAAAAATGAACACCAGAAAGAGACAGGACTATACTCCTGAAATAGATACAATAAAGTAAAATATTAACAAGTTGTACCTAGGCACTTTTATTGATATGTTCACATTTGGGAAAATCTAATTGCTCAGTAGGTCTTCTTTTCACTTCAAGTACAGCTGTGGAGATTGAGGTCTACAGACAACACTGAACCCCAACACCCACATACAGTAAGTCCTTGTCACATTGATCCCTGAAACACACAAACAGGATTTTTGTAGAAAACAAGACTTCTTGCAACTCCGATACATTTCTTCAAAAGGACTCTCAGTGTACACAAGAGGCATTTTTAAGTGCAAATATAAGAGGTCCTCTAAGATTAGTAGGGGTGGAACAGTATACATCACCATTTTTTGAGAGCAAAAAATGAGGCACTTGCTAAGACTGTAGTCTTTATTGTTCAAACCTCATTTCATTTTACATTTCTGTATTTCAAGCAAAAATTTCAAAGTAAATCTCAACTTTACATAATCTAAAATTTTATTCATGTTCTGTCCAACTGTTCCTCACAGAGACACTGAAAAATAATCAGATATTAACCTTCTTCCACCACCTTAACTTTATGCATGCTCAATGACCAAATGCCTTCTGCAGCTCTGCCAACAGAATGATAACAGAGGTTTTTATAAAAATCTTACGGGAAAATTTCCCAATTTGCCCTAAAATAGGGTTGGCCCTCAGTCATTAAATGCCACCATTTCTTTATTGCTTTGCTGGTTTGAAGGCTGACTAAAAGTGCACCAAAGGTCAGCTAAATGCTTCAGAGAACCAAATAAAACATCCATGCTTCAAAATTCCTCATTCCACTCCACAGTCCTGCAGTAACTTCAACACTTTCATTCCAAGGAGCATGCTCAATTTACACTGCCTCCAAATCTCAAAGAAGTCTCAGTGACATGTCCATACCAAACTAATTCTGAAATCAGAAACTTATCTGAAGAAGGGCTTTTTCACAATAACCTCCTTTTCAGATGCCTGTAGCTTTTTTTTTTAATAGCAAAATGAGTTATGAAAATACCTCAGCCTGCTTGTGGCACAAGAATTACTTCCTATTAATGTTCCCAAACTCAAACCCTACCACTCCAAATTGAAGTTTGGGACAGTGGACTTTTGTGAGTTACCTTTCCAGACAAACAACCCCTAAATGAAAAGAAAATGAGAGAATTCGACACGTGGCTACAGTCTCTCTCCTGTAACCACAGAATGTCTGACAGAGGGGTAGGTTAAAAGGATTAGAATGTTGGACCTAGTTTTCATTCTGAAGTGATTCACAACTAGCAAATCTCCACGCAAGGTGTTTTACAGATGAAGTGTGTTATTTCTGTCTTCCAGCAGCTTCTCTCTAGTCACTACACAGAAATATAAAAGGTCATTTTTAATCAAGGAACTATTAATATTTAATTAAAACATGTGAATGCCTTGCAGAACAACTGGAAGGCAAGCTCAGTAAGGCAAGACACATTCACTAATTTAGCTCATCTGCGACAGACTTCACAGCAAAATGAGCAACTTACTCTCTTTTTTTGATTCTGGTCCTGTAGGTGAGCAAATACAGTTTATGATGGAAACTCTATTTTTATTTGAAGATGACTCATAATGGCCAAATTCATTACAAGACAACAGACATGCCTGATTTAGTCAATTAAAACAAAGGATTTGTACTGTGGATTATGAAATAAAAGTTCTGGTAACGATCTCTGCAACAAAGAGCAATAGATAAAGCTGTAGTATTTTCTCAAATCAGGTTTCACATATAAACAAGAAAGCACAGACATAAAAACCAGAACCAATGCCACTGCATCATGTCTTTGTTAATGATTTCTTTGTCCTATGCATAATAAACCTATGTAGGTCTAAAGAATGAAAATCAATATATCCTTGATGGAGTAAAAAACATACAGAAAATTGCTTTTGATGGTTATTTATTATTTAAATGGAGCTTGCTTTGTCAGTGTGCACAAAACAAAAAAAGGAAACAGAAGCAGAAAAAATATTTTCTTTATAGTAAAAATTTAGTAAAAAATATTTCCTTTATAGTATATTGGAAAGAAAAAGGTAGATGCTAAGAGAAGCAGACTTTACCTGATTCAAACAAATCACCTTTGTGCTTATCTGCATGTAAATCTATTAAAAGATCCCTCTAGTATATTAGCTGTCTTTTAAATACAGCAACACAACCTATATACAGTTATAATCCTTGGCTGAAATACCACAATTTCATTAAAAGCATATTCTTTGCTTATATATAAACACTAAACTGAGACAGAAAACAGTACTTCAAGGCAGATAGATGACTGCAGCTGCTCTCTCATATATTAGAAACTAACCAGAACAGGACCTGAAACTGCCAACATCAGCAGCCACAACCACTGAAATAAACCAACTCCATAGAATTACTGCATAAAATATATGCATATATATATGTATGTAAAGGCACATAAGGAACCTTATTTGAACCAATCTCTTGGTCTCATTATATGCTAGAAAGTTAGAGGAAATGTCATACTAAACATCATGACCTTATCAAATCCCAGGGGAAGTCTACAGTAAGGAAGACGTACCCTTGATCATGGTCAGGGAATACTTAAACCAGCTGAACAGATGTAAGGTCACGGGTCCTGATGGGATGCACCCATGATTGCTACTCTTCATAATCTTTGATCAAACATGGCAATTAGGAAAGGTGCACAAGGACTGAGGGAATCATCTATGAGGGTGAGTAGGACCCCAGTGAGGTTGTGGAGAGCGTAACTTTGAAGATTTTCAAAATCCATCTGGACATGGTCTTGGGCAATCTGCTTTAGGTGGTCCTGCTTGAGCAAGGTGGGTGTCCACAGTGAGCTCCAGAGGTCCCTGCCAACCTTGACTGTTCTGTGATTCTGTAAGGAAAACTAATAGTTATTTTATCTGTCACTAAGTATTTTGAACTGGAAGAGATGTATGTGCAAACACAATGAGAAAACATAAACTAGTTCTATGTAATTTGTCCCGTATAACTATACATACATAACAAGAGTCCCCAGAATTATTCATATTATCTTAAACATCAAGTTTTGATTCTTCATTGATAGTTTTATTTGGTTTATATGCCCAAGTACTAGCAGTAAGGTGCCTGCAGGGGGGCTTCTGTGAGGAGAGAATGTGCCAAAAACACGTGGTACCAAATGATCAGAGCAGGGGACTAAGCCCTTCAAGGCAGGAGGGTGGTACCTCTGGTGAAGTTACAAAAATGTTGCATAGTAGAGCGTGAAAACCACAAGTGAGGGACAACCCTGCAGACACCAGGGACAGTGAAGAGAGGAGGAGATACTCTGAGCAGCAAGACGTGCAGCCCCTGTAAAGCCTCACACTGAAGCAGATACCAAGCTTGCAACCCATGAAAGACCTCACTGCAAAGCAGCTGGAGATGCCCTGAAGGAAGCTCCAGCCCACTGGGAGTCCATTCTTTTGTATTTTCAATTGGCAATAAATCAAGTTCCTTTTCCTCAAGTTAACCTCTTTGCTCATGATGGTAACTGATGAGTGATCTCCCAGTCTTTTTAGCTTGGGCTGTTCCACTTATACTTTCTAAGCTCATCCTGTTGAGGAGGGAGAGTGAAAGAGCAGCTGAGTGGGGATCTGGCAAGGCCAGCCAAGGCCAACCCATACCATATCCCATGAAGATTTTAAAATAAACAGGCCATACTCAGTAAGTGATTGACACAGCTGTTCAGGCTCTGATTTCACCAAAGTAGTAACGCAGCTGCGAAACAAGGCAATTCACTTTTATATGTGACTATGCCAATCTAGCATCAACTGAAATTTCAACTTGCAGTGCAGAACATAGTCAGCAAGTGATAATTGCAACCCCTGACAACTACTATCCATTCATTAAAAAACAAACACAAAAAACCCCCCAAAAATCCACAACTTCAAATAGAAGTAATAACCAGATATAACACTTGAAAAAGATCTTAGGTCAAATAGCACCTGGTCTAAGCATCGGTTCCTTACTAGTAAGTGAATATACGCTATTATAAATTGAAAAGAGATCTTATATTCAAATAATGTATACACACATACAATAACTCAGAAACTCTTCCTAAGCAAACGCCTGCAGGTTGTATGTAGGTCAAGTTGTCTTGACAGGGATGAGAAGATGAAATAAGACAAAATGTTGATCTACATGATTTGAATATCAACCAAAGAAAAGATTTAATGCTTGATGACAACTACAATAACTGTAAGACTGAGCCCTGTTGTGAATGTACAGGTACATTGACCAACAGAATGAACATCATGACGATACTATTAGAAAATACATTCCATTCTTTGGAAACATTTGCTCCTCAAAAAATCTAGTAACGCAAATACAAAAGTTCAGGTGCAGTTTTCAACAGTGGCCTTCTGAATTCAATGTAACAATAACTCCATATTAATTTCCCCAATTCACTTCTCAAGAAAAAAATACTACGTGACAGAAGTAAATAAAATTTAGAGGAAGCAACAAAACTAATGAACTACAAAAAATTAGAAATACAAAACCCCATAATCTACAGAAAACCTTACCAATTCAGAAAATCAAAAAATAGATAGAAAAATATTTTTAACACATATTTTGAAGACATAACTGAGGAAGCTGAGAGCTACTTTTAAAATCACCAAAAAATTAAAAGTAGAAATAAAAAAAAGAAGGAAAACCAAAACACTCTCAGAAATGTGGGAAACAGATAAAATTACCTTTCAGTAATATTATTTTTTAATAAGCAACTATTATAAATGCGACTGACAGAAAAAATAAAAGGAACCAAGAAGACCACAATCACCAAAAGGAACAGTGCTAACATTCTGATACTTGTGAGGAGTATTGTCAAAATAACACTCCTTCTCCTCACAGACATAAAAGGTTTTGACAAGACAAGATCAGGTGATAGATACAGTTATCTGAAATAAAAGCAATAACGAATAAAGCTATCATTCCTTTAGTTTCTTCCCTCTCACAGCTTCTTTGATATTCTAGAGAAGAAATGCACAAATTTCAAGTTGGAGACTGCCTGTCTAGAACAAGGGAGAGAGAAATTAATGAGAACAACTTTGAGAAAAATTTAGTCTGCACTGAAAGTCTTTTTTGTTTTAAAAAGCTGGTTTAAGAAATAAAAAAATTGATAGTGATAGTACAATAATAATAGAATTGTACAATAATAATAGAATAAAAGCCCAAGTCAGAACCAACAGAGAGGATGGGGACCTGGACTCCACCTTACTGGTGGAATAAATAACAGTGACAAAGGTGACTTTAAGCCAAGGCTACTCCTTTTACTGTCTCATGTATTTGTCAAGATTACCAACAAACCTGAGTAAACTAACACGGTATCCTATACTTCACTGCCAACATACCAAGAAACACGAACCCTGAAAAAATTTCTTAGCCTATTTCAGAACAGAAATTCTTCAAAAAGCGCTCACAACTAACAAGATTATAATTTACAGCCTATTTTTAAATTATATTGTGAACAAATATCCACTAAATGGATAGACAAAAGAGAATCTCAGGAGAAGAAATTATAGAGAATAGCGTAACTAATATTGAGATTATTTGTAGCAGCAAGACATTCAAATTACCCAAAGAAGACAGGAAACTGTACTTATACAAACAAATACAGCTCGGTTTGACATTAATTAAATCATTAAATCCTTTCTGTTTGCAAGTTAAGGCCTCAGGTGCTATGTCTTCCAAAACTAGTCAAATCAAGGGAACATGCTTGGCCAAGATCAGCTCCTCTTGATTCACTGTTAGGCTCTAACAGAAGATACTACAGAACCCTGGAAGTTCACATTGAGGTGCCATCATCATGCAATCACTCCTCTCTGGAGGAGTGATGTGGCAACTGGAAAACCCCTGGTGCAGACTTTCAAAGTTACCTAAGCAACAATATTGGCTTGAGAGCACTTTGTTACTATTGCTATACTAAGCTCAGGTTTTATTTCACTTTATCTAAGAGCTCTAAAACCAGTGCTGCTCACACTGGCAATCTATTTTTTTCCAAGTTTCACATTATGCAATTTAAGTATCAGAGATGGCAATAAAGGAAGTACCTCAATGAAAATTGATTTCTCTAAACAGAGAGAGATACTATTCCACGCCTGTTAGATCCATTTCCTACCTAGCCAGAGTTCTGGATCTACAGCAAGACCATTTGAAAAGCAAATCAAACCAAGAAGTTTGAAGGAGACAGGAAAACATGTGACAAAGACAAGAGCAAAACTAGTGAGACAACAATTCTGAAATATGAAAAAAGCAGCAAAGAAAAACCTAAATCTCTGAGTAGGATATGAAGGTTTAACTACTGTACTAAAATACATTTTAAACAGAACTCAGAGAATGACTGACACAGTTCTCTCCACCAATGGACTGCAGTGGAACGTTGGAACACTGTGCCAGTGGTCTCCTGTCAGCAGGCAGATCATGGGAGGAGACAGGGGGCATAAAAATAACTGCATCACAAGGTCTGTCTTTTGGGTCTGGTCTTTTGGTCGTCTGCTTCCTGCCCTGGCCCTAGCCTGTTTTTGTCCTTTTTGCCCTGGCTCCAGCCTGCCTTTTGGCTCTTTCGCCCTTGCTGGCCCTTACTCTCCCGCAAGTACTCACCCTCCCTCTCGCTGCGCATTTGGCTGCACTCCGGCTGACCTCCGAGCCTTGTGTGTAGCCTGTGTCCCGCCCCACCCCTCGCCTGTCCCAGCCGCCGCCTGTCCCGCCTCCCTGTGTTCTGACCGACGCCCTGCTTGCTTCGTTCCTGCGTTCCTGCCTGCCTCTAGCCCTGCTTCGCCGGTCCAGCCCGCCACCACGATCCCCACCGCCATCCTGTCCAGCGTTCCGGACGTCCCGCCCGAGCGCCCCCTCCCTCACTCACCTGGTGTCCGGCTGCCCGTGGCCGGGAGAGCTGTGCCTGTGGAGCCGTGCCTCTCCGAGGGCTGCGCAGGCTCCCCAGCAGCCAGCGGGCACACGCTCCCTGACACTGGACCGTCGGTGGCACTCCCTGACTTCGGGTGGTAATGCCCAATTTTTCTGTCTCCCCCCTCTTTCCCCTCATTATTTTTCATCTTCCTTCCTCCTTTTTCTGTCTTTTCTAGTCCTCTTTAGCAAGTCAACTCCCTCTTTTTTTGTTACCAATAAACAGTTCTCAAATACAATACTGTCTCGTTTGACTTATTTTCATCTTAGACCATCTGTTTTTCTAAGAACTCCCCACAGTTCCCCACAGTGGAACATGACACACTACCAAGCTGTGAAACTTGTGACTTAAGGAAAATATGAGAGATAATTATTCTTCCTGAGAAAATGATATAGGAAATTCCTTATGGGAATTATAAGGTAATTTCACATAAATTAGTACATTTTACTCTAGCTTATTAACTAACAATTTAAGCCTACTTTAGATTTTGAGATCACATCCTAAAGAAACACATTTTCAGGTGTGCAATGCTGTCAGTAAAAACAGACTCAAGCCATTTCCAGAGGTGGACTCTTACCATGTAGCAGCAGGTAGACACAGCACACAGGTGGAGTCCAACTGTGTAAGAGACACAGGATGCAAAGATGATTGAGGGACTACAGCATCTGTCATATGAGGAGAGGTGGGACTGTTTACAGCCTGAAGAGAAGGCCTGGGGTAAAACCTAATCAATACACGTAAACAAAAGATTGTTCAACATGGGATGAATGCATGTCAGACTTTCCACAGCAGTGTACACTGACTAGAAAAGAGTCAACAGGGATAAATTGAAACAGAAGAAATTCTACATGCAAAAACGAATACAATTGTTCATCATAAGAGTGGTCAAGCATGGGAAAAGGCTGCCAAGAGGAGTTGTGGAGTCACAGAACTACTCAAAACCTGAGTGAACACAGTCATATGAAACCTGATAGAGCTGGTCCTATTTAATTGAGGATGGAGTTACACTACATCATCTCCAAAAGCTCCCGGGCACCTCAACCAGTCTGTGATCCTATATTAATCTCACAGGCAGAAAGCTGGGTGAGACAGTCAAAGAAAAGACAAAAATACCTTTTTTTGGTTGAAAATAAACAAAACTGGAAATCACTGTTTAATTAACATTCTAGTAACTGTCATGTGTAATAAAAACTGTTATATATTAACAGCTTTTATAAGAACAGCTAGGTTCTCCAAAGTAGATACTACAGCATATTAACTTCTGAAAGGACTACAGTAAATTAACATTCATAAAATAGTGATTAAAATACATTGACATTGTCTCAATACAAACAACAGTAAACAAGCAGAAAGCAGTAAGTATTTCAAGTCAGGATAAAATGGATGCTTTCAAATCCAGCATAAATCCTTAATCTCTTCCATAATGAGATTGGAATGCTTATTACCACAAAATCCATCTCCTTAATTTGAGGTCAGGGTACAACATGCTCACAAAAGGAATTAAAACCAACTGAATTTAACCAATCTGAATATAAATAATTAATGGAAACTAAAGAATATAGCATAGAAGTCTGAAACAGAGCTAAGAATTAAAACAAACATTAGCTTTCCCACCTCCCTTTAAGTGGACTGCTGTAAGCAGGCATGGCTGACTTGATCTGTTTTCAAATTCCTTTTCTTCACTCCTGCTTTCGGGCACATGAGTGAGGTTCAGGGAGAACTCTACTAAAGCAAGCTGACTTGTAAAGCAAAATAATCACTGACACCCTGTAACAGTCACAAAGCAATAAGCATTGCTGTTATTCTTGATAAAACACTCAACTACAACCATCTAGAGTACCTGAAAAGATGTAAAGGTGCAGTTTCACGAAGTGTTAACTCAGCTGGGAAGGGGTAGAGGGAAGAACCACAAATGACAGATGGGTATGTGCTTCAAAAAGAAAAGGCTATGGCTTCCTGAAAAGATGAGGATTAAGAAGGTAAGCATAATTGCATAGCAGTTATGCTGATGCATGTTAATGAATCTCACAGAACAAAGCATTTGACTATTCTCAATAATTACTAATGTAATCCTTTAAATATGTTAGACATGAGAAGTAATACATTTACTGTGACATGGGCTAGTTGCATGACCCATTCCAGTCTTTGATTTTCTCTTTCATTTCACATTAGCCTGATTTTCAACCTTAGTCTTTCACTTCAGTTTTTCAGTCACTAGCTCATATAAGCTGATCTTCTATTCCAGTTTTCTTCCCTTGATCCTGATTCTTGTCAGCCCAGCCCAAGAGTTCACAGTTTCTCCCTCTCCTACCAGGTCATAGTCCCAATGGTATCTGCAGACACGTTTCTTTGCAGAGACTGAGCCCCATTTGCTCCCACAAACTGACCTTCAATGAAACTCTTCCCCTCCTTCCCAGTTCACCTACTTCTCTTTACATTCCCTTCTAGTCTCTGTTTGCACTCCTCTTGTTGTCTTCATAGCAAAACAACACCTCAACTTTCAACTGGAAGACTTGAAAACCAATATTCAGTAACTTGTCAATGTTACAGTCTGTAGACCACAGAAACTCACTGTGGGAACTATCAGACAGCCTTCTAAGATGTCAAGGCTGACCAGCATCCCATGGTTTAGAAACGTACCATGGACCTACTGTTACTTACAAGTACATTAATTCACCCTAGTTTCAATAAAGGTGCTTTATTTAAACTGAATCAAAGAGAAAAGAAAATTGAATAGATTCTGAGGTAAAAAATAATTAGAAACAGAGAGAAATTAGAGTGGCAGAAAAATATATACATACATTATCTTAGCAAATTATAATATCTTTCTTCAATTAAACAAAAGATCATTCCCCAAGACAAAAGAAAATGCAGTGGAGCTGGTCAGAGGTGGGGAGATTAACTATTTTTTTATCCATACTACAACATGGGGGATTATTAAATGTGAGAAAAGTGGATTAGAAGATGTAAAAAAAAACCCCACCAAAACAATTCAAAACGAATGGTTAAACAAAGACAATTGAAACAAGGTTTCAAATGCTAATTTCATTAACTGTTTCATAAATATAGCCCAATATTTGTATATCTGAACTTCCTCTGATTCAGCTTCATTCCTCTTCCTTGCATCTTATCACTGTTCCCCAGAGACAGCAGATCTGTATCATCTGCCTCACTTCCTTCTTTGAGGAAGCTGCAGTCTGCAGTGAGGTCACATTCAGCCTTCTCTTTTCCAAGCTGAACCCAATAAGCTCTTAGTTTTCCCAGTATGTAATGAAACAAAGACAATCTGGACTTTTCAGCCCAACAACATGAAGTCTAAAAGTAAACATGACTGTTCTCTACACAGAAGTATATACAGAGAACAAAGTATGTATTAAGCTACTGAATGATACTAAACAAGAACAATAAATATATACAAAGACTGAATAATTTAGATTGAAAATTAGATTGACATTTTTGAAACAAGCCAGAAAGGGTATGCTGTAGGCCCTAATTTTTAAGATGAGTAATTGTATTATCAAATGGGTCGAAGGACATTACTTAGAGGTCTGCAACAGAAAGCAAACACAGCTAACACCCCCCGCCCCACACCCATTTTTATATGTGGGTGGAAGGAATAAGAGCAAAACAAATCTTCTGTAGTTTTGTAGTGGCCCTCTAGTGTTAACCTGGTCCTGTGCTCTGAAAAAAAAAAAAAAAAAAGAAAAACACAAACCTTAAGTTCAATATAAATTCATTTCCTCATAATCCCTTTTTGTTGCCAAGTATGAAAGACTAATAATCCCTTTTTTGTTGAAGTATGAAAACCTGAGGCATATACAACACAGAAGACTGAAAGCGAGTCACTTGCAACATATGACCATCAGAAGAAAACTTTTTTTTTTGCTTATTTAAGTCTGGATTAACCCTACACACTAGGGACTCTGACACAGAGACAGACAATTTTACACAGAAAAACCTTTGAGATACCACTGTTTTGTAGGGATTTCTACAGAAAAGTACTTGTATTAGTACACTAGGACCACAAATGTATAACAGCACAGACTAAAATACTAGAATAGGACTGAGACAACCAAGTGGAACCATATGATCCAAAAAAGAATACTGATAACTGTGGAGTGGAACTGGGAGGCAGTGATGGAGTATGTGACCATACCACATTCATGGATCACCAAATAGGATATGATTCAACATCACCCTCAGCATTCTTTGTCCAAAGGGAAGATAAATGCAGCAAAGATCGTGCAACATCATTATCAGGCAAGAATAAACCAAAATACACAGTGGGGATTTTGTAAACAGCATCCCTTTCTCCCTTGTCACTGCAAGTAATCATACTGACAAGATAGCCATCTGTCCTGGCCCTCAGAAATGTAGGACTGCAAAAGCAAGAGTATGAAAGGATGCCAAAAATCTCATAGATTTCAAATACAAGTTGATGAAAATAATTTGTTCAAAAGGAGAAGTCATGTTTCCACCTATGCAGTGATCCATTGAGAGTTGCTGCACTTAAACTCTCTTCTCATATGATGACATACTCTGTTTGGCTATTGCAGAACCTTGGTATCTTAAACCAGAGCACTTGCTAAGTTACATCTGTTGCCTAAAATGCAGGAACTTGATCATTGCAGTATGAACAGCTGAGGTTATTATTTATTGCTTTTCATTGCAAAACACACTTTGTTTTTTGCATAAAATGGTGGGTTCTGCTAAGTATTTTCATTGTCAAGAAAACATTAATGGGTGGTGGGAAAGCAAGAAAACCCCTTCCTCTACAACGCATAGAAAGTGCTCAGAGGGCTTGGAGTAGTGCTGCAACAGAGCTCTTCCAACTAATGACTGCTAACTGTCTTCTTTAGAAACAAACTGCCTGATCTTCACCTATTAAACAAATTGGAAAAGTATGCACTCTCCTAGCATCTCTTCATATATAATCTATATGTATCCGTTCAGAGGCAAGTATTCAATTTCATTCACATGGATTTGAAAGAGAATCTCTACCCAGCTTATGTTTCTCAACACTAGTAATAATAAACCCCAACATTTTAGATGTATACCTGAAAAACAGTGCTTCAAAAAACCACACTAACTAATTTTGCTTCCCATATATCCTACATGATTATTGTGAGTAGTTGTTCTTTGCTCACATGGTCCCAAGTTATATCTCAAAATCCTACTTCAGTTTACTTTACGCTTCCAGAATATTGTCATAACAAAAGTGCTCCACACTTGCATTCCCACATACCTTTAATACAAATTCCCCTTTAAATATTTGTTTAATATAAGTTATAAAGTAACCCATAAAATTTGAGATCTATTGAATAAAGTTTTTCAGATAAAATTTTTACATCTTTCTGCAGGAAAATGCTTTTAGTTGATTCAACATGCCTGAACAATTTATAAATAACACCCTCTCCTCCTTACCTTGGCCCACTGGAAGACAATGAATTAGAGTACAGGCAAGACTGGGAGAAAATGAAAGAGTCCTTCACTTATCACAGAGAAATTAAGGGGGTTATTCAATAAGGATTATGTTGTAAATTCTCACTGTCTTTCTGCTGCCCTATGCATTTCAATTTTTTATGTCCTGACTGCCTTAGAAAGGAGAAAAAACCAAAAAAAAGGAGAAAAAGAAGGGGGGTGAAAGTGTGGAAGGGGGAGAAAAAGGTGAAAAGTGGTGAGGAAAAGCAAAACAGAGGGGGGAAAGTTGAAAAGGGGGGAAGTGACAGAAGAGGGGGAAGGCAATGAAAAAGGTATTGGGGAAAGAAAGAGTAAAAGAGGGGTAAAAGAAAAAAGAATACGGTAAAAAGGATAGAGGAAGAAGAGAACAAAAAAAAATGAAGGGGGAGGAGAAAAAAGAGGGGAGTGGGACAGGAAAAAAGAGAGAAAAAAGGGAGGAAGAAGAGAGAAAAAAGCAGTAAAACACTTAGTTGTACCTTGAAAAACACCTTGCATTCATTTGATTGGCTCTGAAGCATTTTCTTCCTGCTCTGAAGCATGAAGAAAACGTTTCTCAGTAGTTACAGAACGTCCAGTGTTTCTTTTGGCAACTTTAACATTAGATTGAACTTGAGGCCTTACATAAAGACATTTTTTTTAATTATTCAGGATATTTTGACTATACAGATTGTCATACTAGACCAGGCTGGTAAACCAGTCTAACAACAATTTGCTCAGATCAGCCATCACTATATCTTGTTTGCAAGATGCAAGACAACTAAAATGGTATAGCCTATTAGTACTGAACAGAATAGGGTAGATATGGTACAATCTACTCTTTTAGATATTTAATCCTAATAGTTAGCAATTGTTTTAAAAGTATACACTACAAATACTTTCTCTAGCTTGTCTGGCTTCATTTGTGATACATTTCAAAACTTTGTCTGCAGTAGTTCTAACTTTGGATAGTAATACTATAAACATCCCGGGAGATTTATTAATCTTAAATATCACAAGCAATGGCCAGATCCAATTAAATAGATTAAATGGAAACCTGGCATGTTATGAAATTCCTTTAAAGTATAGTCTAAATTGCATTGTGCATTCCATCATTTTTGAGTGGGCAACATGAATACTTCTGTCAGGCTATAAAATGAGAACTTCAGAACAAATCCCAGCCTCTGGGCACCTTTTGAGCCATTACTACATGTAAAACAGAAGCAATGCAATAAGAATTGTCTTCAATAAGTATGCATTTTACAACAGAGTTCCTCTGGATTAACCTCTTGAGGAATCAAGAAAAAACATCCTGACCATTTTGTGGTATCAGCCACATGCAGGGAAATAACCTCCACAACAAGATTCAATCCTATCTTGTATTATTTGACACTTGGGAGCCCTGAGACTCTCTCACTTGACAAGAAAGCAGATAAAGCATCAAAATAGTGGGTTTCTATGTTGGATTGGATCTTTGAGATTACTTTAAGCTTGTTTGCACATACACTTGTGCAGACCTCTGCCTCCATATGTCAAAGGAAGTATCTTCTTTTGTCTACTTGCTAGCCCTTACCGCCTAGATCTCTCATTTTCACCTCTCCCAACAGTGATATCACCACATCAAGGAAACTAACTGAGTGCCTAAGGTCTAAATTCAACCCACTTTCCATTTTTTTCTGCATGCACTAGTCAGCAAACTAGTCAGCCTCAGTCTTCCAGCCAAGTTATTTCTGAAAACTAGCTCCTGAATTCAGATTTACAGTACAAGACAGACTCATGATTTCAGATCTACAGCACAGAACAGAAATATAAATAAGAATCCAACACATCAGTACTCAAAAAAATAAGTTCAGTAAAAATTCTGGAATTAAACTGCTATTTTCTGAAAGCTATGTATTTCTTTCTGATGTTTTTAATGCAAGAATCCCTGCAAAGACTGAAAAGGAGTGCCCCAAATCAAAAAGGAAACAAAACACCTGATTCCGATTAAGTGACAGATCACAGAGATTTATGATATTAAAAACACCTGTGGTGTTGTAAGAAGACTTTCAATTCCATGCCAAATATTTTTTCTTTAATAAGTAGCTTAAAAATTCTAATCAATGCCAGTGATATATATATTTTCTTACTCCAATTTATAAGAACACTCATCACAATCATACAGCAGGCAATGTGACAACAGTCTACAGTAAAACCTACCAACCGGTCAATGACAGCACCTCTGTGTTTGCAATCCATAAGACAACAGCAGAACTGCCCATGGCTTTACCATTGCTGAAGAGCCCTGGGACCCCCCCCTTCACATAGCAGTTCCCACAGCAGAACCACGCTCTGGCAAGTGGATACTTATACGGCACATTTAAAAATATGTACGAAGTAATTTGTAAGAGACTGATATACAAAGCATATATATTTTGATAGTAATGCCTGGAATTAATACATGAGTTTTAAAGGAACAGAATGAGGAGTGAAGGCTTACCAAAAAAAAAAAAAAAAAACCCCACCAAAAAAAAAAAAAAAATCCGAACAAAAATACAAACAAAAAAAGCCACTCCCAGGGACTATTGGGAACCATACGCTACTCTAAACAGCTGGAAGTCGAACACCCAGAGGCGAAGAAATGACAGCGCCAGCGGGCCAGCGCCAAAGTCCGGAGGGGCTCTGCCTCTCCGCATTCAGCCATGTTCCTACCACCGGCATGCCGCCAGGCCCTTTAAGCCAGACCCGGTGACGGGCGGGAGGCACCGGCCCCGGGACGGCCCCGTTCGCTGCCCGCAGGGGCTCGTGCTGGCGGCGCCGGGCGTCGCGGGAAACTTTGGCGGCGGGAAGCGCGCCGTGCCTCAGCCGTCCCGGGGAAGCTCGTCCCTCGGCTTCGCACAGGACACGAAGTCCCGGCGGGGAGAGCGGAGGCTCCGCCCCATCAACCCCCTCAGGCGGCGGCAGCAGTGCTCAGCAGGGGACAGGGAGGACGGGATGGGGCAACCCCCGCCTCCTAGCGCCGCAGCCGCCGCAGTCTGCAGCCAACAAGGAAAGAGCTGCTCCTGGCACCCGCACGGCCGCGGCCCCCGGCGGTGCGAAGCGGCCCCCGGGCGTCCGGGAACCCGCCCCGAGGCATCCGCGGGAGGCGCCGCGGCTCTTGCAGCGCGCAGGGGAGCGGCGCCGCCGCCGCCTGTGTGCCCAGGCAGAGGCAGCGCCGAGCGCGGCAGGGCGAGCGTCCGGCCAAGGCGCGGCACCGGCACTGCCGCGAGGCTCGGGAGAATCACTGCAACTCAAAGTACCCCCTGCTTCTCCCCTCCCCGCAGCCCTCGTGCCCGAGCGAACGCGGCACAGGTGGAACTCACGGGAGGAAGGCACGCCACACCGCTGACTCCCAGCCGCTGCCAGCAGCGATACCGACACCGGGGTCTGCCGCCGCGATCCCCCTTCCTGCCCCGCCCCGGGACCGCCCCCCCTCGCGCCCCGCCCCGGCGCGGGGGACGCGGCGGCGCTCACGTCGGCCCAGTAGCTGCGCTGGGCTGCGCCGCTAGGAGGCGCTGTCTGAGCCCCGCTGTGCACTGATCCGCGCCAGGTCGGACTGGGAGCGGGTTCCGGTGGGTCTGCGGTCGCAGGAAGAGAGGCTGGGGTTTGCAGGGGGAGGCCCGAAGTCCTCAGGGGAGGGTTCAGTGTTCCCAGTAATGGGGCTGGGGTCCACAGGGGAGGGTCTGGAGTCCGCACGAAACGGGTTCAGTGTCCGCTTGGAGGGGTCCGAGCCTTGAGAGCCCGCAGGGAGGGAACAAAGCTCCCCGTGCCCTTTTGACTGCCCTCGGGCAGGAACGGGCTGGTGTGCGATCAGTCCCGGCGGATGAGGGCTTTTAGTGCTGGGAGAGGAAAGGCTGTGGTTGCGGGGTCGCAAGCGGTGGTCAGCGAATTGAGGGGAAGGCTCTGCAGACTTCTCTGCGTGGTGTAGGGGTGGCTGGCAACACCAGCTCAGGACAGCGAGGAGCCACAGCATGTTATCCTCCGAGGGATGGGTGCTGGGCACGGCACAAGGCAGATCCTGGTAACAAAGGATCCAAGGCGAGGGTGCTGATTGTGGTTGTAAGCTTGTCGAGAGCTTCAGTGTACTTTAATGAAACCATGTTTTCAGTGAAATTCGTAACATAACATAGCGAGCTGAAGCTTGGGAATGTGTTACAATGAGCTGTATCTCAACCACACATAGCTACCGCATGAGAGCCCTGTTCAACATCCCTTGCTGAGCAGATTTGTGCAGGAGACCTTCGAGAGGTTTATCTGCATAGGTAAAAGGGAAGAATTAGGGCCCAAATCTGTATTGTTTTTCAGGGGCATGTGATGAAGTATTCGTTTATCAAACAGGATTGTCCTAATGCTCCTTAAAAATATAAAAAATATTTATGGTAAAACATAATTCTGCCACCCTCAGAATAAAATAATAGCTTTTTTTTCTGAGTAGATCTACCAACTTTGTTATGACAACAAATCTGGGTAACTGGATTTATGATGGATGTTTCAGTATTTCTAAAAAGATCTGTTATTAAGATGGAGCGTTTGCCTCATTCATATAAAATGGAAGATGCAACACAAATTAATTCTTTGAAAGCTTATTAATATTTTTGAAGTTAAAGTGCATCAGTCGAGTTCTGGCTTGGTCTTAATTGCCTGGTTCTTTTTCTTCAGAAGGTGAAAATCTGCTTTTGTGGGTCTATAGGACATAGCAAGCAATTAGTGATTAATGTGTCCCAAAGATGCTTTCAGTATTTGATGACAAGAAATATTAAGCTCTTTGAACAGAAATGGTGACTTACTGGCTTCAACTGATTTGCAGAGTCACACCAGCATTTTTTTGTAGAGCTCTTTGTCACATCAAGCCATCATCAAAGTTTGTGCCTTACATTATTGACTGGTTCATGAAAATGAACACTGTAGGTGCAAAGGCCTGGTCTAAGGATTCCAGGACTTGCCCTGAGCAAAGCACATGGTGCTTTGTGAAATAACAAATCAATAAACACCTGTTGCTGAGGCAGGAGCAACCCAAAGGCTTACCCCTACCTTAAGCTCTATATGGCATTAATGAAGGGTGCAGCTTTGCAGTCTCTAACAAGGGGCTACATTCTGTTCTAGAAGTGTTTCCCATGCTAGCTGTTCTTATGTAAATTCTTGAATTGGTGTAGATTAATATATTCTCAAAGTAATCTTTTCAAAGGAAAGCATGGACAAGAATTTGGAGGACCTCAAAATAGTCTTTAGCATGGGAATGTTCCATGCATTAGAAGGTCTTATTTTATGACAAAGCTAGGGGCCTATGTGTGGAATATTTTCTAAGTGTGGAATATTTGGCTTACAGGTAGTAATAAAAGGAATCAAAGTATTTGGGAGGAAAAAAAGAAAAAGAGAAAAGCATTGAAAAGATATTTTAGCAACTCTTTGAAAAGAGACTGTGAAAGAGACCGACCTTGGGGCCTACTAAGAGGCTTTAAAGTTTTCTTTCTGAATTTTAAAATTTTTTTCTTCAAAATTAGAAAAAATTAATTAAAATTTCAGCTTTTTATGACTACCTTTGTATCAAAGTCGTTAACTTGAATAGAACCTGTCAAATCTACTAGTTTTATTTATGGTTAACATAAGGCAGTCTACCTTAGACTTCATTTTTAATGGCTCTCTGTATCATTCTACTGAATTTTCCTCAATCTGCTCATACTGCTTTCATTAGTTCGAGAGCTGTTTTCATATCGCTTCACAAAGGCAATAAAAATGAATACAATAAAATGTGATGCTTAATTTTTGTCTCTTTATGAAATCTGAGACTTGGCTTATAGTGTCCTGTCCTTTGAATTTGAAAATTTCTAACGTAGAAATACAAAATAACTCTTAAACTTCATTCTGTGACTTATGCTGTTACCTCCTAGTGTGAAGCACTGAAAAATAAACAAAGCAAGCCTCACATCCTGTAAAGTACTAGATTTCCTGTAAGACTGACTTCACTGAATTGAAAAACTATTTCTCATCTTGCATGACGGGATATCTACTTTTATAATAGCTTTGCATGGGGAATAAAACTGTGGGGTTTTCTTTAGCTTGCCAGTCTTTTCATCTGCATTAGGTACAAATTCAGCAAGGACTTGAATTTTAAGATTAGGTACATGCTAAAGCAATTAATTTTAGACCTTTGACATATAAGTTACGTAAAAAGATAAGATTGATCTGTGGTTGTAATCTCATTATAAAGTACTTGGGCTTTCTTGTATACAGGAATAGACTTAATATCCTAAGGTTTTGCATTGTGGCAAACTTATCTTGAAATTTTTCATTATCCATGCCTGAACCATGCTACTGAACCATCACTACTACTGCCATTTATATATCTGTGAGAAAATGTTCTTTCAATTTGTGCAAAACCCTTTTGAGTCATACAGTCTTCTTGCTTATACTTCCATAACACAATGATATTGTTCCTGGCAAGCAACAATAGTAAATATTAAATTATAAAGGTCACAATCATATATCTTGATGAAGTATTTTAGACAGGTAAATTGATTCCAGGCTCTGAGCTCTTAGCTTTGAGCACAATTTACTCTATTTTTGCCACAGATACTTAATTTTCTTTTACCATGGTTTTTTGGATTTTGTTTTGGTTTGGTTTGGTTTTGTTTTGTTTTTAGGAAAAACAAGATACAAACTTTATTCTCTTGCATATGTGAAAGTACAGATTGCATCATACACTAGAGAGCTGCGTGGCGATTTTACTTTGTAAATGGAGCCACATGCTGGCAGCAAAAAGGATGAAAGCCTTTGAACAGCTCCTTTGATGATAGAAATCAGCCCATGATCTCCTTCAGGCTGCAATTTTACTCATCGCTATTTCCTAGGTTTTTTCTAGCACCAAGATAAATTTCAGTGTAAAAAAAGAGTCCCAGTGAAAGAGATATATATTATAAAGATATGTAACGCAGTTGTCGTTAAAGTACCTTATATACCTTTGTATAAAGCAAAAATACACAAAACAAATACCTTTATATTGGAGGATTAATTTTTTTCCAGGTGAATGGAAAATTGCAATAAATCTAGTTATGCAAGCTTGCATCCTTAGCAAAACTTCAACTCTCGTGCATTAAATGGTGTCTGCAGACTGCAGATGAGATAAGCTTTTGGGTCACTGATGTTTATTTCATGCCTTTCCCATGTGTAAAGGATGTTCATCTCTACCTCTGGTAGGACAGTGCTTAGTTAATAAAACAATAATGAATGTCAGTGTTTTGAAGACAAATTATTCATAACAACATCTTACCTAAAGTGGTGCCATATTTTGCCCACCACTGAAAATGGTTTCTAGTTGTTTCAGAACAGAAAATGTTTATTGTTGTATCTCTGTCTTCTATTTGTGTGCTGCTATCCTACGTACACGCTATCCTTTGAATCTCCATACAAGTGATCACTGGTGCCTCAATGCAGGTAATCCAGTTGTCATTAATTTGAATGTGATACCTCAACTGTCCTGGGAAATTGTCTATATTTCTCTTATGGCTTTTTGTGTGTGTTTAAATAATCTTACTCTTCCCTTTTGCCTCTGGGATATCTACCTAGGTATCACTGAAGGGTTGGGATTTGTCCTCTGTGTACCTTTTATTTGTTTGCTTGTTTGTTGTGAGAAAAAAAATGTCAGATGTCTGTGGTAATAACAAAAGACTTGCAAAAATGTTGGGTTGAACTAGAACTTGCATTCCATCTTTAGATTGTCTCCTAAGAATTTGGAGTAGAAAAACAGTGGATTTGCATTCTTTGTTCATACCTAATTGTATTAAGCAGAGACTGAGAGTAGGGTCCTACTAAATTAGAATGGTGCAAGTTGATCAGTAGAACAAATTGTTTGTGCTTAGGCAGGCCTTTTGGATCTTATGGAAGCAAGTAGTGGGGGGAAAAAACGCATGAGGATGAATACTGCTACTATGCTATTTTTCTTACATTCAGAAGCTGATAGTGAAGTAGAGGTTCAGTAAAACACTTAGGTAGTATCTGTCTTCTGATCAAAGTATGGTATATCTGAAGTTTCTATCTGCTCAAGTGATGCTATAGTGATTTTATCCAGGTAGGAGGTCACTTGGAAAGTTGTTTAACACAGAATATGGCAACCTATAGCACGTGGTTTTGATACAGACACTTTTGTCATGATCCCTTAATTAAAGAAAAGAAGGTAAGGAAGGAAATAGAAAGAAAAGGAAGGAAAGGAAGAAAAGGGGACAGAAGGAAGGGAAGTTCAGGGAAGGGAAGTTCAGGGAAGGGAAGGGAAGGGAAGGGAAAAAAGAGCACCATCCTTTTAAGAAGATACCACCTGTCTCTTTTTCACTACGTGTATGTATGAGTCTTTCACCTTTATTCTAGTACATCAGCCTTGGAAAGGTTCAAGATGCCTGTCTTCCTTTCCTCCTTTCCTTAAGCTCTAGTATTCCCTATGACTCAAATTTAGAGAATTTCATGTTCAACATGAACATGCTCCAGCTCATTCTTTCACTTAAGGATTTTTAGGACATCCAGCTCTTTTCCCACATGGAGCCCAGGAGGCTAACCCTAAACCTCAGTTTGTAAATCCTCTAAAAGTAGTGCTGCACTTAACTGATAGATATGTGAAAAATAAATATGTGAAATATTGCCTTTGTACAAGTTATAGTCAGCCAATCTTCCTTTACTTGAACCTTCCTTCGCACCTCAAATACAATCACCATTTCAGGAAAGAAGGCATTAGTTCTATTAAACCACAATTTCTAGTAGTAGGCCTTTTGTTTGAGGTATTAGAAGAATAGAACACTAACACAGTCTAGTGTCTCTTCTTGAACTTTATACTATAGATCATGAAACAGAGTAGCTACATTTCCATTAAAATCTATTAACAGTAGGGATGGGGTTGCATAATTCAGACAACCTCCCATTAAATTCTTCATTTAAACCATAGTGGAGAGGTCAGTGGGAAATAACAGTGTAGAAGGTTATTCTATGCATTAATTTGAATTAGTGTGACTATTTACTGTAGCCTTCATGTAAGAAATAAAAGGGAAATGCTGCAAGAAAATTGCCGCCCTTGGTATACAATTAGCAGGCTTCACTGAATAAGAAGGCAAATGCTAATTTTTTGAAGCAGCATTCCTATTGACAAAATTGCTGAATGATTTCTAAAAAACAAACCCAAAAGACACAACAAACCCAAAGAAGCCAAAGCCAGATGAAACCCTATGGGAACTGAGAAATTCTTTAACATTTCCTCAATTACTCTGAAAATATATTTGAACACTTCTAAATGGTCCCTAATGACTGCTTAGTAATTTTTCCACTAGACTTCTGGAATAGAAATATTCCAGAATAACTTGGGTCTAGGTTTTCTGTTTTATTATAACAGATTTTCCTCAAGGTAAGATGAATACTTCTATTAACACAATACAAGGATTGAAGTAAGCCTGGTCTCACTCCCTGAAAACCCAAAAGCATTTTTCATGCTGTGTGGGAAATCAGACTTATTTCTACAAGCTTTCCTTGGTAAAGACTCTTAAAATAGAGAAAAAAATTTTGAAAATATAGCTGCTTAGCACTCTATGAATGCAAATGAATAGCAATGATTTTGCAGATAACTGTCCAGTCTTCCATATCTTTGTCTCCCAGACTATGCTAAGGCTGAGAGTGCTAGCTTTTATTTATTTTTTAAAAAAAGTTGTATTTGCTTTTGTGAAATTAAAAGTTCTTTTAAATGTCTCATTTCAATGGCATTGCTGCTCCATGGAAGTTACCTCTGTAGCATGGTAAGCCTTCTCTTGTTAAGGAGAAGTGGAATATCTCATATTTGCTCATATCCCATAGACAGGTCTATTCATAATGTAATCTGAAAACTCTTTTACTTAACTAATGAAATTGTGATGTTGTGGATGCCCCATCCGTAGTAGTAAGCAAACTCAGGCTGAACAGGGCTTTGAGCCACATAATACAGTGAAAGTAGTCCCTACCCTTGGCAGGGGGATTGGAACTAGATGGTCTTTAATGTCCTTCCCTGTGGCAGTCCATCCTGGAGAGAAAGGGCTGCGAAACAGCCACACCTAAGGGAACAGTATTGGCCTCTAGACACTAAGATGTGAGGATAGATAACATCCAGTCAGGTTATTGTGGGAGGTGGGTGAGAAGAAAAGAACAGTGGGAACATTTATGTAAATTAAGTTATTCCTTATTAGGTTCTGTTCTGAACCTTGCCCTCTGATTGGTTCCATATACGGTATTGTTTCTATTTCTCTTTGTTCACTGGTTCCCTCTCCTGAGTTAATGTATGTATAAGGTTGTGTTTCCTTCATTTTGTAGTCTTCTGGAATAGCTCTACATAGTGTATGGTTTATGTTTTATTTGCCCCCTTTTATTTTTCTTCATTTAACTGGTTTTCAGGCACTCCAGCTGTTCCCATCCCTATTTTGTTTTATTACCATGCCCCTGGCTGATGTGTTCTCAGGGCTGCACACACTGACAGAAATGAAGGGCTCGTCCGCCACATGATGCAACGCTTCCCAGCCCAAACATTCAGTGATTCTACTATTCTATTATAAATGGCATGAATAGACTAATAAACCGGCAAGATTAATGGGCAGGTTTCCCTAAAGTTCAGAAGGAGTGGAATTGTGACTGAGGCCAGCTCTTACTCCTGTGAGTATCCACAAGGTTTGCTACACTCAGCTGAAATAAACTGCCCTGAAAACACACATTTCTGAAGCAAGGGGACTCAATATTACAGGTCTTGGATCCAATTTGTAAGATTAAGAACATACCTAAAATATATGTGTCCAACCACACTGAGCTTTTGCTATGTCTCCATAAGTATAATCCACAGTGGAAAATTTAATTCCAGGTCCCATTAACAAATCCTGTGTGAATCTATGTGGTTATATTGCTGTTCTACATTGATTTTAAATTAAAATTTTCAACTTTTCTGGAAATCAGGTGGGCAGATTTCTTCATGCATACATCTGATATCATGGGATGATCACAGTCAAAAGAAAGAAAATCCGTCAGGTTCCAGATATTTTTTTACGTTGTTGTTTTCATATTTTTTCCTTTTTAATTGACATATTGAGCAAATAATCCTGATTTTATACAATCTGTACAGACAATATATTCTGTCCACACAACTGTCACTACAACCCAGTATCATTAACAGAAAGAGTAATTTCTCAGTAAAATCTTGATGTCTTAGTTATAAAACCTTTAGTCATGTAGAATCATGAAGTGAAACAGAGCCCAGAAAGCCACCTGTTACATTACACTACCCTTCCATCATACTGCCACAGAGTGGGGGTCATGAGATTTAAAATGAATACTCTTTCATTTAAATAGTTCTGAACATTATAAACAATACAGCTTCACAAGTAAATAGTGTTCAAATATTATTTTTTAATACTCCGAAGTTCACCAATCCCTAAAACCAATAAGGAAAACTGGAGTGATTTAGGATAATTTTCACTAGGTAAAAGCTGGTTCACTGATCCTTACAGATATACATCATGATCTATCAGCCAATGATTTGATCAGCCATAGACAAAGAAAGGAGAATGAATATGAAATTTGAATGCTTGCAAGCAGCAGCTGACTGAGGCCAAGACAAATGAAAATATAACTTTGTTTTCATTATATTGGATTCTTTTCACTGAATGGTAAAGAAAGAAGTGATAAGCTATTCCTTGAATAAATATTCATATCAAGAATTGTGCAGAACAGCAGTGTCCAGATGACCTGCTCGGAAGCCTTGGAATGCATCCCAAGGCTTCTGTGTGGTCACCTAGCCTGGAGACCTGTCTACAGTGTCAAAGTTCCCAATGGTGGGTAGTCTTAAATCTAAGCAAGGATAATACATGGACAGCTGTGCACACAGCTAAGTTCCTAGATGAAAAATCAGAGAACAATTTCAGACTGTGTGGATTGTAGAAACATACAGCAAAGGAAAGTTAAGATTAGAGAAAAGGTTTAATTATGTGATGAAATCCCTAGAAAAATGTCATAAAAGGTGATAAATCTCAAAATCACATGACTTTTTAAGTCATAAAAGTGTTCTTCCACTGTAGGAATTCAGAGCCTTGACAACCTGTAAAGAGGAAAAACTGAAATGATTTCTTGGTTGCAAGTGACAGGGACAGAAATGGTCAATAACTTTACTTAGGGAAAAGAAATGAGCTACAGCAGATCTGCATTTCCTTTCTACCTTAGCCAGAGCTTGTTCTAAAGGCTCTAAAGATTGTCCCTATTAGCTAAAATATGAAAGCAACATTAGTGATAAATACCACTGCACAAAGAAAGATCTCAATTTCCAATTTAGTTTGTATGGCTAGAAATTATTAAATTGTTATCTAGTATCTTTCCTTTTTTGGGGAGGGGGGCAGTGGGGATGGGAGGAAGGGAGGGGAGAGCAAGTTTGCTAGAAAGGAGGAATTCAAAAGAAGACCAAATCATTGAAATGAGCATGGCCAAATCTTTGATTAGATTCACTAGGCATTTAAGAAAAGGACTCTGCCTTGATTAAAGCAATATATTCAACATGCAAGACTAGAATTCAGACTAGTTAGGAATATGAATTACATTACTTGAGAACTATGAATGTTTCTGCATTTGGGGCTCTGCCAGTTTCAAAGAAATAGAATAGCTCTCTTAGTCAAGAAGTAACTCCTCCTCTGCAGGGTTTTATTGGATGAGTAACTATACAAGAGCTTAAGTAGTTTTGTAATGATTTTCATTTCACAGCAGTTGTGCTGGAGTATGTATGCCTATTAGGAACCTTGGACATTAGTTTTTGAAAGGCATATATTTAACTACTGTTACTACATCTATCAATGATCAGAATATCAGAGTATAATCTTCCTTCAAAGTAAGTGATTTAGGTTAGGAGCAAACAACTTTTGGTAAATTGCCATGGAGACCCTGGGGGGCATCCCAGGGAGTCAAGAAGCTTCCTGCAAAAACCTGTTAAGATCCCATTGCCCTCTTCCCCTGTTCCTGTGTCCCCATGTCCCTGAGACACTCCTTCCTTAATCCCCAATTGGCCCTTATCTTTGTACTGCCCCGAGAGCAGGGTCAGCCCCTGCCGCTTGTGAAGGAGAAACCTTGAATCTCCCCATAAGTACGCCTGGGGACTCGGAACATCTCACCTCATGGCTGAATTAAACATCTGTGGATACCATGCAAAGGCCCTTTTTGCTTCCTTGGACTTTACTAGCAGCTATTCAGGCAGCAACAAATTACCATGGCTGTAATACAAATTAACTCATTATTAATTAACCTTTTTCACCTGAGAGTATATCAACATGAAATACTAAAAATTGTTTCATTTATTTCAATTTTATTTTTCAAACATCTCAGAGGATAGAAGAATACTGCTCTATTGTATATTGGGGTAGAACTGCAGCATGGGAGCCTAATATTATATATACTAGTAGTTATATACCTTCCTCTTTTTTTCAGTCATAGGAGATAGCAAATGAGGCACTTAAGACAGCCTTTTTACACATTTTTAACCTCTGCTAGGACACAGTGAAAATCAAATTCCATGTTTCTAAAAGCCAGCTGTCTGAATTTAATTACCAGGAAATAGAGACCCTGTGTTTACCTCTGATGTTTGATACAGTAGGTTCCTGCTCCTGATCCAGGTGGGAGGGTTACTATTACATTTGGCCTCTACTTCAGCAAAGGGAGTTTAGCTGAAATTAGTGCTTGCTGATAGTGCAATCAACAGTAGTGATTTTCCCTTAGTGAAAAATCTTCATTGGAAGTACAGTTCTGCTGGAAATACAGTACTCTGTCATACTCACAAACACGGAATGGTGTTCTTCCTTCATAAATTAAGGCAGAACAGTGAGACGTGTTTGATGTTGTATAAAACAACTTAATGGAACAGGTATCTGACCATGGAACAGGTATCTGATCTGTACTTGAAATACACTACCTCTCTGTGAGCTTCATAAACTGAATCAAAAACACTCTCTTGCAAGGGTCTTATTTGTGTCTGCAGACTAAGAAAACAAAAATACAACCTAAGAAAATAATTGACTTTTCATCACATTTCATGCTAAAATACCTCACAAATTTTTGAAAAATATTTAGACATATCTAGAAAATTCAAGGGTCTTAGTATTTCCAAAGAAACCCTATGCTAACACTGGTACCACTACAGTGCTTGTAAAATCCTGGTTTTTCTTTCTCAGTTAAAACTGAGGGAAGAAGGTTGCCTGATTTACGATGTTTCCAAAGTTTCCAAAAAAAGCTGATAAAAAAGCTGTATTCTGTTTCTACCTCTGTGAGTGCTCATAGCTTGTTTAAAGAGGTGGTTAGGCATGTTGCCTCAAATAAAAAGAAATTTTCCATAGCTACTTATGCCAGTGATGGATTTTATTTCTCAGATATTATAGTAATATGCAATCATCAACTCAGAAGACATTAGCAGTGCAGGAGCAACAGTGATGCCATTGGTCTCTGTTGCTGATGTGTGTTCCATGGGCTTCCTGTTGATGCAAGACAGAAGAGAACATGAGGATGAGATTAAAATTGACACTGGCATAGTAATGTGATTACTGATGCTTTGGAAATCTATAGTGCAACTTAACAAAAAATCTGTTAACAGCAATTTAAAGGGCAATGTATTCTCAAATTTAATGACACAATCACAAAGTTATTTGCCTTGGAGTATATAAATACCTCGTGGTTCTTCTCATGTAGGATTTTGGTTCATTTGAGAGGTTAGGTAGCAGTTAGTCATTAAATTACATAATTTACTACATGGGACTTCCAGTTATGTAAAAATTTAATTCAGTTTTATTTCCTACTTGTCTAAGACACTTTTGTCATGGGAATATGACTATAATAATTTAGAGATGTGTCTTCTGTTGCTAAAATTTCTTAGGTAATTATGTCTCTGTTACACTGATGGCACACTTGTGAAAACCAAACACATCAGACTCTCTTTATCTTTTTGATTGTGAGCTAAATTCAACCTTGTCATCGAAATTACCCTGGGAAGGTTGATATTGAAGAGCAAATTAATTGTTCAAATAGATTTTCTCTTGGAGAAGCACAGGCCATGATGGCAACCAAGCCAGAGCTTGTGGCCAAAATGAGAAAGCTTCCCCTCAAGAGCATTGCAAATCTCCCCACTGAATAATCAGGCATCTTTCTTCCTTTTTGGAAACTGTCAAAGAGACTCATACTGGTACATTCTTCCAGGCATCAGGCTTAACCACATGGTGTTAGGAACAGGTCACTCAAAAGGGAAGAAGGGAAGAGAGGTAAAGGACATGAAACAGAGAATGAAAATTAAGTTTTGATAAAAGGAATGGGAAGTAGGTAGGAGTGCTAACAGAACAGAGATGAAATGTAGAAATCTTTGTCAGCTGGTAGGCAAGTCATGAGTTTATTCTCAAGGTTGTGAAGTTGGTGCTGTTTTGTTTTTCTCCACCCCATGCACAAAAATGTGTAACACTGTAGTGTGGCTGATGCTGCAGTGCAGAGCTGTGTCACCCCTGGTGGAGGCTGAGGAAAAGGTGTCACTGACACCCTTGGGAGATGTGGCCAGGGTAGTGAGCCTGCCTGATCATGGGGGACAGGGGAAAACTGGATCATACTCTGGGGATTTGGACTTGCAGAACTGCTTCCAGAAGAGAAGAAAAATGTTCTAGGGAGATCACACATATTCTTACCTCTTTCTTTCCCTTTTCCCTCAATCTATTACAAAATAAATTGCCTAAAATAAGAAAGCATTCTAAAACTAATTTTTTTAAAGTGCATTGGATGTATGAAAGCTAATTTTATATGGTTTAGATGCTGGATGGGATGATGTTGGCATGTTGAGAATCTTCCAGAATAACTGTTATTTCTTTTGTTGGACATAGAAAATCAGATGGACAAGATTTTCCATGGAGAAGTTTCTGGTGCTCTGCATCTCATTGTGTATCTGTGTTTGTGTGTTGTGTGAATAAGCTGTACCAAAAGAAAAACTAAAAACTAAAAAAAAAAAGCTATATAGTTGTCTCAGTCATGCCAGGGTTGAAGGCTTTTCTTAACAGCCTTCAACTGTGAGTGCAGATGAGTGTAGCAAGCAAAATATACGTTCAGAGAATGAATTGTATTCCTATGTGTAGGTGGAGCATAAATTCTAAAACTAGCTAGCAGGTGAACAGAATATGGCAATAGTAGATTTCACTGTCTCAAAAAAGAGATGCTTTGTTAAAACACTTCGTAAATATCTATCTGCAGGCTTCCTAAATTGACATCAAAAACTTCTTTTTTGGTCAAACAATGTATGTAACTATCCTCCCTAATAATGCCCATGTGCCTAGCCAATACTGCAATCATGAATTGCTGAGGATTTTTTTTTTACATTACCCATCCAAGCTGTTTGGGGCAGAAGAAGTTTATGCCATTACAACAGAGAAAAGGAAGAGGATTTTCGTTGTACAGAGAGTACAAACATTATTTGACATCTTTACTCTTTTTTAGCCTATGGAGTAATCTTTAAGCTTTCTTTTTCTTTTGATTGCAGTTCATGATATGTTAGAAATCTAACTGATAGATATCTAGAAAATTCAAAGGTTTTAGTATTTAGTATTTAGTATTTCACAGACTGTTAGAAATCTATTACTTTAAACAGAAAAAGAGGAACAAAATCTTATGCAGAAAAGACAGAAAACTACGGAAATGAGAGGTCAAATGTCTTTCTAAAGATAATGCAGCTTCTAGTACTACTGGTAGCATCCATATTTCTTGAGTCTTTTAAATCTCACAATAGTAGCTTTGTCCCAGGGCTTCTTACTTGCAGTTTTGCTATTTTTCTAAGATTTGTTATTTGTCTATTGAGTTCCATGCCAGGCAAATCTAGCATCTTCATTTTCTAGCCTTGTATTCCATCCTGTCCTCTCCAAACTGATTCAGCCATCCCTTGAAATTACAACTGTGAAACTGCTAAATTAACCTTACAGTTGCCCCCTCATTTTAATAATCATAATAATAGTAATTGCAATAGTAATAATAACAATAAAAATAATAATAGGAAAATATTGATTTCTTTGAAAAATTGAAGTACATTTAACTATTCTCAGCTAGGAATAGATTAGATCATCAACTACTACTTCTGAAAAATGTTCAAGGAGAATATAGTTGGACATGATGCATTATAGATAGAAATGTGTTTTCATTACAAATAATGTGCTCTAACATCAGAAATAAGACTGATTATTACCTTTTTATGTCCTAGGATATTTCTAGAATATTATAGGACACTATTTGGCTCAGGCTCCAGCTACTTTCTCTTTCCCTGAGATGATGTAAGCACCATACCTATTCCCATATCCATATTTAAAATGAACAATTTTCTGAGAAAGTAAGATGAACTATTACAGAGGAAGCAGAAAGCCTGTGCCACCATGGTTGAACAAAAGTATTTTAGCAGGAGGCCAGCACTACAAAAGAAAAGTCTCCCCAGAGGTTCTTGCTTTATTCACAGCTAGAATGACCTAAAAATAACATACTGCTATATAGAATCACAGCTATATTATTCCCCTTGCAGTGTTACCAACACTTCAAGCTAAATTAAAGAAGCCATTCTAAATTTAATTTTCAGAAGCGTACCTTTCCTCTTCTCTGACTTCTGCTTTATAATCTACTATTACTTTCTTCTGGTTAATTAAAGAAATACTATTTAATTCCCTACATGTCTGTCTTGATGATGACATATATTTGAAAAGGTACCTTTTGATCCACACTCTCTCCTGTAGTTCTATTTCATAAAGAAATTCACAAGGTTTTTCTAGGATCCAGGCAGAAGCTCAGCAGTTTCCTAGTTTCTGAACAGTTGATAGAGAGAGTAGCATGGAGGTTAATTATAGCATAAACTAGGATTTTCTGGCAGGATATATTTTCTCCTATTTTGATTCATGGGATTCACTTACTTAAAAACACATCATGGTACACCCACTTGTTAAAGGTCAAAATTATTTCACAGTAAATCAATGTCACATAGGTTTTTGTGTTAGGCAATTATTTTTAGGATCTTATTTACTGCTACAATGCTAATGGTGGCTAAAAAGAAGGATATGTATGTTAATTAATGTTCACTAGATATTTTTTTCAATGTAGCTTCTTGTTTCTGATTTGCATTGTATAATGCTCATCAGACAGTGCCAAGAACATTATGTGTATCAGCAGCATCTTCTGGAACATCAGTGGCCATATTCAGTTGCTGTACAGTGTATGTTGAATAATCATCCTCTGCTAGGAAATTATAAAACTGTGTCATTTGGTTGCAATTACATCCTCACTCATGCTAAGGTGCTGGCTTTAAAGAGTTCTTATCAACACATCTAACCGATAATTTTTGGCTGGGTTTTTTTTCAGGAGACGAGTTGAGAGGCAATAAGTAAGAGCTCAAGTCTCTGCAGGACACACAGCTTTGCAATGGTTTTTGTGTATGTGCATTTACTTCCTCTATAAAAACTTTGTGAGAGATTTAACAAGACCCTGGAGAGGAAGAATATAAAGTTTTCCTCAAGACAGCAAAAAAACCCTCATCATTTCCTGTCAAAAAGTGAACGATACTTCCACAGAAGAAACAGATACACTTTTGGCCAAGACTGGTGGTGAAGGTGTAGAACTTTCTTGTTACATGAAGTCATTGGTTGGAGACAGGGACAACACAAACTCTCAGAGATCCATGCCACAACAGTGATCGTTTGTTATGGAAGATTCCTTATATAGGGGGTTTGAAACACCAGGGTTTAAACAGCTGATTGTTTGGGGTCTCTCTCCACCCAGATCTCTGGCCAGTGGTGCTTTTTCATCTAGGCTTGAGCAGGGTTGGCTGAGGGTCCCCGTATAGGTTTAAATCCAACCTATCCAGGGACTTGTTTATCTGTTTTCTGGAATGAACCAGGCTAGCTGAATTGGATTTGTGTTACGGCTAGATTTACCTTGTCCAGCTACAGACCAGCTGTGTACAGTACACAGCTGGTCTGTAGTACTGTGACACTTTCTCAGTTTCTGTACAGTAATCTCTGAACAGGTTGCCAAAAATAAGAAAATGCTTGAACTTGGAGGACATAGTGCAGCTATAGCTGTTTGGGTACTATGGACATTGTCAAAGTACTGTGGCCTATAGTATATCAGCTCTCTTTTCTGATATACTATATCAACTCTCTATTCCTTCAAATTATTTTCATTCCTACTTAAAGTGTTCCAAAGTGCATCTCTTTGGATAGGGGGTGGAAACATCATTACACTTCCCCCCAAAGTCAGCTATGCTTCTTGCACCAGAAGAGTGAGGCATCTACTGGAAGAAGAAAACTCCTACACTGCAATAACTACTAATGTCAGTGTTTAAATAATCATCTCTAAGCATGTACATTAATTCCTCATGGACATAAATGAAGTATATAATTCCATTTCATTCTAATGTTTCATATTTGTTCTTTATTTGGTCTTATTTCCAATCCAGACTGCTGCAACTTGGGGAGAGAGAGGGGGAGAAGAGAATGAAGGTGGGAATGGCACACTAATTTCTTATGAAAATTATGTCTAGCGTGTATTAACTCTATCAAAATTCAGACTATTCCAAGGCTGAAACATGAGCTGAGCCCCTGTATGGCTGAGATGCCATTAAGCTTGACATTTCTAGGGCTGCCTGGAGCTGGGATTAATCTCTGAATTGACACTTTTGTGGGTTAAAGGAGAGGAAGACCAGGTAAAAAGAAATGGAAGTGGTGGTTTGTACTCAGTTACAGCAAATCAAATTGATCAACTTTTTCTTCAAGTGCTAAATTTGCAGAAATTTCCTAGAACAAGCTCATTGCATTGATTTAGGTGGAAATGAGGGCAGTATTGAATGACTTTTCAGAGGCAGTCTTGAAGTCATGTGAAATTATCTCTAACAACTCCACTCTAGTTTACATTTATCCATTACTCTGTGTTATTACTCCAGATAGCTTTTCTTTGCTGAAATGAGAATCCACTATCACCTTCATCATACCCCTGCTATTTATTTAACTTACTGCACTTCAAGTGTTTCCATGGTTTTTTGGGCAATGAAAAGGGATTTTAGGGCTTTGAGGTGATTGGCTGAAGGATCAGGATCACAGGTACTGTTTTCTTCATGCCTTTCAACAACAGTAAAGAATATTGAAAGGAATGAGCAGAGTCAATAGATTACCATGCTGCTCCCAGGCTGGTGTCACTGACAGAATTTGGAGGTTTTTTGATCATAGGATGACCTATACAATGCCAGGTTGGCTGACACCTGATGAGATACACCTTTCTCAGAGGGGAAAAAAGGGTTTTGCACAGGAGTTAGAAGGGCTTATCAACAGAACTTTAAACTAGTCTGGAATGGAGAAAGGAAAAAGAGCAGACTTGCCACTCATAAGTAATGGGGAGGGACATGAAAGTTTGAGGGACTATGTGTTAGTGAGATCCTTCAGTCTTCTCCATGGGGTGTTGGCTGCAATGAGATGCACTTGACCAACACATGCAGCATGAGTCTCTGAGATACCTCAGTGTCATCCCTGGTGGAAAAAGTCCTCTGACAGAAGTCTGTTGTTGGATGGTTACAGGCTGTTCAGGAGGGATAAGCAGGGCAGAAGAGGCAGTGGAGGTCATGGTGGCAGGGTGACATTGTGTGTAATGGAAGGGCTGGAATGTGTGGAGCTCACATTTGGCAATGGTCCAGTTGAGAGCCTCTGGATAAGTATTAAGGGACAGGCAAGTAGTGCAGATTTCCTCATGGGAGTCTGCTATGGACCACTGAGACAGGTTGAAAGCACTGATGAATTATTTTCTAAGGAACTAAGAGACACCTAATTCAGCCACCCTTGATCATATGGGACAATCCATCTTGCCAGATATTAACCATATTATTAGTATAGGAATTATTGCCATATTATTAGTATGGGAATAACACACAGGTGGTACAAGAAGGTCCAAAACACCCCTAAAATACTTGTGTTATAACTTAACTGGAAGGGCACAGACCTGTTAAAATGAGTCCAGAGGAGGGTCATGAGGATGGTTATAGGACAGAGCATCTACCCTCTGAGAAAATGGTTAGATAATTGGCATTGCTCATCCTAGAGAAGAGAAGACTCCAGAGAGTCCTTATAGCAGCCTTCTAGTGGGGGTCAACTAGAAAGCTGGTAGAGGGACTTTTTGCATGGGCATGTAGTGATAAGATGGCTTTAAAGATAATTGGTTTAGATTAGACATTAGGAAGAAAGTCTTTACTTTGTGGGTGGCAAGGCACAAAGAAGCAATGGATGTATCATAGAAAGTCCATATCATAGAAGAGTTCAAGGCCAGGCTGGATGGATCTTTGAGCCACCTGGTGAAGGGGAAGGTGTCCCTGCCCATGGGCAGGGGGATTGGAATGACATGATCTTAAAGGTCTCTTCTAATCCTAAGCATTGTATGAGTCTGTGATTCATGGTACAGGTACTAAAGGAGGCAACTATGACAGGTGCCCTTCTTGGTTTGTTTCTTTCTAAAAGAGAGATTCTAATGAGTGAAGTACTGACTGGTGGCTATCTTAGCCACAGTAACCATGAAGGAATCAAGTCTGAAATCTCTGACAACAGGAGGAAAAGTGCCAGCAAAATGTCAGCCCTGGACAAGAGGAGAGCAGACTGCTCAGGAAACTAATTAGAGCAGTCCCTGAGAAAATGCTTTAGAGGGTACTGGGGTACATCAATGCTGGTCACTTTTTAAGCACCACTTCCCAAGAGCACAGGAATGGGCAATTCCAAAATGTTAGAAGTCAAGTAGGGGAGGCAAAAGGCTGGCTTGGCTAAGCAGGCACCTTCTGGAACTGAGGTAAAAACAAGAAAGTGTATGGCCAATGGAGGAAAGCTCATGTGACATGAAGGGCATACAGAGATACTGGTCACCACTGTAGGGAGAAAATTTGTGTGTCTGAAAGTCTGTTGCAGCTGAAGAAGACCAGAACTGTGGGGGACAGTAAAATGTGTTTTTTAGATGTGTTAATAGCAAAATAGCAATAGGCAGAAATAACATTGTCCCAAAGATCTGGCTGATGTTATCATGAGGCCTTTCTTTTTCATTTTTGGATGATCTTGAGCTTCTGGAAATATCCTGGTTAACTGGTCAACTGGCAAATTTCCAAATTCCAGCTCAGGTCATTCTATGATTTACAATTCACTTCCAGGACCCTGCACACAGGTTCAGAATTCTCTTGAACTGAGTGTTATGTAAGATGTGGGCAGGTATAAAGAATTTTTGTCTTTTCCTACCCTCAAATATTCAAATATCAATCCTAAGTGTCTGATTTTTTGACTGAAGGGAATCTGAATCCTTAAAAGCTGATTTTCTTATACTGTTCTCACTGTTGCCGTATTTTAGTATATTATAACCCTGTAAAGAACCTGGAGGACATTGCAGAAATATGATGCAAGCTGTGAATCATAGGAATCTTATTGTAGATGCTAGTAGAAGTTGTTTCAGTGAAGTCACAGAGGGCTGTAAGACTGTATTAAATACTGCCCACTCTACTAAACTGTAATACAGTTAAATATTTCCTGTATTTTGACACATGATTTAGAGAGGAACATGGCATATGACACAGAAACAAAATATAGAACTCACCTTTACAATATGTGAAAAGCAAATGTGGAATATATTAGAAGTTATATGTATCAAAATACAGAAAACAGCAGAAATACAGAACTTACACATTGAATTAGTCATAATAGTCACATAAAGCTGGTGAGTAGCAAGAAATTTGGCAGGATGTGCTTGACAACATCATTCTGCCTTAGGAAAAATTATTGTTACAGAAATATTCCAGTATTTACTTCTCAATGGCAGACAATCCCAGAAACCTCTGAGACACTGAAGCCCCAGTAGGCACAAAAAGGATGATGAAGAGAAAAAAGAACATGTCCTTTTTAAGAACAATCACAAAAGTATTCTATATAGCAACTGGAATTAACAACAAGCAATTTTTGAAATTGATTCATAGCTATGTTCAGGGAGAGGACTTAGAGATTTGGAGACTTTGCAGCAGATATTTTTTATTCAAAACTCATACATGCTCACTTTAGTTCAAAAGAAACTTCCAAACAGAGAAGAGAAACATTTGATCCATTTTGCTCCATTTTAAAGGTAGCGAGTGAAGAAAATAAGCCTCTATCACAAGCATATAAATCAGTGAAAATGCAGTGTCTAAAGCAACTTGTTCCTCTTGTTTACTCAGTGTGTCTTGTCCTGTCCATGCCATTTATTTGTTAACTTTTTCATATCTTGTTGTTTGGTTTGGCATTTAAACTCAGAGAAAATTCATGTTCTTTTGCTTAAAAAAGCATTAAAAAGTGAGATATTCCAAATTTTATTTCCTAAAATGCATCAATTCTTATCTAGAGTGATTAGATCTGGTAGATCCTTGCTTTGTTCTTTCAAAGCTCTGTTTACAATCACTGTGAATTTCTTTACAAGATAACCAAGACTGTTTTTGTAAGTCAAAACAGTAACCCGTCCTATGAAAAACACAAGCATCAGTCTGAATCTCTCCTCCCTATCATGTTTGTAATCAAGAGGGATTTAAGAACAAGGTATTTTCCCAAGGTACTAATGTTTTCTTTTTTCTGCCCTGCCTCCTCATGCAATATGTGTACCTGATTATGTGTCAGCAGAGTAGGTGTGAAGCCTCTGTCATTTCTGTAAGACAATTCTGTATGACAAGTACAAAATATTTTACCTTGTTTAAATTTTAACTTTGAATCAATTTCAATTTTAACTTTGAATCTAATATTTCTTTTAAAAGAATTCCTTGATTTATACATACAACAAAAAGAGTAGTTTTTAGTAAGCAAAAGCTTTTAGAAAGTGATGTTGCCTATTGTAGCTCTCAGATGCTCTCAGAATATTACAAAATGGATGTCTAAGACTTATACAGCAGTAAAATCAATATGCAGGAGGAGAGCAATCAATTCCTTCGGTGGAACAAAATAATTTGCATGCACCTGCTTGTTCATGAGGCTGCCTGCTTTTCATTTTGGGCTGGAGTGAGAACAGTGAGTGCACAGCCCATGCACCTGTATATTAATGACATGACCTTTGCTACCTTTTGAAATGTTATCTGGAAATACTTAATCACAGGATTAAAGAAACCACTGGGCCACTTCAAATTGATACTGGACAGTTTATAAGGAGGAGATACTCTAACACTGGCAGCATTGTTAAACACTTACTTTGCATCTCTCCTTACAGAGAAACATAGAAAAAATCAGTTCAAACCTGAGATCAGTTTACAAGTTATGACAGAGTGATATAGATATGTATAGATTGGAGAATTGCTTCCTAAGAGCTTAAATCCACTTACTGCATACAAAGAATATTGTCTTGATAAAATGAATCTGTTAGTCTAAGAGGTTGCAAGTGAGGAAATACGCAAAGGGGTAGTTGTCTGTTTCTCCTGCTTTGGGATTTGGTTTAGGGTGTTTGAAACTAGAGAAACAAATATCCCTATTTTAATTGTTTGAGATAAAAGCAAAACATACCAGTCTGAATTAACTTAAGAGTGATTTGTTTAATTCTGGGGGAGTCCAGGCTACCTTAAGAAAAACAGGAGGTAACAAGGGGAGAAAAATATCAAAAATAATGGAGAAAAATTTAACTTCAAAACCTTCTACACTACTTTGAATGCAGTAAAATACCTGCCAAGTATCTGGACATCCATGAGTATGATTCACTGCAGATCAAAGTAAATCAAATCTGAATTTTCAAAGTTCCTAGTTGCTCTGTGTAAGTAGTTATCCACCATCTCTACAGCATCAGCATGGGCCCATTGCTTGGTGTGCCAGCTCCTGGCCCTTTTATGGGTGATCATCCTGGTATTCATCATATAAGATCAAGTGTTTATAACATTAGGCTGGTAGTAATGGAGAAGTTTTAGGGGGCAGGATATACACAATGAAAAATTAAAAATTTTACTGTTGACTTTGCATCAGAAATGAGCAGATGTTTAGATTCATGGGTGAAGAGGTCTGCTGCAGGCATAGGCCCCATCTCTCTGCAATCACAACAGATTTGCAGCTGGCCTGACAGTCCCCCTGGAGGTGTGGTACAGAGCAGAGAGCTAACTAGCCCATCTGTTTTAAAGGCATTTGGAGGCGTAGGTGAATGAGTCATGAAGGAAACCACATTTCCCACTAAATGGCCAGATTTTTCATGTGTGCATTCATACTTGCTATTATTATCTTCTCATTTTAATGTTATTGTCAATCGCATTATCAGTGTGTTGTTGTGATGCCTTGATGCTCTACCAAAATGGAAGGTGAAATTACTTAGGAATCTAAGTTGGTTTGTTTCTATCCAGTACTTGATTCACTTCCAGGTTGTTCTGTTCATATTCAGAACAGCAGAGGAAAAAGCAATGCTATAATTATTAATTTTTCAAGACCTGCAACTTACTCAACATAGTTTTCTTCTGAAGCTGTAACATTACCAGGAGAAATTATAAGAGAGATGGTAAACTCTTCTGCATACACAAAAAACAAATAGATTTAAAAGCAAATATATTTCATTGAGGTGACAAAAGTATGCAGGAATATGAAGAATTCAGTAATGGTCTTAAACACGCTCTAGTTAATGTGAGTTTCACTCACCTCCAAAATCTCTTTGGTTTAAACTATCCAGGTAAGTATCAAAGGCTGTATCTTTGGGTTAAAAAATAAATCAAAAGTAAATAAAAGGATAAATCTCTTTATTTGGCAGGGGGCTTCTTATTTTGTACTTTTTATGTTTTTACTAACATGAGAAGCATTCTCTTCCACTGGTTCTTCATTTTTGTAAGTCCTTATCAAATACATAGGAATTTGTAGTACTTGAAAGCTACATCATGGGAGACAGGTTAATTTTCCCCCTTTTCTGTAAGAACAAGAGAACGGACTACTCGTGTTAAGACACACTTTAGCTTTGAACACTGATTGAGTATCACCCGGTCTTACAAACTAGAGATGAATAAAAATTCTCTTGGTAACCTTTGTACAATGTATGATTTTTAAATATGAAATCTAGGTCTTATGCCACAAGTAGAAAACACTAAAGCATAGTAGAAAACACTACAGAAAATATATGAAAATATATTTTCTAGAACACTGGAAAAAAACTTAGAAAATGTGATGTTGATACCTACAGTCCATAATTTATATAGTAATCAGAAAAAAAAAGTCAGATGTACTGTTACACAATTCACTCAACTGCAGTTTTCATCTGAGTGAGTAATATGACAGCTGGCTTTGTGCCTTAGTAGAATAAATGGAAGGCTAAAATTGCATTCACAGGGGAAAAAGCATGGGGGCCAGTCATATGTATGTGTGTGTGTACATGGACAGATATGTATGCCCATGTCCTATCAGATGTAGTACATTATCATCTGAAGGAATGAGACAAAATTGCAAAGCTGTCTCAAAGAACAGCTTCTAACTGGGTTATTACAGTTTTTATCATGAGGTAACATGGATAAAGACATGTTAAACCACCAACTCCTGGCTTAATGAGATCTGTGCTCTAGGAGAAAGCCAAAACCCCATCTGGCTGGCTCTCAGCAGTGTAGAAAAAGTCAACTACTTTACCAGAGGAAACAGAGAATTGAATTTAAAGAGTTGAGACAGAGGAAAAAGAAGGAAAAGACAATGAGCATGCAAAAAAAAATTGCTGTCAGTGTCCTACTGATATATTCAAGCATTCTACCCAGCGCTTTAAAAGAAATAATGAAAAATTAAATAATAATACCGCCTCAGACAGACACCACAGTCACATTTCTATAAGAGTGAAATGAATATTTTTAAAGAAATCCTTGAAAACAACCCTCAGCAGCTCAGGGTTTCAGCTAGTATGAAAACAACTGGGTATTTTGCTATTCCTGGCAGTTTCTGGCAGGTCAGTGCAGACAGTGCTGAGTTTTGGTTGCCCTCCATGGAACCTTATTTTCCAGCTCATATTCCACTGATAAATGTTTCCATGTTGAAATTAAAGCCATTACATGGAAGTTAAGACCTCAGTGGGGGCTTAAAGCCACAGCTTTTCTTCTGCCCAGGAAAAGTGATTATAGAGTGTCAATAGTCATGCAATAAAAAACAGAACTTCTGTTAATAAAACTAGACAAAATAGAATAAAAAACTATTGCTATACACTGAGGTGGAGATAAGGGAGAAAAAGTGGGGTTCTGTAGAACTACTGCATGGGTTTTTGGTTTTGTGGAGTTTGGAACAAATGTTGCTGCAAGACTGTGCTACTCTTCAATGGCGCTCAAACCAGCCACAGCAGCCCAGCTCTCCTAGGAGATGGGAGAGGCCCAGGTTCAAAGGGACTCATATCCCTACACCAGAATGTCCTAACAAACAGCCCAGGCTTGCTCAGACAATGGTATGAGTGGATTTGTGTCTTTTTAGGCAAAAAGCCATAAGAATGAGCCACACTGGAGGACAGAATTAATGAAAGTGTGGGAAATGATGATGTTTTCACTTCTGTAGAAATTAAACTTCCACAATCCCTTAAATACTTTTTTTCTTGGCGACGAATGCAGCAATTTGTAATGTGGTACACTTAGCCAATACGTTTAAGGAAGGAAATGTGTTGTGGTAAAGGCATTTGACTAACTTTCCATTTCTAGCTCTACTAAAAAATGTCTGTGTGACCCTGAGAAAGAATTTAACTCCTCCAGCAAGACTTGTCCTGCATCTTCCAGGTATACAATTAATTTGGAATACCAGAAGCAGAGCTTTGTGAATGTTATGATCACTACAGAGATCAGCAATTTTTATTAATTCAGACTTTTAGGGGGTAGATGATTTTATGGAAAACCGCAAAAATCTCTGCCTATCCTAACAAACCTACTCCAGAAAAAAGAAAAAAAAAAAAAGGCAAAGGAAAACAACTTCCCCCCCCCGCCCCCCCACCAAACCTCCAAAAATAATATCCCAAAACCAAACCAACCAGCTAAAAAAAAAAAACAAACCCATAAGTCAAATGGGCATGAGGGGGGAATAAACCCCTATTTTTCTTGTTTGAAATTAGGAAACTTTTGAAAATATCTTCTTTCCAAAGTCACACAATTGTTTCTTTGTCTTCCATTTGCCTTTTTCTTTTTTTATTTTCACCTGTGCCCTAAGAAAAGAGAAGCTGCTTTCTCCCATGGTCTGCACTTAACAAACCTATCTAGTTTAGTTCCTAAAATCACCTTGGTAGCAAGAGGTGGAGAAAAACAGCTATTAATTCTTTCAGTTCAATGTGAAAATATCAAACTGCTGTTACCTGAGTTACTGCTCACGTTACTGTTACATGTTTGAACTCATTAAGCCATATGAAGCAAATTTTTAAAATGTCAAATCTATTCTACCAGACTGTCCATAGAGACTGAGGAGGTGATATCTGTGCTGTTGTGCTAGTGTTATCTGCCTAGGAAGAGGAATATAACCAACATCATGTTTAAACTGATAAATATGGCAATAACGGGATAAAACACTCCTTAAGCACTGATAGCATGTACTTGCTACTCTAGGCCCATCTTGGCTGTCACATCAAATAAAGGAAGCCAAGACAGAATAGTTACAAGGAATAGACTATGTAAGAGGATTAGACAAAGGAAAGACTGGCATTCAAATATGTCCTTCTGGAATACAAGTTTTCTCCTTAGATACAGGATTCTTCTTCCCCCAGCTAAATAAATTCTGTAACACCTACAGGTTCTGTAAAAGCCCCCTGTATAGAAGGATAAACCACAGCAGTCCTAGCAGCAGTGGAGCTGCAGTCTGCAGCACAAATCACAGTGGATTTCTTGAGGTAAATCTGCAAATAAAAGAAAGCTGTGCTCCTGTTTCCTCTTCCTAGCATTTACAAAACCCAATAGCACAAATATAAGCATCTAATATTTGAAACAGAAAATCACTCAGCTGACGGAAGGATCAGGAGCTACTGAAGCAGGGAAACTACTAAGTGCAAATGTGTAGCATTTCACTGGTATTTGATAATTTTACCCAACAGAGGTTATTACAAAGATATCTCATAAGAGATCTCTGCTTAGAGGGCTATGCAGTTTCAGGAAGAGATTCAGTTGTGATATTTTCAGTTTGGGGGAGTATTTTTGTTACTGGAAAGTTAAAAATCATCTTTGCCAACATCTGGCTCAAAAAACCAAACAATCAAACTCAGTTCAAATCCTGTGCAGGTCTTGATAGCATTATGTGCTTTGACAGTAATTTCTTCTTCTCCAAATTATGGATGTATTTCACAAAGATTAAAAACAACATTTCCCAAAGTTTATCTGATGGTAAATAATAAGGGAGCTGGCCAGATGGGAACACAGAGATTTCAAAGAAGGTGATTTGGTACAATTTATAGCACATTTTCTTGTGTTGGGTGTTCAATCTCTTGTTATGTGATGTTGTTGGTTGGAGACAGGGACAACATGAACTCACTGAAAGTCCTGGACAAATAATGTGTTTTATTGTTCAGAACTTCTTTTTATGGGGAGTTTGAATTTCCCTGGCTCAGATAGTTGATTGGCTGGGATCTCTTCCTGCCTACATCTTTGGACAATGGTGTTTCTGCATCGAGGGTTGAACAGGGTTGGCTGAAGGGGCCCTGTATAGGTTTGAAACCAACCTAGCTGGGAACTTGTTTATCTGTTTTCTGGAATGAACTAGGCTAGCCTAATTGGGTTTGTGTTTACCTTGTCTAGCTACAGACTGGCTGTACTGTGACAGTACTGTGATAATTTCTAATTAGGATGAGATTATATATGAAGCATAGAGGCAGATTAATTTTTTCATATCTGTTCACCCAATGGTGATCAAAGGTATGATGCACAAGCTTAGTTAAAACATTTCTTTTTGTTTGCTTGGGGGTTTTTTTTTGTTTGATTTGTTTTGATTTTTGTTTTGGTTTTTTGTTTGCTTTTTGTTTTGTTGGTGGTGGTTTTGGGGGGTTATTTTTGTGTGCTTTGTTTATTTGGTTTTGATTTTGGTTTGCTTTGGTCTTATTTTGTTTTGTTTTGTTTTGTTTGTGGGGTTTTTTGTTTTGTTCTTCCTGAATGACAGAGCATTCTGAGTAAAGGAAAGTTGAGGGGTTTGTCTCCTTTTTCCTCTTATAACTGATAATTCACCTGTATGGTGATTTGTAGAGACAAGTTTATAGTTTTCTCAGTCAGCTCCACTGAGCCCGTTGGAGTCCTGAAGCTGTGGCTGGGCAGTTTACTTCCCTTGTCTTGAGCTGAAATGTGTTTAGCAACAGACAGCTCTCTTTGCCACCCTAGAAGAAATACAATGCTTAGTTCACCTATTGTCTCTTCTCCATTTTTCTAACTGCCAAAAGAAAAAAAAATGGCTGGGTGTAGGAAAATTTAGTGGAGAGTGCTTTATGTACTGAGTCACAGACACCAGTGAAAGTATTTTACCTGTTTGGAGGCTACACATTCAGGCAGTAACAATGTAGGTCAATCTGAATGAAATGTGTTTTTACCAGAAGAGGAAATCTTAGAAGACATAATTTAAACTGTTTGACATAATTTAAACTGTTTTCTTCCTACAACTAGCATTTCTTTTCAGGAATGATACAAGTTTTGATGGTAGTTATCCAAGGTGAAAACATATAGACTAGTCAACTGTTCAAGAAAAACCTTGTGATGTCAGCTGAAATGCATATACTTCCCCAAATACTCATACTTAGCACACCCCTATATGCTCCAGATTTTAAAACTATCAAAATATTATGGGACCTTTTGTGTTTTGAGAAACTCAAGTTTATGATTAAGGAGATACCTTTAAAACATGGTTATCAATTATACTTTGCAATAGTTTTCTAATGGTGGAAAAAAATATTTTTGCATTATATCTACACCTGACCAAAAAAGGCTGGCTACATTTCTGAGGAGAGCTGTGCTGAGAAGTGTGCCCTGTGACACAATGGTAACTGCAACCACAATTGCATTGTTCCCCAGGCCAGCAAATGGAATAAGTGAGCATTTAAATGTAATACCTAATGAGTGCTTTTCAGGAGATTAAAACCACTCTGCAGGCTAGCATGGCTGCTAATGCATTCCAAGCCTAGGGAAGCAATGAGCATAAATCATCCATAAGATGCTTTGGCAAACATTTGCTAGACAGCTGAAAGATCATGTGTAATACCAGCTTCAGCTAAACTCATTGCCTTCTTTTCTTAATCCAATACAAAAGAAAAATTCTAAGTTAACATTTAGAGTATAATCACTTCTTAAAATTTAAATTAGAAATGGAAAAACATTGATTTCAGAATTTGTTTTACAAATTAAAATAATATTCATCCTGTGTTTATAACCCAATGCAGATCTTTTTAGACCTTTATGCAGTAAATTGGTTGTTATGTGGAATTTTAAGGCAAATTCAATGCCTAAAGGTTTTGCAGGGCTAAATACTAATAATTTATTATTTTAATTAAATTTGTAATCTCATTTTTCCAAACACACTTGAATTTGAGTGCTATGCATATATAGTACACTTGATAAATTTTTCACATCCCTGTCTTTTTTTAGCACAGCAGATCTCCTTCATAAACTGTGTATGTTGCATTAGATATCTAATCTGATAGGAGTTTAATTGCTTGGATAAGGACAATTTTGTCCTTGCTTACAACTGTGTAACTCTAAAGTGGTTTTGTGTATTTTTATAGTCTTTAAATGCTAATTTCAAAATCTTTTTCCTCAGCATAATTGTTGACTTGAGAAATACAGTAGCGTGGGTAATCTATGTATAAAATCTCCTGGTTTAATTGAGCTTTTGCTCTATTAAAAATGTTAAAGAGAGCTGAGCAAGATTTTCAAACATCGGTTCTGGACCAAATTTAATGATTTTCAATGAAATATATAGGCCTAGAAAGCTAGCTTATTTATTGGAAACTTTCCCCAAGTGTCATGTTAGGAAAAATACATAAATGAGTCTCCTACACTCTCCTAGCTTCCATCAGAAATACATGACAGGAGGATGGCAAGCTTTTATGACAGGGTGAATTCATGCAAGTACTCATCCAGCTCTGGCTGCTCTGAGTCTTGCCTTGGGTAGCATTTTCTTTTGGTAGAGTAAATTAAACTTTAAATAATGCAGACCTATATGTAAACCCAATATTTGAAATGTCTTTGTCCCTATGCCTTGCTCAATATCAGCCTCAATCTTGATGAAAAGGTAACTACAGGTAAGATAGGTAAAAGCACATGTTACTTTACACAGAACTAAAAGCTAAATGCTTTTTCTTTAAACTTCCTTCTATCCAATATTTTTATGCTTTAACACAATAGAGTTGTAAGGAGAAAGACCCTATCCACACTAAATAAGAGAAGGCAAATACATAACATTCTTCCACACTGAGCAGCAAAGTGCCAACTGACAAAACATTTCGCTTGCACAGCTGTGTTACAGTGAGCAAATAAGAAATATATGCATTTTCATGACGCCCTTGGCTGAAACTTCATCCAGAAGGGCAAGCCTTAAAGTAAATAGACAAAGACAAATAAAACAGAAGGCAAAAAATACATTTCTTTGGCACAAAATCAAATTCGTGCAAAAGCCAAGGAGAGCTCGAGAGCCAATTTCATGCTAATAAGCAAATGCAATTGAAGTATGATGTTTTGTAAAAGATTTTCAGAGAGATACTTCCATATATCTCAATGGATTTGGAAGATAAGTATTATTTATCTCCATATCACAGACAATGCAAATGGATGTCATGAAACTGCTTGTCCCAGGACATGTTTGACTTAAATAGTGTTGTTTAATCCTTTCTCTTCAATGCTGCCATATACTACCCCTCTGTATGCTCTAGCTTGAAAAATTCTTGTCAAAAAAAAATTTTTTTCTCTTTGGCATTTTTGAAAATTTAATAAGTTTCTGTGCTGAAGTCTCTGCTTTTTTATTAAAAGCAATCCATGTCAGGAGACTATCACCATGCCAGCTACTCCAGGCAGCTGTAAACCATCCACGTGGTGTATGAGAATTATGATCCTGATACATATTCAGTGTGTTTCATTGAGTACTCTGGAAATCAGATGCACTTCAGGAGTAAATTAGGAGGCAAGAGCAATCTGGGAACAAATCTATCTGAGGCAGTAACATGCCTTAAGTCTTCCCAGGAGCACTGGAGCTTGAAGGAGATAATGAAAAGTTATCTCATTATCACTAGTAAATTCAGCATGACCTTTCCCTCCTTTGACCAGGTCCACTCCTGAGGAACAATGCAACTTGGCCTCTCTATTAGCCAAGATAAGTATATTTGAAAGTTTGGTTATTTCATGAAGGAACAGTTGAAAGGTTTCTGGCAGTTGCATCTCTTAAACTCATTCTTCCTTCCCTTTTCCCATCGATTTTAGTACAAAAGAGGAAGTATTTTCTAATGTGCTCTTTCATCTTTTCCCCTGGCCTGAACATTGATCTCCTGTTGAGACATAACTGCCACATTCCTCTTTTGCAATGCTAACAGAAGAACAGTTACTCAACTAGAAGCTCTCTGGAAAAATGCTGAAGGTGGTATGAAGTGAGGTCTCACACTCTGAAGCCACAGAATAGATTTCATATGAGAAAAATGTGAAAAATAATAATTTCTTCTCATGCAGTTCTTTATTCATAGCAGTCTAGCCTGCTGTTGCCCTAGTGACGTCCTCAAGGGTTCTTGACTTAGAATGATGGCAAGAAGATGCCCACCTGCTCTGTCCAATCAGTTAGAAACATAACATTTTTTCCATAAGGACTCCTTTTCAAACAGAGATAAACAATTTATAGTAATTTGTCAATCCTTTCTGAGCTCCTGCTCTATGTCTTTCAGTAGCTGCAAATTGCTGCCACTCAAATGATTTCCTTCCCTTTTCATACTAAGGTTGCAACAGGCAAGGTGGTCAGAGAACAGGAATACTTTTCAGCCAATGTCATAACTTAAGAGTGTACCTTTGATTCAGAAACCTTGTGTTATGTTATGCAGAGACATTTGCTATAGTTTTTTTTGCTGGGAAAGAATTTTGAAGTTGAGAATAAACTTTGCAGGGAATCAAAACTGGTCCTAGGAGCTAGTCAGTACATTTTTTAAATATAAGAACACTTATTGTGCTTTGATCCCAGCTGACAACTAAGCAGGTACTCATTCACTCCTCCACAAGCAGGACTGGGGAAAGAATGAGAAAAATAAAAGTAAAAAACTCATGGGTTGAGATACAGACAGATTAAGAGGTAAAGCAAAAGCTGCACACAGAAATAAAGGAAAGCAATTAATTCATTCCCCCCTTCCCAGGGACAAGCAGGTGTTCAGCTATCCCAAAGAAGGGAGGGCATCATCATGGGTAACAGTGACTTGGGAAAACAAATGCCATCACTCCAAATGGTTCCCTCTTACTTCTTTTTCCTCCAGTTTCATGTACTGAGCATGACTCCACATGACCTGGGATATACTTGTGGTCAGCGTCAGCTTTCCTGGCTGTTTTTCTCCCAATTCCTTGTGCACACCCAGCCCATTCACTTGTGGGGTGGGGTGAGAAGCAGAAATGGTCTTCACACTCTGCAAATGTTGCTCAACAATACCTAAAACATGTCTATATTATCAGCACTGTTTTCAGCACAAATACAAAAGAGACCCCTACACTAGGCACAGTAAAGAAAATTAACTCTACTCCATAAGTATCTAAACCAGCTCAATATTTAAAATGCTAAGACCTGTTGTACTAAATAGCTCTATACTACATCCAGTATAAAAAAAAAGATGATTCAATTAGCAGGAACGACCTTTTACTAGAATCACTGGAATTGTAGGAAATACTACAATTAGGGTGTTTTTGTATATTCACTGTGATATTGTCTACATTGGCATGACCAGTTCTACTTATGCACATGGAAAAATGTTGGAAAGCAGCAAAGTTGTTTATTTTGAGAGGTAGGAACATGGGCACTTACATGGATCTTTCTTTTCTTTGAAAAGTAGAAGAGTTCTTAGAATCATAAACAACAGAATAACCTGGGTTGGAAGGGGCTTGTGAGGAGCATGAAACTCCTGACTTCACACAGAGGAAACTAAAGTTTAAACTGTTGTCTAAAGATGTCTTGAATACTTGGCTTGGGGCCAGGACTATTTTCTTGGGAATTTCATTCAATTGCTTGACCAATCACTCTCTGAAGAACCTTTCCTAATACTCAATCTGAACTTCCCCTGCTACAGTTCTAAGTCATTGCCACGGGTTCTTTCAAGGGACAGCAGAGAAGAGATCAGCATCTCCCTTCCATTCATGTGGAAGGTTATATTGGTTTGGCATGGCCTGGTTTGTGGTAGCAGGGGGACAACAAGATGTCTCCTGTGGGAAGCTCTCAGAAGCTTCCCACCATGTCCAGCAGTGCCAATCCCTGATGGCTCTGAAAATGGACATGCTGTGGGACAGGGCTAGGCCAATGAGAGAGGCTGGTAACACCTCTGTGATGACATATTTAAGAAGTAAATCAACACAAAGTCACAGGGTTTTTTGCTTGTAGCCAGAGAAGAGGAGGAGGTGAGAACAAGGTGAAAACAACATGGAGACACCAAGGTCAGTGGAGAAGGAGGGGGAGGAAGTGCTCCAGGCATTGGAGCTGAGATTCCTCTGCAGGCTGTGGTGAAGACCATGGTGAAGCAGCTGTGCCCCTGCAGCCCCTGGGTGCACAGGGAATGCAGAGATCCACCTGCAGCCCATGGGGGAGATGCCCATGCTGGAGCAGATGGATGCCTGGAGGAGGCTGTGATCCAGTAGGAGACCCACTGAAGAGAGGGCCCTTGCTTCCAGGCTGGAGCAGCCTGTCCTTGGAGGACTGCACCCCCTGGAGTGATCCATGCCACAGCAGTTTTGGGAGGAGTGTCTGCCCATGGTGGGAGTTCATGCTGCAGCAGGTGCAGTATGGCTGTTGTTTGTGAGAGTGGACCCACACTGAAGAAGTTCATGGAGAGCTGTCTCCCATGGGACGGACCCTATGGCCTCACAGGGGAAGGACTCCTCTCCCTGAGCAGCGGAAGAAAATCTCGGTAATGAACAGACCAAAAACCCCCACGCCCTGTCTCCCTGCACTGTTGGTGGGAAGGAGGGAGGGGCAGGGGGGAAGAAGTGTTTTAAGGGCTTATTTTACTTCTCATTATCCTCTTCTGACTTGGTAAGTAATAAATTTATTTTGCAACTTAAGCTCCCAGTCCTTATCTCACTCATGAAGCATTTGTTAATTTTTTTCCCTCTCTGCTGCTCTGCTGTAGGAGGCAAGGGTGAGCGAGTGAATAATGGGTGCCTTGCATTGGGCCGGTGTCAAACCATGACAAGAGTATAAATAGAAATTAGGCCATCCTTCAGACTCCTCTAAGCAGAAGAAACCTAATATCCTCAGCTGCTCCTCACAAGCCATGCCATGTAGTCCTTTCAGCACCTTTGTTGCTCTCCTTTAGACACATTCTGATATTTTTATCTCCTTCTTACATTGTGGAGAGGAAAACTCTGCGCAATGTTTGAGGTGAGGACACAGTAACAGTGTATGTAGTGGGGCAATGGACTTTGACTGGTCAGCTATGTTGTACTTAATGCACCTCAGGGTACAGCTAACCTTTTTCTGAAAATACTGTTTTTATCTCTTGTCCCCATTCACCTCAGAAATGGTTGCTTCTCTTTGGGGCATAAACCAAAAATTTGACAAGATACCACAGCAGAAAATACCAATGATTGTACTCCACTTCTATTTCTGCAGGCATTGTCCTTCACATATATTCATAAATTAGTCTGAAAATATCTTACAGTATATTTACAAGTCAGATCTACAGTGCTTCAGGCCAAATTTTTTGTAATGTCCAGAGACAAAATATAAAATCACCAGGAACCTGTTTGAGTGATTCTCTAATCAGTGCCATCCTTTATAATAAGTCCAACCTTTGCAAGAGCTCAGAGATTGCTGTAAATGTATGAGCAATGTGTTGCTACAAAGGGACCATTGGGTACCTGAGAGGCGGGAAAATGCTGAATTTGAAGATTACATCCTGCTTACATTCTAGTCCATGTGACTTAGCTGAACACATTAAATTTAGCTAGCTCCAACACTAGCCAAAGGAACTTCTTGCTCTTTTCCCTCTCTCTTTCACAAAGAATTAGGAGGAGGGATTTTTGAAGCTAGAAATCTGACTTTGTTTTTGGGTCTTCCTAATACAATTTTCTTGGTTGTTCCTGAAGGTTGTTTCCCCTTTACCTCCACATACTATCAGCATCTCCCACCTCCAAACTGTTGATTTCAGACTGCAAGGCAGGAAAATGGATGCTTATAAGCAGGGCCTTTTCCATTACTGGTGAGGGGGAGATGGGGTTTGAGAAGGTTGAACACAATATTTTTTCTCTTACATTACTAATAGCAGGACTGACTGAGACCTACTTGAGGTAGTGGAAATTTTGTCAGATCCTGTTTAAGTTAGAATAGTGTAAGGAAAGCTATAATTTTATGTCTAGTGGTCTAAAGTCTCCAGGCAGTGATAAAAATCTCTGAGATACAACTTGTATGAAAAAATTCTCCTCACATGATGACAAATTTTTATCTGACGTATTTGATGACCAGCCTTTCCACTGTTTGGGCCATATTGAGCTATTCAGTAACAAAAAGGGGGAATTTACAAGAATCTTTCAATAATATAGGATCATAATCTGCATACATAGGGCTCACTTTCTTCTACTGTTTCAGGAATATAATAAATTCTGTGGTACCGTGTGAGCTGATGTGTAAACTGCTGCCATTATAACAGTCTTTTAGGTAATTTTTTGTTTATGAAACCCAAAATAATAATTAGTATACTACACCTACTAATTAGTTTAAATTTATGATTTATCATAAGTAATTTCTCACTTTCTTTGTTGAGAATTCATTGTGATTTATATATATGCTTCTATATTTAGTTTAGTTATTGAAATAATGAAATCTGCATGTAAGCAGATTTGGGCCACTTGAGTTTAGTAGGAAAGGTCACTCTATACTGACAAAATGTAATCTATTCTTATAGATCTTCCTTTAAGTGCTCCAAAAAAGTTACATTATTGTCTGTTGAATATACGGTCCATAACTTCTGACTCTCTTGGTGAATACCACCTGAAACTCCTTTTCCCTAGTGATCAGTATTCTCCAAATATTTCCGAAGGCTTTCCAAAGCCTTCGAAGTGTCTCTGTGGTTCTGTCCAATAAACATGACCTGGTCCTATTGGTTTTCTTCATTCACATCCTAAAATTTGCCCCACTAGGTTAGTGGAGGTTACTCTTACTGAGACGAGCTAATTTTCCTGTTTTTCTTTAGGAGTTAATTCATTCATTAGAAATCCAAGGCATCGACTGAAGAAAGTAGGAGTTCTGGAAAAGTAATGTTGGATTATGGCTTGGATACCTTATTAAAATGTAGTTAAATGATTGACTGGAAATAAAATATTGGAATAATATTGTTTCAAATTTGAAATAGCCCTAGTGATCTTGAAGGCTAAAATAATATGCTTATGTATTACATGCAGAATAAGTTTATTTCTACACATGGTGCCATAAAAAAAAATCCCGCTAAAATTAACAATCAAAGAATGTGAGGTGTGACTCTATATAATAAACAGTGATTGAGAAAAGAAGAGAAAACAGCAGGAAGCAAATTAATTCATGCTAGTTTTTCATTCTTGTAGAGAAATTAAATTGTCCACTTCTTAACCAGCACAGCTCCCTGCCATGTAAATTCTTCAATTTGTATTTAATCTTCCATTTTTAGAATAATTTGTTCTATTTGGAAGTCCAAATTTAAAATTCTATGTGTTCTAAATTCTCTTTTTTCAATTGTTCTACAAAAGCATTTTTCTTTGTATTACTTTGAGAAAAGCACCATGCAACTATCATAATTCCTTTCTCTTGCTCTTGAGAATATAATTTACTCCTGTCCCCTGCTTTATTTTTTTTCTGCTTGTTTTCCATAGAAATGGTGCTTGAGACTATGCAACTAGTGCATCTATGAAACATAATAATACTTCATCTCTTTTGTGGGATAAACATGAGAATACTGTACACTACTTGAAGAGTAAATCAAAATCACGAGCTTTTAAACAATATATAAAACTAAAATTCAATCAAGGACAAATCTTCAACACTAAAGACACAAATAGATAATGAACTAATTTAAACATCAGTTCTAACATTCTTTGTTTTTTTATTAAGTTTGGAAGTGAAAAATATGTTCCATATCTTAAACTAGCACTTCCACAGATGATTAATACATCAAGATTGTGCCTGGAGCAATGGACTGTTATTTTCCCACATCCAGATGAGTCTTTAAATATAACAGCATGAATTCCATCCATTCTTGTGAAATGGTAGCCACAAATGTAGATAAAATATAAGTACCCATTATATGCTCTAAAGGAAGTCTGGGATAAAACAAAGCACTTTGGAAATGGCATCTTTATTATAGTACAAGCTAAAATACAAGCTTTCTACTGTACACATTTCTTTAAGTTTTCTTTGTTATAAGATGTTCTTAACATATTATACATGCAGTTAATGTCATAGCATAAATTGTTATGATAATTATTTATAATTCATAATCTATAACCTCTAAAGGTTATAGATCTAAAGCAACGTAATATTTCAGCTGACTGACAGGTAGAAAGCCAGTGAGGTGATTTTGTCAGAACCTCATTCCTAGAATCAGGTCATGGTTAAGAAGTATGTTCTTGGTATGTTTTGCTGAGTTGGAGCCAAAGTTCTGTCCATGAGCTTTTAATTTTGGCACTGTTCCGAGTGTAGGAATACAATGCAGCAGAATTGGCAGATACTATGACGTTTCCATTGTTTCAAATGGTTATAATTTTTAATTGATTCCTTCTGAGAAGTACTCATCAGATTTATATCTCTGAATATGAACACTAGCACAATTTGGCCTTGAGCCAGGACATTAAGCTCCTTATTCATATCTAATTCTGAACACCTCAGTTCCTTGTTGATAATACAGCATGGGCAGCAAATTTTCTTGCAGCCTGGAGAGATGGTTCATCAATACAAGGGTGATATATGTTGTGGGGTATCTTTGGAATGTCTAATATGGAAAAAAGTCTTTGAGACTTCTATGTCTGTATCTATCTTCACCACCACATTTCTTCTGGCATTTTGTATTTCTGTTTTAAGACTCAATATTGTCATTCTGACATGTAACTGAGAAGATGTGAACCTACCAGTGGAATTTGATTCTAATGTCTGGTTGTAGCTGAAGCTTCTAGAGATTGATCCAAATTAGCATTAATACATATAACTTGCTGAAGGCTTCCATAGTGTTTGGAGTTAGTTTTCAACTTAATCACCTCAAGCCTTCTTTCTGGGTAGGCTATTAAAAAAATTTAGCTTAGCTAAAAGAACTGCCTTCACCATTTTTTACCTCCTCTCTGTGGAGGAGAAATGAAAAATTTGTGTTCTAGACATTATTTTCTACTTAATTCCTCTTTTGACAAGCTAAGATGTGGACAGCTCAAAATTGCTGCATTCCCATTACTCGTGGCTTGCTGAGGGTATGTTCAACTAGTATCTCCTTCCATTATGACAAGTAAAAATCAAAAAAATCCAGATGATAAAGTTGGTATTTAATATAGTCACAATAAATTAACAGTGATTTTGGAAGATTTCTTGTCTCAGTTCTGTTTTATTCACTCATTCTTGCACATACAAAACTTGCATTTAGTATTTTCTATCTCATGAACAAATTTTTTCACTATGTCTCTAAAACACAGACCCTGTCCACTCTATAAGGATCACTATTATGTTACTATCTCATATTAGCTCAAATGGTAGAAGCCTTAATGCCTTTTAAATATGCTTCTGATGTCCTCTCCATCAAAAAACACTTTGGGGTCTATTAAGTATACTTCTATAGTATATCAGCCCAAACTCTTTCCTCTGGAATGCATTACCTCTGTATAAACTAATAAAATTGACAAACCTTTTATGCCAGTGACATTTATAGTGATAAGTCACTGTAGCAGACAACTTCAAGATCTGTACTTGAAATGCTGTCACTCTCTGATAAAGCAATAGATGTTGGTTTAGTTTGTTTTGTTTGACGCTGCTTTTCTGCCTGCTCTGTTGTACATACATGCATGCCTAAGTAGAGAAACAGAGCGGATGAATATTCATTGTCATGTGCATATTGGACAAGTCAGGAATTTTTTGAGGACTGAGTACCACTGCTTACTCATTTAATTTAATGTCTGTTGATTTGTTCATACCATTTATTTCAGTCTTAGCACCCTATCAAAGTTTATAGTAGAACAGAAATACATTTTAGAAAATCAGAAGGGGCCCTAAATTTTCACAAAGAGACAAGCTTCCAAAATGACAAGGACATACTACAAAGATCTTGTAATATGTTCTTGTCATTTTCGAAGCCTAGATCAACAGTATGAATGTTAAGTTCTGCATGGTTCCCTATAGTAAATGCTCATCACCATTTCAGTAGTGACATGCATTCTTCATCTTAGTGATCCAAAAATTCAGTTGAACATTTTAATGCCATCAGTCTCTGCACTTAGACATCAGCATCCTGACATTCAACAAACCCTGCTCAGAAGTACTTTGAATTATCCTGTGGCAACAGTCTATGCCACTTGCTGGTTTTAACAATATCCTAGAAAAAAATATGCCACCTGCAGGCACTGGGAGTGCTCAGATGCTGTGAATAAAGCCTTGGGAAAAGTGGGGAAGGGAGTATCATTCTTGTCTTAATTGCAAGCTTTCAGGCTGATTAAGAAATGCTGTTATCCTAGGCATTTGCTCTTAGTCATAGGTTAAATTGCAGCGCTGTATATAGTGTAAAACATGACTATGAAGGAAGTCTCTGTTGATGAGTTATTTTAGTACAAGGATAAGAAAATTTGAAAAGGAATTTTTGATGCTATCTTCCATGTCTTAATAAAATAATTTTAGAATTCTGTCTCAGATTCTTCTATAGATGTCTGCAGTGTTGCCAGGGTAGCATCAAGCAAAACAGTAAAATAAAGAAATATGATCTTTGATTGTCTGTAAAAATAGAATTGCTTCTCCAAAATCTTCCTTACTGTAGTTTACATTTGATTTTGAGAAAATACATCACCTTACTCTCAGAAAAACACACCATCTATTAAAAAAAATTTCAAAATATTGTGAAAGTATATTTTTGTATTCTAAAGGTATTGCAATCTTTTGTACTATTTGCTTTTCATTCCACTGAAAATGCCTTTACTTCTCAAAATATTGCAAAAGACATAATTACAGGTATGTCCCTGAAGTGGCTGCATTTCTGTAGAGAAGAAGCAATTCATAAATAATGCACATTACTTTCAGTCATAGGAAAGGGGAAAAAATAGGCAGTACTATTATTATTTGATGCAGGCCTGCCTTGAGTGGTATACTTCTGTTGCTGTTAAGTAGATGTCCAAATCTGTACTGAGTAAATACTTTTTTTATTATGTTTGTACACGCTCATTCTTGAACTAGGATGAATCACCAAAGCTGTTTCATCCCTTAGTCATCCCAAGGACTTGTTTCTTTGTTATATGGCAGAAAATATGAAACTCTTAGGATGTCAGAAGAAAAAAATGCATTCCACTTAAAAGTGATAGAGCTAATTTTATAATGACTTGAATTCATGTGCTTGGGCTGATTTATGCTGAAGAATCTTAAATATATAACACCATCACCACCACCCTATCCACTTCCCAGTTTTATCAATATAAAATTTGTGGTTTACTCAGCAATTCCAGCAGAATTTGAACAGGAAGTATTAAAAAAAATTTGGTGATTAAAACAGCCGGAAGGGCCCCAAAATCTCTTAAAGTCTTAAAAGTTAATGAACTTATTATAAGAGAGGACTTATTTGCTTTACTGTTCCTAAATAAGCCTTGAAAACATACAGCAAGAACAGCTGATAGATGTTTGGATGTTTAATTTCTGAGATGCAATTTTTATTACCACATAACTCATCCCTTTATCTCATTAAAAATTCATTCCTGCTGTTCTCTGTGTGCCATCTAATGTTATTGTGAGATATTTCATGTCATAAGTTACTCTCATGGCAAAAGGCAGTCTTGTTCATAATCTGAAAGTAAAAGAAGAATTTCTATGTTAATTTATTGACTTAGCTAATTTTTTTAAGACATAGAAAGGTGTGAGCTTGCTAGAGAAAATTGAATCCCCTACACTATCTAGAAAGTTATATAGCAATGTTTGTAATGTAATTAAAAAATAGAAAGCATTGGGAGCCTAGATTTTTGGCACAGCAAACCCTGAAAGAAATTTCAGTCATGACCTATATGAAAACAAAACTTCATATTTATCAGCTGTTATACCTCTAGAGAAGGAAAAGCAGGATTTTTTTTTTTCTTTCCTGAGGACATTATGATTTGAATTACAGAATTTTTCCTCAAGAATATTTGAAAGGGTAATGAAAAAACAGTTCTATTTAAATATAAGTAAAAACTGATGTAAAATTCATTGACCAGCCTTGATTTTCCTTGCAAGAAGGCAACAGCAATGATATTGGCTGCACATTTTCTCTGGTATGATGGGCTATGTGAGTCACTTATGCTACTGATGCCTCAGAATGCCTGAGTGGCTACCTAGAACAGAGGCTAAACAGAGTTAAAAGAAAAAAGAAGATATTTATTAAAGGCCTTCAATAGAGATACCTTGGGCAGTGCAAAAGCCTCACAGAGGATGGATGGCATCCTCTGTCATCCAGATGGATGACAATTGTGAGCTTCTCAGACAGATATAAGTTTGGTCTCTCTGCATATCAGAGGTTAATTGTCCAATTATAGCTTCAGGTAATGAAGTCATATTCTCCCGGTTTGCTTTCCACCTGATAAACTTTTGTTTATACTTTCCAGGGCCTGAGGCAGAAGGTGTCATTGGTTCTCAGGCCTGTATGGATTGTTATGTCTGACCAAAATGAAGAGAGCTTTCTAATACTCTAGATGGAGTTCAGAGTTGTACACTAATGCAATACAGGATCTGAAAAAACATAAAAGCTAAAAACTTAAGGCATCACCATGGGCACTGAAAACCCTGACTGTCCCTGCCTGGCCCCCCTGAGGCTCTTGTCACCTTTCCTCAGCCCAGGCTCCACCTCAGTCTCAGAACTGACAAGCTCTGCCACAGCAATGCTGCCTCAAGGACCTTGTCTGGCTCCCCACAGCCCTGCCCTGCTGGTCAATGGGCCCCACTGACCTGGGCCTCTCCACAGGTGTCCCCATTCCTGGGGGGGTGCCCAAAGCCCAGGGCTGCCCATGGTGCCCTTTGCTCCTAGTTAGGGCTGTAAGAGCACTCAGCTCCAGCCAAGCCACTCATCCATGCCCTGGGCAAAAGAGATGCATCAATGGTTTCTAAAGTTAATATTTCATTTTTGTGAGAAACAAGACAATTGTTTGGTAAAATTAAACTGGAATATTCTGTGCTGTCAATTTTTTCTCTGCAGCATGTTAGAGATGATGAAAATGTGTCCTTATCTGGAGGCTTCTCAGTGGTGCCAAAGATAGCATTTTGTTTCTGGAGATGGGTCCGAGCGGACAGAGGTCAACTACAGTGGTCATGGAAGGAAGACAGAAGACAAAGGAGAAGGAACTGGTGAATAGAATGGTAGGAAATGGAGGGTATTTCCTGCTGTTTCTGGTCTATTTCCTAGAACACAATTAGACCATCTATTTCTGTGAAGGGTTGCTCTACTTTGCCTTGACCTCCCCTTCAGCGGGTGCACTGAAGGATGCCAGATGTTTTTCTACTCCAGGGAATTTGCTGCCTTACTTTTGGCATCTGCCCAGATCTGCCCTGTTTTTCTGGCAAAATGTTCCCATTTTCTCTTCTTTTCAATGCATTCACAAAAGGTCACTGCAAATACACAATGCTTCTCTCTGTGAGAAGCTCTCTTTAAGGGGCTGTCTACTGAGAGCCCTGAAAAGAGGTAAGCAGTTACTCACTCATCCTGGATGCATAAGTAAGGACTAATCATTGAAAAACTCCTACCATATTGTATCAACAGTAGCATGGTAAAGTAAAAGAAAAGGCCTTGCCTCAAAAATGTTCTCTACATTGTGCAGGGAAGAAGATAAATATTTGACTGATCAGTGAAAGAGGTTGCAAGTTCCAAATCTCTGTTACAGCTGGGAAGGCCGATTATTCTGGGTTTGTAATTTTGGAGGTGTGGGTGTAGCTGTGCTGTTACTGGGCACAGCGCCTGGAGTCCTTCATGGGCATTAGGAAGGCACTTGGGCTAAGAATATCCTGGCATGTACATGATGCAGCTGGATAACTGGATCTAGTAACTGTGCAAATGTTTTGTTCATGTTTCATTTCTTCCTTATGCAGCTACAAAATCCTGTGTAAATAAACAATAGTGTTTCCTACTTTAAACAGGGCAGGAAACTTCCTCAGTAAAAACTCAGATCAGCAGTTCAGCAAGTGAGACAGGAGGAAGTACCAGGAGGGTGCTGTTGGAGCTGGGGGTGGCAGTGGAGCA